>NW_017728918.1:16855332-16859227 GCF_001723895.1 Crocodylus porosus | reverse complement strand
GTTTTGGCCTTTCTCTATTAACTATTTGAACTGAACTGCCAGTAAGGTAGAAAATTTTAGCCATGACAAAGTTTGGTTTTGAGCTGCATAAACCTCTGAAATCATCCACAGAGGATCTGTCAAACAAAGGTGCAGTATTCATAACTACTAGACATAATTATTGATAAAAACATGTGCATCATGATAGGTCGAATCTTCTCACGCAGCCTGAAAGCACTGCTTTCATTCCCTTGCTCGTCATGGTGAGGAGTTTTCCAGGTGTTTTTCAGTAGCTAATTTTTGGACTGCTCTGATGAAGGATGAATGAAGATTTTCAAAATGGAGGTACGGCCAGGACAAAAACTTTCATTGATGAACTCTCTCCAAAAAGCCAGAGGAAATCAAAGCATAAAGGTGCCGGATCGTCACATTTTCCTTTTACGTGTGAAAATGGTGCTGGCAGTAATACCAGCGCTGGTGTACTCTGAGGCACAATGCCCACTTGTAGGATAGACCAATGGTAAATGCTCCCAAGACGTACTATATGAACTTCATTGAACTGCCATCAAGCAAATCCCATTGTGCTTATTTCTGTTATATAAATATGTGTTCGCTAGGTGTTCCTTTGACCTATAATCACTGGGCACCAAATCGACTTCCTTCCTTCAGAAAATGTTGCTTTTGAAGTGAGCAGCTACATTGAGGGAGCCCTTAGGCACAAGATGCTACAGCCAGTTCCCAGTTTGGGGATGGGGCTGATTCTAAGAAATATTTTGCAACAGGCAAGTGTGGAAGGTCATATGATTTTAAAATACAAATTGACAAAGTAAACTTCAAGGTGAAAGGTAGAAACTAATGGGTTTTTAGTCTTATCAAACAATATTAATAATGTGAGGTACATAGAAACTGCCTTTTAAGTGTGCCCCCAGTTTTTGACCACAGGTGTTTGGGTTTGGACTTTTTTGCAGGGGAGAGGGCGGGGGAGGAGCTCATTTTGGGTTTTGAGCTTTTTTATGATTTTGAAGCACTGTTTCTGAGATGTGTGTGTGTGCACGTGTGTGTGCGCGCCTGTGTGTGCGTGTGTGTGTGTGTGTGTGTGTGTGTATGTGTGTAAGGCCAAAATACTAGCTTTCAAGATAAGATTCTTTATAACTTTAGCAAAAGCAATAGGGAAGAGGTTCATTTTCGTCTTTTAAAACATCAGCCCTTAGGTAAAGCTTCAGTATGATCTAACTAATCTTTAATAAGCCTCAGCTGTTTACACGGGGATAATCCATGCATGCGTCTTACTGGATTCAAGTTCCATTCTGCTGAATTTACTACCTTTTGGCCATCAGCTGCTCTTGAAGTGCATATGCATATAAAGACAAGATTTTAGGGATTTGTGTCAGGATACAGTAAGGTGATAACATATTTGCACACTACAGATAGCAAATGGACTGCATCTCAGAGATATACATATGGTGCCATCTGATATTCCTTAGCCGCTAAAGTTTCCTACTGAGGATTTTTTGGATGCTGAGGGATGACCCAATCTAAATTCTGTGAAGGTGTTTGGGAGTTTTCAGGACGAGCAGAACTTGATCCCTTTGCTGTAACAGGATCATTCTAATTCCATGCTTGACCCTGCAGAGTGGTTTCTGCTTGTGAAAATCTAAATGGACTCAGTGCAATCAAAATTTATATTTATTACAGCAGGTTTCTGTGGATTGCAGAATTAAGCCCTCCAAAATTGGATAAAGCAATTCTAAAATCTGTTTCTAGTAAATTAATGTATGTCTTATTGCATGAAAACGACTTTTTAAAAGTTCATGGAGACAGCACTCACTGCAATGCACTGTTGGCTGACCTTCATATGCTTCTTCTATTCTGTGCCCCAAAAGGCATTATATGCATGTAATTTCCAATATGGGAACAATTTGAGTTGTAATTAGGCAAATCTCAGAAGGTTCCGCCACTGATTTGTTCATTCTTTCAATATTATTCTATAGGACACACCAAAAACATTACATTAGGTTCAAGCAGGGGACAATTAAGAAAACTTTAATCCTGTTACAAAGGGTATGTAAACATATCATCACTTCATAATAGTGTTGTTATACTTTATATATTGGGCAAATGGGTCATATGCTTGCCCTGGCATTAAGTATTGCAAAGACTGTCTCTAAACATTATATGCCACACTAGTAGACACATTACTCGTTTTTTAGATTAATAGTATGATTCTTCTCTTCTAGAAAGAATAGTGGCAAAGTACAAAATGTTAAGGGCTATATGGAGATCACTGTTGTCAATTGATCTTTTAATATGATACAAAAAGGTGATTCAACCAAGAATGGACCAAAAACAAGTATTTTTATATGTCAATTTTAATAAACAATGCAAGTCCTTGTATTTATGGTGAGACTGCTGCCAAGTACAGACACTCAAAAAGCCTGAGGCAGAATCGATCAAAGTTACGTGGTTTTTTCTAAGTGGCATAGATTATATCAGTAGTGAACAGAACAAACATTCACCCTTTGGTGGTGGCGAGCAAATCTTAGACTGGGTTCCAACATTTTATAACTAGTCTGTGTGTGCCGAACTTCTGTTCTGTTATAGGCCTGGACCAGTTTTGTGTACCAAAGTTCTGTTCTGTTATGGGTAGAGACCAATTTCTGATCACTTATCCCAGGAAAAATATAATGTCTGTACCTGGCCTCAGGATATTTTCTCCCATGGAGTTTCATTGTATTTCTTTCTGTTCTCTCTTGATGTATAATGAATGCACTAATACACTTAAGGCACTTACACACATGCAGGGAGCCTGGTCCAACACACTGGAAATCCAGCGCATCAGAGCAGACTTGATTAATGTACTCTTGTTGCAGCATGTAAACTGATGCGCTCTGGCAGCTTCATGTGCCACGTGTATCAGCAGTGCAGTGCGCCTCTGTGCTGAGAAAATGGCAGCAGTACATTTTGAACTAAAACACGTTCAATGTGCTTTAGTTCAAAGAGCACCACCGCCATTTTCTCAGCACAGCGACGTGCTGTGCTGCTGATACATGTGACATGCGCGGTCTTTTAATTAGCTCAGCTAGCTAATTAAAAGTGCCCAGTGCTGCATCAGCAACATATGTAAAAATGCACTTAATGTCCATCCCTGCATCACATACATGCAAACACTTTAGTTATGCTGCCTAATTATTTATATAGTGAATGCACTATAGAGTGTCCTGCATGTATTTGAAAAGTCAAGTTTCTAGTTTCTTACGTGAGGTATAAAATTAGATATATTGAACCTTAAGACCCCTTCTAATACTTCCTAGATATTGGCTAAAGAATGCTTGTCCACTTCTTTATACTCATAACTGTATCCAGCTTTTTATGAACATTTGGGAAATTGTTCTGACATTTCTCCCACCCTCAATACTGGCAAAAAATGTACAAAATTATAACTATACTGTTCAATGGTCAGTCATGATAACATTATGAATAATTAAATATCCATCTAAAACTGCAGTGGGGATGCAGACAATGAGAAAGCAATTAACTGAATTTGATTTGGGTAAGGATTTACAGAAAATGCCATGGAACCAATGACTCTGGGTAGCTAGAAGGCAGAAGTATAATTTAATGTCTCACTAACTGTTCATTTAACGATTACATAATTCAACATATGAGGGAATTTACTTTATTTCCTCTCCATTCCAAATCTACAATATTGTGTATGAAGAAGACTGGAAAAGGGCCAATGTGGTTCCCATTTTTAAAAAAGGGAGGAAGGAGGACCCAGTAAACTATAGGCCAGTTAGTCTTACCTCGATCCTGGGTACGCTTTTTGAGAGAATTATCCTGGCGCATGTCCACGAGGGTCCAGCAGGGGAGATTATGCTTAGGGGCAACCAACACGGGTTCATTAGAGGCAGGTCCT
>NW_017728918.1:16842208-16855222 GCF_001723895.1 Crocodylus porosus | reverse complement strand
CCGCACCCAGAGAGTGGTGGTGGATGGGTCATTTTTGACCTGGAGGGATGTGGGCAGTGGGGTCCCCCAGGGCTCGGTCCTCGGGCCTGCACTGTTCAACTTCTTCATCAGTGACTTGGACAAAGGGATAAAAAGCACTCAGTTCAAATTTGCAGATGACACTAAGATGGGGGAAGTGGGCACACTAGAAGGGAAGAATAGGCTGCAATCAGACCTAGACAGGTTACAGGGGTGGGCGGATGAGACTAGGATGGGATTCAACACCAACAAGTGCAAAGTGATGCACCTGGGGAGGAACAACCGGCACCATACCTACAGGCTGGTGTGTACAGAGCAGAACTCCCTTCTTGTCAGTACAGAGGCAGAAAAGGATCTTGGGGTCATCATTGATGCCAAGATGAACATGGGCCGGCAGTGTGGGGAGGCAGTTAGGAAGGCCAACCGCACCTTGTCATGCACCCACAGAAGCATCTCGAGCAGGTCCAAAGAGGAGATCCTCCCCCTCTATGCGGCACTGGCCAGGCCGCAACTGGAGTACTGCGTCCAGTTCTGGGCGCCACACTGAAGGAGGGATGTGGACAACATGGAGCGGGTCCAGAGGAGGGCCATTCGCATGATCAGGGGGCAGCAGGGCAGGCCCTACGAGGACAGGCTACAGGACCTGAAGCTGTTCAGCCTCCATAAGAGAAGGCTGAGGGAGGATCTAGTGGCCTGTTACAAACTAGTCAAGGGGGACCAGCAGGCATTGGGGGAGTCCCTGTTTCTCCGAGCACTACCAGGAGTGACCAGGAATAACAGTCACAAGCTGGCAGAGGGTAAATTCAGATTAGACTTCAGAAAGCGCTACTTCACAGTCAGGTCGGCTAGGATCTGAAACCAGCTTCCAAGAGAAGTGGTGCTGGCTCCTACCCTGGGGGTCTTTAACACAAGGCTAGACAATCACCTTGCTGAGCTCGTTTGACCCCAGTACTCTTTCCTGCCATGACAAGTGGTCAGACTTGATGATCTGCTCAGGTCCCTTCCAACCCGACCAACTCTGAAACTATGAAGAAGACTTTAATAAATAGAATACTCTGAGAAGTCAGCATGAACTGACTGTTTAATGTGATCATGTTTTAAAGCAAAAAATGCTTTACTGATTTTTTTCTATGGAGTAAATTCTTTCCTTTGTTATTCAAAGTCTCCCACTGAAGAATAAATTATTTTCCCTACCCATTATGGACTGGCTGCAGAATTCAATATTTGTGAGCAAATTGCTAGGTATGATGTTTAAGAGCACTAAAAGGCATCTGTAACTTACAGTGCGTTGAATACATCTTTGATGTATAAATAACACGTTGTTTATGTAATTATCGCATAATCATTTTCTTCATAACCCCTACAAAAGTACAGCAAAAGGTTTGCTTTGATTAGCAGGTAAAATCTCAGATGGCAGCAAACTCCATTTAGCTAAGACCTGCCTGCAATGTTCAGTATCCAAGCAGATGACTTAAAGGAAATGCATACTTCTACCACGAGTGGCACATTTCGCAAAGCTAGTATTTGGGCACAGTTATTTTAAAATCTGATTTTTCAGCTGAGTTAGTCTCTATTGCAGTAAGTATATTGCCATTCGTACTGACCTAAGTCAATATGAAATGGTCAGGCTAAAACAAACAAACAAAAAAAACCTAAAACAAGAGCCTATTACACATTGGGCAGCTGTTTGGGTCAGTTAAAAAAAAATCTGAAGTATTTATTTTTTTCCATTAAACTACTGAAAGTTAACATGGACTGTCATGTACAATTATGCTCTACAGCAGTCTGAATGGGCTTTCCTTTCTTGTGTAAAAAGAACTGTGCTGCAGAAAAATGTTCACCAATGATGCTGACCAGCCTTTGAATCAGCTTGCGGCTTTGCACATTTTTCTTTTCCACCCAACTGCAGCTTAAATCTATTAAAGGAAAAACCTTAATGTTGTATTGATTTATTTGCAAATACACTCAGTCTAAACATTAAACTGCATGGAGCTCATATAATATGGAAGTGGTTAAAATTTAGTTTTTATTTGGATCTGTGGCAGAAAGCAGTTTTGAATTATCAGTGTTGTATGGCTGAAGTAGAAGAGTGACTTAAGCTTCCATGGCCCTGCGTTGGTCAGGAAACTGAGATCTTTGTATTATGAAAAAGGTGTGTTTTCAACTCTAGTTAGTTAACTGTAAGTGCCTTTGCTAGGGTTTTTACCTCGAGTTTGCTAACTTATATGAAGGATACACCATTTTTATAGAGGAGAAAAGGGCTCTGCTCTTGCCAGGAAAAAAATTAAGCCAGAGTGAAGCTTCAAGAGGATGCCACTTTCTCCTTCTGATAGGGAAGTAGGAAGTTGAAGTTGGATAAAGAAGAAAAAGAACATATGATGTGTCAAATAGAAATTGGTCTGGTACCTAGACTGATACTCATCCATGAATAACATCTGTAGATATAGGCAGATAGGTGAATATGGATATGGATATGAATATGGGCAGATAGGTGCAGGTTACCAAAGGTGTTTCAGACCAACCACTGTTTAGAGAAATCATCAGCCCTACTGACTGGCCTCTATCATGTCATATACAATGGTTCTTTCTGCAAGGAGAAAAAAAGGATAGAAAGACTTTTTGTATAAATATGAAATCAGGACCCAAAAACACAATCACTAGTGATCTGTCATTGTCATTTATTCCACCAGTGAATTAAAAGAAAGATGAGTAGTATCCAACAGAGCTGCCATGTGCTTAATGGTTGTAGAGAGGATTTAATCTCAGTGATAGGGCCATATCAGATCCCATAACAGGGCACTGTGGTACAATGCCCAATTTATACAGCCCAATAGTCATAAAAAGAAAGCTGAGGTATTTATTATCACATCCTAATCAGCACACTAGTACATCTAGTGCTATTTATTGACCTTCCCAAAAACTTAACTTGTCATGTCACCATATAAAAGCCATCTAGTTTGTGATGAAGGATATTTATACCTGAAAGCTTGCACAGAATTTTTCCAACTATTTGAGTTGGTCTAACAAAAGCTGTCAGATTTACCCAAAGGGTCTTCTCTATCAAGTTTGTGAAGGACTTGAATATAATAATGTTTTATTTATACACCGGCTGTGCTACGTTGAAACAGATTTTAATCGTAATCAAAATCACTCCAAGGGTAATAAGTTCACCCCCATGGAGAAGGCTTTGTGATGGTAGCCCTCTGAAATACATGAATTTCACCATAAGAGAATTCATAATTAGACTGTGCGACTTAGCGTAAGAACAGCCCTGTATCATTTTCAGGGCTTGATTCTGCACTGCATTACACTAGCTTTTTGCTGGTGTAGCTCCATTAAAAACTGGCATGAAACAATGCATGTACAATCAAGCCCATAGTGTAGAGTTTATTTTAATAATACTTTTAAGTATGTTAATATACACATTAGCAACATTTTAATATGAAATAATTGTTAAAAATATCAGTAACTCCAACATTTTCTACCCAGCTCTCATGTACCTACCACATAGATTTTTATATATCCATTTTCTATTACAATCTTATTCTCCAGCAGTCTTGCTAAAATAGTATGTTTTGCTTTACAAATCCAGCCTCTTAATACACTAATGCTATATACTAGGTCAAATTTGCTTCCAGATCTTCCGACCTTTACATTTTTTTTTAAAGTGAATTGGATTTTAACTCCTGAATTACTGAGTTTTTCCAAAAACAATTCATTCCTTTTTATACCTTTCTGCCAGGCATAGTTTAGCATTAAAAAGGGCCAGAATCACCTTCAAGTGATTCCTACTAACAAATTCAAGTAATACCAGCTCAAAAAAATTAGTCACCTAAAATCACCTAAAAATCTAGGGAAGTTAATATATCAGCATTCAGGTGCTCCCAGTGAGCAGCAGTTCCCCACTTAAAAGAAGTGAGCTGCAGCAGAGGCTAACCAAACAGGACTCTATTAAAGGGGAAAGGGAAGCACAATGAAATTCAGAGAAACCTAAATAATAAATTAACAGTGATGCAAATAAGCTCCCCCTCCAGGATCCCGTGGCAATAGTCCAGTGCCCCATCCTCCTCCCACAGCTGTGAGTGGCTGATGAGTAGGAGTCCAGGTTTTCTGTTTGCAACGGAAAAATGTGGTAAAACCTGGATTTTCTCATTTTAAGGAGAAAAACACAGGAAACAGTGGGTTTCCCTTTGCAGGCTGACAGAGTACCAGTTCACAAGGGGCTGGGGGGAGCGGGAGGAGGGCAGTCAGCCACAGGGCACCATGTGCACGTGCGCACACACATGCACAAGGCCACCAGGCAGCTTGGAAAGCAGCTCCTGCAGGTAGGTGTGTGGGGCGTGGGAAGGGAATTGAGGCCCCCATAGTGAGGGAGGGAGGAAGTTGGGCAGGGCTGAGGCTTGGGCTGTTGCTCAGCCCAGGCAGTGCATGGAGCTTGGGGCCGGGGTCATGTGCAGCCACAGGGCCCAGGTGGGGAGTGGGATGGGGCCATAGGCAGCTCATCTGGGGCAGGGGGTGGGGACTGGCTCCCCAGCAATGCGTGCACTCCTGGGAGGCAGGAGGTATGGGGGACACATGTGTAACCCAGTTACACCCAAGCGTGTGCCCTATTCTCAATTGGATGGGACAGGTAGACAGGAGGGGGTGCTGTGAGAGGGATGCCAGAATTTCGAGCAGATCCCTCTTTCCTCTATAGAGTTAGCCCAAGCCCAAAGTTCTTAACTAGATACAATTTACTGAGTTATAATATACATAATCATAAAACTAAATACCATATACACATATTTACACAGTGAACATTAACCAATAACCAAGGTCAAACCCTAAATAACACTATTTACCCATCACGATAAAACAATTTCAGCAGCATCAACACAACATCACAATACAGCATTTCAACTACAGAATATAAGGCACAAACAGGAACAATCGTAATAACACCTGTTCCTTAATATAGTCGCTGACCCATGGCAAGAGATAGTCCTCCTTCCAATGGGGTCCCTTGGGGGGTGTCCAGGAAGCACCAGGGCCCCCCCCCAAGGGCCTTGACTAGGTAGGGGGCTGCTCACCCAGCCCCTTCTCTGGGTTTGCCCACCCCAAACGTCTTTCCCTTGTGGGACCCAAGGGCCCAATGACTCACGCTGCCTCAGGTGACAGCGGTCAGGGTGCAGCTCGATGGGGTCTCCTCTGCTGGAGCACCTCTCCAGGCCGCTCCTGAGCCGCTGGGCTCCTTCCCACCCTGTGCTCCTCCTCCCCTCAGGAAAGGGGCATGACTTTATTTCTCTTGCTGCCTCCTGATTGGTGGATGGGCTCCACCAGTCAAAACAGCAGGATCTCAAGCCCGGCACTCAACCCAAGCTGCTGCACCATGGCTGCTGGCTCCTGGGTGCTGGGCCTCACGCCCCATGCCCTGGCTCGGCACTGAGGGCTCTTTTAGCGCAGGCCAGGCTCTAACCAACCATCCTTACGCCGGGTGGCTGACCCAAACAGCCTCTGCTGCTCCCCGGCCCCGCTCCACTGTGCGCTGCTTGCACACCACCCTGCCCAGCCACCTACTGGGGTTACTCACCATGATGCCTGAGCGGCCCTGCCACGGCCTGCAAGGCTCAGGCCCATGCACCACCCTACGCACCATGTGGCCCTCCAGGGTTGCAGGTTCAAGCCACCACTTGCAACTCCCAAACCACACACCATGATGGGCCTGAATGGTCTCACACCGCTCCCAGGGCTGGGTCTCCACACACTGACCCTGTGCACTGTCAACAGCCTGAGTGGTCTCGCATCGCTCCCAAGGCTGCTCCTCCGGGGGCAGCTTCAGCAGCCTTGGGCCTATTTCCTGCTGGAGGAGAGCTCCCCCACCTTTTCTTGGCTGCACTCTTCTTGAGTCCCTCGCTGCATCTGCCCCTCTTGCTGGGCACGCAGCGCCTCTTATATGCTCCAGCGCTCTGCCCCTGAAGTCTTCCGGACCTGACAGTTTACAGTCTTCAATCAGGTCCGGGGGGCCTCTTCTCAGGAAAGGGGCGTGACTTTATTTCTCTTGCTGCCTCCTGATTGGTGGATGGGTTCCACCAGTCAAAACAGCAGGGTCTCAAGCCTGGGACTGAACCCAAGCCCTGAAAGGTGAGCCTGCTACACGTGCCTCCCAGCTTTACGCGCAGAGCAGGGGTAGATGCGGGCTGGCCACTGCAGGCTCAGGGCTTCCCACCCTGCTGCCTTCCCTCGGGCCCCAGCAGCAGGACCTGGTGCAGCAGAGCAGAGTGGGGCAGGGAAGATTAGTGCCGCTGCTGCAAGCCCCCGTGCCACCGTGGCAAGATGCTCCCTGCCCACCCAGCAGCAGGGGCAGCAGCGCAGAGTTCTGCCCCCTGCTGCTGCAGGGGGGGCCTCATTATGGCAGCATGGTGCTCCCAGTGAAGGTTTGAGCCTCCCTGCTTCACCCTGCTCTGCCCTGCCACACCAAGTCCCACCTGCTGGGCTGCAGAAGCCTTGAGGGAGACCGTCAGGGTGGGGAGCCCACAATCGGCCTTTGCCACAAGCTCTGCTCCAGCTGTGCCGCCCACGGGGGAGGTTAAGCCAGACTCCAAGCTCCACTCTGCCGCAGCAGCCACCATCTCCCACAGGTGGCAGCCGGGGCTTGGGCACTGCTTGCGGGGCAGGAGGCTGTAGACCTGCGTCCCTGGGAGCCAGGGGATGAGGGGGCTGTGGGTGGGGAGTCAAGGATGCCAGGAGGGCCAGGGGTTGTGGGTGGGGAGTGAGGTGCAATGGCATGGGCAGGGCACCAGCATATATGGGCTGCTCAGCACCATAAAGCAGGGGGGGGACAGCTGCAGCTGGACCCGCATCCTGGTGAGCAAAGAGGACAGGGGAGTTCTGATCTTCCATGATAAAAATCCCAAAATCAAATGCCAAAATGTGTAGGTATTTAGAATTTATTTTGCTATAGTGATTGAGGCACTGGTAGGCTTCCAAACGGCTTTAAAATTATAAATGTATCAATAAAACAGTGTGTTCAACTGATACCTATATCTATAGTGGTGTTTCATTTTAATCGTGGATTTGGGGTTTTTTAATTTGAGAATCTGCGATTTTTAAACAGCGAAAACCAGATTCCCTATGTGATAAGGTAGTAGCCACTTCCCTCCTCACTTCATTAAACCCCACGCCCAGTTTGTCGTCCAAACTCAGAGAAATCCAGCTTCTGGTGAAGTCAACCTTCCACCCCTTGGCATGCACAGATTCCCAGGGGCTGCTGCCTATCCCAGCTGAAGCTACCGCTGCTCTTGGTTGTGAGGTCTTCACAAGAACCCTTCATTCATGCTGTTGCTCTGCCTTGGGTGGCTTCGGCTCAATCACTAACTCGCACTGTTGTTTTCACTGCACTGCCATTCCCAGGCTTTGTCATGCCTGCTTTTTAGCTTTCAACACGTCCTCCAAGGCACTTGGGATTTTCAGGCAGTAGTCAAAGCAGACTCTGTAGAAGGAAATCATTAGCACACAGGCCCCCAGAAAGGTTCTCACTGCAATAATGAAAGACTCCTGAGTAAGAGTCCTTCTCTCTCTTGCTTCTACTCTTGCAAACACTTCCATGACACAAAACTTTCTTGTCTTTTTCCTCATCCAAGCCGACCTCACTCAGGGCTCCCTTCATTCCACCACAGCAACAACAACCCTTGTCCTAGGTGTATCTGACATCGCTCATTTGTCCGTATGTTATCAAACATAACTCCAAGCATTTTATCTACCCCCAATAGGAAAACATGACTGCATTTTACCAAAAATGGACCCAAATGGCCACATAATAGATAAGTACATACAAGAAATATAAATGTCAGCTTTCCTCACAGTTCCAGAGATGCCACCTGAAGGCTCCCTTCTTTCAAGGACAAATGGGCAGAAAACAATAGAATAAGATTTAACAAGGAGAAATGCACAGTGCTGCACCTAAGGAGGAAAAATGTCCAGCACACCTACTGCCTAGGAAATGACCTGTTCAGTAGCACGGAAGTGGAAAGGGATCTTGGAGTCCTAGTAGACTCCAAAATGAACATGAGTCGTCAGTGTGATGAAGTCATCAGAAAAGCTAACTGCACTTTATCATGCATCAGCAGATGCATGACAAACAGAACCAAAGAAGTGATACTTCCCCTCTATTGGGCGCTGGTCAGACCACAGCTGGAGTACTGCGTCCAGTTTTGGGTGCTGCACTTCAAGAGGGATGTGGATAACCTGGAGAGGGTCCAGAGAAGGGCCACTCGTATGGCCAAGCCCTACGAGGAGAGACTAGGGCACCTGGACCTCTTCAGCCCCCGCAAAAGAAGGTTGAGAGGCGACCCTGTGGCTGCCTATAAATTCATCATGGGGGTGCAGGAGGGAATTGGTGAGGCTCTACTCACCAAGGCGCCCCTGCAGGTCACAAGAAATAATGGCCATGAGCTAGCAAAGAGCAGATTTAGACTGGACATCAGGAAGTACTTCACAGTTAGAGTGGCCAAAATCAGGAATGGGCTCCCAAGGAAGGTGGTGCTCTCCCCGACCCTGGGGGTCTTCAAGAGGAGGTTGGATGGACATCTGGCTGGGGTTATCTGAACACAGCACACTTTCCTGCCTATGCAGGGGGTCAGACTCGATGATCTGTTGAGGTCCCTTCTGACCCTAGCATCTATGAATCTATGAATCTGTCTAGAGTTCACTGGCAGTTATGGGTCTCTAAGCTGTCCATAATGAGCTCCCCATTCTTTTAGGAGAGGCTTTTAGGCTACCAGCTCGCATTTCTATGCTGGATTCTTTTTAAATGAATAGGCATGAAGCAATGAGTTCTATTATTGCAGGACCCAGCATTCAAACAATATAGGAATGGCTGCCAGTTAACCACAAATAGCACTTTTCAGGGCCTAGCCTCAGTTTTTAAACAAAATTCCTTTTGAATGCAGTGGAAGTTCACCTGAGAGTATTGTCCTGAGAACCTAGCCCCAGGGAGGATATTGAATTGGGGCTAGAACACTCTCTGTATATTCAGTTCAGTGCTCTCCCTCCATAGCAGGGATGGGCAAAATATGGCCTGTGGGCCAGATCCAGCCTGCCAAATGATTGGATCCAGGCAATGTGGGGTTGCTCACCAGTTGACTTGATCCAGCCCACAGTGCTCTGCATGGGGTCAAGTCCTGCCAAGGGCATCCCATGCCACACTCCAGCCTGCACCTGTCAGCTCTGCCCCAGTCAGTGTGCACAGCTTACCTGCTGTGTGGGGCTCCAGCTCTACTCTGCCCACCGGGCACAGGCAGCCAAGTGGGTGTAAGACAGCCAGGAGCTGGAACCCTGTACAGTGGGGCAGAAGCTGCCAGGATGAAGCTTGCTCCCAGTCCAGAGCGATGCAGCAGGAGCAGGAGGAGGAGCCATCACTGGAGGCGAGGGGAGCTGAGCAGCAGCTGCACTGGGAGCAGCCCCACCACCAGTAAGCTGTGCATGCTGGCCAGGGCTGGGCCAGCAGGCATAAGCTGGAGTACTGTGCAAGCTGCCCCAGGTGGGGATTGGCCCCATACAGAGTGTCATGGGAACAACCATGGACCACACTGCCCAGGTGAGCTCTGCTGCACATGTCCCCTTCCCTCTCCTCCCCCCCTCACCCTTGACCTGCTCTCAGGATCTAGTGCCCAGAAAGCCCCCTCCACACACACACACAAACATGCACACATGCCCCCTCTCTCGCCTCCTCCACATCTCCCATGGGGCAGGAGCCACCCTGTGACCTTGCCCCATTATCCCAACCTCACTCTCATGTCTTACTCCCGAACACCGCTCCCTGCTTGCCCGTGGCCCTATCCCACACAGGGAGTTTTGATGAGTTGCTGTGATGGGGGTGGTGGGGGAGCAGGGTGCCGACCCAGGACACAACAACTCATCAAACCTCCCTATGTGGTCCCTGGGTCCAAATCATTGCCCACCCCTACTTTATAGCATCTACTTCTGCCACTGCTGGAGACAGGCTATGGGACTAGATGGACCCAGCATGGCACTTTTTATCTTCTTAGGCGAGGCACCAGCAATCTACATCCCACAGGCCAGATCCAGTTTGTGGAGCCATTTGAACCAGCCTAGTGGTATTCAGCAGACAGGGTCTTCAGCAGCTGTCAACTTCCCCTGCTGCCAAAGGAAAGTACCAGCTGCAGATGCTCCCCTACCACCCATGTTTGCAGGGAAAAGCAGCAGTGGTGGCTGGGTCCTAGTGCCCACCTTTACACCCACCTTTGACCAAAACTGGGTCACTACAGCCTAAAAAGGTTGCCAACCACTGACCTTGGCTATGTATGTACCACTGTCCTCTACTGCACCGAATATCAGCTCTGCCTGAGTACGTTCTGCTACAGAATCAGAGGGCTTGGAAAGGAACATGCACAAACATCTGAGGACAGGATTTGGACTATTCTGTTTCCTTAGATTTGGCCTGGAAAGTATGCTGCTACCAGAATGGCTGCACATATGCTCCAAATACCAGTAAAAGCAACCCGTTTCTTATCAGTGTGTACCATTTGCTAGGAGTATTGTGCTAAATCAATAGCTTCCATTTTGGCCATTCAGGATCAGTGAATCTTTTCAAGCTGTGTATAGAGCTGTATGGGCTCTTCCACACATTGTTAACTCCTTATGCTCATCAGTGAACACAGCACCAGTTAGGAGTGGGGGAACAGGGCACCAGCCCTGAGCTCTGACTTAGAGGGGAACAAGAATGGCAACCACTATCAACCTGGCTGCTGCCACTAATCCAGTCACTACTTCTACCCAGGATGGAAAACTTCCTAGTTACTCCTCCAAGGCTCCTGGAGTGTGATCCAACACATATGAAGTCACATGAAATCTTTCCATGAACGAAAACACAATGTATTTTGAGGATCACACTTTTGGAGTTCATTGCCTAAATTCCCCCTAACTTGGGTGAGATCTATAAAGGAATTGTAGGCACCTAAAATATTTGAGGCACCTAAATCCAAAAAAGCAGTACAGGAAACCCCTGCTCAACAATGCTTAACTCTAGAGGAATCTGCATTCATTTAGCATCTCTAGTTTGGACTGAAGAATTCCCTGAAAACCTCAGTTCAGATTCCCATACGTGTATAGAGGTGCCCGAGCCTGAGCAGCTAGTAGGGTTGCCAGTTCTGTTTGAATCTATTGCAGGAGGTTTCCAGAACACCAATGCACCAGCAAATACCAATGTACACAGCATGAATGTGCCCATGTGCTTGCGTATATCAGTTACAGATTACAGTGTGTAGACTTTACATCAGGAAGGCAAATGTACATTGCTATTACATTTTAAAAACCCACTGGACTATTGTATAAATCAGACTCGACATTTGCTCCATTTTTGGTCTCAGAACATAGGCAGGCAAGGCTTTTTAAGTAGATGTGGTATCTTTTATTAGACCAACTGAGTAGTTGGAAAAAAGTTCTTAGCAAGCTTTTGGGCACAGTCACCCTTCTACAGGCATGACATCTAGTATTTATTCTAATGAATGCCCTATCAATTATTTCCTGGCTGACTCTCAGAGGTCTCCTGTAGATTTAGATCAAATTCCTGGAGACTCCAGGGCAATCCTAGCAGCCAGGCACCTCACTCCTGCTTACGGTCCCTTGTGTTCCAAAACATTAGTGGGGCAATGGCTAAACTTCCCCTCAGACCCCAGGGCAACCTGCTTGGAGCCTGCCTACTAGGGCTGTGCAAAGCTTCACCAGCTGTTTTGTTTTGACACTGCTTCAAATCGTTTCGAGCTCAAAACAGCAATGTCAAAATGAAATGAAGGGCTTTGAAACAGCCTCGACAAAAAATTAGGCCAGCTGAAATATTCCAAAAGTTTCTAAACATCTTGAGTTTCGAAGCAGCAGCCGGGTGGTGGGAGGCAGAGGAGAGCCAGGGCTGTGCTCCAAGTGGCTCCGCAGCCCCATGTGGCTCAGCCCAGTGGTGGGAGGCAGGCAGAGCTAGTGCTGCGCTCTGCCTCCCACCACCAAGCTGCTTTCCACAGGGCTGAGAGCCGCGGGGAGCTGAGCTCAGTGGAGGAGGCTGGCTGCAGCCTCAGTGCTGCGCTCCACTTCCCCCCACCAAGCTGCAAGCCGCTGGGCTCTGAGCCCAGCGGAGGGAGGTGGCACACAGCACCAGGGCTGCACTCCACCTCCCTCCACCAGGCTCAGCTCCCAGTGCCGGTCCCAGGTGGCAGCGGCAGCCTCCTGCCCACACCCCCAGGAGGGCCGCAGGGCTCTGCTGGACTCCTTCGGGGTGCAGCCCCCGATCTGCCTGTGATCACAGGAGGCTGCTGCTCCTCCAGTTTTGTGCTTCCCCATTATAGCCTACGGGCAAAACATGGGAGCAGCACTGAAACGGCAAAACTGTGCCAATGAAATGAGATGGAACGGTGCTTTCGAAATGAAGCTGAACTCCCGAGGGAACGCTGGTCCACCAAAATGTCGAAACAGCCGTCGAAGCAGAATGGTGCTGTGTTGCGCAGCCCCACTGCCCACCACTCTGCAACAGCACCGAGCTAGATGCAAAGCACGACTGCCAGTCACACCCACGAAACAACACAATGGATGGTGCTTTGCTTTTGCAAATAGCCCAGTGGGAACCTCAGTACAGGCCCTTCTCACCCTGAGGAGACTGAAATCAATGTCTCTCATCTTGCTCACTGTAGAGCTCCTGCCACCCCTGTGCTGAAGATGGAAAAGAGCCAGAGAGAGAGCAAGCAAGAGAGAACCTAGCGGTTGTATACATTATCATGTGTTTTAAATGGATAAAAATGCCAGAATTAGTCCTGGGAGCTGGGACAAAAAACCCAGAGCTTTCCCTTCCCAGCTGAGTGCCCTAATCACTAGAGGTCCCTGTACATGAGGCAGCGGCTGTTCTGATGTAATGAGTGGTAATCACCGCGCTCCAGCAGCCTCCTGCTCCTCCTATATCAGCCTCCCCGCACTTCAAAATGACGGCAGGGGTTCTTGAACTAAAGTTTGTTGAAC
>NW_017728918.1:16837933-16841663 GCF_001723895.1 Crocodylus porosus | reverse complement strand
AAAAAAAAAAAGAAAGAAAATTCAAAGCAAGACGGGGATAGCCCCATGATAAAAAAAGTAACACAAATATAACACTGCTTTCCCACAAGAAAAACAATTTTCTTTCTTCTGTGACTTACTAAGTTCTTATCTCTTTTCTGAAACACCAGATTTCAGTCTCAGAAACTTTACAGAAGTGCACGAGCAGGAAGGCTAGCATCACCATGGCAGAGCTAGTCCCTGTGTCCTGGAGGCCTGATCCAAAGCTTAACACAATGGAAACACTTCCACAAGCCTTGGAGCAAGGCCAGGAGATCCTGCCGCAGCACGAGACAATGCGCAGAGCCCAGTGACACAAGACAGATGCACTGCAAGGCTCCTTCCTCCTCTACCGCAGACCAGGATGCTGCCTAGCAGCTTCCTCTGCCTCCTTCAGAAAGCTAGCAGCGCGACTGCGGAGCGGTGGGATGGAGCACTCACCCGCAGCAAGCCAGTGGTATCTAATCTGTAACGAACCTGTAACTTTTTTTGATTATATTTGCCAGGTCAGATGTTTTCTCATTGTTCTGTTTGGATACATCTCAGAACTATGCTCTGATTGTTATTCTTTGCCACACCATAGCACTATGTTACATGCGATTTCATGGTTCTTTTCCAGTAATTAATATAATACCAAGGGCAAGCAAGGGTTGTGGCTGAAAATTAATGCTATAGCAAAGCCCCATTAATCACTGCTTTCTACAAGCCAAATTAACTACAGAAGGTAGTGCTGATAACATGACAGAAATTAAATGCATAAAGCTGCTAAAATATGTAAATAAGAGGCTATGTCTTTGGAACTTTTGCTTTAAAAAGCTTGAAAAAGAACAAAACCGTGGTTTTTGGTTACAGAAAACAACTTGTCAGCTTTTTGTGCATGCATTATTAGAACCAGATCATGAAAACAAGTAATGAATATAATAACTGACTGGATTTGTTTTCTGTTTATTGGTTTCTAACCAGGATCTAATCTGTGAAGAAAAAAATGCTTTCATTTCTGATGTAATCCCAGTGCCTGCAGATGTGAATTTCTGAGGAACAACTGTTGCCTATTCCAGTTAGACAAGGTTTTGGGGGGAAAAATAAACTCTCTCAACATAATTAATTGCACCATTTTTCATCTAAGAATCACCATGCGTGCAACATTTGATGACAGCTAACATCTTCAAAAGAATAGAAGTATTTGTATAAAGGAAGCTACATCAAAAATGGCCAAAATATTTTAAGCCTGATCTAGTGCCCATGGAAATTATCTGGAGGATTCTTGGTAACTTCAGTGGAAATTGAATCAGGTCCTTTAATAAATTCATAGGGCAATCATGAGATTTTTTTCAAAATGAAAGACTTTCCAGGAATGTCCCACCTTATAATCCAACTATTCAAGCAAATATTCAGCATGATGTAAAACTGCCATTCTCCACCACTGTCAATTCCAAAGCACTTTGTAGGCATCCTCTATACAACAGGCCCCAAAATACAGTAATTTCTGAAGTGGAATCATAGCAACCAACCAATGAAGAGTTTACTATGCAAAAGGGAGGCTTCAGCAGTGTAGGCAAAGAGGAAGCAGCAACTTCCAGTTGCCACTGTGCTTGCAAAAGTGAACACACGGCTGACAGCAGAAGCCACTTTTTGCCTTACCCCACCAGCAGTTGCCCCTATCACCTCCCCACTACTTACACCACTGGGGAGTTTAGGAACCTTGATTACTAATGACACACACACAACCCTTCTTCACAGCAAACTGAAGGAAGCTTAAGCAACATGGCTTCATAAGGAAAAAGGTATAGAAGATGCTGCAATTAAAGAATCAGGACCTGAGTTCTGGGAGAGCTCTCAAGGCCATCTCGTCTAACCCACTGCCCATATTCAGGATTTCCTGTGCCTGGACCATCCCAGATAGATGTCTCTCCAGTATCTTAAAACCTCCAACAAAGACAGTTCCACAGCTTCCACGGCCTGTTATGCTGTCCTAGTCTTAAAGCTAGGGCATTTTTCCTGTGATTTGATCTAAATCTGCTCTGCCTCCCATTGCCACATGTCCTGATCTTTGTGGCAAGGGATGTGTCTCCATCTTCTTCATAGAAGCACCACCAGGAGTGACTAGAAATAACGGTCACAAGCTGGCAGAGGGCAGATTCAGATTAGACATCAGGAGGCGCTACTTCACAGTCAGGTCGGCTAGGATCTGGAACCAGCTTCCAAGGGAAGTGGTGCTGGCTCCTACCCTGGGGGTCTTTAAGACGAGGCTAGACAATCACCTAGCTGGAGTTGTTTGACCCCAGTACTCCTTCCTGCCATGGCAGGGGGCCGGACTTGATGTTCTGCTCACGTCCCTTCCGACCCTACTAACTATGAAACTACGAAACTATGAAGTCTTTCAAGCTGCTGTTATGTCTTGCCTTTATCTCCTTTTCCCCAAGCTAAACATACCAAGATTCTTCACTGGTTCCTCCTAAGCTTGTGTTCCAAACTCTTGCCTCAACCCTCTCCAAATTCTCTACATCCTTGTTAAAATGGGACACAATAGTCCATCCGAGACGGCAGCTAGCAGTACATAGGGGAGACCTATCATTTTTCATGGCTTGCCACCGCACAGCTGCTGCCACCAGCCATGATGACAATGGGCTCCAGGAGGCCACCACCAGGGCCGCTGTCACCCTCCTGGCCCTCCAGCCCCACTGCCCCTGGGCCCCACCGCACCAGCTAGAATGGGTGGCAGTGCCTGGTGCAACACAAATGGGACGACACACAGTGAGTCAGCACCTTTAGGATGACCTGGGCCACCTTTGCTGATGCTGCCAGCTCTGGCCCCACCTGGAGTGCCAGGAAACTGGCATGCGCCCAGCCCTCCCCACCAACACCTGCCTGCCTCTGGCGCTGCTCAGATTGGCCACTCCTGCCAGCTCACGATATGTGGGGCACTTGTTCGGGATGGGCAAGGCCACCACTGGGGAGGCTGTCCTGGAGGTGTGTCAAAGACCACTGGTAATCCCTCACTGCCTGCCTTGAAGTGGCCGAGAACAACCGCCCCTCGGTCATCATGGCAGCTTGTGTGCTGCACAATATTTGCAAGGCCCAAGGAGAGTTGTTCCAGGAGACCTGGGCAGAGGAGGTACACTGGGCGGCGGTGGCCTGGCAGCAGGAGCACAACCTGCAGCAGCAGTGAGTGTCCTTGTAGCCAGGTCCCAGGTGAGGTGTGCACCTGCCAGTGGGGCCCAGGGCACCACATGCAGGAGGCTCTGGCAGACCACCTCATGGACCACTCCCCCTTGCAGCCCACCTGCCCTGCCACCCACACACTCCCTACCCCCTGCCTATCCCCAGCACCATTCTCAGGCCAGGCACATGTTGCAACAAAAAAGCTTTATTCCCCTTGCAACACCCACCCCCATCCCTCCCCACTATCCCCTCAACACACAGAGCCCCCATGCCCCTCCATCCCCAACACACAGAGCCCCCTTTTCCTCCACCCTCAACCAGCAAGGGATGTGTCTCCATCTTCTTCATAGAAGCACCACCAGGAGTGACTAGAAATAATGGTCACAACCTCTCTGTTAGAAATAAAGTATTGTTAGAAATGCACAGCTTGCATCTTGCACCTGATAAAAAAGAAACACTGCCAAGGACTTTTTTCCTTGGCCAGCCTTGCCACAGCTCTTCTTATACTAAATCACAGACTCTCCCCCAGCTTCTCCCTAGCCTTTCTCAA
>NW_017728918.1:16792390-16837763 GCF_001723895.1 Crocodylus porosus | reverse complement strand
TTTGACTCTGCTCTGACCCTATTTGCAAATACACCTTTTGTGCTGCTAAATGACTGTATGTCTGAGATTCTTTGCGAGCCTCCAAGAAACAAACCGCAATCTTTTACATCATCTCCACCACCCTCCCACTCACCAACAATAAAAAACCCACTTCCCATTGTTAAAACTATGTACAACAGTCTCAGTCGCTGTGGGTCCCGAAGAGAGGGGTTGTGGAGTGGGGGTACCTACGGGGCAGAGCTCAGGGGCAGGCACCCAACACCCTGGCCTCTTGCCATTCCCCCAGGGGTTTGAGGCTGCAACAACTGTGGTGGGCAGGGCTCCTCTGAGCCAGGACTCTTCCAGGGCAGGCGGCTTCCTCTCCAGCTGCCCAAGTCCTGTACCTCCAGCTCCATGGCCATGGAGAGGCAAGAGGCAGGCCTGGGCCCAGGCAGGTGGCAGGGGACCCAGGGCAGGGGCCGAGCCAGGGGCTCCTGCAGATGGGAGGTGTTTGAGGACCCCCTCCCAGTCCCAGGTGGGGGTCTGCTTTGGGGCAGCAGGAGGGTACCAGGGACCCTGAGGGACCATGGATGGGGACCAGGCCGCGGGAAGCATGCACGTGACCCCCAGGCCCAGGAGGGTGTCCAAGGTCCAGCAGTCATCGCCTGTGGCCTCCACTGCCTAGGCCTGGATGCAATTTGCTTCCTGAACATCTGGAGGTGCTCCCACTCCACAGCCAGGAGCTCAGCCTGGAACTCCCTCTCTGCCTGGTCCCATGCACCCTCCCAGGCAGTCTCTAAGGTGATATCCCTAAGCCTGTGCCTCCCATTCCTCTGCCACCTCCACCAGCTGCTGGAGCAGGGTGGGACAGGCCAGGCTGCTGGCAGCATCTGCTGTTGTGGCTCCAGACCCCACTCCCCCCATCTCCTCCTGCAGGGCAACTGCTCTGCTGTGCTACCACCCAGCCAATGGCACCCAGGCTTGGGGTGCACAGGGCTCCCAGACAACTGGGGCAAGGGGCTGGTTGCACCCCTGCCCTTCCCAGTGGGGGCCACTCCGGAGAGGTGCCCCAAGGCCAGTCCCTTGCCATGCCACCACTGCTCCCCAAGCATGCCCCTGCTGCTTGTGCCCTGGGCAGTGCACAATGAGCTGTTTGTGCAGGCTGAAGGGTGCCTGAGCCACAACGCCTTCCTGATGATGATCCTCCTGGTGCCCCAGGCATACCTGTGCTTCTGGTTTTAGACCCTGAGCTACAACGGTGCAGAAGGCAAGCCTAGGCTGCCCTGCAAACTCCGCCACTGCCTGGAGGGCTATCTGTCACAGTGCTACACATCCCTACTCCCCGCTATGGAGGAGGACATTACAGCTGGCATTCGCATCTTCCTCGGGGTGTGAGAGACCCATGCCCACCCAGCATCAGGGACATGGGCTGCTCAGCGAAGTTTTGAACAATGTCCTGCCTGTCTGTGTGCTGTGGGGGGGAACCTGGGGCCACGGGAGTGTGGGCGGGCTGGGTGGGGAAGGGGGACAGGAGCCAGGAGCAGGGGTGGGGACCAACGATTGTGGTCACCTGTGCCCTTAAACCCTTGACCTTTATGTGGCACTGCTGCACCAACCAGGAGTGGCCTCACTACCATATGCTGCCCAACAGGGCCTCATAAAAGTGGGCATTGGAGTGCTTGCCCCACTTGAACTGCCTCTGGGGCTCTGCATCACTCCAGAGTGCCACAAGGTCCCCAGTTTCGTCCTGGCTCCAGTTGGGGCCCCAAGTGGGTCAGGGTCAGGCCTTGACTGGGATCCCATGCCACTCTCTGGACCCCCATGCAGCTATCCCTGTGTTGCCAGTCCTGGACAGCTGCCAGCAATGCCGGGTCCAGGGACACGGCAAGGGATGCAGCAAAACCTATGCCCCACAGCACCTGCAGATGCAAAGCAGGCTGCTGGGGGTGGGCAGCAGGGAGCTGGTGCTGGCCCTGAGGCCACAGGCAGCCAGCCAGCAGCCCTGGGGAGCTATCAAGGCTGGCCATGGGGTGCAGAAGGCTGCAGTCCTTTTCAGCACCTCGCTAGCCCAACTGTAGTGCCCTGGCAGCTGTGCAGCCCTGCATTGGCCGAGCAGTAGCTCTGGATCCCAGACAAGGCAGTAAGAGGCAGCTGGGGGCACATGGGACCTGTGGTGCTCCTGGGGAGTGTACAGGCTCCTTCAGGCTCCTGATGTGTGTGCTCCAGGGCACAAAATGGCTACAGGCTTTTATAGCCTACAGCTAGGGGCTACCACAGAGGCAGCCCAGCCCCGGGGCAGGAGAGGCTCCTAGCCAGGACCCCTGGGCCTGGGCTCAGGCCAACCCCCTAGTGACAAGGCCGACCCAGCACTAAACTTAATGCCAGGTCATGTCTACATGTGCATTACTGCGCATTAACTAATTGCACCTAAATTTAATACCTGTATTTGCAGGTACCAAATTTAGGTGTGATTAGCCATTTTTACTGCACTGTACAGGCTTGCACGTCTAGCCATGTGCCCGTACTGCGCAGAAACTAGGCTAATGCACAGTGATATACCATGTGTAGATCGGCCCATAGTCATACAGAGGAATAGCTTCCTCTATGGCAGTAGTTCTCAACCTTTTTTAGACTCAAGGTACCCCTTGTTATTCTCAAGGCACCCCTCAGAAAATGTCAGCTCTTAGTTCTTACTCATGTTTTGACCGTGGAAAAACAATACAACAATGTTTCTACTGCAAAGAACTCAGAAAAACTACAGCAGGTCAGAATATTTGTCACACCATGTATTCTTACATAAGAACACTGGGTTTATCTTGTGAATGTCTGGACTAACGTCGTGTGGCATCCTGCAACACCCCTAAAAGGATCTCAGGGCAGCCCAGGCTGCAGGGGCTCCCTGACTGAGAAACACTGCTTTATGATACAGTAACCATGCTGCGTGTCCCATACGCTCTCACGTCTGCCTCAACAGGCAGCCAAGCAAATGGAATAACTTCTAAAACTAGGAATAGATAGACCTGAACCCCAGATAGGGAATGAGTGGAATGATTCAGCTGTGCAGAGCACTGCACAGGTGTGGAAGAAAACACCTAGGTCACTGGGTCCATTTTGCACTAAGGTCAGCATGATGGGGAAGAAAGGACTTTGGTGAGGAGAGACTGGGGAAGAAAGAGGCTTGGGATGGGGTAAAGGCTAGAGTCCTCACTGCTCTGTAGTATCAGTGCTTACAGGGCTTTCCTGGGACTGCTGCCCTGGCTTCCCAGTGCACCAGTGTTATGGCCAGACTGAAAGGTGCCTATTTCTCAGCGCAGAGATCTCAGATCTGCCCAACTAAGCCTTTTTCGCAAGCACATTGAAATACTGAGGGCACACTGTGACCTCAACATTTTTTCCAAATATAAATCACACACATTACGCAGTTTCCTGATGTACATCTGTCTACTGAAAGTGCATTTTAATACAGCTCTGGTCAGAGCTAAGGTTGTGCTCTGCAGTGTGAAAATAACTTTGTGGTGGGTTACATACTGGAAAATACAAGGGTCTTTGTGGAGATGGAGTCTTAGCATGTTTGGCAGGGTATTTTGGGGTGTTAAGGCAGGTAAGCAAAGAGTGGATTAACTGGATATTTCCTTGATTTTTATGCATCAGTGAAATGTGAAATTCAATAACCGCAGCCCTCAGCTAATTAGTGGAGGTAGAACATTTCAAAGGAGCAAATTATAAGGGTGTTTAATACAATTCCCTTTGGCAAAAGTGTTTGAAAGGTTTTGTTTTGTTCCAGCACAGAATGGAAACAAATTCTGATACTTCAAATTTTGTCATGAAACAGAATTGTTGTCCCCTGTCCAGATAGCGTAATCACACATTTTGCTTTTAAGTAGAAAAAGCTAATGAGGAGAGAAAAAAAGACAGTACAATACCGTAATGTGACAAATTGTGCTATCACTACAGGCACTGGCACAAGTTCAGCGGAGCTCTGCTGACCTCTGAGAAGTTACTCTGGATTTACACCGGGAGCAGAATGTAACTCAGCATGTTTTAGTGCCGTGATTTACAACTGTTAACAACTCGAAGGAGGGAGGGAAGAAGGTTAAAAATTCAAAGGGAAATTCTGAGCATCTTTTCTACATTACTTGTGTTTTTAAAACTTTAATCAGAATCAAGCTCAGCTTTTCTTTAAAAAAATAGGCCAGAATAAGAACCAGGTTTCAGATAACCCACCCGTCCTTGTGTTGTCCTTTGCTGTTGCAAAGAAGATGGTTACGTTTATTATTATCAAAGTCCATAGGACTGGAATATATAAACCAGAATTTACATTTCTAGATTACTGTCCAGTATGGATTTGTTCATGTAACGGTTCAGAATTACCACAATGCAAAACAGTATAAGAATAGGAACATGACTAAGAGAGGTTGCCAGCACATCCAAATACTTCATGAGAAGAAGTGTACAGAAACTTTGCTAACTCAGAGCAGGCTTATTCCTCAGAGAAGGAGAAGTATGAATGCTATATCCCTGTAAACTCTGGAATGGACTGAGTGGTCTCATGCTGGGACTGATCCAAAATCTAATGACAGGAAGTCTCTCTGTTGACTACAATAGGCTTTGGATGAAATATATTTTCCTTTTATTAGACAAGGCAACACAAAATAGGGTGAAATCCTATCTCCATTAAGTCAATGGGATCTCTGCCATTGACTTCAGCTGGACCAAGATATCACCCTTAGTCACTGCCAGAGTAGCAAATGTACTTCAGGGATCTAGTTTGCCAGTCAAAATGGGGAAAAGATAAAAAAGACATATACACCATCCTAAACAAAACTTCTACAATGAAATGGCAGTGTATCCATGTGGAATGAGCTAGCTTAAGGCAATAGGAAAGAGAGCGTGAAACAACATGAATATACTACAAACTCTTGCTCAACTCACCATTTGTTAAACACAGTACATATTGTAAACTGTGTGTAAAGAATCTGAATACTAAGAATTATATTTCCAGAAGATTTGGCTTAACTATGTGGTGTTGCTTGCATGTTTTCTGTATTCTATATAGTGACACATACGAACAGCCAGTACAATCAGGTACATCACAAGCACTGTAATTAAGGTTAAATCCCAACGTTTGTCACAACTCGTAATTTTCAGGAACAAACTGCTTTGGGGCTGTAATTTTCCATGGTTGGTCTTAGCCTAGGAAGCTCAAATAAATGTCCTCTAACAGAATTTTTTTCTCTAGTTTCAATCAAATATCCTGTAGCTATAACTTAAGAACTACTGAAATAGTTTTCTTCAAACTCTGTTTCTTTAGTTCTTATTTAGAGACAGGGAACAAGAAAAATACGGATAGCAGAGCTTTAACATTTTTAATGATTTCTTAACAGAACACAAGATGTACCATTGAAACTACTGACTCCTCCAAACAGACAAAAAGAATGTATTATACGATGTTACTGGAGTGATATTGTAGCTGTTCAGGAAATATGCAAGAGACAAAAATTTGTATGGGTAATATCTTTTATTGAACCAACAGCATGGTTGAGATAGACCAGGTCACCTGAAGAAGAATGCATTGTATTCAAAACTTGTCTACTTCTATCCCAGCCATGCAGTCAGTCCAATAAAATATATCTCCCACAAAAACTCCTTGCCTCTCACATATTATATGGTAACTACAGATAAGCTTGAAATTGTAAGGATGAAACGAGCTGTGCAGGAATAGTTTGAATGTTCAGGCCTTATCCTGAACTTTATACTGAAAGAAGTAAACACTTTCTTTTCTTCCCTGTACTTCATTAGAACAGCAAAGATATCCTCTAACTTAGGATTTTTTCGTGTTTTTCTATGGTTTCTGGTGTAACTGGGAAGGGCTTGTTTGCTGTATGGTTCTGCATGTGTTCACCTACAAGGTTTTGAAATACTACTGGCTGCCTGCCTCCTCGTCTTTCTTTTCAGATCATCAAGTGAGTCCAAAACAAAGGTCTTTGGGAAGTCTGGAACCACATGGTTGGATTTTCTCTCTGAAACGAGCAAAACCAAAAATCTAGATCCAAAGCCCTCTGCTGTTCTGGGGAAATTTGCAAGTGGGTCTGAACCGTAGAAGTCATACCAATCTGAAATCTCAGCCAGATTTATTTTTATTTCCTGCGTAATGTACCAGCCTTTTCTATTTAAGCAAATCAAAAGACCCAATTCTCACTTCTGAGGTTAGACTCCAGTCTCCTTCCTAGGTTATACTATTTAGAGCATTTCAGCAGAAAGGTTGGGCACAGGCTTCTAACTGATACTCTTGCTTATACCCCATCCCAAACCACATATAGCATAACAAAAATATTACTTAAATGGGTCCAAATAATTCTCGTGCTGGGTCCTCTGTATAACTGAAGACTTACTGTAGCCAAAACATCAGATTGCAGAAAGATACTCTAAATGCTGCAGCACTTGGGGGCAGCTAGGTTGTACATCTAAGAACAAAGGGTGTCTTCCAATGAGACTAGCATGACACAGCTAGTCACATAAGTGACACATACACTGTACATGTCACTTGAATAAATGACACGTATTGTGTCATTTATTCAAGAAATAATACTGGGAAATATCTGTATTAAAATAAGGCACAGAAAAGTGATGACTACCTTTCACAAATGCATATGTCTAATTCCATTCTACCAGGTGGGACAATGCCAGTGCAAGGATTAATGAAGTCATGAGTGGAGTAAAGATTAAAAAAGCCAAAATGAAATATTAAACAGACAGAAGTGACAGTTTATGAAGTCTGAAAGGGAGGTTGGAACAAATCCAGAGAGTGCTCTGAAAACAAAGGGAATAATTTTGAACTGATTTCAGGGATTATAGCGCTCTGTTTGGGAATTCTGGAAGACAACAATGGTGTGATGTTGCCTTCCACAGCATAACTCATACTTGTTACAGCACTCTGGACCCGTTGAAGTTTAATGAACAGAAGCCAAATCAGAAACTTCCAACAGGCAATACACTATGCGTTCATTCTGAAGCTTGGATTGTGACTGTTGCTGGAATATGTCATATGATGATGGCACAGGAGATGACAGATATTGTTTCTTAGCGGTATTGATAGTGTGGTATGGAACAGAACTTGTATATGGAGGCCAAACATTCAGAGTCTGACTTTCAATTTTGTAAGTGCAAAAGTTTATGGGCACAGTTTTACAAGCACTTTTGTTCGCAACTAGCATTTAAATCACTCTAGATGTCTTAGTGCATGTACAATCAGGGACTTACATACCAAAACAACTTAATTTGTTGGACAATTAATTGGGAAGACAAAGGTGCACACGTGTGTGTGTTTACATTCTCTAATTTGGGATTGACAAATACAGAGACCAGGCTGAAAATTTGCTCCCAAGCCTCTTCTAGCTATGATTTGGCCATTAATTCAGTGGTAATCAGAACTTTTAACCATTGTCTGTTACCATTAAGCCAATGTTATTTCATGCTGTAATTGCACCCCACATGTAAAGTTCTTCCTAACAACTGTATATTATGATTACTTTTTCTTCCTTGTATCAGGCAATCATTAAAGACACAGGCACAAGTGAAACAATAGATTGTTACCATTTCTTTCTGACGCATACATATGGATGCCGTCCAGTTGGCTATTCACATTATTTTTAAGACAGTGTATATTTACATACTCAGTTCGGCTCCAAGGTAAGCACCTCTACTCATTGCTAGAGTGGTGACAGGCTTTATTTACTTTTGCCGAAACAAAGTGAATTCTGCCATGAAATAACCTTCATTAACTGCAGAGATATATACAGCACGAAGATTGACGCAGCAACAATAGATTGCAGATCACACAAAGTTACTACAGTAATCCCTCTTCATGACCATTACAGAAGCGCAAAACAAAGAAAGCAGATGCAGCCATTTAAAAATAGCTCCGTCTTAAAAAGAGTGATGACATGAGCTAATCACAGAGATGTTGGCCCTCTGTATATGACATTGGTAAGGCCACCATTGCACTAAAATGTCCACCTCTGAAGCTCACAATTTAAAATGGAAGTTGAAAAATTAGGCAAGGTCTGGAGAACAGACCTTAGATTGAGAGATATGAGGAGCTCACTCAATTTAGTCTTGCAGCAAAGCAATGATTACAGTCTTCGAGGTACTTCTGAAAGGAGGAAAGCTGGTATGAGCAGAGTCTTGAATCCAACAGACCATAGGCACTGAGTTTTATTTTTGCCAGGGGAGGAGGCCTAAGATGATGGATATGTGGAAAGTTTTACACATTTCAGGTGACAGCCCTCTTCCTAAGTGGGGCCAGGGCCCTCAGGCCCCAGTGTACTCGACACCTCTACAACAGACCATGGCATAAAAAGATCCAATGGGCTAAAAGTTAAAGATAGAAAATTTTCAAGTGGAAATAAAACACAGTTTCCTAAGGACAGGAAATGAATTATTGGAACAGGCTACCAAGCAAAGTGGTAAATTCATCATTACTTGGATTCTTTAAAAACAGATAAGAGACAAGCTGTAATAGTTCAGCTACAAATTACTGGCTGAATTGATGGCATCCACTTACATAACTGAGAAGAATTATTCTCTCCACTGTGAAATTATTGTCTGGAATGACTGACCTGTGTTATGTAAGTGATCAGACAAGTTCTACTGGGCCTTTCTTGTCTCCTGATCTCTGAGCCTGTGTCCTATTGTGTTGGCAGCATTCCGGTAGTTTTTATCATTTAAACCTTAACTTGGCCAAATCATAGATTCTGCCCCTTCCACATATATATTAATTACAACTATTTAGGGATCAAAATTTACATTTAACTGAAAAGAAAGAAACTTAAAAAAAAACTATGTAAAAGCAGAATAGTTAATTTTGCAACCACAACCTTAGCTTTTGGAATTTCCTAATCTCCATAGACATTTATATTTCAGTCTTAGTATGTTACTAATTAATGACAGAATCATAGAAATTGTGGTTGGAAAGGACCTCAGGAGGCCATCTACTCGAACATTAGTCAACAGTGCAACAAGGTCATCAACAAAGCCAATTGCACTTTGTCAGATATTAGCAGATGCATGACCAACATATCGAGGGAGGTGATGCTCGCCCTCTATGAGGCATTAGTCAGGCCGCAGCTGGAGTACTGTGTCCAGTTTTGGGCTCTGCACTACAAGAGGGACACGGAGGATCTGGAAAGGGTTCAGAGGAAGGCCACCTGCATGAGTAGTGGTCTCCGTGAAAGACACTACAAGGAGAGGTTGAGAGATCTGGATCTCTTCAGCTTATACAGAAGATGGCTGAGGGGTGACCTTGTGGCTGCCTATAAATTTATCAGGGGAGGACAGCAGGGAATTGGGGATGAGCTGTTTACCAGAGCACCCCAAGGAGTAACTAGGAATAATGGGTGCAAACTAGTGGAGAGTAGATTTAGGTTAGACATTAGGAAGAATTTTTTTACAATAAGGGTGGCCAGACTCTGGAATGGGCTTCCAAAAATGGTGGTGCTATCACCTAACTTGGAGGTCTTCAAGAGAAGGCTTGACAATCACTGGGCTGGGGTCTTCTCACCTCAGTCCTCTTTCCTGCCAGGGGCAGGGGGTCGGACACAATGATCCATCGGGTCCCTTCCAACTCTATAATCTATGAATCTATGAAACCCCAGAAGGTCATCTAATCCAAACTAATGGTAGGAGTCTTTGTATTTACTACCTGCAGGACAGTTGGTTTATAATGTCCAGGACTTCAGCTGGAAGAATGCATACCATTGAAAACAGTCCAACTCCATCCTTTTTGCAACCCCCTTCAGGTAGCTGAAGGCTGCTATTAAATTTCCCCATCAGTCTTCTCTTCTCTAGACTAAATAAGCCCAGTTCCCTCAGCCTCTCCTCAGAAGTCATGTCCCCCAGCCCCCTAGCCATTTTCATTGCCCTCCACTGGACTCTCTCCAATTTTTCTACATCCTTGTTGTAGTGGGTGGCCCAAAACTGGACACAGAACTCCAGATGTTGCCTCCCCAGTGCCAAACAGAGGGGAAGAATCACCTCTCTCAAGTTGCCGGCAGCACTTCTACTAACATAACCCAGCCATTAGCCTTCTTTGTAACAAGGGCATACTGTTGGCTCACATTCAGTTTATTCTCCACTGTAACACTGAGGTTCTTTTCTGCAGAGCTGATGCTTAGCCAGTCGGTTCCCAGCCATTACCAGTGCTTGGGACTGTTCCATCCTAAGAGCAGGACTTTGCACTTGTCTTTATTGAACCGCATGAGATTTCTTTTGGTCCAATCCTCCATTTTGTCGAGGTCTTTCTGAATCCTAGCCCTGCCCTCCAGTGTATCTACTGCTCCCCCCAGCTTGGTGTCATCTGCAGACTTGCCAAGGATTCACTCCATCCCATCCTGAATTCAGTCTATAGCATTTATAATATTCATTGCCTACACCAAAATAATATCCACATTCTTTGAACTGACAGTAGGGCTTGATAATCTTATAAACTAATAAAAAAAAAGTTATCTAATGGCTTATACCCGAGTACTAATCACTCAGAGCAACAAGGTCTGAATGCATATGGCTATACCAATGAAGTGTTAGGTAGATGCCCTGCTGCTCAGGTCATAAATTCTGCTAAGGCATCTATATCTTATGTAGTCAAGGAGAAGTGGAAGTCCAATCAGACAGGCATATCAGCAAAAGTTGAAAATTCTCATTGGAATAAATGTCAAGCTACACACTTCAAGGTCAACAGGCTTCCATCTTTGGGGGCATTGAATACTACCCATAAAATGAATGGGAGAGCTATGTGACAGAAAAATGAAACAGAATGTGCCCCTGGAGGAACTGCAGCTCCCCACTTAGCATGATGCCTGCCTGTGCATGGTCCTCTTAGCCAGGAAAAAAAGGAGATGAAGTCTCTTGTGTCATGGAAGAAAATCCCATGCCTTATAGCTTTTATGAGTCACTGGTTCAGGCCAGAAGAGACTTTTTTTTATCTTGTGAATGCTACTGACTTGTGAGGAGGTTTTTCGCCTTCTTCTGAGGCATTGGGCTATTGACCAAAGCTAAAGCTTCTTGGGTTATTGGAGGATTTTTTTTAAACTGGGCTGCACTTATATACTAGTCAACCCAGAGTTTCCTAGTTAGAAGTCTCTGCTCTCATATGCAGATGGATGCTGGCCACCAAATTTTGCATCAGGAAGGACTTTTTCCCCTGCTCAGGCTGGCATGGACTTATGGGGCTTTTTGCCTTCTTCTGCAGGTGGGACATGATCCTTTTCCTACTTCCCTCTCATGGTAGTAGCAGGAAGTTGGCAGTTCCTTTACTGTCCTGCTTTTACCTGAGGCAGTTTTAGGGTGTTTTATAGTGTTTCTGATTTTGTTCCCTGTCAATGTTTGAGGGTTTGAAGTGGTACTTTGAGGGAGTCCTTTGGTTAACACGTGCCTGTAAATTCAGTAGACTGGATTTAATCGCCCAGGAGGCCCCTTACCATCTTGTCTTTCTAAGCTGGAAACATTTTAGTAGAAAAGCTTAACTTTGTTCTTAAGGAGCTCAATCTGTTTAGTTTATCAAAAAGAAGACTGGCAGGCGATGACTACAGTATATGAGCACCTCCTCAGAGAGGAAATACTAAGTATTTGAAGGCTCCTTAATTTAGTGGATAATGGCTTAACAAGGTCCAATGGCTGGATGCTGAAGTCAGACAATGTCAACTCAGAACTAAGGCGCAACTTTTTAACATCAGCCACTGGAACAAAGAACCAAGGAAAATATTCAGATTTTTGCCTCTCAAGATGGAACACAAAATGCATAAATGCAACAAAAAAATCAGAAATACAGACATGTCAACTGCATATATCAACCTGAAGAAAGGACAGATAGAAGAAGAAAATAGAAGCATGCAAGGAGCAATAATTTAGTTACCAAAATAGCTTAAGAAAGGTCTCCAAATTGCACCACAATTTCTGAAGAAGTTACACCGACTAAACACAACTCTCTCCATAGATGCAGCTGCACCCTCTCATCATACCAGATTTCAACCTTTGGAGACGTCCTATTTTTCCAATGGACTGCTATAATCCTGGATGTCACCAATAAGGCTCTCTGCAAGAGTGTAACCTGTGAAGGGTTCTGTTTCAGTTCCTTAGGGGCAGGGGCAGGGGCAGGGGCAGATTTAGGGTGAGAAGGAGGGTGGGGGTTTCAGGGGCACAGTTGCTTGCCCCTTTTGGCTGCACAGAGCAAGTGCAGTGAGCTCTCTAAGATCACCAGCGTGTCAGTGCAGCTCAAACCAGAGTTTCACAGGTGCCATGCACTCTCTGAACACACAGCTGGATTAGCACCAGCTCTGGATGCAGCTCCTGCTTTTATACTGCTCTGGAGCTCAGGGAGTGGGTGTGTCTGCTTCTCATCCCTTTTCCCCTGCCCAGGGGAAAAGAAAGGGGATAAACGGTGGTGGCACTCACGACCTGCATTCTGCAACCATGAGAAGCAGTGGCCCACCAGAGCCAGCACAGGTCAGCTGGCAAATTCAGGGAGCTCCCAATACTGGTAGAGCTGTGGCAAGCACTACGCTGACACGACAGTGAGCTCAAGTCGCTTACTGCGTGCGCATGCATCATACATCCGAAGGAGGTGTGGCTGAATGACCCCCTCACCTCCCTCCCCACCTCTTGCCTCTGTTCTGGATCTGTCCATGCTCAGGTATATACCCAAAAATGCACATATGTGCCAAAGGTATCCATGTTGTGTTCAAAACCACAGTAACTCTAGTTAGAATTTCTTTCCAAGAAAAATTGAAACTAACAGGCACGGCTTTATATCTGACCCGGCTTTGCCCATAATGCCATTTCTTGCTGTCTTCAGACCAAGATTAGAATACTTTCTGGAAGTCAGGCTTTGGCCAATGCAAGGTGTTGAGCTAAATGGCTTAAACTCAAAAGTCTGTTTTATTCAGAAAGTCAAATTAGCTGGTCTAAGGGTCTCATCTGTGAAAAACTCAAATAGTTTTGCAAATGGATTGTGCCATCTTTTACTGTATCATCCCAAACAGATGTATTTTAAAAAGTTTAAAAAGTCAAGAAAGTTCTAATGAGCATGTCTGAAATGCTAAATTTAAACAGTCATCATTTCAACATGACCAAGCATATTTAATTTTGCCAGTTTATACTGCCATCCCTTGAACCAGGCCTTGTTTCTTGTTTGTCTGTCAGTACTTATAACTGAATGCTAACTCCTCCCTGACAAAGAATTTCAACTTTTCATCCAAAAAATGAAAAATGAACTGAAATATAATAGTATAATTCACGAACAAAAAATCTAAAATCTAATATTTAATCAAAAGACTTTTGGCAAAAAATTCTCAGCCTACTCTAACTAGCCCACTTTGAATCCCATCACATTGTAGATAAATAAGTAGACTAGGAAAAAACAGTCACTTTGTCCATTACTTACCAGCCAAAATAAATGAACCTTTTCTCTTCCCTGAGGTTTAGCAGACCTGGGCTCTATGGACTTCCAAAAGAAGGGACTTCTTTGGTATATATTCTGCAGCTACAAAATCATGCAATACCTTTTTTATCTCCTCCGTATACAGCCTGCACTTTCAGGCCTCTACGAGTTCTGCTCAGAAGAAGATACACAGTCAGTTTGTTCAACAAGTTGCTGCTACCTGTGCAGAGAAGACATTCATATACAGTCCCTTCTGCTGTGCTGGATTTCCATGTTTTCTTTATCTCAACCTAAAATAAGAGTCATCGGACTCAGAAATACGCAATTGCTCTTTGTGGGGAAAATAATAGACATCCAAGTGTGGATTAAAGTCTCTGGTACAGTTGCCCCAGGAAATGACAATGCAACCTGTCCAGTTAGCATTAACCACGCTGAAGGTTCAAGATATAACCTAAAACCTAAGAGTGACCTACTGTACAGACGGAGCTGGAATGAATTTCTTTGTGCCAGTTGCCAGCCTCTATTTTTAATTATCTTGCTTTGGTTAATTTGTGTCAGAACTCCTGTTATTTATTTTGTGGTCAGTTTTCCATTTCAATCAACACTGAATGAATACCTCCTTTATTCTGCAGATTATCTGGTAACAGCGCATTATATTTTCAGACCAAAGTATTTATAATCATAATTTTACTCCTACTAAACCTGATACAAGTTGCCACATGATCTTTTCCTCCACGTAACAAAGGCCTCAGTAATTGAACAGGGCTAGGAAGTTTCGAGGACAGCCCTTCATTGTGTTCCTTTCACACATTTTATCTATGTAAGTGATACCATACACACACAGATGAAGTGTAACGTAACACAGGAGTATGTAAATGTCACCTGCTAAAAGTCTCTGTGTAACCACTCTGCTAAACCAGCTGGGTGACTGCTTCTAAAACAGGACAAAACTAGGTGCCAACCTAATATCGACAGACAAATTATTCCAGCCTCCAACCTCCTATGGGAAAAAGAATGAGAACCATATGTAGGGATCTTTGAAAGACCATACAGCGAGGCGAAGCACTGTTAGATCTCATTTGATAAGACTGTGTTGCAGTTGGCTAATAGAAAGGGGAGGAAATTATGTTTTGCCACTCATTTAATTAAAAGAAAACAACAATGCCAATGAAAACCCAGCTTTCTTTTTAAGGTTAATCACACTAGAGTGCAATTTATCCTGCAATGATGTGTGATATCTGGCAATCCATATTAAACCTATTAAGTTTACTGTGCCAAGACAGAGCAGGTCTGAGCACATTTTTTTCAGGGACTGTGAAATAAGAAGTGCAAAGACCCCACTTCTACTGAAAACAGCCCCACCTGTCCAACATGCCCAAAGGCAGGGGAACTGAATCCTGTTCTCTTTTGTGGTTCTGCCTTCTCCAAGTCACTTTCCTACCGTATCTTCTTCGGTGACTACTCTCCCAAACCTATATCCCATGGGTGCCCACTTCAGCGCTCTCTTCTTAGGCCACACCATTTCTCTTTCAATATTACCCTTTCTACTGATCTCAACCACTATCTCTTTGTCAATTGTCTCAACATTTTCTCTCCTCTATTAATGGTTCTGATCCTCAATAACACATCAAGAGGCCCTCTTTCTTCTCCATAACTTTCCAAAGGGTAAAGCCATTTGCTCACAGTCTTTTTTTCTTGCTAAGCCAGTTTGAGGCTTACTCTGCTGCTTTCCTTGGTAGGGACTATGGGGCTGGGCTGGTATGGGTGCTAAGGTGCACAGTTGACAACCCAGAGGTTGCAAATTGAGGCCACACCACAGCCCTGTCAGATCCCAACAAATCTGTCCATGCTGCTTCACACAAGGACACAAACAAGGAAAGGAAGTAGTGACCCCAGGGGGCGAAGCACTTGATTAAGTCAATCAGGTTGTTTCAGCCCCCGACCAGAACAACATCAACAAAGTGGCTTATGGGTCCCCTGCCCTGTCCCGTGTGTGCTGTTTCCTGGAGGGACTGCACACAAATTCACCTACGGGGTGCACTGAGTTGGGAGGAGGACCCAAAAGAAAAAGGGAGATAGGCAACGACAAGACTCAGGAGTGAGCCCAAAGGGAGAAGAAATCCTTGTTGAGGGCAGACAAGGAGAAAAAAGAGCCTGAAACAAGATGAAAAGATATGGGGTGAAATCCTAGTTCCACTGAAGCCAGCAGGTGTTTTGCCATTGACTTCAGCAGGGTGGAGACTCTGCCTTGGGGTACAGCCCTGCTGGGAATTATCCCGCTGGAGAGTTCAGGGTGTGTCATAACTGCTGACAGAAAATTCATCCACCAAGTCCTGACAGCCTTGTAAACCCAGCCATTAAACTTTCTCCCACTCTTTTTCTAGATAATTTATTCCCAATGAAATTCAAGGCAGCAAGAGCATGAACATCTGTATCCAAGGCTTCAAAACAGAACGCAGGACAATGACAACTTATAAGGGAGCAAGAACATTGTGCAGTAATAAATAACTGAAGTGTTCATGACACAGTACACTACAGCAAGAGGCACAGCAATCAGCAGCGCACCCAGGCAGTCGAGCTCCTCCACCGCTATTTGGCAAGCACTGTTTGGTCACAGTCCCAGCATACTCCCCTGAAATTCAACTGTCAGTGTAAATTCAAATAGGAAAGCAGTCAGTCACCAGTTACAAAGTTCAACCATGAGAACATAAATCCTAGCTTTACCACAACCATTAATACAAAAGCTTGCAAAGGTGTTTGCAAAATAATCCACATCTGTCCTCCGTGGAGAAGTTTCACTTTGAAGGCCCAACCCCAAGTCCTCACTCAAGCAGCACCCCCACGGGCTTCCTTTGGGGATTCGTCTATCTTGGGAGGTCAGAGCAAAGTCCTTAAACTTGCCTCTGCAGCCAGTGAATCTACTGCCAGTTCTGTTCAGTACAAATTGCAGCCCTCACAATCCTGGATGATCCAAAGATAGAAAAGTCAAAGTATGAAAAAAAATAGCGTTCTAAAATTTTTTCTGGCAATTATCCAGTCACCAATGGAACTGGAGGAAACCCTATCATATGAATCATTTAAAAATAAGACCAGTCTGGACAAAGCGCTGGAAAATATACTGTGGGGAACAATCTTGCATTGGCAAGGGAATGAACAAGATGATCTAATCTTGTAGGTCTTTTCCATCTCTAGTTTCTGAGGGCCCAGTCCTCAAGGGGCCTTACAGGATTGGGCCCTAGCCACATAAGAATGCCTTAAATCAAAATTAATAGAAGTTTTATGTAGAGCCGCATTGCAGATTTAGTATTTGATTTACTTCAATAAGCACCTCCACCAAGGGCGCTGAATGTCTCCCAGCTAACAGGAGCTCATCCAAAAGGTCAGAAAGTTATTTCGAAAACACTTGACCATAAGAAAGAACTGCTGCTTTGGACCATCTATGGGCTGGTCCTCAAAGCCCATTTTGGGACTTTGGTTCAACTTGTCACAGAGATGAGATCCAGCTGTGTAGCTTGGTGCTTAATTCAAACTACTACAAAATCTGTTTTCTTCCTGAACTTTGGTTGGGAATATTATCTAGTCAGAAAATACCAGCAACCTGCCCATCTGAATACAGAAGAAAAACACCCTAAAGGATGTGAACTGTAAACAGTAACAAGAGGGGGTTTATGGGTGAAAGGTGAGAGAGACCTTCAAAATCACCACCTTATAAAATGAAGTGTAGAGAAATTGCTAAGTATACTGTTTAACCTTGACATATGTCCCTCTTTTTTTCTACTCATCTCCAACTCTCTCCTTGTTGCTTAAACCGGAAAGGCAAAAACGGCCCTTTAGAAACAACGATAACTTGCAGCAAGCCAGGTACCAAATGTCTGGAAAAGTGAGCCAGGAGTAGTTGAAATCATTCCTGATTCTAGTCATCACCCAGAGTAGCACTTCACCCAGTCCCATAACCCCTGTGCTGCAGTTTCTTCATACGCGAAATGGGTACAACAGAATTCACTTTCGCAAAGCTCTGTTGGATTCTCAGCTGCAAGGCATTTGAGAAGTACAGAGGACTATTGTTCCAGACAAGAGAAGAGGAGAGGAATTGTTTAGGGTGGTGCAAGTGGGTAATGGGATGAAATTAAGCAAAAGAAAATGTTAGGCTGAATATCAGGAAAGATTTAACAATGAACCCCATTAGGCTGCAGAATAGATTCCCAGAGGGAAAGGCTGGCAGCCCCATCACTTGCGTCAGTTCAAATGAGACTGGACAAAGCACTAGCAAGTATACTAATGGGACCGGTCCTGGGTTAACCTTTGGGGAACAGGGGGAAATGGACTGGATGATCTAATGGGTCTTTTCCATCCCTAACTTCTATGAATCCATTATTGGCTGCTGAAAAATGTGATGTAAAAGCAGCCAGCAATGATTGGCAGACCAGATGAAGGTCAGAAGTAATTTTTTGGATGCTTTTAGCCCCATGCGTGTCCCAAGCACTGACCGCACTCACTCGGCATGTTTAGCCACCTGGCAGCCCCACTCCAGCCAACCCAAATATTTTATATAAAATTGAAATGAAATAGCAAACAACCATCGTTCTCAGAAATGTTAATTTTTCCTGGGATTTCTTTTTTTTCTTCTTTTTCTTTTTTCGCAGACAATCTAAAAACAAGTGATTGAGCTGAGGCACTTTCTGAGTGAGCTCCAGCTCCGGCGGATTTCAGTCGAGACGGAGCAGTGTCTGGTAGGATTGCTATTGGAAACAATTAAGCATTAACAAGGGAAAATTCACCTGCTATAGTTGGACACTACTTCAAGCTTCTCTCGGCAGCAGACTGCTCCTGAGCCGACAGAGTGAGACAGAATATTACAAATGTGAACTCAAACTTTGGGTTTAGGCCTATATTTATGGATATACATCAGCCCAAACCACTCACATCTTTCGCACACTCCCAGTTCTGTGCCGTTTTGTGTGCAGCCCTTAAAAACAGAACCGTAATGAGGAGACATTTGTACAGTTCTGGCCAGCAAGCAAATGCCTCTGCATCTAATGAGCAATACCAGAGCCCTAGTTTCAACTGTGGAGCAACCACGAGGTGCAGGACAGTTTGGTCGTGCATGCATCCTTGTGTTTCTTCATCCCATGCCTGGAAAATATTTTGGGCTCTGCCTGGACCCTTTCCCAACCTGTCTCCAGGGAAAAGACATGTTGATCACACTCTTGCTAAAGAGAGGTACCAAGCTAAGATTTTAGTGAGGTCCTGGAGGAAGGGAGAGTGAATGGATGAGGGAGAGTAGAAATAGTCTACTGGGGAGGAGGAGAGGTTGGACATTGTGGGAAGAGGGCATATTTGGTTGAAACAGTCAAGTCACGAGGAACCTGCAGGTCTACAATCGATGCCCATAAAGATTTGCAAACATACGGGAAGTGACTTGTGGATTCAGATGGATTTACCAAGCCAGGTATCCACTTTGAAATTTTAGGCAAATGTTAGGCCAATTTTTGCTCAGGTATTTTTATGGAGCCCATATGGCCAAATCCTATCAGTTTTCTTTTGTGACCCCTAGTTCTTGTATTGTGAGAGACTGTACATATGCAACAGGGTCCCCACACCATGGGTGACTGTGATGCGCCTGGCACTGCTCAGCCCTTTTCAGTGTTGCTGTCTTTGGGCAATCTCCCTTTCCGCTCGCCTGCTACACCTTCAGGTATTTATCTTTTAGAAAAAGGAAGGCTGCCCCACAGGTTCCCAAGCAAGATCTCATACTGATTAACCCAGGTGTCATGGCTCATCACCTAATTAGGTGGGCTCCATCCTCCCCAATACCCATGCCTCACAGATCTCATACATCTCTTCTTAAAGAGGCAGGCTCTGTCACAACATAAATCCCTATTTACTTTCTCTTCAACCATTAGTATTTTGTAAGCCCTTATGATGTTCCCCCTCAAGAGTTTCTTTTCCAAATTAAATAGGCATAACCTCTTTAGCCTTTCCTCATATGGAAACACAGAAGGGGCATGGAAGCCCCTCCATGCAGCTGATCATCCTTGTTGAACTTCTCTTTACCTTCTTTAGCTCCTCCGTATCCTTTGGGACATGTGGGGACCAGAACTGCATTCAAGATATGAGCACACCACAGACTTATAAAGGGACATAATGATACTTTCTGTTTTGTTCACAATTCCCTTTTTAATAATCCCTAACATTTTGTTTGCCTTTTTGATGGCAGCCATTGTACTTTTGCATACACATCCCAAGCTCAGTGCCTGGGGCTTGTGCCCCAGGCCCCACTTCATCCTCTTCGTTCTGCTACTGCATCCTTATACTAGAGAGCAAAAGGCTAGCCTAGCTGTTTGCACATCCATTCGTTACTCCAAAACATATTATTACAAACAGTGTTTTTTGTTCAGGAAGGTTTTCAAGGAGAAAATAATCCCTGATCTCAATGGCTTGTAGCTCTTAAGAAATCAAACCATTTCTGCAGGGTGTGCTGCAAATGACAAGGCTTGTAGTGGTGACTAGTACAGACAAAATTAATCCTGTGCTCTGAAAACCAAATCAGAGGGAACTATGGCTGCAACCAGCTAAAAAGAGGAAATTCATACTTGCATGTATGTGAAACAGGAAGCACATGGTGCAGCTCTGGCAATGGGTTAAAAAAAAGGTTGCCTTTTTTAGATGTTAAAGGCAAGGATTTTTTATGGTGATATCTTGTATTGGACCAACTGCATAGCTGGGAAGAGATTTTAGACCACCTTTTAGGCACAAGATACCCTCCCTCAGGGGTAAAGAGGTAGTCAGCTCAGAGACTTTTTTATTTCCAAAAAGCTGGCCTAAAATCTATCCCAACTATGCAAGTGGTCCAATAAAATATATCAGTCCCAAAAATTCTTGCTACAGCATCACTCATGTGCCACTTTTTTTATTGGTGAGATATCCAAATAAACATATGGCAGAACATGTGTGTCAGGATTGTCCAGCACTGTGTTGTGACAAAATGTATGGAAATCCCAAACATCAAGCTACACATACAACGAGTGATGACCCTTCCTTCAAGTACAAGGAAAGTTTGGACCCGGGCTCCTAGTTCTGTTTACCACACCAAGAGGCTGCTGCAAGTTTGGATCTGGAAACAAATCTATATCCAGACTTTCCCACCGTTCCAGAAGCAACTCGCTCCAGGATTCTGGTTTGGACCCGACTTTCATACTTATCTCTGTGACTTAGGAATGAAGCAGAATACATCCCAATGCATAGAAAACATGAATCTGACTCCTCACACTGCAGCCCCGCTTTGTCACACCAAGTCATGGGCAGCCAGGTCTGGGGCCACGCAGGGAGTCAAGATGCCAAGCAGGGTCAAGAGAAATGAACAGAACCCAGGTACCGGCTGGTCAGGAAGCCAGGAGCTCGGTCCAAGAGCAAGACCTAGGAACAGCAGGGAGCAATGTAAGATCAAGTTAAATCCTGTTGTCCAGACACTTCTTGTTGCTGCTCAGGGGTTTATATGGGGGAAGTGGAGGATCAGCTAATCCTGGCCAGCCACTCTAGTGCCAGTGAGTGGCCAGAGGGCTAGGCCCTGCTGGAGGCTTCAGGACAGCCTTGACCAACCTGCACAGCCAGCTGTAGGGTAGCAGGTAGGATAAGCAGCTATACTGGTCAAGCTGCAGCCTCATACCCCTTAATAAAGACAAGCAAATGCATTCTTTTAAAAGATAAAAAGCTGAAACCTGGGCTATTGATTTTCTAAGACAGTCCCTTTCTTGCAGGTCTTTCAAATTACAAGAGACATAGTCTGCCATGTTAGTATGAAATCTGTCAGAAGGCAGGGTAAATATGCACCTTTACAGACTAACAAAATAATATATAGAGAGAAAGCACAAGCTTTTGTGAAATCAAGTTCGCTTAATCAGATGCTGACAATGTCATTATGTCACATGGTGTATCTTGAAAAAGATGCTCCTGTTGAAGCTAATGGAAAACTTGCACTGCCTTCAATGAGAACAGTCTTCAGCATCATAACGGGCCTTTGAACTTTAAAGAAGCAGTTGGGTCTCTATTGCTTAGAGCTCTTTTGTTGTGGAGTCTCCCTTCTTTTTAGCAGAGAGTGTCCCAGTATTTTCTGAAGCATAGCAAAAAATCTACAATTTTGCTGTCAAATTCCACCCCAATCTTGAGGTATTTGAGGGATCAATCAAGCTTTTTCTGTGCATTTCATGAGCCAAGTTGTCTGTGCATTAGGGGGCTGTATGTGGGGAGGTATGTGTGCAGGTGGGTGCATATGCACATGCCCACACATGTGTGAGTCCCTAATGGATAAAACACTGGACTGGGATTCAAGGAAGTAGGAGTCCATTGCCAGCTCTGCCTGCTGGGACCTTGGACAAGCCACTTCTCTACTGTGTCTCAGGGTCTCTATCTGTAAAAATGAGATAAATTCTCTTTTAGCTGTCCTAAAGGAAAGTGCTATGAAACACTACACATTATTATTCCGGATGATGCCCCGTATTATGACTGTCCCCAATAACTATACCGCTCTGTTTCTTACTGGTAGATAACAGAGTTCCTTCTTAGCTTAGGGACTAGTCTAGGTTTGGGGCTAAAGATTCTGGATTCTGTCCTCGGAGACACTTCTGATTTCTACACGCATGCACCTGCAATTTGCTGTATTTAAAGCCTCCAAACAAGAACAAAACCATTCTACAGCAGGACAGTTCAAGGACATGAGAGCGAATGTCCACGAGTTCCCAGACTATTCCATCTAAAATGCATTGAATATAAAAGGGCCGGGGAGGAGTTGCTAAGCAGTTTCCATTGGCATTCTTTCCATATCTGAATGCACGTCTCGTAGATATTTAAATAGTAAAATGCTCATTCCTCTTATTCAGTCACTAAATGTAATTCTCTCACTCATCAGTGTAGTATGCTGAGGACTGTTTTGCATTTGATAATGAATTACATACCATCTTTAGATAGAAATCTTTTGGACTCTTGCTTTTGGCTTATCGGAGGAAATATGCTCTCCACCTGCTGTTACATCGTCAGCAAACGCTGGGACAGAGTTACTACGTCATGTGGTCAGAGGCTGCCACCTAGTGCACCCAGATGTGTACTGGATCAATGACACATGGAGAGCATTAACTAAACAGATCAGGATTTGCTAGCCATGAAAATTTGATTTTCCTAGTAAATGGTTTCCCTTTATGACTGGAAATTATGCACCTTACCACCAGCAGCCTTTCCCCCCTAAGTGTACATGCAGAAGTGGCTTCCACGGCTTCTGTGATATCAGACATACCAGTGAACTGCACAGCCCCTATTCTGGCTCACAGAAAAGCCATATTCATTTGTTTCCATTTAGAAAACTACATCCATGAACTTATCTGGCAATGATAAACCCAACAGAGAACGGTAGGCCCTGTGACTGAGGCAGGAAATTGTTCCTACTGTATTTCTTGGGTCATCTCGTAGGGCCCTAACCAGTCAGATTCAGTATCTAGGAGTTAATCTCAGGATGCCTTAAGGGCCTTGTAAACATCAGCGTTTCCCTTTCCATTATTCGGTGAGGCCCTAATCTTGCTTTGGGTCAGGAAGGAAACTATTCTTCACACAGCATACAGTGAGCCCACTGAGTTCTGTAGTCAGAGGCTGTCATTAAGTCAAACACTTTTGCTTGAATGAATACAGGTCAGGATAATTATAGGATAATTATATTGTATCTGAAGCTGGGGCAGCTACCATAAGTAAAATAGGACATTGTGCTTCATCGTGCTTAAGAACTGATTCCCCACATACAACTGGCTTGGTGCGTTATACTGGGGGTGCTATTTCCCTTCTGCAGAAGGATGAGCTATGGGCCGTTATTGCAGACAGACTAATAGACTACAGATGAAAGTACTAAAATGACTGAACAAATCCCATATTTATAAAAAAATCTCCCTTTGACAGAGCAAAATTCCTAAAACCAGATTTGGAAGTTTTTGCTCCCTGCACAGAGCCGTGAAAGCAGTTGTCTCTCAGCTGAGAAATAATCTGGAACAAGCTTCTGTCCTTAGCTCCTAGCCACCTCCCCAGTTCTTCAAGCCTCATCCCAGCAGCCATCTCTTCTCTGTGCACCATGACTTCTAACTGGCTTTTTAGATCCGTCTATCACCAAACTTCCACATTCCTACCCCTCAACACCCTTTCTCCTCCCACATCTGAATGAAGTAGAAATAAAGTGCAAATTTAACAATAACCATTGAAACAACTTACCACAGATCACGGCTGACTCTCCATCAACAGAATTCTGTAAATCAAGACGAGGTGCCTTTCTAGCTCACTCTCTGGCCTGTGTTATGCAAGAAGTCAGACTAGAGAACCATACAGGTCTAGCCTTAAATCCCTCTTGTGAAAGGGTTTATATGATGTAGTTGCCTGAAATAGCAGGACCTGGACCTGAGGCCCTGAGAGGTCCCTTCCAGTCCTCTGTTGCTAAGATCTGTGAAGCTACAGATGCTAGCTGTACAATACAGGGAATTTGCAAATCTAGATCCATATAGCTAAAAAGACAGAGAGATTAATAAACATACACACAGATTAATGAACTGTGATATGCTTATAGCACGGCCACTAGATGACAATCATTTGTTTCGTGTTATTAGGCAAGTTTCATATCCATTCTGCATTCTCGAATTTGAATTAGCAGAATGCCAAGGGACACAGGAGAAGAAAACCCTGGTAAAGTTTATTTTTGTAGGAATAATGAGATGACACATTGTCAACTATATATACCATGTCATCCAGCTACAATTAGACAAGCCAAATATTTTTGTGTAATTCTGCAATAAAAATATGAAAGCAGCAAAATTCCAACAAAGAGACTGGCTTTCGTTAAAACAGTGCTCCAAGAATAACAACTTGTGGATTACCAACAAAATTGTTTGGGGGGAAGAAAGTTGCTTGATATTGACAAATTCATTAAGTCAAAGTTTGCATGAAAAAGTAATCATGGAAAGGCAGTGTTATAGATTACTGTATCCTGTATGTACTATATGATGCGGATCACAGGGCTTGTGTCAAGCACTCTGACAAAGTAAGCTAGAATTGCTGGGGCACTGATGCATTTTCCAGCCGATGTTAATGATGATTTATGGCCCACATTTCTTCTATATACTATGGCACGCTTACAATTAATTTGAGATACATACCTGCAGGAGTAATTTCCCCCACCCACAACACCAATTAATTGCAACTCTTTCTTGGGAAGAGCATGGTAAACATTTGAAGACGGCAGAGTAATGGCATGACAGTGTTTAGAACAAGAGACGAAGAAGAATTACATGTCTAGCCTCATGTTCCTAAGGACTCATCACCATAGAGTGTAAGCAGTCTGCAAACATCAATGAATGCTCACAACACCTCCACCTCAGAAAAAAAGATGGGGGAAGTCACAACTGTGAGCAGAGCCAGGAATTGAAACCAGCTATCCTAAGTAACAGTTCAGCACCTTAATCATATGGACCATCCTTTCCCTTGCCTCATGGAAACTGCAGAGAGACCTTAGGGAAAGGGACTGTTATTTATCTGGCAAGGACACCAAGTTTGGCTTTCCTACTCTTCTGATATAAGCCATGGCACCTTCCAGGAACCTGGAAACAATATCCTGTTATTTAGATGCAAAGATTATTGTGATTTTACTTCTCATCTAAAAGATAATGCCTCAAGCCCCAAAGGGACTCTAGCATTGGAGGGTATTGATTCAATACTACAGGAAATGTCTTCTGCTAAATCACCAGGGCCCTTTACTGCAGTCTCTCTCCTCTAAGCACTCACCCAAACAAGCAGGTTTTGTTTGTTCAGCCAACTCACACTGAAGGAGCAAGAGTAGGCTGCAAGCTCTCCCCAGTGCATATACAAAATTTAATGGAGGCAATATACACAGGGCACGCGCATCATTGCCCACAGGTTTGCCCACATGCACAACAAATTTATTTTTAAAAGTTACAGAGTCAGCTGCTTCAAATAACATGACATGCATTGTCTGGAGCAGTTTGATCATCTCTCTTTAACTACCTGTCAGCACATGCAGCTTGTAGTTAATGGAACCAGCTTCATGACAAAGAGGGACTCCACAGCTTCCACAGATGTGTGTGACTCTAACCACAGGAATTCAATATCCCGCGAGGCCACTTATGCAGCACTGTCATGTGGAAACAAATATTTCTTCTGTGCTGTAGTTTACGGGGAAGGAAAAAGTTGAGCATGGAGTGACAGAGATACTTGAACAAAAAAAACCTCAACGAAACCCCCCAGGTCCCTGGCAGAATCAGCTGCCAAATAACTGTCCTATGCACAGGGAGCGCCAGAGAGGCTTACTCCTACATGTCACTGTCTTTTTACCAATCAGAAGTAGTTATCCTTTGGCTGGATTTAGGCAAAGCTGTATACAAACCACTGGAGACAGACCATCAAACAAACCTTTAGACAGCATGGAGACTGCCATGGCAGGATCTGATACGAAAGACAGATCAGCGTGCTCTATTTTGTGCAACCTAATAATAGCTTGAAGTAGCAGCAAATCATTATGGTCATTTTCTCCCCTCAGGGGCTGCATGTCCAGATGTATCCAAACCCACCCTTCTCCAGACCTTTCAAATGGTGAGCAGTCAATCTGCTTCCCATCTTGGTCTAGTTATTACCAGAGCTTCTGGCCCTGCCTGCTTCCCTTTTTAGTGATATCAGCTACTCCCCCAACTTCTCATTGTGTTATCTTCACACTTCTACCTGTCATTTGCTGTGTGGAGGATGACTGCGTGGCTCAAGGGACTGGTAATAAGCTAAGGGCTATAGAACTTCTCCCACCCACGTGTTGCCATATCAAACCTGATTTAAGTCATTGCTCTTTGATGGCATATGTGAAATACCAGGGATCTCAATTTAGCAGCAAGTGGAGATGTCTTCACACAACAAAAGAGAGCAGCATAATTAACTCCCTTGCTGCTATCCTCAAAAGAGAGATACCAGGTTGTATGGGCACAAAGACCAACTTACGGTGGTTACCCTTAAAAGTCATCACTGACAAGCAGTCACCACGCTATAGCATCTGAGAAGAGAAATTCAGTATCTCAGCTAATGAGCCATAACCACCGTTACTAAACCACACAATCTTAGTGGTGACCACTGCTCTGGGTCAGGCTCATGGTTGTTGTAGTATGAAGAAGTTTATGCCCCTGATGCACTTGTCTGGTGAATAAATAAAGGCCTTCAGCCTCGAGGCTTTCACTCCACCACATTTCCTGAACACTAAGTTCACCAAAAATGACGACGGTATGAATTACACTCACAGTCCAAAATTAAATTGTGGCATTGTGCAATCAGGGCTTCCTGAAGTAACAAGGTCAACATTCATTCTCTAGAACTTGTAGGAGAGAAAAAATGCTGTACACACCTAAATCAGCCCAGGAAAATCCCGCTCCTAGGAAATGAAAAAAAGGATCACGTTAGCACAATCCCTGGGTGACCCAAGCCCCAGTCTGTTGAATCCCTCCATTTACTCACTCTCTGTCTCTGCTACCATGCGCAGGAGCTGAGTTCTGGCAGCATCTTCCAGTCTGCACATCATGCGAATACCGACCCCTTGGTTCTGGAATGGGAATGACCGCACGGCACTTATAACATTTCCAGACAGACATAAATACACAGATTAGTCTTTTCTGCATTTTTCCTCATAAAAACAACAGCAGCTTCGAAGCACATTGGCACAAGCCCTGAGATTAAGTATTGCAACCTGCTGTTGTTGGCAGTATCACACTGGCTTCTTTTGCTTTCCCCACCTCCTTGTAATCCTCCCTCCGCTTGGAGTGCAGTTAACTGCTGTGTCCATTCATGTCACCACAGAGCAGTCTTGGCAGATGCATTCCCTGAGGCTGGGATGTTTTTACGAGAACCGTTTTCATATTTCATTGTTTGCTTGGCTGATTCTTTATCTGTTCTAGCAGTTATACAACTAAACATGCTGAACACTGTGTCAAACGATGACATATTCCATGCTGAACTGCAGGATACAGAAATACCGCCAAACACAGCCCTGGTCTAACTCTGCTGACTTCAGTGTGAAACCAAAAATGAATCCAGCCCATAATCTCCTCAACACCAGCCTTTGAGCAAAAATAAAAGCAGACATAGGTAATATTTCTTGATTGTTGTCCACCTAGGTTTCTTCTACACAAAAAAAGAGGGAGCGTTGTGACCACCACCCAGCAGTTTGCTTCTCCAAGCAGTGAGCTCATCTGTGCAAAACTCCTCGCCCAGGAGGTCTGTATTTGCATGTGGTGTTAAAACTGACATTTTAAAAGCCGGGAGTAGTTCAGTTGAAAAGGAGCAGTTTTTGTGCTCTTGGTGGCACAGGATACAGTACAACTTGCAATGCAGGCAAAGGCTGAAGCCAGGCAGAGCAGAGATCACGGAGGTAAAAGCAGAGAGGAGCTCTCTTCTTTTCTTGGCTTTGTAAATAGTCCTCCCTCAGTGCCCACCCTCCTGCTTGGCTGGCAGAATAAGAGTTATCTTCCTTGCTTAGAAAAATACTGATTTAGGAAACTGGATTTTTTTTCCCATGGTTTTTTTTTTAATTCTCCCCTAAATTCAAGAAAGACAATATTTTTTTTTCTGCAGAAACATTCAGTTTAATAAAGGATTTCTTAAGGGAGATGTCTTTTACTGGACCAACGGTGTAGTTCGGAAAACTTCTGAATGCAAGCCCTTTTTCCTCAGGTCCTCTTCCTGGGGAGACCTGAGAAAGCCCTGAGGAAGAATGTCTTGCATTCAAAAGCTTGTCTAACTTTATCCCAAGTGCACAGTTGGTCCAATAATTTCTGGGCCATCACAGCTACAACAGCGCTCTTACACTACCATTTTAAAAAAGGTTCCTTGGAGAAAAGTTTCAAGAGAAAAATGCTGACCAGTTCTGCTACTCCTTCCACCATCTGTTACCACTGGATCCGGTCACTCTGGTGGCACTTTTAAAACGGTTTGCTCAAGGCCATAGCCGGAGCTGAGTAGGGACAAGTGTTATTAGACTCCAGGGTCAGATGAATATAAACATGCAAAATAACGTGTTGAAGGGAGCAGCAGAAGCAAGCACTGTAGACATGTTTAAGTAAAAGGGTGTTTTATTCTTATTTAGTTTGGATTTCCAAACACTACTTAATGTAAGCCAGGGCTGTCCAACTTTTAAGCCCCTGAGGGCCACATACCCAAGGGCCCACACGACATAGGAGCACCGTGAGCCACTGGTCCCCAGCCCCATGCTGAACAGACACTCCTCCCTGCTGCTTTGTGTCACTGACTTCAGTGAGATGTCAATAGCTTGCCAGTATGGAACGCAAGACACTTAATTAGTGCTAAAATTGGTAACCATTTCAAGGGAGGCTGCCACAATGGCAAAGTAAATCTGCTGGGTCTCCATACACCAGATTTCCTCGAGAAACAGATTACCCCCATGTAGCGAGTTTGCATCGTTTGGAGCAAACATACGGGCACAAAGAAATCCCGGGCCATAGTGTTTCAAAATTCATGGAACATAGCACCGGAGCATTATATTTGCAAGATAATGAGAGGTCAAGTGATGGCCAACTTTTTGTAGTGGACACTAGGAGAACTGGGTGAGAGGATGTCAAGACCTGGAAATGAAGGCTTACAGCTATGTTTACTACAGGGCTTAACTGGAATGCTTGGAGCTGCGATCCATATGTTACAGTTTACAGAACAGTGCAAGAAGTGGAGCAGGAAGAAAGTGCCAGAGCAGCTGCTGAAAACAAAGAACCAACAAGTGCTGCTTGTTATTTTTACAATGACAGCAGCTCCTCCAGACAGCATTATAATCCAGCAAGGGTATCAGAAGTTGCAGCAGTGTTTGTTTCTGAGGACGGTGCTCCACCAGCTACCAGACATGTAGTAGTTTACCCTGCAAATCACTCTGCCCACCCTAGAACGATACCATATTTAGATCCCAATTTTCATCCGTAGTGCATCAGTTGTTATTTCCTCATGGCAAGTCTGCTTTTGCACAGGCTTAGAGGACCAGGAAAACCAATCAAGAGTGGAAACCGAGTTACTATGCTTCAGTTTGCATCTTATCACATTGCTGGAAGACCTCAGTTCAGCTTATTGCATTCATCTGGCAAACTGACACAGCCGCACTTTGTTGATGTGCATTGTAGAATAGAGGCAAGTCATTTGCAATATGTGAGAGAAAAGCAAGCTGCCCTCCATGCTGACACTTGCACGGGATTAGCAGATGCGCTGCACACTACAGCAGAAGGAGAATGTCTAAGAGCAGGAATTGTAATTCTACCCTCAACCAATTGGGAGTCCAAGGTATATTCAACAATACTACCGAGACACTATGACCACAATACAGAAATTAGGTAAACCAGCTCTTACAGCATTCATCACCTTTACTTCTTGAAGTGGCAAAAGATCCTGAGTGGTGCAAGATCAGTGCCAAACACAGCCCTGATCTTGTGGCCAGAGTGCTCCATGCACAAGTAAAGGAAATCATCAGGATTATCACTGAACCTGCTTATGTTTGTTTAAATCAGTGGCTCTCAAACTTTTCAGACTAAAAGCACCCTTCAACAGACTCGAAGGCCCCCTTTGTAGCTTTTGTGAACTGAGTAGCACCCTATTTCAAAAATTCATTTAACAACTACAGGGGTTGCTGCCTTGCAGAGAGGGCAGGCAGTGGAGGTGGGGAAGCAGCCAGGTGGAGAGAGCCTAAGCCTGCCCCTATCTGCTTTTTTCCTCAAACCTTGCTTATCTCCTCATATATCCCGAGGCACCCTTCAAAGGATCTTGCAGCACCCCGGACTACCCCAACAGACGGGTTGAGAATGACTGGTTTCATTGATGCATTGGAGGGTGGGCACTTACGAAGGACTATTTGCAAAGTCATTTCCAATGGTAAACGGATTATTTCATCATATTTTTAACCCCAGCCTTGTCCTGGGATTCCATAGAAGTGTTTTGAAGCAAACAACTTCAAATCCTTTGATCCACTATGTGATAAGGTTGAAAAGAGTCAGAAAGCTGCTACAGACTGGGCCAGATTTTTGGACAGAACCTGCATGTTCCATTTTATGGAAGATTTCAAGGCTTTTGACAAAAAATTACGCAAATCTGACACACAATTTGGCTGAAGATCAACAGGAGAATCGAGAAAGAGAAAATATTAAAAGGAAAAAACTATGGCACAGTGAAAGGAAGAAGAGAAGCTGTGAGAACAAATAAAATGAACTCAAGTTGATCAACACCACCATGTATTTGATCGTATGTTAGAAGCTGAAGCATCTTGCAGTGTTAAGCCTTCAGAGAGGTCACAGTTGGCAAAGAAATTCAGCAAAAGGAGTTATTTGAGAAAGAATCTTGAGTATAAAGCAAATGCACAACCACAATAAACATTTTTAGCGAAATTTTGCTGGGTACATACTTATATAGTAATAATTCGAAAGCTGACAAGGGCTGACTCAAGTCTGTGTTCTCTCTCAGTGATTACATACCATATTTGCTCATTTTACAAGATAAAAAAAATGTTTTCTCCAACTTGTAGCTTTTCAACCTCCTCAAGGGAGCTAATAAGCCAAATGTCTCCTTTCTGTCACTTACCTCATTACCAGTAACAAGATATTGTCATCAGTCCTCGACTGACAATTCTGTTGGCAACGCATGTGGAAGAATAAGATCAAGCTCACTCCTCCATAGATGTCTTGGTTCTGATGTTTTGGAGAATGCTGCCCCAAACTGGAAACATGTTGACGTTTTGATGAAAAACTAGAAACCAAACTATTGGGAATGAAAGCTGAAATATTTCAGTTCTGAAATACAGGAGTGGTTGTTTCTTGGCCGCAGCAGTTCAATAAAGTCTGGGTTCCCCTAGTTCAGGGGCAGGCAATTATTTGGGGCGGAGGGCTGATTACCGAGTTTTGGCAAGCTGTCAAGGGCCACCCCTTGACAGGTGCCCTGCCCCCTGGTCGCCATCTTGTGACCAGAAGTCCCAATCCCTAACCCCTGGCATTTGCCACCGCAAGTCTCTCCTCTTGCCCCTGGAAGTAGTCCTTTCAGCAAGGGGTTTTGCCATCTCAGAACCAGAAATACACCAAATTATATTCTAAAAAGCAAACATCTACAGCATTCATTAATTTGGTTTCAAAAAATATTTTTGTCCTGATTTACATGTGTTTGCACAGTGTGCATAGAAGTGATCACACAATAGCTTAAAATAAAGTCTTACACTTGTCTATTGTGTGGGGGTATAGTTTGTGGGGGCTGTGGGTGTGTGGTTATGTGGGGTATGGGTGGGTATGGGGGGAGGGTGACTGGGGTTTGTGCATGGCAGTGTGAGGTGAGGTGTGGGTGCATGTTTATGGAGGGGTGTGAATGTGGGACTCACCCTATGAACACACGCGCACACACACATACACACACACTCTGCCTCCATGCCTGCAGACACATACACACTCTGCCCCTGTTCCTGCCAACACACGCACACGCACACACATACACACCCCTACCATCGCGGTCCCATGCTCCATGGTCCGGGGATGCAGCTGGGAGCCACAGCCAGGCGGTGCTGGGGCAGGAGAGCAAGGAACTGGCTGGAGGTGTGTGGGGCTGGGCTGCCCAAGCCTGCAAGCCTGCTGAGGACTCCCTCTGGGTCCTACTGCCTTTGTCTCCAGACAGCTCTGACAGGGAGTTGGGGCAAATAAATATTAATTTACTAAAATTTTTACATGCTCTGCAGGCCAAACAGAATGGTCTGGCAGGCTGGACCCAGCCCACGGGCTGTATTTTGCCCACCCCTGCCCTACTTGAATTCTGTCCTCCATAATTTATATCCTGGTGAAGGAAGACAGTACGTCATGGGATTCCTACTGTTGCAATGTGTCATAGAAGGTGCAATTCAAATGAGAAACCTGGCCTGTAAAAGAGAATGGGAACCTGAAACAACCATACCATAAATTTCATGATAACCTATGGCAGATTGAGCCAACTTTTGCTAGCAGGCATGCCACAAGATAAGTCCTGCGCCCTGCTTGAGTGCCATTGCAATCCCTGCCCCCTGCCCAACCTGCTGCTCTCTACTCCTGGCCCTGTCGGCTGCATCCATTGCTCTGCTCTCTTCTCCTGCCCTGCCTGTTGCAGTTCTGTCTTCCCCCACCAGATCTGCCATGTGCCACGGACAACAGCTGCGCATCACTGGTGACATGTTTGCCACAGGTTGGCCACCCCAGCCAATGGCATCATTTCTATCAATATTTCAGTCTTTGATAAAGTACAAAATTGTTTTGAGCGCTCTGTTGATGATACGAATCCTTACGGAATTTTTTGTTTTGGTATCAATTTGGACGGAAATTTTTCAACCAACTCTTAAAAAAGAGTTTGTTTCAATAGTCACTAAGAGTCATAAGCCTGTCCACTAACTTCCTAGCAGTGGATATACTGTAAAAGAAGACATTTGGAAAGCTGTTACTTTGCTGTCCATAACCACACGTCACTCAGCAGTCACTGAGCAAGGACAGCAGAAGCCTATCACCGGACAAACGAAGGAAAATAAAATCCTGAAAAACACAGCTGACTCAGTAATAAAACCAAATAAAAGCCAAAGGAACTGCAGTCCTTATTTCAGGAAAACTCCCCCTCAAGGTGATTTTACCCTGATAAGTAACACAGAATTACTACTTTTGTCACAAAGGGCCTCCGTTCCTCCATCTGCACACCAGCGAGTAGGAGACTCTTTCTGCACAGGGACACAAAGCACCCATAGATCCCCATCTCTGGGGGGTGAGGAACAAGTAACCGCTTCCCAGGCCAGGACTGCCGTCTTGCTTTTCAGAAGCAGCACTATTAGCAGCCGGTAGTTGGGAACCAGTCCTTTTCAGGGTAACACTACACTTCAAGGCTACCCCATGACTAGCTCTAACTAAAGCCATGGGTTTTTTTTTTCTATTTGGTGGCCTTTTGCCAGAGCACAACAGAAACAGGTTGCTCATGGTTTAGCATTTACCACCTGTTTGTCTGTAGACTTTTCTACCCTCTGCCTACCCCTAGATGGAAAGACTGGCATTACAAAGCCCTCCTGTACTCTTCTCCTCTCCTGTGTCCCTTTCCACTGTCCAGGTCTTCGTAGCTCCCAGAACTTGTGCCCGCAAACAGCGATCTCTTCACCTTCTATTTCCCCCGCTGGCTGCTCCAGCTTGCCTTTGGGGCAGCGGTCCTGGAGACTCAAGTGGGTTTGTAAAAATAGGTCTGTCCGTCTGCCCCGCTTCTGATTCATGGTCCACTTAGGTAACGTCTCTTTCAGTTACGTGGAATGACTGGGGCCTCATGGACCCCAGAGACATTCCATCTTCATAAATAAGGGGATTTATTTACAGATATAAATCAAGGCACAACGTTTAAAACATGCTACAGGGAAACAGTAAAATGCAAGAGAGAGAAAAAAAAGAATAATCAAAAGTCAAGGATGCAGGCCAAATTCTTCATAAAAATAGCTCTTCCAAGACATAGTGAACATTGTATCAAACTCACACTGGATTTCCAGCCAGCCTCTTGGCTTCTTTCATGACTCATTTCACACAGGCTGGGGAGTAACAATTTCCTCCCTTAGCCTCCGACTGACAAACACAGCTAAGACTAAGCAGATGTAGCTCAACCCACTTTGATCAACTGGGCTTCTCTGTAGGGGAAACAATGCACTTCCTCAAATGCTACTGTACATCAAAGTGTCATGGTCAGGAAAACTATCATTTTTTTTTGTTTTTTATCTGCTCAGTGCTCCTTGGTCAGTTCAGCACCTGGTAGGGTAACATGCACATAAGCTATTACAGAAAAAGACATCTGCTCAGGATGTTGCTCATCAGATTGATATCTTCACTGTGAGATGTGTCTGCACTGCTTTGAAGCTTTTGCATTCTCTTGTTGTTCAGTCTACTAATGTCAGACAAGCCAATAGTTGGCCTGTCAGTTGCTCATACTGACACGGACTTAGGGGAATAATTCTGGCTTCCACACTGAATCAGCTATTATAACAGAGGAAAATCCATGCTCACGCACAATACCGAAGTGGATTCAGTGTCTTCAGATCAGGGCTAAAAGGGACTTGAGGGGATTTAGGTCCTACACTGGTTCTCTGCTAAAGGCTGAGTTTTACTGACAGACACCAGAAATCTAAATTTTCTATTAAACAATACTTGAGAGGCAGAGACTATAATGCAGCTTCCAAGGCAGCAACAATTTCAGGAAAATGAAAATAATGACTTTGTTTAAATCAAAGCTCCATGCAAGAGTAACAAGGTCTCCTCCAAATCATAACTAGAGTCCACCAGTCTGATGACAAAACACACGCTTTCTTTTTCATGACCAATCCAGATTACTGACTCCCCAAACCCCCACTGAAGTCAATAGCAGCATCCAGAGATTGGCCTAAGACCTCATTTTTAAAATTGAAAATACACAATCATTGCCAGCACCTGGCAGAAGGCAGATGCCTGAGCCAAACCCTGGCTCTGCTGTCCTCATTCACTGTTATCAAAGGAAAAAAGAAGTTGAGGTCAATGAGTCTCACTTTCTGCTGTGGCAGCAACCACATCAGACAACCCATCCATTCTCCTCCTGCAGAACTATAGCTAGAAAAAGACATTTTTGATCCACGTGATCTGTCCATTGTCATTAAACCCATAAAGCTTGACCTTGGGAGGTTATGAACAGGTGGACATGCCATAACCAACCTCTCTCCACACAAAGTATCCAGGCATTCACCCCAGTAGCTCAGCCTTGGAGGAATCCGTGATAAAAGAACATGATGTGGTCACACATGTACCAATTCAGCACAGAGGTCTCTGAGACACGCGAGTATGAGAGCAGTGTATTGTCAGGTGAAAAAGAGCCATTCACCAGACTGTTTCAGTTCTTCTGGGTTCATCCAAATACCACAAGCCTAAGCCTTCCCAACATGAAGAGCAGTATAACCAGGCATATACAAAGTATGCCTGGAGTTCTGTAAAGAGTCTCTAGAAATGTAAATAGTGGCAAATAGGCAAGGTGGTGCTCAAGAATGTGCAATACTTATCGCAGGGTGATGTAAGTCCAAATGAAATGTTTGTTTGTGCAATGGCTTCTTGTGGGCAGCACTGTCCATGAAGCTCTTAGTGTGGAGCAGAGGTAACAAAAGTCCCTTTCAGGGTACCTATACACATGCAGCGAGACTGCTCCAATGTGCTGTAATTACAGCACGTCACAGCAGATTCAGTTAATTGAGTCTGTTGGAACGTGGTAATTACCGCACTCCAGCAGACTGCAGTGTTTTGTGCGTCAGCATCCCTGCACTAAAACAGTGTGGTGGGGGTGCTTTAACTAAAGCCTATTTTAGGAGCTTCAGTTAAAGTGACCTTGCTGCCATTTTTCAGCATGGAGACACTGATACACGTGACGCTCTGGGCACTTTTATTATAGCTGCTCTCAGACTCTTACACTGAGGCCTTTGGCCACCTGCCTGTGAAAGACAATATGGAACAAAGTTTATCTGAAACAGGAGGTTTTTGTTTATGGTGAACTTAATGAAGGAGCAATTCATATGCCTTTATATTATGCCACCAGATATAATATTGTGGGCATGTGTATGTGTTTTAATTTAAAAGTGAAGTATAATTATATGCAAAGGGAACGTGGCCCTTTGGCTTCCAACAAAGTGCTGCTATGGCCCCAGTCATAAAGAAATATGGGTTCCTGGACTTCTCTTTCACATCCACTGCCCATGCTATAGTTTTAGTTGGTGTATATGTTTAATGACCCATGAGACAGCCTGATCAGTAAGCCACTGCCACTGGGCTGTGGTGGCTGTGGTCTGTGGTTTCACTGCAATCATGTGAAGTTGGGAGGAGGCTGACACTCTTGCAACATAGATGTAGGCCTGGTCAAACCTCAGATTTTGAAACAAGACATTGGCAAGCCCATTTAGAAAAATGATTTCATCCATGTATAAATTAAGCCAAAGAACACAATACTTGTCCCTTTGCTGTTTATTTTAAAATAATTATTACGGGCTCCCTCTTCTTTTAGGAACATTGAACATGATGCTGTGCATGATTTTGTTCAAGAGAGCTACAGATGGCTGAACTGAGGAAAAAGTCAGTGGCAATATAGTGATATAATGTGCACTATGGCATGTACTCAAAAACCAATTTCTCTGTCTCCTTTGTACTAAGAATGTTCAAGTCTAATGTTGGTTCCTGGGAAACAGAGATCAGTAATTGGAAGTTGATTTATAGCTATTAGGTTTCTCTTAATATCCATGGTTTTCTGCCAGTTCTTTTGTATTTCTTCTCCATATATTTACATTATTTATTTGCAAGAGCATGCCAGCTCTTGGTAAAAAGGGATGCATCCCTCAAGCAGATTTCTTGGAAGCAGGCAGTGGTTTGAAAATCTGGCTGTAAAACCTGGATGATGGGCACAGTATTTATTAATGTTCACAAGAAACTATGCAGTTTCACCTCCACACTAGTTATTAACTACGACTATGGTTTTGAATGCTAGAAAGGCTTCTTCCAGATGAAAACTTAGATATTCACAGCTTTCCTGCTGAGATGCAGGTACTTCTAAGAATACCCTTTCCAATTATAATGAGAACATACATGGGCACAGGAAAAATAATTTCTTTTATCTTAGAAGAACTTGCGAACAGACTGCGGAAGGAATGTAAAGCAAGGCTTTAATGTCAGATGCTTCATATGGACCACATTTCTCATAGTCAAAAGAGAATCAGAAAAAGACAATACATTGTCCAGGAAAAGAAAGCAATCCAGCCAGCTCCACAACCATTTGACTGGGAGACAGTTCCAGAGTCATTCCAGTGCTCCAGTACAGCTAAGCCAGAACCCTCTACTAAGCCAAATGACACAGTTGGAGAAATATATTCCAGACCTTGTTATCCATGCCCCAGAGCTGCCAAGTTTGCCCATATGGGACCACAGATGTTGATTCTATCAAAAAAGGAAAAGAATGGGAAAAGAAAGCAAGACACAGAACACAAGGAACTGCAGCAGTAAGTGGTATCACGAGGTCAGCATTGAAGTTACTCCAAGTGCCAATTTATAATGAAATAACTGTGCCCTTTATAAAGTCCAAGCTGGGTAAGGAAGTGCTTAGTAGACATGCTCAGGTGGAAAATTATCAGACCAAGGGATAACATGCAAGTTGTACTAATCTATTCCTGCCTACATATGAACACTGCAGTTATAGGCATAAAACATTGGAAACAGAATGCATGACCTTCAGCTTCAAAAATAAGGGCCCCTACTTGGCCATTTTCCATGAAGGAGCAATTAGTTCAGCCCATAGAAGGATTCTGAAGAAGCTAAGGAGCCCACGTAGACAAGTGAGAAAATTGCATGCTCCCTAGATAAAACAGGGTGTGTCTACATAACACCATATGGCAACGGTGCTACAGCACTGTGCTTTAGTACTTCCAAAAGGAAGTGTAGACACACCCTGTTTTGAAAGTGTAGACGCACCCTTTTGGAAGTACTAAAGCACAGCACAATACAGGCAGTTACTGTGCCACACACGTGGCACACGCTTAGATTTCGCTGCTGTTGCCATAATGGCACACTATAACCGTGGAGCATGCCTCTTCAGTGACATAGCTGACAATCACATGTAGACCCACATGTTTGCTACGTCACCATAGCACGCTGTACAGAGATCTAGCACATTACTATGTTGTCATAGGGTGATGTGTACACGCGCCCACAGAGTTGTCCATGAGCTAATAAAGTACCTGGAGTTCCCAAGACTTCAGTCCAGCAGTTTCTCCATGACCTGTGACTGTAGATTTGAGAAACCAAGAACAGCATAAATACACTGACACTTCATTTGTCAGTGGGAATCATACATAGGATTTTTAACACCAAGCCCTACAAGAAAAATAGGAAGGGCTGCCAACTTTTAGGAGAATAACAATAAATTTGAAGGTTTTATTTACCTTGGTTTCTTAGCCTCCATGGTTTATCTGATTCATATTTTCAAGCCATTTTCCACAACCAGGGAAGATAAACACTTGTTATTATTGCTGTTTACTGAGGGCTGAGATTCTTGCAAATTCACCTGCTTCCAGGAACTGAGTTTTTTAAGATATGCACCAAATATCAGAAGATGGACAGGAAAAATCGTAAGTGTTGGCAACACTTCATCCATTGGCTATGAGCAGCAAGCAGGTTGTTAAGAGTTGCTAGAGCCAGACATTAAAGGGAGACACAATGATACGATCTGAGCTGGTGAATTATATACAAGATACAATGGCTCTCAGCCCATCATCAACTGAGGAACAGAATGCACAAAAATTTCCAAGCCTCTAAAGCTAAAGGCCTAACAGAAGAATGGATAACAAAGGAACTCATAAAATATTGTATCCATTACACACGCACACACAGTATTTTTTTAAACTGCAAAAGTGCATTTAATAATCAAAAAGACATTTGCACAATCTGCCCTTTCACTGACAAAAATGGGAAATAAAGTAAAAGTTAGTGGTGAAGCCTGAATAGAACACCTAAGAAATGCAAAGAAATTCTCCAAGGGCCTGATTCAAGAGAAGTCACACATATTCTGCCTCTTGTTGGGTGTTCAGCTTAAAAGAGGCCACAGCTTGCTTTGTTTAAGTAAAATGCCCCATAAAAATCAATGGGACATGTTGATTTAAAGCCAGTGATGCAAGATAGCTCTAGATATTTTTCATATAGCAAAAATATTGAGGGGCAAGGGACATATTTCCTTCACTGGAGCAAATGATTAACCCATGAATGCACACACTATATAAATGTACCTCAGTCTGGGCACAAGGTAAAGTTACTGACACCAAGGATCGACTTCAGTGGGTTTAGTTCAGGGCCTTAGTTTCCTTTGAATATAACACAGCGTTTCCACTTACCACAGTGATGGACACAGTATAGCAGGAAAGAGCGAAGAGAGAGATCTGGTTTCCTCCTCAACCATCTCCCCCTTCGATATGAAAGACACTTCAGATATATCAGTTGAGTGAAAAGTTGACCCCAAATTATTTAAGCAGCAGAATGGGAGGTACAATAGCGTGTTCTGTTAAGTACTTTTCATACATCTGCCAGCAGCTTTCTGTATGACTTTGGATAGATCACATCATCTCTGTAATAAGGGGCAGGTGTAGCAAACTGCTCAATAACTCTCTGAGATTTTGTCAGGATCAATTTATGCTTGTCACATGCTTTGCAATCCTCCAAAAAAGCCTCAGTATGAATAATAACATTACACCAGCCTTGCACCCATTTTAATAATTTAAGACTTTGAGCTCATGAAATGGAAATAATGGGCAATGGAGTTTTATATTCATCCTCAGAGAAGAATAAGATTCTCTTTACTTCAAGCACTTTCAGAGAGAAGAACCAATATACATTTCATACAATTCTCTATTTTAGTATCATCTCATCTTTAATACCAAAATATATACTGCAGAAAGAACCTGATGTGGCCAACTAAATCTGTATCTAATTTATGGACAATTTATAATGGAAATAGACTGTATAAAAATGTATACAAATTGGTAGTTTTGAGCATAGGGTCAGCAGGACCGTTTAACTTAGAAATAATTAACGTGAAGCGTCTCTCGTAAGCTGCCAGGCAGACATTTCGATTGTCCGGACTTTCATGAAACTCAGACTAGAAAAAGCTTGAAGTCTTCCAAACATTCTTTAACTCTATCAAGTGTGTCGGTGCACTGCAGCCGATGACAATATATTTCACCAGGGTTGCCAAAAAATTGTTTAATTTTAAACTATGCCTGTATTGCATTACTTTATACAAGCTGAGCCAACTTGTAGGGCATGATCAATTTCTCAGAGAAATAAGTTGAAATAAGCCTATTGCCAAAGCTTTTAACCCATCCAAAAAACCAATTTCACATTGTATCACCTTCAAATAAGAAAACAAACAATAAAAACAATAATAAAACCCCTTATTCTATTTCCCACCCCATGCTGTAGCCCTCAAATCATCATTGCTTTTCCCAGCCTCGCCAATCAGACTCAAGCCAATGAAGAGTTACAGAGAACGTCTGTGTTGCCAAGAGCTATTTCCAGTGGACTTTGATCAAGTGATGCGGTAATCCCTAATGGGAAGCATACTTCATTTATAAGGTATTCTTTGGTGTCATTCCCAAGGAGCAGGCATACGTGTTTTTTAAGCAACAGAGCTCTTTCTTTACAATAAGCATTATAATTGCAATGGGACAGCACTACCATGTTTAAACCAAGTACAGAGGGCTGGACAGATAACTACACTTTCACCATTACTCATTTATATAGTCTGAAAAGCCTAAAAAGTCCTAATCAGATAGACAGAAGGCCAAGTCTTAGTCCTAGAATTTCTTTAGGCATTCCCTTCTATCCAAGAGTGGTGATTAACACATTTCTTGTTCTTTGCCTTTCCAGGGATGAGACAAGCAACAGGTCATTCTTGAAGCCGTCAGGAGTCCAGTTTGATCGCAATTCTGCCAAACTCTGAGATGCAGGTTACTCAGAAATATTCTCTTTGTTTCTGAAATTTTTAAGGATTAAGGTCAATTTGCGCACTTTTCAACAGTGAAGCAATTGCAGAGTATAAGGGGTACAGAATGACTGAATGTGCTGTTAGAAGGAGATGTAAGACATCAACGTTCACATTTCCAAAGAGAGGCATATAAATTATGTTCAAGTGCACTTTGTACCCAGATCCTTCTCACGTTAAAACTGTTCACTTGTTCCTGTAATATTGCTCTGCAATTTACAGCCACATAACCAGCTACTCTGAAAGCTCATCAGGTCCGCCCTAGGCTGGGTTGAGTTCTAACCTATTGTCCAGATCAACTTAAGAAATCCTACTGAAGATATTAAAGTAAGAATAAGTCTGAGCAGCACCAGGTTAAAGATGGGAAGGAATCACATATTTAAGCAAGAAGTTCTGTTTCATACTTCAAACCATTGCCACTCTTTCCCAGTTTTCTAAGTGTCATAAAATTATAAAATTGCTATTTGGGGCACTAAAGGAAACAGTACCCTTTATTGTCTTGGGCCATTACCTCGTTAACAAGTCACATTATTTAAGATCCCTTTTTTTAAACACAAATTCATAACTTTTAAATCTTCTCGTTACAAGTTACAGTCTAAGACTTGGCTGTACTACATCCTGCCTCTACTAGTGTGTATTTGTAAAGCATGATAAAAACTGGTTCACTACAAGGATCTAAATGCATCAAGAGGTCCAAGGCGAAACAGAACATCAGCACAGGGTAAGAAACAGACTATAGTCATGAAAACATGAGACTACTAGAACATCTGCATTGATTTTATAAGTAACTGCCACTGGCCTCCTGTGTGCAGCTGAAGAAGGCAACAACCTGTGTGCACTAAAGGGTCTCTCTATTAGTAAAATGGGGATAATATTTGCATACTACACAGAGCAAGAGTATTATGTCATCAGAGCTGCCTGGGCAAGATTCTCCCTTAACAGTTATAAGCAAAGTCCCTTTTTGCCTTCATTTCTTTTTCTGTTCAGCAGCCTCCCCTTACAAGACCTTTGTCTTGCAGCTCATTCCTAGCTCCTTCTAGCCGCTCATGTCATTCAGGTGACTTAAAAGTTGACAGGCAAAACTGCAACTGGTCAACAGATACAGTTCAAATGAATATTGGGAATGCTACATAATTAGCACAGGGCCAAATTCTGCCAGGCTTTACTCCGGCAAGCTGTCTGAGTGAAGTCAATAGGAAAATGTACTTGTGTAAAGACTATCTGTGCACATTTATCCTGAAAGTGCCTTGCCCCACTAATTCTCACTGAAGTTCATTGAACGCACTCCTATACAGGATCACATTCTAGTTAGTGGCACGTCTACACAAGACACTAACTGCACAGATAATACCACGCAGTAGTGCATCACAGCACAAACACTGTGAATACACTACTGCACAATATTATTAGGCTACTGTCCTGTAGCATCACTATAAAGGTGTTCAACAGCACTGCTGCACAGTAATTGTGGTTACTGCACATTTATTTAGTACATGATTATACAAGTACTAAATAAATGTGCAGTAACCACTGCACAGTAGCATCTCATGTAGGCGTACCCAGTAAGCGCTACTTCCATACACTTTTGCTCTATAATTTTGGGCCCCTTTCCATGTACATATTGTGCCATGTGTACATGTTGTCCTCGACCCATTGACTGTGGTCCCAGTGCAGCAAAGCAGTTAATCATTTGTTTAACTTGAAAGGCATTTTTCACAGGATTCTAGTTAAACATGTATTAAAATGCTATGCTAAATTGGGGTCTGTGTTCTAAGGTAGAAACAAATGTCTGTTAGTCTGATTCCTTTGCTATAATTTAATATACACATTTATTGAAATTCTGATCTTTATAATTCACAAGGCATTCTAATGGATTATTAGTTTTTAAAATCTGCCTGTCCTTGACTTAGAGAGGCAACATGCATTATCACATCCATGCTGAGAAAGTTAATAAGGTTGAAAGTACATCTGTTTTCTAGAAAGTAAAAAAAAAAAAAGAAAGTTTGTTTCAATTTCCTATTTCCTTAGTTAATGATTCTCACTTATTTGGAAAAAAGGAAATATTGAATGCACTGCTCCAATGATGAGTTTTAAATAGATATTTTCAATGAATTAACTTGATTGAGCTGCCTGTCAAGATAATGATACAAATTGTTCCTTCAATCTACATTTACAAACTGATTCAAACAGGTTCAGAAAAATACCCAGACAAAAGTTAAAGGAATTTGATGTAAATCAACAATGAGATTAGTGTTGTACCAGACAGGCTGTGCCACAGCTGAACGGACTCATGTTTCAGCTTCTTTTCTGTTTTGCTTTAATTTCACCATTTCAGCTCTGTTTAAATTAAAAATATATGAGTGACAGGTACTGTGGTGCTGTAAAAGACACTCTTAGGTAGATAATAAAATATTTCCATATTTTAAGGTACCAGATCTCAACATTTTGCATTTGTAGAATGAAGAGTTGAATATTATACATAGGGAAAGTGCTATATATGTTTAAATGTATGATATATCAAGAAAATAAAGCCTGCCATTTTTCTAAAGAAAGTTATATAAATAAGAGAAAATAGAAATCAACTGGCAGTGAAGAAGTGTTAGGAATTTAATTATGAGTTCTGATTTCATATACATAAAGTTATTATTTTCAGAGGTTTCTACTAGCCTAATAAAATTATCTTTACTTATTGATCAGTTTATTTTAATTTTTCTAACAGTTGAGTGTGATAGTGGATTCCATTGTTTTTTGTTCTCAGCAGAGATATGTTTTAAGCGTTTTACTATTTTCTTGTACTTTAAATCAATTCTCAGAGGAAAAGAAAGCAACAGTAATAGTTCTGAGATAAATCTGAAGTATGCGCGTTCTGAAAAATGATTAAAATCCTTGAAACATGTTGACATACTGTACTATTCTGTTTTGTTCTGTTTTAAATAAGAGTTTAGTTATTGAAGCTGTTGGGAAAATTTAATAAAATGTACAGTTTTTTATGTTTTTCATCAAATTCTTAATTATTTCCAATTGCTTTATGAATCTTATTTCTCTGCAGGTTAGAGATCTGCATTAAATGAGACAGGATCTCTTCCAAGTTTGCCAATGGCTATTTTAAGAAAATATGTCACTGATATGCTTTTACAATTGCTTAGGATGCACACAGTTTTCCATATGCTATCTGGAAAAACAGTATTACATTAAAAAATATATAGATTTTAATGTGCTTACAAGAGATGTTAGATATTTTTTAAACATGATGAAGCTCCTGCAATTTGTATTTTATGAAGTATCTTACCTCCATTTATATTTATGTCTTGAAATATTTTATTGGATTTTGTTGTAGATCGAAATTAGCCCATTTTTCCTTAGTTAGATCTGCACAAAGTTATTTCCGGAGGGGCCCCAATTTCTTTTTTTTCCCCCAACTTGTCTAAGGATTGCATGACACTAACTGAAAACAGTACTGTTCTTACATTTCATACAAAATCGTCTACATGGAGAAGGTGAATACTACAGTTCTGATCCTGGACGAGATAGACTCTGGCAGGCTGCTGTGTCCACCCAGAGACTGACTGATCCTCCACTGATGGATCCAAGCACCCATGCAGAGAGTTCAGCACAGGATCCAGCCTAATCACAAACCTGTATATATAGAACAACCCCTTGTGTTGTTGTTATTTTATTTAATTAAACTACACACCTTTTTTTTTTTTTACTTAGGCTGCTTATTTTAAAGTCATTGGTCTTTTGCTGTGGAAAGCTTTAACACCAGAAAGTGGTTTAATTTTTTCCCCCTCCCTAAAATCGTTAGGATACGCATCACTGTTTATAACAATTTCAAATGCTCGGTTACATAAACCCTAGCCCAGCAACAGTGCTAAGTCCCAATGTAACTTGCGGCACGTGAATAGCCTTATTGCGGTCAATGGGACTGCTCAGGGGGTAAAATTATGTATGTGCTTAAGTAGAGCGGTAGAAAAGGGCTTCAGAATATAATTCACATTTATTGTGAGAAATTCAAAGCAGCAGCTGGCTGTGCTTAAGTGAAGAGCCGCAACCTCAAAAAATTACAGCCGGATTCAGAGGTGTATCCAGAGATACATAAATGAGACTACAAAAGGTTTAGGGAAAAACCAAGGCATTCCTTACATAGTGGAATAGCCTCAAAACATCAGCTGGTGCAATTGTGACCTATATGGCCAGGTACAAATATTACACTTTTGCTGGTATAAGCAATAGGAAACTCGTCTATGCCTATAACAGAACAGGAGTTTAGTACATAAAACTGGGCATTACGCATAATAGAACAGAGGCTCGGCACACATAGACTGGTTTAAAAATGGTGAAACCCAGTCTGAAATCCCTCCCCTC
>NW_017728918.1:16782582-16792259 GCF_001723895.1 Crocodylus porosus | reverse complement strand
CCACCCCCACCCAAAGGGTGAATGTATGTTCTGGTCACTACTGATCTAAACTACATCACTTACAGAAAACCATGTAACTTCAATCACTTCCACCTTGGGCTTTTTGGATGCCTGTACCTAACCCAAATGTGGACCAGGGCAAACTGGTGCTAGTACTGATTGAGCTGCTCTTCCTTCTAGCTGCAAACATGGGCCAAACCTGCTTAGTCCAAATAGTATAAACCCTGGCTTTTGTGCCAGGCAGGATTTGGCACAAAGTTACCTACACGAATCACTGATCCAGGGCTATCTCTGGGCACAGGTAAGGCTTCAGTTAGCAGGTATAGGTTACAGCATCTTGTACTCCAGCTCATACCTATGTATGCCCCTTTGCCAAGGGAGTCTAACTGATCTTGGCTGCACTAGCACTTTCGTTCATGTCTTTTACTGGTGTAAAACCAGCAAGTGCCGCTCTGTAAGCCAGAGGAACAATGGGAGTGCCAGTGTGAGCAGAGTGTTTTGTGTTATGTTATGTGTTATCTAGACCTCCTCTGAGCTGTCTTAGACAGCACAGGGATTAGACAGCCAGGAGTGGGTTGGAGCATGATCATTTCCATTATACAGTCCTGTCCTGGCCAGCATCAGAAGAGCAGCTTTACTCAAGGCAACACTTAGGCAATGGAATTTAAGCATATGCTCAAGTACTTTCATAGGGACGGACTTATGGACACGGGTAAATGCCTTCTTGACTCAGGTCCTGCCTTATAAACAGCCTGTGCATTACAATGCCTACACGTGAGGGGCAGAGTTAAGGATGCATAGAACTGAATTTTGTCATCTCCCACTTCCGAGTGCTCCACTTTGCATCTTTAATGTTCATGTAACATAGGCTTTTTTGCAAAGCATAGAATAGTAAACTGGATGCAGCACTAAAGATTGAGCCAAAAGGTGCAACTGTTGTATTTCCTAGATGTTTTAGACCAGGTAGGCAACTTGTGGCATGTGTGCCAGAAGTGGCACAGGCAGCCTCTGGGTGTGGCACATGGCACATCAGGCAGGGGGCAGGCAGCCCAGGGAGCAGCAAGCAGAGCAGAAGACCGGGGAAAGGGAGGGGGTCAGAGGGGCACTCGGGGGGACATGGGGCTTACTTTGTGACACTTCTCTAATGTCTATGGGCCTTCTCCTCCACTGACACTGTTTTTACACTAGGATGGTGAAAAAGACAACAATAAAAGTACACTTGTTTTGCTCCCACCTGAGAACGGGACCAGGCCTTGAGATTTTGCAGCTTTTACAACTGAACAGGTCCATATTCTATTGTCAGATCTTAAACACTGACCATCTCAGCAAAAGCTTAATGTAGAGAATAACCCACACCCCAGTCTCTGTAGTTGCCAGAGAGTCCATTTAACCCCTTCTCTCCCAGGGACTGTCCTGTGTTAAAGATAGGTCTGCTGCTTGACTTTTCTGTTACCATGAAATAATTTTTTCTCCGCCTTTTCCGGTGTACTGTGTTTTAAAAGTCTTAGCTTGGATGCTAGAAACATCAGAATGAGATAGACTGAGTTCTAGGCCACAGCCACCTTTCTAACTGGCACATGCTTCAAACACCCGCCTTTTCAGGCCCAACTCAACAAGTGTGTTCACTGACAGATCACAGGAGGGCACCTAAATAAGCACTAAAAAATAGATATTGTTTTGTTCAGGGGTTTGCACAGGAAAGTGATTTTCCATTTGCAAGCTGCTCCCAGACTTGTGCATTCCCATCTGTATTTCATGGATAATCACCGCAGGGGAGGGAGGGTAGTTTAAGTGATTCCGGGCTTGGAACGTAGCACAAGCCTCTGCACAGCTTGGATCAGCATCACGCTGAAACACAGGAGAATGACAGGAGATTTTGCTAGCAGAATGCCGCAGAGTGTTTGCCCTCCCACTTAATCCACTTTGTGCTTCCTCCCATGCCAATGTGAGCAGCAACCAGCCCTCCTCAAACAGTGGAGTTTTTGTCTCTGCTCTTATGTATTATTCTACTTCAGTTTTTCCTTTCAGGGTTTTTGGGTTTTTTTTTGATGAATGTGGTGATTATGAAAGGTGAGCATTTGACAACAATACAGACTAGAGCTTTCTGTTTGGTTTGTCATGGCAGCTGCAGGGAAACACAATGATCTATATCTCTGGTAATTTGTAATGTGTTTCTCACTCTTTCCCAAAGGATTACTGCCATCCTGCTAGATAGCTAGCACATTTGGTATGCCAAGCACAGGACCAAGACTCTAGATTTGGTTTCCCTAGGTGCCTGGGGCATTTTGCCATGGACTTGCTGTCAAGCCTTGGGTTAAACACTTAGGCCACAAATGTAGATGCTTTATGGTGCCTAAGTAAGACATCTCCCCATCTAGCTTATCCCAAGGGTTCCTGAGTCAAGTCTCTCCTGAAACAGTGCTGCCAAGCCAGTGTCCAGGAAAAGTGTCTCTTATTTGTGCTTCGAAGGACCTGGACTCTTGAAGGAGTAATCAAGTACAGAGATGCCAAGAGCATTTATATTCCTATTTCCTGGGGATGACTGGAAGTTTATATAGCACTGGGCGCTAAGAGTTAAATAATGCTGTATCATCCAAATGACCATACTTCCTTGCATATGACACACCCCAACTAAAACACACACCTTGTTTTCTGAAGTCAGAATGTAGAAAAAACATGTTTGTAGAGTCATGGCTGACAGTGCGATGTAGACTAAGTCCTCCAGGCAGCAGAGCATCCAAGAAGACATCCCAGGAGATAGTCTGGATGCGGCAGCCGGCAGCAGAGCCTTCCTGGAGTGGCAGCCTGTCTCCTGTGATGAGAGCTACCCCACCCAGCCGACCCCAGAGCCTCCTGAGGAAAACCTCTGCTTGCGGGACTTCTACCACCAAAGACCAGAGCCCCCGAGCCTTGCATAGGCTACTTGCAAGATTGTTAGTTCTTCACTATAAGCCATTCTTTGTATAATTTCCATGCCACAAGCCCCATCAAGATATTACCAGCAGCTCACTTGCTACTCTCCTGCTTGGAAAAGTTAATTTTGTGCAAATTAGGCTCAGATAAAAGTTAGAGCCGTCTATTTACCCCAAAGTTGTCAGATGGTTCAACATCTTAAAACCTGAAAGCTGACACCCTTGCTCCTGCCTTTTGTTCCAAGCTAAATTTGCATGTTCAAAGAGCTCAGAGCTGCCTCAACACGAGAGAAATCCTTTGCCCAGGAGAGCACTCCATCTACCCATCCTTCTGCGAAATATGAAATGTCATAATCGGAAGGTAACATAATTCAACACCCTGCTTACTGTTAGACAACTTCAAGGTAAACAGACTGCTCTAACTTGCATCTGAGCCTAATTTACACAAAATGAACTTTTCCAAGCAGGAGATCTTACAACACCTTCCGCTCTCCTGTGAAGTCTGAGGTTTCATGTCCACCTACGAGAGATGTTACAATCTTTGCATTCTCCTATGCCTGAAGAAGGGTGAGTGTGCCCGAACGCTTGCAAATAAAGAATTGTTTCTGCAAATACCTAGTTGGTCTAATAAAAGATATTACACCTCTACCATGAGTTCTGATTGTTTTATGCAATAAAATAAGGTACTTGCAGGCTGCCCGGCTGACCGTGGGCAAGAATTTCAGGCGAGAAAGAACTCCACTGAATATAACATACACGGCCAGGTGGAAGTGGGTTGCTGTTAACCTTCAAAACCAATACATATGATGGGCCAAATTCTCCAATTCAGGTCAGTCCCTGAATACAGTAGATGCAGTGTGGTCCAGCTACAGGATGAACAGAGCTTGGAGTGGAGGAGTGGAGTCCTAGGCACCATGCAAGAAGGCTCCCTGGAGACCACAGCAGTTAGAGGGTTCGGGGAGCAGGGTCTGGAGGTACCGGGAGCAGTAGCAGATGAGAGGGAAGGGCCTCCAGGGGCAAGAGACAAGACAGGCCCCAGAAGGGATTTGCTTGGCAAGAGTTGTCACACACTTTGGTGGCGAAACAGCTTTCTTAGACAGGCCTGGTTCTAGTTGGACACGGGAGAAATCGAGATAAACATGTTGCAGGCGGCTTCAGAGGCACCTTAGGGGCAGCATGAAAAGCATTCTCCAGACCCTGGGACGTGGCACATGGAGCGCTCAAGACCCAATCAAATGTTTCTCAAGCCATGGAGTAAAGCTCCTTCAAGCTGAAAGGGCACAGGGCTACAAAGCTAAGGAGGCAAAGGCAGAGCTCATTTCATTTATTTGAATACAGAGTTTTCATGAAGAACAACCACGTTCAACCACCTAAGTACTAGCTATGTCCAGAGACATCCAAAAATCAGCCTCAAAGGAAAGCAAGTCTTGAACCTCCGACTCCTAATTTAAAACTCCCAAATTCAGATTTCTTTGGGCCAATGGAGGAATTAGAATAAGCTTGGCATTTCAAGGGAGCATAGAGCGAGGAGTTCTCTCAAAAAGAGGAGAGGGGAGGCACCCAGTGGAAAGAGACAAAAATTGCACCAAAAATAAATGAACAGGAGGAATAGAAAATAATTTTTAATAAAATACTGACCCACAAAGTAATGTACACTGCCTCACCTCCAATGGCCCAGAGAGGTGAACAGGAACTTGAGACAATTTAACTCTGATTTAATTTCTCTCCTGCTGGAAGCCTTGATGCTATGTGAGTCCAGCTTGAGTCATACTCTGGCTAAATCCAGACTCTCTGGGAGAAGACACTGCTGCATCAGTACTACTGAAGTGCCCTCCTGGACCTACACTGCGCTTGCATTGTCAGGAAGGCCACAGGCCCGTGACCTGCAGAATCGATGCAGAAGTCTAGGGCCTCCGTGGAAATCAACCTGTCCTTAGCAATCTTGTATGAACACTCCTCTGTCGCCTCCTACCGACCACACAGGTAACCAATTCTTTCCTATTACTATGTGCAGGGCAGCTTGCTTGGGTCAGGAAGAAGTATCATTAACTCATGAGTTTTCTGCAGAAGAGGGCATTGCCTGAAAGCAAAGCCAACTACTTTGCACTAAGACCTATGCAGAGCTGCCAGAAATTTAAGAGACTGAGCCTCAGGCCACCCATCCTAATAAACTGGCAGAGAGAAGCGTGAGAACTGCTAAGCTTCCAGACACAAGAGAATGGTGCCTGGTGAATCATAGCTTTTATAGAAGCATTTGGCAAAGACCACGTCATGCCTCATTACAGCCCTCCTCTGAGGCAAATATTATTCCCATTTTACAGGCAAAAAATATCCCTTTGCTCCTGGTTCCTTGAGGAAATCCAGAATGTGAGAGTTGAGCGCATGGATTAATGGAAAGAACATGCATGTCCCACCACATGATGGAGGACAGCAAGCGTTGCAAGCACAGGTTTCCAGGTGGCCCAACACCTCAGTCACCATAAAGCTCACTGGAGTCAGGGAAAGGGGAAGAAGCCACATGATCAGAAAGTCACTGAGTTTCAGAAGTCATTGCTAGTGACAGACAAGTGGTGAGCAACAGAATAAGCCTAACCTGACTGTTATCCTAGTTTTCTCCCTGTGCTTTCATCATGTGCAGTAGTAGTTCGCCAGTCTGTAACACTGACCTATGTTGGGGACTGGGGATAGGAAATAAAGAGCAACCTCTGACTAGTAATCCTGGATGCTATTCATCTCTGTCACAGTGCCCAGAATATTCTGGGGACCATTGTAAATTATGGTGGAGAATAATCTTTTCATTAAGACTCTGGCCTGGGAATCAGATCCAGGTTCTCTTCTGAGCTTGGACACCTGAGGCCCAGATGTAGAAGAGGACTAAAATATATGCTTAAACCCCATTGAAATCAATGAGTTTTAAGCACATGCTTAGTCATTGTAGTGAATAGGAATGGTTTCCTGAATTGGGGACTTTATCACTTTGTTCCTCAGGTCCTGCCCTTGACAATGATGTGAGTAGTCTTCCTTCCGTCACAAGACTGTTATGAAGAGAAGTTCATTAATATTTGTGAGGTGCTCAGATTCTCTGCTGGGGTCAGGGTATAGATGTGCATAGATAGGCTACAATAATTTGAACTTTTGTGGCCAAATTTTGCCACCATTGCTCACAAGTACACTATCAGAAACAGCCCTGATCACTTCATAAGAAGTAAAGAATAAGTTCCTGCTCAGTGGGCATGTCTGCACTAGATGCTACTGTACAGCAGATACTGCACATTTATTTAGCACTTGTATAATCAGTGCTAATATGCTACTGCACAGTAGTATTTAGGCTACTGCACAGTAGTGTCACTTAAAAGACATTCGCCAGCACTACTGCGCAGTAACTCCAGTTACTGCACATTTTTTTAATACTTGATTATACAAGTACTAAATTATACAAGTACTTGATTATATAAGTACTAAACAATAGCTGGAGTTACTGACCAGTAGTGCTGGCAAATGTCTTTTAAGTGACACTACTGTGCAGTAGCCTAATAATACCGCACGGTAGCGTATTACCACTGTTAGTGCTATGACACTACTGCACAGTATTATTCAGCTACTTCACAGTCAGTGTCTCATGTGGACATGCCCAGCATTAGTAAGGAAGGTACAACTGGTCCCCTGCCACTGGTCCATAGATTGCAAACTCCTTTGCACAAGAATTTCATAGACAAGTACAAAGAGAGGATGCCTAGCAGAGTGCTAGCACCAGATATATAATAAGAATGAGACTGCCTCCACCTGCTAGGTAAAAAGAAAAGTCTAAATATTAGATCTGAGGAGGATCAGGAGAGTGGGAAGGGATCACCAGCCAGACAGATTAAATATATATGGCAAATTCCAGCTATTCTGAAGGTCACCAAAATCAGGGGCTGAGAAGGGAGGAAACTGGGCCGTCAGTAGCCTCTGCACTGAGAATGCCAGGCCACTAACCTCTTGTACATTAGTCCCGGGGAAGAACAGGCACTGGCGAACCCTCCATCCACTCGTAACTGTGGTGATGGGACATGGGGGGCATATATATGGACCATTAGTCATCCAGAAGAATTTTGTTTTCCTAACCTCAACATTTTTATCTGTCACTTTTAGCAATAAATATGTGCGCCCGCCAGCTCTTTGACATTACACTTGCTTTGGATGATTGCCTTTCCCAAATATTAATAGTAACTCATTGTGAACACAGCATTGGTATTTAGTTAGATCAGACCAGCTTATTTTAAAAAACAACTTTTCATATAAGAACAGATGTTTGTAATTTACACAAAGAACAAAAACAAAGTTCTATTGTTCAGTTACAGTGAATGCAAACATTACAGGCGCTTAGAAATTAACACCAACAGAAGGTTTTTTAAAAGCCCTTCATTATACAGCTCAATTTATCTGAGACTTTCTCCCTATTTTATCAAATTAGCAGCACATAACGGCACCAAGTGTTATACCTGGGAATACAGATTAATATGTATTTGAGTGCAGCCTTTTTCAAAGACGTAAAATGATATCAACATAATAATTGAAGTCCAGTATCTCAATAAGCAAGATACAGCAAGGGTTTTTTTGTTTAAATTAATAATGAACTAACAATTCTGGGCATAAGTCAACAACTAGCTCATGGGATTAGAATGAGACTGCCTCTCTGAGCAGATTTGTCTTTGGATTTCCATTACAAGATGTCTTGTACCCTTCTCTGAAACATCTGGTACTGACAGAGGATCCTGGGCGTAAGCCCTTGATATGCTGCAGTGCACAGCTGCTGCACTCACCTTTCTGCTATAGGCATTTGTGCTGCCTCTCATCTTTTGATGTTTAACACAGGATAAAGCTTCACACAAAAGTGCATACCTTTAGGCTATATCTGTATATGACTGAGAGAGACAGAGGAAGAGAGACAGGGTTAGCCACGGTCATGAGGTTGTCTCGTGTCCCGGGAAAGTGTCATATGGTGAGGTGGGCTGAGACAGCAGTGGACTGGCATATGCGATTCAGAAGATGTCTTCAATTCCTAAATTAAATAATGATTGTACTTATATAAGAGTTTTCCTCCATGGATCTAACTATTCCTGGAAATCTACTATGATATAAGACTCCCTCCAACCAAGAAAGGCCAGCATTATCATCGCCCCGAGGAAACTGAGGCTCAGGAGAGATTTGCCCAAGGTCACCAAGACGCTTACTTATTAGGTTTCAATTTATAACAGCACACTATTGTTTTCAGACAAAAGTCTTTATTTTAAATTCTGAAAAAAAGAGAAGAGACATTGAGTTGTCACTGTTATATCTCCACAGGGACACTTTCTGGTGGTGATGAAGATGTGCTTCCAAACCCTCTAAACCTACTAAGAAGCTGGAGAGGAATGGAGCAAGTTTTACATCACATGAGCAATCACTATTGTAAAATTCCCCTTGTAGCTGCAGGTTGTGCTGCTCTCTGCTGCCATCGCACGGCTACATTCAAGTTTAGCATGCTCTATGGCTTGAGCAGAGCTAAACAGCCTGGGATGAGCACTGTGAAACGCATGTAATGAAGGTCTAAGTTTTAACCCTCTTTAAGGACTTTCCTTCTTGCAGACTGAGACTGGAAAGACACAGTGTACATTAGGGCCAGCACACAAGTGCCTGTGCAGCCATCCCATAGGGAGATGCAGTTGGGAAGGGGAGGATGGGTATGTGCTAAAACAGGAGTGTCAAAGATACACCCTGTGGCTGGATTCAGTCCAAGGACCCCCACCATCCAGCCCCTGCTGTGCCCCGGGGTCTTGAATTGACCCACACACCACATGCTGCACGTGTTGCGCTGGCCCCGCACACGGCACCCAGAACATGGACCGCAGGCAGTGCCTGCCCCAGCTAGTCTGGGCCATGTGACACACAGCTCCCGCTCCAGGGTCTGGGCTGCCTACAAAGCCAGTCTGAGACCCCTCCACCCACATTCTGGATCCAGCACCCATGATCCCCGCTGTAGGCAGTCCAGGATGCAAGCTGCATGTAGGACTTCCTCCAGCTGGCCTGGGGTGGGCATCGCATGCAGCACAAGTCCCAGGCTGGCTAGAAGAGGCATTGCATATGGCCCAGTCCTGGCCCAGCTGGAGTAGGCGCATGTGAGGAGTTGGGTCCTTAGAGCGGATTCAGCCCCACAGCATTCATTCAGGCTGTGGACCTATCCTGCAGCACTCCTCTGGCCCATGGGCCATATGAGTTTGATGCATGTGTCATGCCTCACAGTGGCGACATACTCCTATTCCATTATTCTCTCCCTATCGTGTATAGCGAGAGGTCTGTCATCTGGCTCATTAAAATCAGATGTCAGCCTCTCTCACCTGTATCCCCAGGCGTAGCCCATCCTAAAGGACTCGTTCCATGACCTCCCGGTTTCTCCTGACCTCTGCTGTACTGAAATACATCAAAGCGCCAGGAAGGCAGAAAATCATAATGAGGGAGACCGCAAAACCTACTCGGTCCCTCCATAATAAGCTGCTCTATGACTAGGGCCCTACCTAATTCACAGGGGCTGCCTCTGGACTTCATGGCCCCAGAGCGTTGCCCAGCGTTGGGCACTATTTTCACATCAGAGTACGGTGCCCCCCCCACCCCCAAAACACACACACACCTCTGATTGGCCAAGGGGCCCTGGAAGTTCCACCCCTTCTTGGAGATTGACAGATAGCCACCTGTCCCCAGGCAGGGGCAGGACTTCCAGGGCAAATCAGAGGTGTGGGGGGGCCCACC
>NW_017728918.1:16740420-16782387 GCF_001723895.1 Crocodylus porosus | reverse complement strand
CCCCTGTTTTCCTGCTTTTGCACAGTCCCTGCACTTTTTTGCAGAGACCGGGGTCTTTTTTACAGAGGATCTACCAAATTCATGGTTTCCAAGCAGTTATTTTCCAACTCTGCGCCACATTCTATAGTGGAAAATATGGTCCCCATACCCACCGTGGAAATAATATTATAGATATACAGTACCCTTTAACTCAGAACATGAATCATTTCATCCATCGCTGAAATGCTGCCATGTCTGTGTTGAAGCACAACAGCTGTTAGCACACAGGAACACTGAGCACAGGATGTGTGACCTTATCAAACTGACACTGCAAGATAAAATAGAAGAACCTGGAGTTGGGACAGGACACAGCTGTCCATCACCCCTAGTTTTACAAAGAAATCCTTGTGGTGTTTAGCAACCCTAAGACTCCCAGCAGCATAATCTTAATCATGTTTTCTTCAGCAGATCGGGGGGGTTAGAAGCATTTGAGCTGACCTACCTCAGCTGACCTTGCAAGTTTTGAGAACCAACGTGGTCAAGAACTGACCATAACACATTGATCACAATGTGCCCTATCACCTGCAAATGACATTGAAAAACACCAGGATTGCAAGTAGCAGAAAAGCAAGCTTGTTTCAATAGGCTGTTTAAAAATGTGAGATTCCATATTCATAAACTTGGGCGAAAAAGTATGTTAAGTGCTGTCATGTACTTCTCCCTGTCATCACTACCCCATGAATTAACTGCGAGTGAGCTTTCTTCATCATGATTTGCCCAGGCCTGGATTTGCAGTATCTCAGGGGAAATAAAAACCACATGATGTCCCTTGGAACCTGCTTATCACAATTGGAATCATTTGCTCACACTTAAGTTTTCATTCAAATCCTCAGCATAAAACGCTTTTCCATGAAGGATTTTATGCCACACTCATCACTGTGGTATCTGAGCACATTTGTCTCCAACAAAATTCCATATACAGCTGGATTCAGTGAACAGTTGCTGCAATGAGTCACTGGGAGAGCAAAATTATACTGAATGCTGGGCACATCTACATGTGCAAATGCTGCAGCGTGGGTTTACTGTAGAGTAAATAACTCTAGAGTAAACCCACTCAGGGCAGGCGTCTACATATGCAAGGATTTGGGAACAGATTTGCTGCTCCTGGCAGCAAGCAGTCTGCTCCCACCCCCTCCACCCCTGCACTAGCCCACATGCTAGCACCAAGGGGAGCTGGAGTCTCCGGCCACACCTGCCTGCAGCCAGCAGCCATCTTGAAAAGCTAGCCCCACTTCCCACTCCCTGGCCACCTGCCTTCTTGGCTTCGAGCAGGGTGCAGAGCATGGAGGCAGCACGTGGTGCCTCTGTCGCTGGAGCCTCTACCCACCACGCCATGGCTGCTCCACCCCCATGCCCTGGAAGTGACGTCCAGTGCCCTGGGCTCCTGCTGGCCACCCTGGCGGCTGTGCTGCACCACAGCAGTGACCACTGCGTGGCTCAGGTCAGTCTTGGCCCTGGTAGCCCCCCTGCAGGGTGCAGCCGCCTGCCCAGGCTCACCGCGGTGTCCTAGCCCCCCAGCCACCACACTGCTGCCACTCAGACCCCAGCAGGGATGCTGATGACGTGCACCTGGATGCCACCGTTGCTGCCATCCACACGCTCCTGGGCCTCCAACTCTGGACCCACCAGGCCAGCAAGAACTGGTGGCTGCATGGAGGCCACCTATATGGCCAGCTTTGCACCACACTCACTGCAGGCCATTTTCAGGAAAGCGCTTTATTCGCCTCCACAAACACAAACCTCCCCCCTCCCCGTCCCCCTCTCACCCCAATTGACCCCATTCCCCCTTCCCCCCTCCCCACAGAGCCCATTCAGCACCCACCACCAATACAGCTGTGCAGGCTATTTACAGTGAGTGCTGTGTGTGCCCTCCTGGGGTGAGGGACAGTGGGGTGGGGCACCTAGGGGTCAGAGCCTGGGGACAGGCACCCAAGACCCTGGCCTCTGGTTGCACCCCTGTGGGTGTGCACACTGTGGTGAGGCCAGCAGGTAGGTGGCTCACCCAGGGGCAACAGCAGCCATTACTCTGCTGATGTATCCATCTACCCCTCCTGCAGCCAGCAGGCTGGGCCAGCAGAGCCTAGACACTGTCCTGGGCCCACTGCAGGCAGCTCCTGCTGCAGAGCTGCATGGAGCCAGGCAGCAGGGCTGGGCCCCGGCCTGGGGGCTGGGTGGCAGGGGACCCAGGGCGGGGGCCAGTGCAGGGGCTTCTGGCTGCTGGAAGCACCACTGCACGTCAGCCCAGGCCCATGGGGGATCTGCTGCTGAGCAGGGGCGACTGCCAAGGGACAGGCAGGGCTGTGGCCATTGACAGGGCAGCAGGCAGCACAAAGGCTACTGCTAAGGCCAGGACAGTATCCAGTACCCAATGGTCCTCCTCCATGGCCTCCACTGCTTCGGCCACCAGTCCAGTACAGTACAGCCCGTCACTCCAGGGCTTTCACATCCCTCTCTTCCAGGGCCAGGAGCTTGTCCCTGAATTCCTGGTCTGCTCAGTTCTTCTGCTGGTCCCTCTCCTCCTTGCACCAGTCCCTTGCCTCCTCTTGGGCAACATCCTCCTCCCGCCAGGCCTGCGAGTCCGCCAGGCACTCCTCGGCCACCGTGCCCAGCTGGTCCAGCAGCCAGGTCTGGTCCTGGGCTCTGAGCTGCCACAGCCAGCACTTACGCAGGGCCCCAGCCAAGGCTGATGGTGACTCTGATGGCACATCCCAGCTGCAAACTGGTTCCTCTCCCCTGCATCCAGCTGTAGGACCTACAGAGCCAAGAAAAAGAGCTTGTTTTTGAGAGTTTGCAACATTTATGTTCTGAGATAAGATGCTCTGTACCAGGGGGCTGTGCACTGCCCAGCCTCAGATTGGGGATCGTGTGTACGTGGGAACCCAGGGGCCATGGTAAGTGAGCCAGGCAGGCCTTGGCTCAGGCAGCCACCAGCCAAGCCCCCGGTCCCCACTCACTCCACAGGGCTCGGTGGCCCCCCTGGGTGCTGTCCGTAGGCAGCCTGCCTCCCCAACGCCATTCCTAGGTTTGGACAGGCCTGGCTCCTGGCAGCACCTGCTGCCATGCCTCCAGGGTTATTCTTCCCCCCTTCTCCTCTGCAGGCCACCCTGTTTCCTGTGCTGCTGCCAAGCTCATGGCACCCAGGCTCAGGGAGCGAGGGGCTCCTGGATGATTGGGACACAGAGCTGGTTGTGCTCCTGGTCTCCCCACAGGGGGCCAGCCAGCCCCACCCTGTACCAGCATTGCATCCCAAATGCGCCCCTGCTGACAGTGTCCCAGGTGCACCATGAGGAGCTGTTTGCACAGGCCAAAGGATGCCCAACCCACTGCGCCCTGCTGCTGCTGATCACCGCGATGCCCTGGGGGCACCTGCAAACCCAGCATGGGACCCTGAGCTTTGATGATGCAGCAGGAAAGCCTGTCCTGTCCCGCAACCTCCACTGCCACCTGGCAGGCTACCTGTGACTGCACTACATGCCCCTGATCCCTACAGTTGAGAAGGAAATCACTGCCAGCATTGACACACTCCTCAGCATGAGAGGTCTGTGCTCCCTTAGCTAAAGGGGCACAGGCTGCTCAGTAAAGTTTTGCACTGTCTCCCACCTCCCTGCATGCTGTGGCAGGGCCTCTGGGGGCCAGGGGGAGCACAGACGGGCCAGGCAGGGAGTGGGGGCAGAGGCAGTGGTGGGGGCAGGAGAAGAGGCAGGGAGAGCCCCCCCCAGTTCAGGGCTTACCAGGTAGGCATGGCAGGCATGCCCAATGGCCCAATTTAGTCCCTTCTGGTGGTGAGGATGCGTGGCTCTTCTGGTGTCCTGGGGTGCAGGGGTGCAGCATCTGGCTGCCTAGGCAGAGGCTCCCTTCAGGGAGGAGCTGGAGCTGCTCAAGGCTGGCGGCCTCCTGGGCAGGGCTGCACATCCAGAGCTCGTGGGGCAGGTGCTGGACTCGGCTCTTGGCGCTGTTGGAGAAGGCGAGGGGCAGGGAACGCAGCAGGATGGGCTTTTGGCACCTTGAGCCCCCGCCCCCCCGCCTTTGGCAACATGTTGCTGTATGCATCAGGCTTCAGTGGAGGCTGCCTGTGCTCAAGTACCTGGCACGGCTGTGCCCAGGGTCCCAGGGCACAAGGATAGGTCCAGCTGTCTCATAAAGGGCATGGACTTGTGGACAGTCCCCGGTCTGTGGTTGTGGTCAGTAACAGTGACCCACTGTGCTTTCAAGGCCTTGACCTTTATGAGGCACTGGCGCATCAGGCAGTCATGCCTGTGCTCCTGCATGCAACTTGACAGCCAGTCACAGGTGTGTGCATTAGAGCGCCTACTCCATACAAACTACTGGAGGACCTTAGCCTCACCTCACAATGCCACAAGGTGCACAGTTTCCTCCTTGGACTAGTTGCAGCCTGGGAGGCAGCATGGCTCCCTTGACACAGCAGTCCCAGTGCTGTTGGGCCTGGGTAGGTGCATACAGCACCCAGAGAGGGGACATGTCATGGGACAGGCAGGTACATGGCACTGCTGTGCCTGGGACCAGCGGCAGAGTCTGGGCAGCCTGCCGTGGCTGGCCTGGGGCCACTGGACTAGAACCTGGTAGCCAGAGGCTGGCTGCAGGTGGCCCAGGGTGCTGTTGGGCCTGGCAACTGGCTGCACCACCCAGCAGAGTGCAATGGCATGGGCCTGGCAGCCCTGGGGCTAGGCTGCAGGTGGCCCTCTGGTAGTGGTGCTGACTGGGAGTGAAGTTGCTCCCAGTCAGGATCTACATGTGCTCTACTGCACAGTAACTACTCAGGAGTTAATTTGTTACTTGTATTTACAGGTAGCAAATTTACTCCTGAGTAGAGCAAATTAGTGTGCAGTAAGCATCTGCATGTGTGGATGCTGACACTTACTGCCCAGTAATTTGCTCAACTGAACAGTAAAGCATCTTGTGCAGACACACCCACTATGTAGATCTAGATCCTCCAGCAAGCTCTGTTAGCAGAAGATTCCTGCATAGGCATGGAGCATAGCACTTGAAGAGAGCCTGGAGTCACGCTGAAGGGTAAAAGATCTTGTGACTAATCCACAGTGCCAGGAAATGCTAACCCAGGCTTCTTGTATACCCTTGTGTATGTCATTTACCTACATTGTGCTATCGTTCTCCAGCTGTAGAAAGGGAATGCATCAACTCTCTTCTCATCAGCTGGGGAACTCCCTTCCCGTCAGCACAGAGGCAGAGAAGGATCTTGGACTCACTACTGATTCCAAGATGAACACGGGCTGCCAATGTGGGGACGCGGTCAGGAAGGCTAACTGCACCTTCTCATACATCCATAGATGCATCTCGAGCAGTTCCAAGGAGATGATCCTCCCCCTCTATGCAGCACTGGTCAGGCCGCAGCTGGAGTACTGCGTCCAGTTCTGGGCACCGCACTTCAAGAGGGATGTGGACAACATGGAAGGCCACTCATATGATTAGGGGGCAGCAGGGCAGACCCTACAATGAAAGGCTGAACCTGTTCAGCCTCTACAAGAGAAGGCAGAGAGGAGATCTGGTGGCCGCCTATAAACTTGCCAAGGGGGACCAGCAGGCAATGGGAGAGTCCCTGTTCCCCCAAGCACTACTGGGGGTAACAAGGAACAATGGCCGTAAGTTGACTGAGAGTAGCTTCAGGCTAGATCTCAGGAGGTGCTACTTCGCTGTCGGGCATCTAGGAGCTAGGACCAACTTCCAAGATAAGTGGTGCTCGCTCCTACCCTGGGGGTCTTTAAAAGGAGGCTAGGCAACCACCTAGCTGGGGTCATTTGACCCCAGCATCCTTTCCTGCCCATGGCAGGGGGTTGGACTAGATGATCTGCTTAGATCCCTTCCAGCCCTACCAACTATGAAACTTCCCATGGCATTTGTATGGATGAATCCAGTATTTTTGAGAACCTCAAAAGGGAAGAAAATGCAAAATAGCTATATTATTTTAATATCCATATTGAAATAATCCATTAGGTCATGTATCATATAACATCCTTTCTGAATTTTGCTAGTCTCAAAACAATCAAAAAACAAGCCATTATAAAACTGACTTTCTTATTAAAAACAGATCTGCTGAGACATGTAAGCATATTTATTTATTTTTCTGTATTCCTGGTGGTACTATAACATTTGAGAATGGACTGGAGGTAGATCATCAAAATGTTTCTGATTATACATGCAGAGTTTCAAAAACAAACAACTAAGTCATTAGCTTAATTGTCCCACCTAATCCAGGAGACTTTCCTACATACATATTTTGTCTCCACTGGCAGAATCACTGAAGAAACTCATCAAAGCTAGTGGGAAACAAGTCCTATTTTTTAGCTTATCAGATTGATACCCTTCCCCCTTCATTATTCACAGTTCTGCTCAAAGTGCTGTTCTTTTCTAGTATTAAGAACACTCTTACTTCTAACAAAGTTTCTTCTCTTTTCTATTAGCATGTTACAGACCAAACCCACAACCGTCCAGCTGGCTTCGTTAAATGGGAGCATTTCAAAAGGAATGCAGTTTCAACAAAACACTCAGCAGTGATCAAACAAATCAAAGGGCACGGTATGGATTCACAAAAGCAAAGTGCAGGTGTCAGAGAGCTGCTGTTATCTGGGTCACAGCTGGGTCACAGGGACATTCACCGGTAACATGAAAATATCTTCTTGTTAGGACCAATTAAAATACCCTAGGGGGAATAACTGTGTATCTGCTTGAGACCTAAAGGCAAAGCTGTCTGCACTAAGAAATTATTTCCAATGGACTGATCAAAGGGTGCTGCCAGCACCTAGCACACTATTAGGGCACCGATGACTAGAACAACCTTGCAAACCATCAGCAGCAGGGTACTCCTCAAGTCCTGCACTGGGAGGGCCACTGGCTGAGCAACGCACTCTCTTCCACCAGGGAGAGTTTGAACCGTCTGAGAGGACCTTGTGGTTGGACCAGCACTCTCTTAATGATAAAGGCACCACTCCCTGATTCTCACTCCAGGTCCAAGGGAGAGGAGGCAAAGGGGCCTGACAGCACCCTCCATCCCCCCGAGTGTGATTTCCTTCTCCAGAGTCAGAGTTGCTTGGCTCCAAGGGGAGCGTACCAAGGAGAGGAGCCTTTGGAAGCTAAGCCCCCGCTGTGCAGGTTCGGTGTCCTTGGGAGAGCATGGAGGCTGTGGGCAGAGTGCTCTACAGGTAATGGTCTTCTGGTCAGCAATCCCCCTTCCCTTTCTGTATCTGTTTGCTCTGTTCCCCCATCCACCTTCTGTGTCTCTGTATTACAGATTTGGACTGCTTCTCTTATTGCTGGAGGCAGAGGTAGGGAGGACTCAAGTGCTGCAGTGGGTCCCTACAGGTTGGTGAAGCAAGAAAAAGGGAGTAGAGGACTTCATAAGAACTGTTTCCCTTTGCTTTGAACAGGAGGGCTGGGGCTTGTTGTCCCTGCTGTCCATCCCTACTGGCTTATCTGCCACATCTCTGCTCCCCTCCCCAGGTTTTGTGGAGAGCAGCTGTCCCTCCAGGATATTCTGGATGAAGCTGAATAAACTCTTTCTGCAAGGAAAGTTCTTCCGTCTGGACATCCATGGTGAGCAGACAGATCTCAAACAAGGGGAAGGGTAGGGATTGTCTTAAATTTCTTCATCTGAAGTCTCTGCGAGTTGGCTCTTGTAGCCATGCTCTCTCAATGTTAATTAGTAACTCATTCTGGAAAACTGGCAAGATGAAGGGAACATTGTGACTTAACCACAGGGGCTAACGTGGGCTTGGCCAATATCCTTATAGATGGAGAAGTTACACACACATTCTAATAGTTACACACACATTCTCCTTTGATCCCTACCTTAAATATACCCAAGGAGTGATGGGGAGGATAACTCAATGGTGAGGAATTATCTTGGAACTTTAGTGACTTGGGTTCAAGTCCCTGCCCTGGCACTTGGGTGAGTCCATTAGCACAGGGCAATGATTCCCAAAGGGTGTGATGCTAGAGCAGTGTAAGTGTGTCATGAAAAATGGACCAAATCAGGCCCTGGCTGAGCTGGGCCAGCCCCACATTGCTGGACTGTGCCTCAGCCAAGACAGCCCTGCACGCAGGACTGGGCCAACAAACTGGGGAGTGAAGTGTGGCACCAATTGCATTGCTGGAATAAAGTGTTCCCCAGCTATTGAAAGTTTAGGAAACACTGAGGTAGTTCTACATAGCATGGGTAGGCATATCCACGGTAGTCTGATAGTGACCATAACAATCATAAAACATTAGGGTTGGAAGGGATGTCAAGAGGTCAACCCCCCTGCTCAAAGTAGGACCAGCCCCAACTGTATCCCAGCCAAGGCTTTGTCTAGTGGGGTCTTAAAAACCTCCAAGGATGGTGATTTCACCACCTCTCTGAGTTGCCTATTCAAGTGCTTTACTACGCTCCTAGTGAGGAAGTTTTTCATGTCTAACCTAAACTTCCCTTGCTGCAACTTGAGCCCATTGCTCCTTGTTCTGTCATCTGCCACCACTGAGAACAGTCCAGCTCCATCCTCTTTTGAACCACCATGCAGGGAGTTGAAGGCTGTTATTAAATCCCCCCTCAGTCTTCTCTTCTCTAAACTAAATAAGCCCAGTTCCCTCAGCCTCTCCTCAGAAGTCATGTACCCATGCCCCTTAACCATTTTCCTGCCTTCCACTGGACCCCCTCTGAAGGTCCACATCCTATCTGTGGAAGGTGCCCAAAAGTGGACACGGCATTCCAGATGTGGCCTCACCAGTGCCAAAAAGAGGGAAGGAAACACTTCTCTCAATCTGCTGACAACACTCCTACCACTGCAGCCCAGCAAATGGCATGCCTTCTTCACAGCGAGAACACACTGCTGGCTCATATTCAGCTTCTTGTCCAATCTAACCCCCAGGTCCTTTTCTGCAGAGCTGCTACCCAGTCAGTCAGCCCCCAGCCTGCATGGGATTGTTCTGTCCTAAGTGCAGGACATTGCACTTGTCCCTCATGAGATTTCTTTTGGTCCAATCCTCAAGCTTGTTGATGTCTATCTGAATCCTAGCCCTACCCCCTCCAGTGTATCTACTACTCCACCAGCTTGGTGTCATCTGCAAACTTGCTGAAGGTCACTGACCAAGACACTGGACAAAACCAGCCTGAGGACCAACCTCTGGGGCACTCCACTTGATACTGGCTGCCAGCTAGAGATTGAGCCACTGATTACTACCCCTTAAGCCTGACAATCCAGCCAGTTTTCTATCCATCTTACAGTCCATTCATTCAACCCATACTTCCTTATCTTGTTTCCAAGAATGTTACAGGAGACTGTATCAAAAGCTTTGCTAAAGTCAAGGTATACTACATCCACTGGTCTCCCCATATCCACAGAGCCAGTCATCTCATCACAGAAGGAAATCAGGTTGGCCAGGCATGACTTGCCCTTGTGAATCCATGCTGTTTCTAATAACCTACTTCTCATCCAAGTGCTTAGAAATGGATTCCTAGAGGACCTGCTCCATGATTTTTCCAGGGACAGAGGTGAGGCTCACTGGTCTGTAGTTGTTCCCTAGACCCTCCTTATGTCTCTCCTTAAAGATGGGCAACATATGTGCCCTTTTCCAATCTTCTGGGACCTCACCTGATCACCATCAGTTTCCAAAGATGATGGCCAGTGGGTCTGCAATCACATCAGCCAACTCCCTCAACACCCTCAGGTACATCATGTCTGGTGCCATGGACTTGTACACATCCAGCTTTTCTAAATAGTCCCTAATCTGTTCTTTCTCTATTGTTGGCTGCTCATCTCTTCCCCAAACTGTGCTGCCCAGTGCAGTAGTCTGGAAGCTGCCTGTGAAGATTAAGGTAAAAGGCATTAAGTACTTCAGCCTTATATGCACCATCTGCCAAGAGGTGGCCTCCCCCATTCAGTAAGGGACCCACACTTTCCCTGACCTTCCTCTTGTTGCTAACATACTTGTAGAAACCCTTCTTCTTACCTCTCACATACTTAGCTAGCTGAAACTCCGCTTGTATTTTGGCTTTTGTAAATTCATCCCTGCATGCCTGAGCAAAACTCTTTTACTCTTCCCCCGCTGTTTGTCCAAGTTTCCACTTCTTGTAAACTTCCTTATTGTGTTTTAGCTCATGCTCACAGAAGAGTTCCCTGCTAAGCCAAGCTGGTCTTCTGCCATACTTGCGAGTCTTCCTGCACAGTGGGATGGTTTGTTCCTGCACCTTCAGTAACATTTCTTTAAAATACAACCAATGCTACTGGACTCCTTTTCCCTCAGACCAGCCTCCCAAGGGATCCTGCCCATCAGTTCCCTGGACAAGTCACAGTCTGCTTTTCTGAAGTGAAGGGACCTAAACCTGTTCAGGCTTCACAAGAAAAGGCTGAGGCGGGACCTGGTGACTGTCTATAAACTCACTAGGGGGAAGCAGAAGGGTTTAGGGGAGACGCTGTTTCCCCCAGCGCCCCCTGGCATAACAAGGAACAATGGACACAAGTTATTAGAGAGTAGATTTAGACTAGACATCCGCAAGAACTACTTCACAGTCAGGGCGGCTAGGAGCTGGAACCAACTTCCTAGGGAAGTGGTGCTGGCTCCTACCCTGGGGATCTTTAAGAAGAGGCTTGATGCCTACCTGGCTGGACTTATTTGAGTCCAGTTTTTCTCCCCCCCAGGCGGGGGGTCGGACTTGAAGATCTACAAGGTCCCTTCCGACCCGACTTCTATGATTCTACGATTCTATGAACTGTTTGGGCTAGCCTCCTGTCTATACACCAAGCATCCTCAGTTTTGTATTCTAGCTGCTACCCTATGCTATCACATCCTCCCTACTATTATCACCTAGTAGCTTAAAGCTAAATTTATCTGCCCATGCTATTAGCACATGCTCGCTGTGCCTTTATTACCCAAAAGCAGGTAATACTGCACCTCAACATCCGAGGGGTGTTTTACATTAAGGAGAGCAGGGTGCTCCAATTATGTAGGAATGGGGATGGTATAAGAAGAGCTTGGCATTTTTTACAGTAAATAACCTATTTGCCTGTTTTGACTGAAACAAGTTTCTTTCAAGCTAAAGTCACAAATCCAGAGGGAAGAAGTGCTATCTTGCCTTTACCCCATACCCCAGTGATTGGGTAATCAGCCAGGATGCGGGAAATGCGGGTTAAATTCCTTCCTCTGCCTGGGATGATTTGAACACAGATCTCACACCAAAGTGCCCTAACCACAAGGTTATTAGCTAACTTAGGGTTTGCAGCATTTCCTACTGACAGCGTTCCACTTTGTATGGAATATTTAAATAGCTGTTGAGTTGGACATTGGGTCTATTCCCTAATGGCTAAGGAAGGTGGAAATCAACCCTGTTCAAATGAATATTTAAGAGTTCTGTGCAAAATAGACTAATGTCGTCATCAAGAACTTGAGGGAAACCTGCCTCACAATATATTATAGCAAGGGTGCTCAAACCATGGCCCATGGGGCCAGAGGCAGCCTGGGGGGCTCCCCATAGACCCAATAATTTGGTAGGGGGATGGGGGAAAGCAGTGGCAGCAACGGCTGCTCCTCTGCTGCCAAATTTCCAAACCTGTGGGGTGCCCCACCAGTTGGATAACATGGCCCTGCATGCCATATCAGGTACACAGGGCCCAGTGGAGGCAACACAGGGCCCAATTCTGGTGTGTTGAGATGAGTCGAGGTGGAGCAGGACCAACGGGAGCATGTGGGGCCCAATTCACATATGCGGGGATGGGGGAGGTGGCACGGGGCCCTATTCAACCCACATGTTGGTCCCGCCAAAAGATAGAGCACCGTTGTATTACAGTGTAGTAGGAATACACTCTCCTAGGAAATAGAAATGGATTTGTTGTTTCCCATGTCTTGGACAAGTATCCTAATCACTGAGCTATTGACTGATAGAAGATTCCTCTCTGTGTTTTGTGAATGGTGCCTTTCATTTCTATTGCTTTGGGGGGGGGCGGGGGTTAAATGACAGAAACAGCAGTGAAGCCTTTTGTTTTGGGTAGAATTAAACTTTTTTCAAACCTGAAATGAGCATTGCTTTTTTCTGACCAAAATGAAAACTTTTGACTGGTTTGAAGGTCAAAATGTAAAGTCAATTATTAGAGTAGTCCTACCAGTAGAGAGCATAAATACTGCACAGAGTCGAGCTGCCGGTTTAACATTGGCTATTAGACTTCTATAGGACACCGTCTCTAATCCAGCCTAAAATAGTTCTTTAATCAAAGTGTAATTCACAAGAATCAATTTTACTGGGTGCAGCTACATGTACGCTATACTGTGGAGCTGACTAATTAGCTCTGCTGTAAAGTGTCACTGTCTACACGTGCGCTGGTATTAGGGTGCAGTAAATTAATTAAGTTTGCTGTAAGATAGTACTGTCCCCAAAAGTACCATCTTACAATGGAGTCACTTACTATGCAGAAAGCATGTGGGGATGGGGATGGGGGCCACAACAATTTGAGCAAGGGCACAGCAGCCTGAGGCTCGCAGCAGGCTCTGAGTCAGCCACACAGCTCCACACTTTGGGCACTCCAATGCCTCAGCCAGCTCCTTCACCTCCCAGTGCCACCACCCAGAGCCCGGGCCTGATACCCCTGCCTGCTGCCAACCCGGGGCTGCTCTGCCCCAGCTCAAACTGCTGCAGACCCAGACTCGCATGAAGATGCTGCATCTGACTCTGGCGTGAACTGCACTGGAGTTTATTGAGGCACACTAATTGCATGTAGAGATGTGCCCACTGACTACTAATTAGTGGAACTGAAAAATATCCACTGATTATACCCTGTCAGCCTATCAGCCCATCTCTACTCCAGACCCTATGCTAAATGATTTCTCTTAGTGCTTTACATTGATATTCCATAGTACTCCTCCTCCAGCTAAAAATACAGCATCTTGAGCTCCCAACATTTCCCAATGAGAAGTCGTATTGCAATATGTGACCTATATGCATCTTATCTAGAATTCCTGATGTTAACTAGAGATGAACTGCCAACTGTAAAAGGGCAATAGATCTCTCTCAGGGGAATTCTCCTGAATAGTTCTTGAGGCATCAGGGTGCTATATATAAAGGAATAGGCACTGAAATGAATGTGATGAATGGTCAGGTCAGCTCTTGAGCCCAGTAACACAGCCTCACTTGCCTTTAAAGGAGCACATTGATTCACCAAAGCCAGGTTTCTTTCTGATGGGAACTGCAGGAGCAAGTGGCTCTGCCCGTCACTCTGACTGAGAAGGTGCTTAAGCTTTTCCACTTCTATTGCATTTCTAACAGTGTCCCTTTCCTACTTCCCTCTTTCTTTGTCTTTAGATCCCTATCAGGGCACAGTCCTGCTTGATGAGATGCTGGCTGCTCGCTGTGGCTATGTTCTGTCTGAAGATGCCTGGGGCAATCCCATCTTCCGGGCTTCTGTGCTTGGCTGTCATGTAACGAATGAGGTGAGACTGAAAGTCAAAGGGAGAGGTTTGTTTCCAAGCAGTGACCATGGACTACTGCTGAGAGCCAACAAATCCCTTTTAAAATGACTTCTGAACTCTGTATTTTCTTTCTAGGCAGATGAACTGTTCTCCCTGACAGTAAACATAAAGGTGTCCTCATACCCAGACCTGAGGAGAGCAACAACCTATACATACCCTATGTACTGCACTTACTCCCAGTGGGCTCCAAGGGAAATTGTGTGCGAAGAAAATTACATGGAGGTAACTTTCACCAAATGCTAAATCATGTCCTTGTAATAGCTGCATGGCTATTCCATATATACACTTAAGGCAGAGTGCCTGTGCTAAGAGGTTTAATAATGGCAGATTTACATATTCTGAGACTTGTTTCTGACCCCTGATCACTAAAGCATAATTTAAGCCACTACAAGTAAATTTGACGCCATGCAGGCACATCCACTGAGCCCTAAAGTATATAGACCAGGAATACACTGTAAGAAGTTGTGTATTTGGTCTCATCACCCATTTTAGCTGGAAAGTTAGGGTTTATGAGTCTCAAGTTCTGATGCGTCTCAAGGATTGCTGGTTGTGGCCATGATGTATCTCAAGGATTTTGTTGAATGGAATCAGGCTCCTGGTGGGCATATCACATGACACTTGAGGTTATTTTCTAGGCTACAGTAAAAGCATTTAATACAGAGTCACTTAGCCAATCAGGCTAGCATGGTTAAGGCCTGGCAGTTTCTATAGCCAATGCACACAAAGGAGTAATGTGGCTGTCATCCAGTTGCCTCAACTCCCCAGTCCATTTACAGCTGGGTCAACTGGGAACAGCCTTCAGCATGAGCTTGGAGAAAGGCTTACAATCCTGGAGTCATGGCAAGGCATCTGAACCATGTTGCCAACATATCCCAGGCATCCTGTTGCTGTCGAAGAATCTTGAGCTAGTTTCTAGTACAAGTAAACCTTTATGAAGGTTGCAGTATTTTACTTTGTCTTCCAGGACTTGAGATTGTCTGGATTTATGCCAAAATATGGGTGCTGGGAAACAGGTTTGAGACTGGCAGCAGTTTTCTCACTTCCAAAACTTAATTCACTCTGTAGTAGGTAGCGGCCAGAATTGCACCTGTATTCTTAAACCTGCGTGCTTGTGATGAACTTGCTGTTAAACATGCTGCACGCTTACTTCCAAAACATGCAGTCAACTATGAGCATCTTCTGCACCCTTCCAAGTGCTTAGGAATTACCATCGGTTTTAAGAAGACATGGCACGTAAATCAAGCCAGAGACTAAGTGTTTTAAAGAACCGTCAGTGTGACCTGATCAAAGATAAACTGACACAGGTGAAATGTCTTGAAGGCCTTGGCCCCTTCACTACATAAAATCATGTTCCAGCCCAAAACTAATCTCTGCTCTATTTCTAGGTGTCTGTGATGAGTGAAGTACCTGGAATTTCTGCTGACAATCCTGCAGCATGGATATCAGCGCTGCCAGAGGTCTGGATCTTAGCTCCTTGCTTGTTTCTTCTCTCTAGCATCATTGATCAGTAGCTTGGGGGTTGATGCTACCAGTCTTGGAAGGAAGCTCCATTACCTACAGGTCTACTAGATATAGTTTTAAAAGCAGAGATGCCATCAAACATGGGAAAATCTTTCAGAAGGATATTCATGGATAGGAAGAAGGAACACCGAGCAAATAAAAAAAAGCTCTCTAGATTGAAGAGGAGAAATATGGATGGAATGACAGAACATGGTTACTTATAAATTGCAGCCTGGTATTTTATGTGTAGGCTGTTGTAGCCGCAATTAGACATGAAGCCAGTTATATTATTTAAAACATGGAAGCTAAAATGTTTTAATTATGGGGGCTGCTTCAGGGCCACAGGGGTAACCTTCCTCTGTAGGTAAAGGCCAGGCACCTTCTCTATTACAAAGATGCCTGTGAAAACTGCGTGTGACCTTGTTTTTAAGAAACATAAGCATTCTTCTGGCTTGAAAGCCTGGACATGTCGAGCACTACTTCAGTTAGTCCAAATGGTAATGCCAAAAATATAAGCTTTTTCCATGTCATACCTTTTGTCTGAACTGGACACTTTTATACATCTCTGCTTTACAAAACCAGGTCTCTCTTTCAGGCCCGAAAAGTTGAATACCAGGTACGGGAATTGCTGTTTCCTTCTCCTTCAGTAAGAAAGAAAATTAGGGCAAGTGATGCCGCCAACTTGGGCTACAGCTTCAATAACACACTGACTCAAATATTTCTTCGTACTCCGTATTACAGCCATGAATCTGAATTTACGGTGGTAAGTTGCATCTCTTGCAATAGTACGTAAGATGGTGCCATTTTCTTTTTCTGCCACATCCAGTTTCCCTTTCCCCCCTAGGTTAATGGTGTAACTATGAACACAGTCAACTCCACTTTCATATACAGGCAGAGGTGGTTGCTTCTGTTGATTGACACAACTGTCTCATGTCCCATAGGTGAGTACCTGCTCATTTACCTAGTCTACTAAAGCAATCCACTCAAGCTAGTAGGAAATGTCTTCTCCACATCCAACTGCAATCCACTTTTCAAGAGAAGAAATATAAGAACAAGCCTATCAAAGCAACAGGATGCATTTCAAAGTCAGAATTGCTTAACTCACTCTCTTATTTACCCTCTTCCCTGCTTAAAATTTTACACAAAGAGAATAAGCTTTCAACAAAAGCTATAGCAGGATGTCTTCCAACTGAGCATGAAGACTAAAACCCGTTGTATTCTGACCAGTGAGTCAGAAATCATAACTAAATAATGCATGTACAAAGCTATGACAGTAGAAAATGGGTATTTTTGTATAGCATGTAGATTTTGGAGAGGAAAAATGTATGTGGGAGGAAGAGTGGGTTTAAATGTTTTTGGCTCTGTCTCTGAAGAAGGTAACAACACATCTGGACTCAAGGCTGCTTTGATCGTCAGGGTTTCTCCCCGTCAGAAGGCTAATATCCTAATAAGCACTTTCACTAGTGATAGATATAGAAGTACTTGGATGGAGCAGGGGTCAAGGGAAGGCAGCTATGGCAGAGTGATTATTAATCCCAGGAAACACCAATGGCCTGGCTCTTTGTTTATCTAAATCAACAGATGGTATCAGCTTCATGGATACTGCCCTAACCTGGACTTTGCCAAGGATTATCCCTACACTACTGTATCAAGAATCTACTTTTGTGTCCAAAAACATTTCAGTTGGAGTTGGTGGCCAACGAATAGTAAACCCTGAAGAACAAAACTATCTGCTGCAACATAATGAGACGCATGTTATAATAACCATCCCCATTGGAGCACCTGGAGGAAGATTAAAGGTTGGTGAGAACTGTACATAACTTAAGACAGTAATGGAGGACGACACGATTTCTGAACAGTGTTGATAGAGCAGTTGTGCTAGCTCCACCAAGCTACAGTTTAGGCATTATCCAGTTTCCTCTGTTGCCCTCCTCTTAAAGCTGGTCCACTGCACCTTGCATTTAATCTTCATTGGATAAAATGGATGGAGAGCAGTGGCAAAGATTTTGCCCAGTGGAAGCAAGGGCCTAGACTAGAACCCAGACCCCCTCCCACACTGCTTTATCCTCTTCCTCCTAGCCTTGTACCAGAAGGTCAACTTTAAGAAGAGGGCTGGAGAGAGTGAGCAGCAATCTACAGGCCATGGGCCAGATCCAGCCTGCATAGCCATTTGATCTGGCCCACAGGCATGGGGCTTCAGCAGTGTTCAGCAGCAGGGGCTTTGGCATCAGTCACATTCCCTTGCCACCACAGGGAAGTGTTGGCTATGGCATTATTCTTCTGCTGCCAGGGGGAAAGGCTGTGTTGGCAGCTGGGTCCTAGCATTTCCCTACCACTCACCTCTGACCTGAACTAGGTCAACTCAGCCCTCAGCCCAAAAAGGTTGCCAACTGCTGGGCTATATAATGCCTAACCTGTGGCCTGGTGGTTAGAACTGTTGGGAAGAAAAAAAGATGCAGGTTCAGACCACTTCTGGGTGAGAGAGACCTAGAACCTATGTCTCCTGCTCCCTGGGCTAGTGCTCTAGCTACTAAGCATGAGAACGTGCCTATTCAGCGAGACTGTGTGCAAAGCTAAATAGAATCCAAACCTGCATACATGCCCAAACCGGCAGTTCTATGGATACATATATGCCATTTAGACGCATAAAGTGAAATAGGGCTCTGTCTTGAGTCTTGAAGAGCTAGCTTGCCATGCATGCAAACTAAGAGTACCTTAACTTTTGTAATCTGGGGCAATTAGCACTAAACTATCAAATTGATCAGGACATCAGCAAACACCCAATTATAAGCATGCCCAGAAACAGTTTCAGCCTGCTACAAAAAGGGCTTAGCAAGTTTTCTACAAGAGTCACTAAAACTCTAACCTATTTTGCAGATTTGGTATTAATAAGATTTCTATTTAACACCTTCTGCAACCTAACTTTTTAATATATTTAGTAGGCTAGTCTTATGTTGGCATTTATATTATATTGAAGTATAAGACAACAGAAGCCAAACTCCAAAGATCCTATTCTGAAGATTATGACCAGCTCTAGAAAACAAGTTGCATTTTAAAGGGTAGCATTCCTACCAACCGACAGCAAAAGTTCATATGTAGGAGTCACTTGTTCACCAAACTTAATGAGAATAAATCCTCTGTAATTCACTTAATAGAACAAAATGACAATATACTTGACATGGGACAACAAACAAAATGCTTGCCTAGAAAAATCAACCTAAAATTGACCCTATGATGCTGTCTCTTCTGTAATGGTAGAACATAAATCAAACATAACCATCTTCCACAGGAAACCTTAATACTCACACTCAGTGCTAACTTGTGATCTTAAATCTTGTCATCTAGAGCTCCATATCCAATGGAATCTATGGCGTCATTTACAGCATCGACTTGTTCTTGGAGCATGTGTGGACAGATGCTGACTGGAATATGACTAAGTACACTGTGGTCAAGCCCATCACTACACCTTTCATGCCTCGAATACCAAGAATTATTGACAGTAAGTGACTGCTTTTGGTTGGCCCAGATAACTTCCTTTTCTACTGAGTTATTGTTCAGTGTGGTTTCTATTGCATGCTAGCATGTACCAGAATGCCCTGTTTAGCTAGTTATCTGGATGAAGAAGTAGGATCCAAACTCTGATAAACTGAAACAGGCATATTAGCCGCTAAAGGAATCTCCATATGAGATGTCACAAATATGAAGCAGAGTGGAAAAGCACTAGGTATTAGAACATAACAGATGATTTTGCTCTAACTAACAAAATTCCTCCACTGATCAGTTAGACAGGGACCTACAAGAAGGATCATTTGAAGCGTGATTAGCTCACTGTGGAGAAAGTGTCACAAGAAGGATGTCCATCACCAGCTTCACTTTAAGCCTACTGTCATTACTGCAGGAGTATAGTGAACCTAGTTTGTCATTCACTGTTACAATAGCTTATGTCTTCTAACACAGCGGTAGGCAAAATCTGGCCAGCAGCCAGACTCCATTTCCCAGCAGCCCCTGCCCACATAAGTGGGGCCGTTCTCCTTGGAAAACCCAGCCGCAGCTGCATGTGAAAGCTCAAGATTGGGGGTGCCATGGAGACCAGCCCCAGCCGCCCTGGCAAGGCAGGCAGCAGATCAGGGCCATGGGCTGCCCCAGAGCCACTGGGATCTTGCAATGGGGGCAGCTTGCTCCAGAGCCTGGGCAGAGCCACGATCTGTAGCCTGCATGCTCCAGGCAGGGGTGTGGAGGCAGGGGATCCCGGCTCTGCCCCGGCTCCAGACCAGGCTGTCACCACTGGACAGAGCTGGGGCAGAGCCATGATCAACTGCCTGTGTGCCCCTGCCTGGAGCATGCAGGCTACAGATCAGGGCTCTGCCCTAGCTCTGGAGCAAGCTGCCCGCATTGCACGATCCCAGCAGCTCCAGAGCAGCCCCCTGCCCTGCTCTGCCACACGCCCTGCCAACACGGCTTCATGGTAACCCCAAACTTGAGCTTTCATGCGCAGCTGTGGCTGGGGTCTCCCTGAAAACCAGCCCCAGCCATGTGGGCAGGGGCTGCTGGGAAATGGAGTCCAGCTGCTGACCAAATCCAGCCTGCAGGCTGGACTTTACTCATCCCTGTTCTAACATCTGTTAAGATGCCAGACATCATCTTAGTTTTCTAGATAACTGGTTTTGGGGCGAAGGGGAGAATCTGAGTCTTTAAGTCTAGTCTGTAATAGTATTGCACTATTCTGTACTCCAACTGTCTGACATACAGTTCTGAATGTATTACAGGAATGGCATTATACAAAATAATGCACCTCTAGAAATGTAGCGTGCCCATACTAAGGAGCTGACTGCTGGCTAAGCTTCTTTGAGTTTGAACGGCAAGCTAATTGTCCTCAGTGCTACACATGCCTTACCTGTAACTAGATGCTATTTCTCTCACAGAGACTCTTCAGGAGAAGAGAATATTTGAAGTTGCATTAGGACCCTTTCTTCCTGATGTCTCTCTGGTGACAGTCACAGTAGGAAATGTGCCACTTACCCCAAGACAGACTGAGTATCATGGGTTCAAGGTTTATGAAACTCCTTTTCCCAATGGAACAAAAGGATTTAATTTAGAAGTATCTTTTGATGATCCTAATGTTCTAAAGGAGGTAAGATATGGTAGATCTCCATTAACCATGATTGGCCAATACAGATGCTAAGTCAACTCTTGTTCAAATCATACCTCTGGCATTTAGTAATCAACAGCTGTGCGCTGAAAAAAGGCACATCAAGCCTGATCCGAATTAATATTCTTTTTAGAAAAATCATATATATGTAGCTCACCCTGTAAAGGAGTCTGGGACAAACCCAACTTAAATATGGCTTTGAATGCATTTTCCTCTGATACTTCTGTTAAAATGAATAGGGCTGCCACGTACATTGTTCAACATGAGAAATCTTACCCAATCTCTAAACTGCTGCCTCTTGGGACAGAGCTGACTACCTTGGAAAAACTAAAGTGTGATCACCTATTGCAATACAGCTATCTCACACATTCAGCCACTGCTAAACCTCCTTTTTACACAGTGCAGTTCAAACTGTGACTTGGGCAGCACACAAAGCAAGTGGACAGAGGCAGATGCAGACTCCTAGTAAATGATAAAGCTTTGCAAATTAAGAATACTTGCAGCATACGGTTTGTAAGTGTTATGAGCTTAGATAGGTAAGGTACTTTTCTTAGATAGTAAAGCACTTTCTAATAAGAAAACCATTAAGGGCAGGTTTTTGGCAACTTGAAAATCCGTTTCAGAAGCTATCACTTTTGCTTTTATTAAAATGTCCCAAATCCAAAGACTAGAATGGCAAAGAGGAGACAGCTTCACCTCCCTTATAGCCCAGTGGGTAAGGGACTCTTCTTAGGTGCAAAACTAGGATCAGGTAAAGCAATTTTAGAAATGGGGTCTCTTACCTTCCAAGAGTGCCCTAACCACTTGGCTCAAGAGAATATGGGGGTGCCAGCACCAACTCTTTGATTAAATGAAGGAGTCTCATTTTTTTTTATTTCACCCAAACTAGCTACTACATCCTGAACAGGTTGAGGCCAATTACAACCATATTTTTGGCAACTACACTGTATGTTTGGGGGGTGAAAGGCGGAGGTGTGCAGAGAGAGAGAGAAATTGCCTAGTGCTATGAACAATATACATTCCCAGTCATGCTGGAAGCAAAATGCTGCAGAATCTTCACTATTTCTTACCATCTCTTTCAGTATGTGAATAGAAATGAAACAAAATATACTCTCCGTGTTAACTATACTCTAAATGTGGGCCCTGAAATGAAACCATATCACCATTCAGCAGAAGTAGAATGTGTTGTTGCTGATATTGGTAAGCTTTCCTGTATGACTGACTAAACTGCACTAATATTGGAAGGGTAGGATTTTCATTCACTTCAGTGGGAACCAACTTAAGCTAAGCACAAATGCTTTTGAAAAAGCCCTACTCCTTAATAGCTCACTATTGGCAAATATAGCTAGTTTGCTGCTTTTCCAATGGCAACTCTTCTGCATCCTGGCAAGACTACAGGCAATAAAACTGAGTGTCTGAAAAGAACTGGCTAGCTAACCCAATGAACAAGATGCCTCAAAAACTTGATCACTGCATCTACTGGAAAAAAAACTTTCAAATGTTGCTATGAGTTTCAGCTTGTCCCAAAATCCTTGCTTCTAAATCCAGGCTAAAACAGCTGGTCCAAACAAGTTTCTGTAAGTTCCAGAAACAACATTTCTCTAAGTAGATAGTCATCTACTCAGGCTTAACGAGACACAAATTTAGTTTGTTAGTGAGAGCTGTTTTGGAGTTGTACATGGTGTTTTCTCAACTTTCCAAGTCATAGGATGCCCCAGGAGTTGTACATAGTCCTCACTGTCCTGTTCCAAGTTAGACAATGCGTATTGGGCTGAGTTCAAATAAGGCTGACACAAAAAACAGCACAACTTGTCTTGCCAGGGTTGCAAGGGTTGCCTGAAATAGTTAAGCAGGCATTTGCTAATGATTTAAGACTCCTGATGTCTGTCTTCTGTCCATGTGGTAAATGCAGTCACTTGTACACTACAAAGCACACGACAATGTAAACAACTGAGTAACTACATTTCTATAGTGTCAGTGTGAAAAAGTTACCCATGGTAAGAATAAACATCAAACTAAACATCTTTGTTAAAACCCTGTTTAACTTAAGTCCTATCTTTTTGCCACAGAACTACCAGAAGCAGTTGGTGACTGTGATAAAAATAACTTGTATTTAGCAGTTCCCATTTTTGGTCTGCACCAATATTGGAATCTATATGTTGGCAGTAAACTTCTGAATCAGCACACTGTGCTCTCCAATGGGTACCTTGTGACTACCAATTCTACCCACCTGGTATTGCAAGTACCTCTTTTTGCTACAGGAATTATCTATGAGGTATGCAGACACCACTATAGGGTCTCTATATAAAGGGCATAAGGTTGTTCACTCCTAGTCCTGTCTTATAGGGTTACACTAAGCACTCCTGATGCAGAACTCATCAAGAGGGAATGAGAAAGTAAATGTAACCGGATCAAGAGATTTCAGACTCCTACCTACTAGAAAGCAACTGCATTCCTTTCCCAGTACACTGGCTAAAGTGGTCCCCAAACAGAAATACAAACTTCACACGTTTTTAATATCCTGAGACAAATGCCCCATCCATATGGAGAAACCCAGAAAAATATGGCCTTTATTAAAGGAGTTCTGCTTACCTTGGTGGGTAACCTAAAGTTATATTTAGCCCATGTGAAAATAAGAATAATTAGGGACTCTTCCTAAACACATTATAAGATTGCAATAAACACCTAAGCTAGTCTGAATAACCTGCAGAACAGACCCCATGCCTCACACATACGGCTCATGTCAGACCCCCAGAATTAACTTTTCACATTGATTTGGGGGCAGCAGGGCAGGCCATACAAGGAGAGACTAGAGGGCCTGAACCTATTCAGCCTCCACAAGAGAAGGCTGAGGGGGATCTGGTGTCTGTCTACAAATTCACCAGGGTGGGGATCAGCAGGGAATAAAGAGATGTCCTGTTCTCCCGGGCACCACCCGGGGTAACTAGGAATAACGGCCGAAAGTTGATAGAGAGCAGGTTCAGGCTAGACATCAGGAGGCATTACTTTACAGGTACAGCAGCTAGGACCTGGAACCAACTTCCAAGGGAAGTGGTGCTTGCTCCTACCTTGGGGGTCTTAAAGAGGAAGTTGGATAGCCACCTGACTGCTGTCATATGACCCCAGCATCCATTCTTGCCCAAGGCAGGGGGTCAGACTTGATGATATGTTTAGGTCCCTTCCAACCCTAGCTACTATACTATGATAACCTCAAACCTTAATCTTAAAGAGCAGCGTCTTAGTTATGCTGATCAATGATGTATTTTGACTGGAGAAATATTGGATTATTTCCCACCCCACAGGAAGTGTCCTTCCAGACAATCAAAACGAGATTTGATATTACACTGAGGAAAGTAAATACTATGGAGACCTTGCAAATATTTTCTGTTGGCTGCAATTTTAACTCTTCAGAATTTATAGGTAAGCCATGTACTTGGATCATAACATAGAACATGCTGCCTTTCCCGAATTAAAGAGCCTCTCTAATTTTCTTAGTATGCTATCCCAATGGAACAATAATCATTTCTGCCAAAATGAGGACTGTTCCTTCCATTGACATGAGAAAAACAAAACTGAAGGACAGCACCTGCAAGCCTGAAGAGTCTAACGATGGACGTGCCTTCTTCAAATTCCACGTCACCACTTGTGGCACATCGCAGAGGGTAGGCTACCGGCAAGGGTGTGCACATGCTAGCTTTCTCTCTCTCTTTTTACTGAGTAAACTTCCATTTTAATCAACTTTTTGCTTGCAGTTTGAAGGTAATCGCATCATTTATGAAAATGAAATATCTTATGATAAAAAGACTCTCCCAGCACGGGGACCACCTACAATCACAAGAGATCCAGACTACAGGTAGGAACCATAGCTAACTGGCTCTTCTTAACCTGAACACAGTATTTCAGAGAGAAATCATCCATAGACAGGATTTTGTTAAGTATGTTCTTAACAGAGACTCTGGCTTCTTATCCCATTACCTGGACTAGCTTTCATAACCCCTCTGTTTCTCAGTGGGTTAACTGCTTTGTTTATCCCTTTTGATATCTTCAACCCACTATTGCCCCTTACAGCAGTCACTTTCCCTCAGCCTTTCCTCCCCTTCCTCTACCTTTATTTAAATGAATTCATTCCTTTCTATTTAGTACCTCCCTTTTCCACAAAGCCACTCATAGCATCTGAAGAAGTAGGCTGCACCGTATGAAAGCTCATAAGCTACAGCCTGCTTCTTCAAATGCTCTGAAAGCTCATGCCTTTCTGAACAAGGTAGTTTATAAGGCACCAGCCTGCCCTGCCTCCTGCCTAACTTAAGATAACACAGTCAGCTACCTCTCTTGATCCTATGTAACAGTGATAGCTTTTCGAAAGTATCTACAAAAAAATGTCTTCCTATCTTAGATTAACAGTCTTGTGCTACTATCCAGCTGAAGAGACACTAATACAAACTGCCGTAGTTAATGACCCATCCAGGAGCCTATCTTCATCTTTTGGCTCTGGTAAATTGCTGGTGAGATCAAATCTTGCAAGTAGGTGACATTATTTCCTTCATTTTTATACTCTATTGGATGCTTGTAGCTTTTCAACACTCTTTTTTCAGTGCATTACTTCTCATAATAATTATTTAACTCTTCTTTAGGACTGAAAAGACTCAGACAGGTCTGAACATAATTTCAAGGGTGTCAAAAGGTAAGAAAAGCAGAATAGTTCCAAAAGCATCTTCAACTGGCCACCGACAAAACCCCCAAACTTGTTCTCATAATGAATCTTTCATGGAATTTCTCTGAGTCAAACTTGACAAACATTTAGACCAGTGCTTTTCAACCTTTTTTCATTTGTGTACCCCTAAAAAATTTTGAATGTAGGTGTTGCAGCCCTTTGAAAATTGTAAGTGTGGGTATTCACATACTTTTGATTGATCACACTCGTCTTTCACGGACCCCTTAAACATAATCTGAGGACCCCCAAAGGTTTGCAGACCACAGGCTGAAAACCACTGATTTAGACAATTCTTGGAGCCCATGTTGTTTAAATCAAGGGGATAAATGAGGATCTCGATGTTGAAATGCACTTGGAAATCTGTTGGATGACAGGGTCGTGTAAAAGTACAATTTGAATGCACACAAATTAACATAAATGCATAATCCTGTAAAACCCTTGCTTGCTGTTCTAGCAGTGTAATCACCTGCTTCTGCTTGGCATGCTTCAGACCCAAAAATATGGCAGTGAGGATGCTCCAAGGTGTCTCCCACAACCAATTTCAAGACCACTGAAGCAAAACACTGAACTTTAGATCATGTTAATATCTGGGCCCTTTTCCATTGCAATGTAGGGACTCTCATGAGAAGTAGACCTTTCCATATTTTGCAGAGGTGAAACTGATCCTTCTTAAATGATTTGCCTAAGATTATCCAGGGACTAGCGTAAGGTATTTCCAGGAAAACCTTGGAGACATTAAGTTCAGGGACAAAGGATAACGAGTTCAGAACAGCTATCCTATTAGCGTAGACAGGGTTCCCATTCATGCTTACTGTGTGGAAGGATTTTTCTCCTTTTTAAACAGGGGGCGAGAACCTTGGCCTAGGTCAGGGTTAGGTCTTCACTGCCATGTCCCATCACTCTAGTAAAAGACCTGGATAATGTTGAAGTGCTGCATCCCTCTGAAGAGCTGCTGCAACAAAAGCATTATCCTTATTGAGTAATAGCATTAATAGACATGGGCTGCCTGCATATAGTAAAAGGATAATGTTTATAGAAATATCAAAATTCCCATACTGTGTGGAGCAAGGGTCCATCTTATATATCATCCAGTTGCCAGTAGTGGCCTGCAGAAAATGCTTGAGGAAGTAGAAAGCAGACAGGTGTAGAATTATATCTCCTCCACAAAGACTACCTACCCCTTATAGGAGTTATGGAAATCACAGAGAAGAAATGCTAGACGAGACTTCCAGAGGTCATCTAGTCCAATCCCCTGAAAAATTATTCCTGTCCAAACCACCCTATACAAATCCATAATCTAACCCCTTAGTAAAGTACCATCAACCCTGATATAACAAAAGACGTAACACCCTAACTGCCACAGGTAAAGCAGGGGAACCAGAGCAGCCAGTGTCCTTCTTCTGTAAAAAGTTGTCAATATATTTCTCAAGAGATCCCAGGCAGAGGGCCATGCCCTCCCACCGCCTACTACAGAGGAAGACAAAAAACCCCATAGTCTATACCAATTGGGGTAAAATTCCTTCCTGACCCAAAATATGGTAATCAGTGTGACCTTGAGCAGAGGGGCAAGACACCTCTGGTAGTCTTTAGACTTCAATCAGTGTTGCCCACCTCTGATTCAGCCCTTTTAGAGTGAACATTGAGAAGCCCTGCATATAATAGCTTAGTGGCTTAACCCTCAATTAGCACAATATTATTGTTCCTTTTACCTCCTAATGTCTTGCTTTTCATTTCTTTACCACAGTTGTACATTGAGGAAGTCCGAGTGTCCATAATAGTGCCCAGAACATAGCAAGGGCAGCTTGTGCCCAAAAGCTTGTCTAATATATCTTTCAATCATAAAGTTGGTGCAATAAAAAAACATTACCTCACTCCACAAATCCAGCTTCTTAACATTCCCTAGACCCACCACAGCAACAACAGCACTACTACTACAGTTCACCACCCAGTAAGGGCTAATGATTTCAATGTCCATTCCAAAGTCCATCAAAATGGACATAGCTCATCTGTAATATTTCAAGTTTGGAACAGCATTTGGCAGGGTAAATTCTGTACCAAAGCAGCAGTAATTAAAAAATATATATGGGTGAAATACTAATCTCTCTTTAACACAGCAAGGTTCTTCCACTAGAATAATTTCGCTCCTCTTACTAGATTTGCCAATCTCAAACTCTGCCCAGTGCCCAGACAGTTTCTGGCTTGCTGTGCAGGGATGTCATTTTCTAACTTTCTCTGAAAATGAATAGTCCCTGGAATACAATAGAATGTGTGTGGCCTACAACTAGTCTCACTCTTCCTGGGAAGCACAAAAAAGCAGGGTACTATGGAGCTCTGCAATGTTCCTTTGCCAGGTCTCTGATTAAGAAAAAGCTTAGAAAAAAAAAAAAAAAAACTGCTGTGCCAGATAACTGAAGAAATAAAACATTCTGTAATGCAGCAAGGACACCTCTTTTCTAAGTTTATAGGTAGAAAACCACTGGGTGAGAACATAGTTTCTCATTGTTGAGATAATCCCAGCCCTGGGGAATAGACTAAATGGAGGGTCTGCTAGTAAAAGCACATAGGTCAACATAAGAACTACATAGAAGGAAACAGGCAATGGTTTTTTTGTGGTACGTTTATGGGTAGGAAACCACAGGAAAGAGTCTGTGAATTATTCATGTCTGAAATGTTCCTTGCCAAGACATACAGCCAATCTGTGCATGTTAGCAACAGCCACCTGTTGGATTTATTGGTGCAGCATATGATCATGAAAGGGGAACATTTAGGCTGTGAAGAGGGCAGCCAGAATTATTTCAGACATTCTACAATCATTTATAATTTTCAGGCGGAGAACCCATCTGAAGTCTGGTGAAGGTGTAAGCTCGACACTACCATATCCCTCTATATGGCTTACTGTCCAAAGAATACACTGTGCACTCATTTCGAAGTTGAGACTGTCTGCCTTGTATATGAAAACACAATATAAATAAAATTTTACTACACTCAGCTATTCTTCTGATTCATAATCCTTTATGAATAGCAACCCTTTCAAGCCAAAAGATCATTACAATATGTATCTCCTTACTTCAGTTTTCCAGTGTGGGTAATGATGCTTTTCTGACACAAATTTCAAGAAGCCTCAGTGGTTGAGAATGCCACAAAGCATTGTTTATTAATTTCAGACTGAAAAGCAGATGGTGTTTGTGATTGAAAGCCAAAAAGATCTGCCTAGCTTACAAAAATACATACCTTTTGGCTAGAGCTGCCCTGAAGAATTAAAAAGTATGTTGGAAGTTACAAAGTTCTCTCTCTTTCAGAAAGACATATTTACTATGAATCAGGTGTGAAATATTCATTATTCAATCCTGTTATCATGATAGGTACGATATAGAACACAGAATAGGAGAAAATATAAAATGAAATGTCTATGAAAGAATGGGATCTATTATTTTTAAAAATCTTGATTTATTTGCTCTTCAAAATATACACGATGGGAGGTTTCTTCCTTTTTTTCTTTAAAAAATAAAGCTCATGTATTGGCATTTGGAAGTGATAATAGCTTGGTGAAAGCTGTATCTGTGATCACTCCTTCAATCCCTTCGCAGACAGTTTCCAAGTGACAGATCTCTACCCACTCTTCTCTAAAACTGAAACTCCCTTGTTTAGCGCCCACCTAAGCTGGATGGATCACTCTTCTAGATCAGCTGTGTCATGGGCAGAATTAGATTTTCATCAACAAAGAATAGTAACCGAGTTCCTTACTTCTGAAACCAAGCAATTTAAAAGATATGCAACCTTTTTGTGTATTATTTAGCCTTGGAAGTAGCGGGCAGTAATATGATATAAAATGTAGTCAGTGCACATACTTGGCATTTCTGACAAAGAACAAAATCAAAGTTCTTGGAAGTCTCAGTGCCTCTTTTCTCCACCCAAAAAACAAATTCAATAGCACTATGGGGACATTCTAATACGTTTTTGAACAAGAAGGGGAGCAAAGTAGTTTGCTGACTGAAAGTACTGCAATGCTTCACACCAGAACTACTAGCACTAACTGTAGAGAGAATATAAAGTAGTCCATGGGTCCCTCTACTTACCCAAGTAGCTTTGAGATCTTCACTGCAATTGTATGTCTCAGTGACCAGGATGTAGCCTTGTGTTTGTAAAGGCTTGGAGATTCTCCGTGAAGGAACACAGAGTATGAAGTTAAATTACTATTAAAATAATCTTATTCAACTTTATTCCTATGGATAAGACAACTGCACGATCACATATGGCATTCTAAAGTTGAGCACTACTCAAGGCAAATCAGCAACTAAGACTGCAACAGTGTGCACTAACAAAGATGCGTCATCGTGCAGATTTTTATTTAATATACACTTTTTCAGCAAACAGAAAAAAAAAACCTCACAATAATTACTATAAGCAAGTCAAATCTTGTGGCTTCTTGCAGTTCATACTAAATTTAAAAGCATATATCTGCTTAGTACTCATTCAGTCATAAAAAAATAAAACAACTGTTTCTATACTTTCATCCATTAGTTTTGCAATCAGTATATTTGAAATCAACAGGCAACCTTCTAATAGACTATAAAACAATTTTAGAGAAGTAAAAAACCTAAGGCTAAACTCTTAAAAGATATCCATCACTGTCCATACAACTGGACATTAGACACATTGCTGTAAGGAGTTAATTCAAATTAATTTTTCACGTGCAAAAAAGCTCTAAGATTGTTTAATACCCTAAAAGCTTATGTATAATGTATATCCTTCAGTGTAGCTTCAACTCTTCTGTATATATAGGCTGTGAGCAACATTATTGTTAAGATAAATCGTTTTTCATGTTTCAATACCTGAACTGAAACCTACCATATATTTTGATTATTTTCTGCACTTAAGACTGTCTAAATAAATCTGCAAAAGTACCTAGATATCGCTTTAGAGCGAGGATTTTAGCTGTGGTTACTGAACTTCCAGTAGCCCTGTATATATTATAAAAGATTTCAACATAAAATGACCAGCATCTTAGACAGATTTAATGCTGTCCTTTTGCTCAACATTACATAACCATTAAAAAAATAATTTATTCTGCAATTATAAAAGATACCCACTTTGATTATTTATCCAAGACAGCCAAGAACTTACAAACCAGAGCAGGACAAATCACATGTAAATTATTTTGTATTGCTTTCCTCAACAACTGAAATGAACTGAAGACAACCAAGAGTCAGGAAAAATATTTTTATGTATTCAATTGTTCATTTAATAAAGTTCTCTTTTGTTTTTCCTCTTTGTCAAGAATAGTCTGTTTTAGACTCAAGGAGGCATCTTCAAACCGAGGGTTTAAATCTAAAACCGTCTTGAAATCTTTCAGTGCCTCATCAAAGTGCCCTGTTTCAAAGAGAAGAGAAAGGCGTGCATTATTGTTTTTCAACAGCAAAACTATTTTACAAACTCAAACTGAAAAATAACTGCTTGGTGGATTTACTAAACATTTCTATTGAATGTATTTGAAGCTCTGATCCTCTGATTACTAGTTATGCTGAGCTTCTATTGAAATCTGTGAAAGTTGTGGTGCTCAGTACTTCACAGTAGATGTCAGCCTTCTCTGCAGAAAAGGACCCAGGGGTTACAGTGGACAATAAACTGAATACGAACCAGCAGCGTGCCCTTGTTGTGAAGAAAGCTAACAGCATACTGGGCTGCATTAACGGGAGCGTTACCAGCAGATCAAGGGAAGTGATTATTCCCCTCTATTCAGCACTGGTGAAGCCTCACCTGCAGTACTGGGTCCAGTTTTGGGCCCCCCTTCCATTTCAGAAAGGATGTAGACAAATTGGAGAGAGTCTAGCAGAGGGCAACAAAAATAGTTAGGAGGCTGGGGCACATGACTTCTGAGGAAAGGCTAGGGGAACTTGGCTTATTTAGTCTGGAGAAGAGAAGACTGAGGGAGGGTTTAATAGCAGCCTTCAACTACCTGAAGGGTGGTTCCAAAGAGGATGGAGCTGGACTGTTCTTAGTTACGGCAGATGACAGAACAAGATGACAGAACAAGAAGCAATGGTCTCAAGTTGCGGCAAGGGAAATTTAGGTTAGATATTAGGAAGAATTCTCTCACCAGGAGGGTAGTAAAGCACTGGAACAGGTTACCCAAAGAGGTGGTGGAAACACCATCCTCGGAGGTTTTTAAGACCTGGCTAGACAAAGCCTTGGCTGGGATGAAATAGTTGGGGAAGGTCCTACTTTGAGCAGGGGTCTGGATTAGATGTCATCCTGAGGTCCCTTCCAACCCTAATTTTCTATGATACTATGAGTCTCAAAATCAGATCCTAAACCCTGATGTATTAATGCATAAGGGATCTGCTAATGTAATTCAGCTACAAATGTAACTGAATCTCACATGACCATTTTCAGTATCTTGCATGACTATTTTCTATTACTGCTATCAAAGACAAAAAATATAGAAGCACATTAATTCATGTTAATGACAAAGACTCATCAGGAGTTACTGAATTTGGCCAGCTGTTGTATAAACTGAATAGAACAAAAATAACCTATCACAGCTTACTTTGAACTTATATACTGATGGCAGATTCAACGCAGTTCACATGATACTAACAAACATATTGTGGTAGACGTAAAATGATGAAGCCTCAGTGAGCTCTGACCTCATTTTGGCCCTGTGACGGAAATCTACATACAATTACCATATTCCTATGAACAGATGTTTTTCAACTTAAAGATGCAACCAAATAATCTAGTTCTCAACTTTAACAAAATTAAATAATGACATATTTAAAAGAACTGAACCTTTTTTGTTGTTTTTTTTTTACTTGATTTTAAAGGTGCAAGCCATTTTCAAAATAAATCATTTGTTTTAAAGAGTGTTTTATATTTGAAACAATTTGGTTATTCCCGAATCACTCTCCTTTTGGTCCATGCAGAATCCTGGCAGCAAGAGCTGCAGTGCAGATTTACGGCACAACCCAAACCTTAGTGAAGGAAGTCAATGGAAATGCTGCCGTAATGACCACTGCGCTCTGTTCAGCTTCAGGAACAAAGATGATGCTTTTTTTTTGGACTAAAATCCACATTCTGCCACGGATTTTCTTTATGACCATCACTTCTCTTTCACACAATTACTAGACAACTGCCACACTACATAATGAGCAATGGCCAAACAGAATGATTGAAAAACAATTTAGTATCTCCTTGCCTTTCATCATCTCACTCTCTCATTTAACCATATTTAAATAGGTTTTACTCTTGCTAGACAATGCACATAGAGGGATGTGGACAACATGGAGAGGGTCCAGAGGAGGGCCACTTGCATGATCGGGGGCAGCAGGGCAGGCCCTATGAGGAGAGGCTACGGGACCTGAACCTGTTCAGCCTCCACAAGAGAAGGCTGAGGGGGGATCTAGTGGCCTGTTACAAACTAGTCAAGGGGGACCAGCAGGCATGGGGGAGTCCCTGTTCCCCCGAGCACTGCCAGGAGTGACCAGGAATAACGGTCACAAGCTGGCAGAGGGTAGATTCAGATTAGACATCAGGAGGGGCTACTTCACAGTCAGGGCGGCTAGGGTCTGGAACCAACTTCCAAGCGAAGTGGTGCTGGCTCCTACCCTGGGGGTCTTTAAGACAAGGCTAGACAATCACCTAGCCGGGGTCGTTTGACCCCAGTACTCTTTCCTGCCATGGCAGGGGGTCGGACTTGATGATCTGCTCAGGTCCCTTCCGACCCTACTAACTATGAAACTCTAGGTTTAATAACAAAGCTAACTTCACTAAAATCAATGGAGTGATACAGATGGGTGAACTACTCAGTGGCAATACTCAGGAACTATTCCTCTCCCTCATATGTACCCAAAAGGAAAGCCAAACAGCAAAACACAAACTGTAAACTGCTGTTTCACACAAGATCAATTTATGCCACAGAAAGCTGCTGTTCACTTGGTGGGTCACTCTGCTCTGCATCCCAATGTCAAACAAGCACTATACAAACAAACAGATTGTGGGAGAGCAGCAAAAGCCAGTTCCTGTTTTCATTTGAAGCCAAATTACTCAGAACGGTGATTCAAAAGGACTGCCTGACCCGTGTCACTCATTTTACACGCTGGAGTAGCTCCCCTGGCTTGATCCTGGAGCCTCAGAGCCCCTGAGTTTGCAGCACATTGCAATTTGCACAGAAAACAGTAAAATTATGGAAGTGAATAAAAACATTTTCCATACCTAGCCTATACAATATTAATCCTCTGTTATAATACGGAATTTCAAAATCTGGTTGTGTTTGAATGGCTGAGGTGTAGTCGTCCATTGCTTCATAGAAGTCAACTCTTAAGTACTTGATCTGTCCCCTGTTATTAAATGCAGCCGCAAGGTCCTGAGCAGCACATTCGCTTAAGATGAGAAGAAGGGAGAGCTCCATTAGGATTCACGAACCACTTACAAAACATATCCAAGAGGACTATTCACAGGTCCTTAAACTACAGCATACCCTCAGCTTTAGGGGTGCTGTTCGAGGAAACCTCCTGAACTTAAGCAATTTCTAAAGATCTGTAAATTATTCTGGCGCAAAACTACGGCAGAAATTCCCAAATGTAAAGAAGTTCTTATCAGCCACTGGTACGAGGGCGACAACATCTGACTTACTGTCCCAAAACAGGCCACTTACGCTGGACTTTCCAAAGTCGTATTGACTCGGACAAGCCAGATGTAATACCGAGGTGCACTGCTCTTGGTGCTCCACCTCGGCACGCTTGTTTTGAACCTATGGCCTCACTCCCATAGGGGGGGTTGCAGCCAATGGACGGCAGGTGGGTGGCTTTCTTCCATCCCCACATTTGCCACTGATCCTAAAGCCTCTGTCTGTGGGGGGACAGGTAAACAGGTGCGCGGGCAGGACAGCGCCAGGGGAACCAGGTGGCCCAGGCCAGGCCCTGCCAGGAGTAGCCACAGCTGCTCCATTCAGACAGGTGGGGGAGGGACCAAAGCGTCAGAGCCTGTGCACTACCCGCATGGACGCCCCCACAGGATCTTCTACGCATGCTCCACGCGCCAGGCAAGCGCAAGGGGCTGGGTCCACGCGACTTCACCTGGAGGGGGCGGAGCCTGAGCAGTCCGCGATAAAGCGGCTGTACAGCGCTTCAGCCTCCTCGAACCGCCGCTCCCGGAAACGCGCATGCGCAGCTGACAGCAATTCAGGGTGCCGACGGCCGCGCTCCTGCTCCATGTCGGCGGGGGGGCCCGGGTCACGTTCCCATAACCGTCAGCGGCTGCTCGAAGTGGCACTAATCGACTTCCGGGTCCCGCGCGGCCCCACTATGCACCGCGCGCCGGGGCGTGTTCACTCCCTGCGTAGAACAGTGACATCAGTAGATCCTTGCCGGGGATGCCTTTTATTGGCGCTGCAGCGTGGCGGGGCGGAGTCAGCCGGGCGTGCGGGCGCAGCACTGGCCTTGCGTTTGAAACCTGGCGCGGTTCGCCTGCTGTGCAGCGCGCCCAACGCAGACCAGTCCCCTGCAGTGTGCGGGGAGCAGGGGCACGGCCTGGCCCCAGCCTGCTGCGCGGAGCTCGGCCTTTGAAGTTTGGCAGTGACTGGAGGACGGCCCGCAAGTGTCCTGATCTGTGGGGGACTAAATATTGCATAATTAGTGTGTCTCCCTCAACGGACTCGTTTCAGTTTTTTTTCTTCAAGGGCTCACCGATATATTTGGGCAATTATACTTCTGGCTTCGTGGCCCGAGGTTGCTGCTTTAGGGAATCCTCACCGGTAGCCTAATTGCTGGACCATCAAGGTTATACCACTGCATAGAAAAACGTTTTATTTATTAAACGTATTACAATACAATATATGTAACATTTATATTATAAAGCACTTCCATACAGAAAAAAATAAAAGCAAGAGTTGACTCCTGGATACCTGAAGTTAGAACAAGATGCCCCATATAATGTTGTTTGGTTTTTTTTAGAGAAAAGTTCATGGTGTGCTTTTGAAAAATACCAGCCTGACAAAACTGAAAACTGATTTGCTCTTTTTCTGTACAGAGCATGTACAATATGAACAACAGCTACTCAAGCTTCCCCATGCTTCCTAGCACTGTAGCTCAACTAACTACAGAGCAGGATAGATCACCTCCAAGGATATTGTAATTACCCTGTCTGCATGTCCCTATCTCCATTTATACCAGTACACAAGGAAGACAGTTATGACAGCGTGATACAGATATCTGCCCACAAAGAAAAAAGGCAATTAACTTGTAATATGTAGTTCACTAATGTGGTTTTTTTTTTCTTTTATTACTAACATTAATTGAGTCAGCCTCATTACCTAAGGGGGAAATATTTGAAAGAGGCAGGGAGAACTCAAGCTGCAGATTCCAAACTGCAGTTTCTTTGCTGATGAGCTTGTTTGGCTCCTTTGTACTGCACTGGTGAATATATTCAACAAAAGAATACAGCATCGATTATCTGCTTTAAGTACATGTATTAGTATGTTCATTATAGTAGAAAAATACCACAGACAATGATGAGGGTTGCAGTGGGTGCTGTTTAACACTGGACCTTGTTGGAGGAAGAGTTGCAGAACTCTTGCATCGAGTGTTGAACTTATGACCCCGAAGGCTCAGGGACCACCTTGTGAGTATATGGGCATGCGCAGTCAGCCCTATGCAACTTGTGACAGGAACATATGTTACCAATGTTGGGTATGGTACCAAGTACCTACCTGAGATAACTGACCCCTGGATTGGTCAGTGGAGTGACTGGCATGCGACTGACACCCTTCCTGTCTTGAGTGACTGGGTGAATGGAAGATTGACAGAAGTGGAGTGATCAAAAGGATGAAATAGGGCTGACTGTGAGAGAGGCGGGTGTGATGAGAGTGGGTGAGAGCTGGGGCAGCTGGTGAGGGCCAATATCCCCTCTTTCCTCGAGTCCTCTCTGGGTATATTGTGATCACTTGGAACTGCTGCTGTATTGTGTATGTAAGCTGCTAAGGGCTGTGCATGTGTCTTGTGTTGTGGCCAAGATGAGAATATTAAGCTGTTCTGTGCCTGTGACCACTAGCGAGGCTGTTGCAAGTCTGAGAAGAGCTGTACTTTGATCTCTAGTTTGTGTGTGTAGTACTGTATAATCTTGTTATGGTTCTTTATACTACTTACTTGTTGTTTTTTATTTCCTCTCTTGGATTACAAAATAGTCTAGTTGTTGAATCATTCACCTGAGTCTATGGTTTCTTGGTTACAAACTAATATTTGGTCAGCTAGAGCTGGGCTTTAAGCTTACAGCTGACATTTAAATAGGCCCCACCATTCAATTAGAGGAACAAAATCTGCATAATTAGTGTATCGCCCTCGATGGACTCATTTCAATTTTTTTTCTTCAAGGGTTCACCTATATATTTGGGAAAAATTAATAACTACTGCTGCTTGATACTACATTGATGACTCAGTGTAAACAGCCTGAGAACAGTGGATGTTGAATATCTGTTTGTAAATTTAGGTCCAGTTTACACTATGAAAAAAGGCTCTTAGCCTCAACCACTTCATAAAAATGTCACTTAACAAATCTTTCTTATGACAGACTGCACCTTCTTTGTTCTCTTGCACTTCTTTTTCGAGATTTTTCTCTGCTAATAGTAGTATCCTGTAACAGTACATTTAACAAGCAACAACAGAATCATTACATTTCAAAATATGCTCTTATATTTATCAGAGTCTGAGACATAACATAACCTTTGTTTTTCTTACTAAGCTACTGAGCCATGGCACAGAGGACAAAAGTTATAATTGCTTATTTCTTGGGCCTGTACACAATGCTTGCACACGTTGCACATCCAGAACTGATACTCTGTGATAGGTCTTCCTGTTGCAACACATGTTGGAAGTTTTCCTTCTCCACTACTGAAACAGAAAGGAAAAAACTAACTGTAACTTTAAAACATTCTAAAATAACAAATATTTGTTTCAGGAGTCATCTGGATAAGGGAAGTGCATACATAGCTTTATTTTAAACCTATATATTTGGGGCACATTTACACGAGACATTTACTGCACAGTTGACTAATTAGCTGTTCAGTAAATGTCTTGGCATCTTCATCTGCACCCCTCTTGGGCTGGAATAATCTAATTTACTCTGTAGCAGGATAGTACTTATAAATACAAGTGCTATCCTGCTTTGGAATAAAAAACTCTGTAGCAGAGCACATGTAGACACTACCCAGTGAGCTGGGATATAAGGGTGTATCAGTGCAGGGAGTACCTGCCAGCTAGCCCCATACTGATGCACCCTTATGGCCCAGCCAGCCCCTCTGCAGCACGTTGGGCCAGGGGGAGCAGTCCTTATCCTCCCCACCCCACCACCAGGTTCCCTGCCAGCCAGGGCTGCTCCAACCCAGCTCAATGTGCTGCACATGAATAAACTGTGGAGCTTATTGCTTTGAAGATTATTGTTCCCAGGTGTACGTTCAAAGAGCCCACTCAGGAGCAATAAACTCTAGAGCAGTAAGTTCCACAGTTCTGTCATGCACCATAACTGCATGTGTATATGTGCCCATGCAAAATTTTTACTGGCCATCTACCACAAATTTAGCTTTTTTTATTTAGCATTGCATTATTTTATTACGATGGAACTTATATCAAGTAAAATTAACATATGCTACCCTATGGTTGGGTACATTAATCCTCCTGATATGATAAAACATCCATGTGTCTTAACATCAGCACTTCAGAACCAGCAAGTCCAAATAGTAAATTTCGTTAGCAGCGAGTCCTGTCCTGGTTACACATGCCTAGGATGGCTAGAGATTATAGAAGGGAAGAAGTGGGATAGATCAAGGCCCCTGCAGTGAGGGAGGGAGTGGGGTAGAGGCAGGTGCTGCTCAGCCAGGTCAGGATGGGGTGCAGGATGGAGCCACAAGCAGCTCATCCAGGGGGGTGGTGCGGTGGGCAGGCGGGTCCTGCCACTATGCACACCCCGGGACGGCACGGGGGGAGGAGTGGCGGGGCGGGCATGTGCCCCCGGATCTGCACATGGGCTGAGGCAGGCTGCTGCTGTGGGCTGAGGCTGGGCCTGGGGCGGTGCTGAGCTCTTCCTGGCCAGGGGGGAAGGAGGGGTGGGGCTGGCTTGGGCTGTGTTCAGGGCAGGCAAAGGCATTGGGAGGGAGGGTTGGGGAGGCTACAGGGAATTTTGGGGTGGCTGCACTCCCTTCCCCCCCACCCCCAAAGCCCACTTCCAGAGCCGCCGCCACCCACACTGAAGGCAGCCCACCCCTGCCGCTACCTGCATATGTGGGTTCATGTGTGATTGGGGAGAGAGTGGTCTTGTGAGCCCTTGACTGAGACTGATTGTAAGGGCATGTGTAAAGATCAGTGGTGCATGCATCTGTGAGAGTTGGCACTGTGGGAAGGGTCAAACTCCCAGGAAATCACTAAGCTGTGGAGTGACTCCCGCCATACGTGAACGCATCTGCCTGATTTACCTGCCATTCGTTGTGAGGGTAAAGTATCACCCACCCTTGAGTCTGAGGTGCTTAGTACCCATCTGGGGAAAGGCAGAGAAATCCTCAGTGAGTGACTAGAGGCTGAAGTAGCAATCTTAGCCTCCACACTAGGCCTTCAGTGCTCTGGATTGCCCTCAGGCAGTAATTTAATAGTGGTGTTTGGCTGTTACTTGTAAATACTGTACAGACTGATTTACCTTATGATTCATATTTGTTGTTATTGTTAGTACTGTTAGTGACTGGGCTTGTTATATGTTTATTGAACTTATATCCAACTGTCTTGTAATCATTGGTTTATTGCCCTCTGAGTGGGACCAGGACATAGGTCTATACCCAGGGAAAAGTCCCTTTTAGGCCCACCAAAAATTTAATTGACAGGGTAAAAGGTATAGCAACCCTATGGGTTTATTTAGTGAGAGACCCTGCTGGTTTCCTGTCAACAATTTTAGCAAAACATTTTAACATTAACCAAAAAAACTAAATAATAGCCTACCTCTCCAGAAGGCCATCCAGATCCGATTTTTTGCTATACTTAGGACAGTGCTTAGTGAATATTTCCAGGGCAAGATCTTCATACTGCTGCTTCTGTTCTGGGCTAAGGGTTTCCAAGGACTCAAGTTTAACAAAGGCTTTTGAACAAATACCAAATGCTCTATTGCCACATGCACACAGAGCCAGAAGGGAATAGATTTCAACTGCAGGGATAATGTCTTCATAATCTCGCAGGTGAAGAGCTACAAAAAGAAAAGAACAAGACAGCTATAATAAGGCACACATATAAAGGTAGACTTTGCTTAAAAATTATATTCTTCCCATCACATCACTATTATGAAAATGCTAGACCATGTCTAGTTCAACCTGTTTTAAATAAACAACTTGTGCTTGTTTAAGACCTGAAAAAGAGTCCCTGTACCCTACCTTTTAATTCTTAGCCTTCCAGAAAAAGAAGTGGAAGGCACCATCTGCCCAGCTGACTCCTACTGATTCTAGTACAGTACTGATCTAGGAGCAGCATAGCTGTGATCTTCTGGCACACCATATTCAATCAACAGAGGTGCATGGTCATTACAAATACCTAGGTATGGATGAACCTACATCTGGAATGGTTTCAAAAGGAGACGGGGAGTTGCTGCTGCTCCGAAACACATATCAGCTGTTATACTATAACTGTTAGATGTGCACAAACCCTGATCCAAGCAACTGTAGCTGAACAGCTCTAACTTTAATCCTGTTTCATCCAGAGTTAAGGTTGGAGCCAGTTTGCTACGTGCGCATGGCTCCCAGATTAACTGGCACAGCATAACAGCTGCTGCAAGGTCTGAAGCAACACCTCCCCCTCTGCTTTTTGAAACTGCTCCAGATACAGGCTTGTCCAACGCTTTAGGGGAATTATTTAACCTGATAAAATAGCTAGTTACAAGTTCTATTTCAGACCTCTATATCTGGTAATACTGGCAATTCCCCTGTAAAACTACTGTATTTTCTCACATATAACCTTCATCTTTCCCCCCAAAACCACCTGTGGAAAATCAGGGTGCACATTATATATGTGAGAAGAAGGATCCCCATAGGTCCAGAAACTGTGTGGAAGCAGCAGCATGAGTAAGCAGTGGTAGTGGTTAATTGCAGTGTCTCAGAGCTGTGGCAGTTACCACTAAGTGTAACACATACCATACCATATATTCTGACATACGGCACACCCATGTATATTGTATGCACCTTGATTATGAATGGGAGCCTAAAGACAAAAAAAAGATCTTTCATTGAGGTAACTGGTAGCAGTGGCAATTACCACTGTGGCCGTTTCTCCTTCTTCCCCCCAACCAAATTTCCACCAGGGGAAAGGGGGAGAGAAGCCTCCCTCTGCGTCTGCACACTGGATCACGCCAGGACATGGAGCTGGCCTGTGGCCAGATCGAGCGCACCAAGTCTGACTTTGTACACTGACTCCAGAACCACATGCCAGGTTGGACTGGCGTGCTGAGTCCAGGATCATGTTACTGTCGGGGTAAAACCGAATGAATCAGGCCCCAAGGTCACGGTGGGCCGGGGTGGCGATTGGAACACGAACAGGTGGGATTTGTGGCAGTGGAGTCTGAGTGGCACGAAAGCGAATGGTTTCAAACAGGTGGTTTTATTACTCGCGCTTTGGAAGCGGAGGCCGAGATGCTTTCTTCAGTTACAGTAATGTAAATGAATACAAACAACGAAGGGGTCTGTTGGCCCACGCGGTTCCAGAGTGGGCCCTTCGGAGCTAGGTGCAGCTACCCACTCCTTAGTCCCAGGGCTGGTCAACAGCTCATTAATAGGTTCAAACAAACAACAGAAACTGTAACTTGGTGAACGCGTGACGCCAGTCCAAATGGACAACGAGATGGGATAACCAGAGGATGATGCCGAAGTTGAATGCCAGGTAAGTTGAGCCGAAATCGTGGTTAAGTTGAGTTGGAGTTGTCCAAACCGTGGTCAGAAGTCGTTGCCAAAAACCAGTCCCGTAACCAAAGAAGCCAAAAATGGTCAGAGCTGAAAATGATTCAAATCGCTCTGCAAAGGACTGCAGACAGGAGGAGACCAAGAGGCTAGGAAGCCTTGCTGAGGAGTAGTCCCTGCAGCTGTAGCCTCTGGTCTCAGTTTCAGCAGATCTGCCCCCAAAGGAGGGGCTCATTAGCCTTAAATATGAATTTAATAGCCAATCAAATCATTCTCCAAATAGAAAGTTCTAGCCAGATTACCTCATGCTACAGAAGGACTGAGCATGCGTCAGATCAGGGCGTGGTTATTACTGCGCATGAGCAACACAGAACACTGGGTCATGGTTGACTGCCAAGCTCAGAGGTCATGCAGGGGACACACACAGGCCAGGCCATGCACTGTTCCATTTGCCTAGGCTGTCAGTCCTTGTCAGAGCCAATTCTCTGTGTTGGCAGCATCCATAATATTTTGCTTTGACAGTTACCTCCAGATCCACTACATAAGGTCAGACATTATCCCTGCTCCGAACCCCAGCATGCTGCCCTAGACCCAGTGTGCAGGCTCAGGCCCAGCATGTGGCTCCATGGGCCGCATCCAGCACGTGGGCTGGCAGCAGGCTTCGGAATAGGCCTGGCTCCCTAGCTGCTGCCAGTTAGATCAATCAAAGATCTGTTTTTTTCCCTTTAGCCTCGCATTCATAATCAAGGTGCATACAATACACGGGGATAAGCTATATGTGAGAATAGATGTTACTTGTTGCTCAAACTGACACCTTTTCCCTTCATTTTGGTGATTGTTACAATGTTAGAAATGGAATATTGTTAGAAATGCGCAGCTTGCATCTTGCACCTGATAAGGAAGAAATACTGCCAAAGACTCCTTTCTCCCCCAGTCCCGCCTCAGTCTTTCTCATGCTGATTGCAGAAGCTGGAATTCAACTGACTGTGGCCTTGGGGTATGAACTTTTGGCGAATTGTTGTAGTTTCTGGGCATGCTTAATAAGCTGTTACATATTTACCCCTCCGCCCCGCATACTTAAGTAGCTAATTATACTATACATGCGATGTATGTAATGATGTAACTACATGTATGCTTGTATGAAACGGAAGTAGCTGTAAGAGTTCCGGTGTCTGCACACGTGCTCAGGAGAGA
>NW_017728918.1:16691644-16740320 GCF_001723895.1 Crocodylus porosus | reverse complement strand
CACGTGCTCAGGAGAGAGAAGATAAATTCCGCTTGCAAACACAATTAGTTTGTCAGAAGCTGATTTGGGCATCAATGCCCCACTCTGACCTTGTTTGCAAACAAATACATCCTTTTGTACCGGCTGATGTTTGTGTGTCTGTGATTTTTGCAGGCCTCCAGAGAAACGAACCGCTTCGTGCAACAACAATACTCTGTTAATTACATTATTCAAGTTCTAAATCAGCAGCAACAGCAGCAGGCCAGATGTACCTTGCATGGATTGGTGGGTGGGGAGGGGAGGCAGTACTTCTGGCTGCCATCACTAGTTGCTCCTTCCTGATGCCAGACCACAACACAGGCAAAACACCCTACTCCCTACAGCCCAGGGCTCTGTGGACCAGATCCAGACCAAGCACTGTATGTTACCAACTCCTCTTCTAAACCACAGGAATCAGGCACAACCAAAAGAAAACACGGCAAGTATAAGGAGTAATTTGTGGGGCTTACAGAATAATTTAAATTTTCTAACCATCCATACAGCAGAGAAACCTTACCTGTTTTCATTGCTGTATCTACATAACCTTCATAAAGTTGTCTTTGTGCAAGTAGGAAAAAATGATAAGCCTCAGCTCCCCTCCAGGCATTATCTGTGAAGCGACTAGCTGAAGAGAGAACATCTTCCTCCAGCAATCCAGCTAAAGCTGAAGTAGCCTTAAAAAAATCATCACATGTAAGACTTTGCTGAGTAGAAAGACACTACCACCTCCCATTTCTTGCACCTAATGCTTCTATTGATGCATCTCAAAACAGCATTCGTCTTTTGTGCAGCTGCATCACATTACAGACTCACATGGAGTTTGGTCTACCAAGATTCCCAAATCCTTTTCCACAATACAGCTATCCATCCAGGTGTCACCCATTTTATATTTGTGTTTTTTATTATTCTTCCCAAGGTATAGCACCTTGCATTTGTTCATACTCAAACTTCATCCTGTTAGCTGTAGCCCAACTTTCTAATCTGTCAGGATCCTTCTGAAATGTGCTCACATCCTCCAACATGTTTGCAATGCTTTCTAGTTTCGTTGCCTGCAAACTTGCACAAGAAGCTTTTTTTGCCAACATCCAAATCATTAAACACGTTGAACAGCACCAGACCTAGGCCAGACCACTGTAGGACTCCACTTGAAACCTCCTTCCCTTCTAACATTTAAACCCTTTAATAATTACCCTTTGCCTGCAGCTACTGAGCCAGTTATTTATCCACCTTATAGTAGTTTTATCTCGCCCACATTTCTCCAATTTGTTTATGAGAAGGTCATGCAGGACCCTGTCAAAAGCCTTTCTGAAATCTAGATACACTATATCCACAGCATTTCCTTCCTCCACCTAAGTAGTTAATCTGTCAAAGAAGAATGTTTGTTTGACACAATTTGTTTTTCATAAGTCCATGCTGCTTGCAAAGAGCCATTCCTCCTCCAGTTCCTTGCAAATGGCTTTCTTCAGGATATACTCCAGTAATTTTCCAGATACTGTGCTGAGGCTAACCACTCTTCAGTTCCCCAGGTCCTCCTTTTTGCCTTTTTTAAAGACAGACATAACACTGAACTTCTTCCAGTCCTCTGGTACCTAATCTGTCTCCCACGACTTCATGAAGATCATTGCCAAGGGCTCCAAGATCTCCTCTGCCAGTTTTTTCAGGACCCTGGGAAGTTCATCCAGCCTTGCTGACCTGAATTTATTCAGACTCAACAAAAGATCTATAACCACCTGTTTTGTTATCTCCTCATCTTGCCCCCTTTCTTCTCCAAATAATCTTTGGTAGGAGTATGGCTATGTATATAAATAGCATTTCTATTTTTTTTAACTTAATTGTTTTGTGAAGACTGAAGCGAAGTAGCTGTTGAGTAGCTCTGCCTTCCCTGTATCTTGTTCCCCTGGCTTGCTAAGGTCCTTCTTTTCTGGCTAACATACTTATAGAACTCCTTGTTGTTCTTAACCTCCTCTGTCAGTTGCAGCTCGTTCTTTGTCATTGCCTTCCCAATTTTGTCCCTGCAGGTTCTATTTCCTGGTATGCTTCCTTGCTGACCTTCCCATTTTTCCATCACTCATATGCTTTACTTTTGCATTTGAGGCATTTTACATGAAGCATGAACAGTGCATGCATTTGAGGCATTTTGCATTTGAGGCATGAACAGTGCCTTGTTCAGTTACATTACATTAGCCATGTTTGTGCTTCCATTGTGTCAGGACAGTTTCTTATTGGGGTTCCAATACTGTGCCCCTTAGAAGCTCCCAGCCCTCCTAGGTACCTTTAATCTTCAATCCCATGCCTATTAGCTCCTTAAAGCTCATTAAGTCAGATGAAATCCACCTTTTTTAAATCCTAATTTTGCTGACCTCATGCTTTCCCCCATCTCAGGAGCTGGAAGTCTGTTGTATTGTGATAGTTTTCTCCTGTTACCCATCACCTTCACATCCACCAATTCTTCCCTGTTGGTCGGGACATGATCCAAAATTTGTGATCTCCCCTAGTTGTATTCTGCACTTTCTGGAACAGAAAGTTGTCCTCCACACAAGTTAGGAACCAGCTTAACATTTTATGTTTGGCTACATTGTTTTTCCAGCAGATGTCTGGAAAATTGAAGTCTCCCACCAGTAACATATCACAGCTCTTGGATAGATTTGTCACCTGCTTAAAGAGTGCCTCATCCAACTCTTCTTCCTCATTTGGTGGCCTATAATAAACCCCCACCATTATATATCTTTCACCTTTTATCTTCACCCAGATGCATTCTGCTTTGCTGTCTTTTTCCTCCTGAACCAGAGAACAAGTATGTGCTTTTTGATATACAAGGCAACACCACCAACTTTTCTCCCATCTGTCCTTCCAAAACATTGTAGCCTCAATGTTGACACTCCAGTCATAAGAGCTGTCCAGCGAGCTCTCAGTGATGCCAATGAGCTCATAGCTCTTTTCACAGGCTGCAACTTCCAGCTCTTGTTTATTCTATACATGTATTAGATGCATTTTGCATTTTGACCTCCTTGCTTGCCTGTTGCATCACAGTCCTGTAGCTCTGTGGCCCTTTCCCAGAGCTGAGTTGCTTCTTCAAGTCCGTTCCCCTCTGGACTATGTGCTCTGTTGCTAAAGGGTGTTGATCACCATACCCCATTAAACCTAGTTTAAATCCAATGTCAAAAACATTCTGAACTGTTGTGGTCTTTCTGAGTTCTTTGCAACACAAGAATTGCTCTATTTTTCTTTAAAAGGTGAGGAAAAGCTAAGAGCTATTATTTTCTAAGAGGTGCCTTGAGTCTAATAATGCTGAGAACCACTGGTGTATATGAAGATGGGAATTTAATGAATGTGAGAACTATTTTTTCTTGTTGCATTCCCATACTGCACACACTAACTTACCTGATCCAGCTGAGTTATAGGCAGTATTTCTTGATCTATGTACTAAATCTCTTTTGAAACTGGTATATCATTCTTACCAATCACTTCATACCAAGCACAAAAACCCCTGGATTCATCTGTGAGAATCTTGTCATAATATTCAAAGGCTATTTATAAAAAATAAAATGTTAAAAACACAATTTAGCTATTTCTAAATAATGTTTTTAAGCAGCATGCTCCTTTATAAATCTTAGGAAGAAATAAAAACATGTTAGAAATAAGAGACTATTTTAAAATAATATTATATCCTTTCATTTGTTTACTCTGACGGATGATACATATTAGGCATTTATAAAACTGCTGGGAAGTATTTGATATACTTTACCTCTGAACTCTTTCCTTTCACTTTTCCCCTTTGTACATTCTTCACTTGTTCATGGTATTGTTCTACAAGTAAAGCTGCTAATACATAAAGCTTTTTAACTCGCAAAGGTTTAGTCCTTTTCTTTGCTTCCTCATCTGCAATCTTAAAGAAATGAGGACCATAAAAATATTTCATTTTTTGACAATTACACACTAAATGACATCTGGTGTTTTTACCATGGTAAAAGAAACGGCTCTAGAAATACAAATACAATCTAAACATTTGCTGTGGCAATATAAACATTAATGTAGCCTTTGTAATTTCAAAAAAATAAGAACAGGATTTTCTAAACTTAAATATATATAGACTAGCTAACTGCCTATCAAGAATGCCCTGCTGGCCTCACCACCTCCCTCCTTCTTCTGTTAACTCTGTTGCGAATAAAGTGTGACACTCAGATGGCAGGCTTAAGCTTTTATAATATTAAAATACTCTGTAACCACCACTGAACTTACACTACTTCTGAAGTTTAACGGCATAGCATGACTGGAAGTAAAGAATACCTCAAATCTAACTCTGACTTGCACGACACAATGATGTAATGGTTTTATAATTAACATGTCTTATACACCTCAAACACCTATTTGTTCCCTGAAAATAGTTAACAATGGAAAATGGAAAGTACAGTACATAAAACTAACTGTTGACACCTTCACATGCTATTGCTAACTATCCTGTATAACTCAGAATTAAAGAGGAGCCTTGAATACCTTGAACATGAGCTTAGCAGCATCGAAAAAATAATTGGCCTTACGATAGAGTTCTATGGCATCAAGGATTTTATTCTTTTCCAGTAAATGAGATGCATATCTAGCGAGAAGTGATCCAATCTCTTTCATATTGTGATTTTTAGCCAGCTCAACAGCTTTATTCCACTGGAAACAAGAGCAATCAGTTATTCGGTTTTACAAGGTTTCAGTTACATCCTCAATAAACTACAATTATCTTCTTAGTCAAAGCATTCCATCGTATTATAAGAAAGCAGAAGTTGTGATTTTAATAAGCAAAACCTATAGTAATTTTTTTTTTGTAACTGCCAGAATTGAATCTTCTGCAGAAAAGCTCTGAAACAGCTCAGAGTGTATCCAACAGAAGCAAAACAATTCAGAACTAAATTGGATCATGGAAAAGCTTTTAAGTCTAAACTAGCAAATTTATTTGTCTTATTTCTACAAGCCAAACACTTTCTACAGATTTCTGATGTATTCTTTTTAATAAGGAAAAATACACTTAGAGGTATGGCATTACTTGTTTATGTCTGGCTTCACTTCTTTATGGATAAAAATTAACCAAATCCTGGAGTTCCTTATTCAAATTTTACTAAATTGTGATACCCAAATTCTTTGTCAACTACAAACTATAAACCTTTATCAACAATAAAGGAAGTTGTACAAGGACTGAATTCAGGTTGTGATTTGCTCCCACATATGCTCAGTGTTCTAAGAATTTTATTTTCATTTTACTTGTTTTTAACAGCATGTGTTGCCCAAAAAGGATTAAAGGAAGCATACTGGATCAGAAAAGTGGTTATTAAGTACTGTTCCTCAAGCAGCCACCTAGTACTAACAGTCACATAAGAGATGGTATAAACCCTCCACTGCAGGCATCCACCCAATTGTGGAGAACAGTACTTAGGAGATAATGCAGTACTTTTTGCAGTGTGTGCAATTGTTTCTTAATCCCAGCAACTATTACTTTACAACCTACTGGTATCTGGCCAGGCAAAATGTGAATTTGAAGACCTTTATCCACTAAAGAAATAAAGAGTTGAAGAGAAGCTTTGTTCTGCAAGTATTCTAAATCTACTTTTAGAGCTACCATGCTCACTCCCACATCAGCTTCTCTCCTGAGATTTCAATAAAGGTTGTCATACCAAAATGCATGCTTGCCTGCTGCGTCACATAAGCTGATATCATTGAGGACCAGTGGAACTGTCAACTAAAGCAGTTCTATGGTCTAACTACTCTAGTATTTTGTCTCAGTGACTTCAGAGAAGGGGCAAAACACCCAGTAAGAGCCAAGAACCTTGCCTGCCAGATGTAAAACAATACACCCTCTAGGATGGCTTCTTCCTAGTCTCCAATAATTAGTAATAGGTTTAAAAACTGGAGTGTGAGTTTTAGAAGGATTCTGAATACACATTATATGATTAAAATGGACTGAAATCTAACTGTGGACCAACATGAAAGATCTCATTATTAATCCTCCAACCCAATACAATACCACCTTCTATCATCGTCTTACCTGATTGAGATGGACACAGGTATCTACTGCATCTTTTGGGCGATTGCATTTCAGAAAGGCACAAACAGCTTGGTCACACATCCCCACTCTCACAAACATATGAGCTATATCCTGCAAAAGATATTAGAATCCTGCTACCATTTCTTTCAAGATTTGCAGGACACCATTTTAGTAATGAATGCTACTACAATCTCTGTAATTGTATTAATCTTTTTACAGATTCTATAATGCTACAGCATGGGCAACTGGTGCCTCCTGGCTCTGGGGGGGTACCAGCTGCCAATTGTTGAGTGGGGGGGTGTCCCAACAGTTGATCACTGACCCCGGAAGTGCTGGCGGCAAACTGGAAGTGCCACCGGTGCTTCTCAGGCCCCGTGCTCCCCCTCCCCCCCCCCCACTCATGTCGCCCATGTGCATCACTTATGTGTTACAGTAACCTTAAGGCAGGCAAGTTTGGAAGACAATGGGTAGACATAGGAGGGCAGCGGTGGAAGGGAGGGAAATGTGTGAAGGAATGCAAACAGCTGGAAGCAGGTCATCTGGGGTATCATATGTCAGGCAGGTTCTAATGCATCATAAATTCAATGTCTATGTTAAGTCCATGATTTTTTGTATCCAGTAGATTTATGAAGTGAAGTTCATAGGCTGTCTACAAAAGGTGTTTTTCTAAGTTCCCTTTGAGGATTAGAACTGAGAGATTGGAGAGAGAGTGACTGTCTTGTGAGAAGTGGGCACTCACAGGTAATTGGGTATTTTTGTCTTTCATGGATTTTCAGTGTGCATTTATTCTGGTGCACAGTTTTTGTTTGATATCTCCTACATATTTTCCATCAGACCATTTGGTGCACTGGATGAGATATATTGTGTTTCTGGAGGCATAAGTGTAAGATCCAGGAAAGGTGATGGTCCTGTTGTAGGGTGTAGTTATTGTGAGACTGGTGGAGATGCATTGGCAGGCTTTACATTTCTTGTCCTAGCATGGTCTGGATCCATTTGATGTGTTTTGGGTCAAAGGAAGTTTGCTTCTGGTGATGAGGTTAGCAAGGTTCAGGGTATCTCTACCTATTGTCTTCCAAACTTCTACTAACTTACATTTTCACAAACCTGCTTGTTGTAAATTAGCTTCTTTTCTACCTTGGAAAACATGTAACACCAGTAGAGTCTCCCCTGTGCCTGAAAACTTGCTAAGAACTTCTTTCCAACTATTTAGTTGGTCTAATAAAAGATATCACATCTTCCCAAAGAACCTTGTCTGCCTATGTCCTTAAACCAACACAGCTACAACCAACAACCCTACAGTAACCTTAAGGAATATATTTTACTTTGACAACTCGTTTCTTGGATCTACATTGGCTCAGAATTATTAGTGGTACAGGGTAAAAATCTTAGAATTACAGGCACTGGGATGCTTCTTCCTAGGATTTAGTGCATATGTTGGAGAACTTAGCAGACCAGGACACGGTTGGAAGACAGCATTGATCTGAAATAGCATGCTATATTAAAATGCCATTCAATATAACATTATTTGTCTTTTCCACATACTTTGGAAAACATGAAAACTACCAATTTTTCTTAATTCTTACTTAAGACATCACATTAGATTATGCTGACAGGCCCTCTCCCTCTTTCAAGCCTCTGGAATGATTCTAATATTCATTTCCATTAACATTACCATTCTTGCTATGGTATAGAGACACAAGAAGATGACAATGACCATTGTTACTACCAGTGAAAGCAGCCATGAAAAATTTTAGGGCAAAAAACCAAACAAACCAAAACCAAAAAGCTAATGTAAATGAGGCTATGACCAGAGAGTCTTAAAGATACAGCCAGTTCTTATACATACAGGAAGTAACTTGTTATTTTCTGGAAGCGAGTTAGCCAGATTTTCTAGTCCTTGGTAATCTTCTAACATGTAGTAACATTCAGCTAAACGTTCCTGGTTTCTTCCTTGTACATAATACTGAACAGCATTTATCCTAAGAAGAAAAAAAAGGTTACTAATATAAAAATTGCAAATGTTAATAAAGTGCTAACTAAACATAACTGAAGTAACTTTGTCATTAAACAAATTAAAATATATATATATTTTCAGATTCATATAAGTTCACTTTCTTGTGGAAAATATGCTACCCTAGAGCACACTAAAATTTTAGTTTCAATATGTCCTTAAATTGCAGGTTTAATAAGATTTGTTGGCTAGTGTAGAGGTAAGCGTCAAGAACCCTATTATTATTGTTTTGCTCAATCTGTCATGGACCATAAGCAACCACAGATCTATTTATAACAATTTCCAGAAACGTGATCAATTTGAGCGTCACCAATTTTGACTACTTGGCTTTTAACAATTATGGTCTGACTGTCACTGTAGTTGAAGTCAATTGAAAATGCAACAGCTTAACATTTCTGAAAAAAAATATGGCCTTCAGTCTCTTTGGGGGCCAAGTTCCTTACACAGGCAAAATTAATGTAGTTTGGGTTGCCTTAAATCTGCATTTACCTAATTTGAAGAGTTTGGGTTTAAGATAACTAACAATGTCAAAATTAAGGCAATCTTACTTCTTTCTCTCTTTTTGCTAAGAGCTTCATCATCCTCTTACTAACAACATTCACTATGCTTAACTCCATCTTAACAAAACTATCCGCCTTGATATTTCCTTAATTTTTTTTAAGAAGTTTCAGAATTTGTTCAGTGACTCAACTCCTGGCACAGCTGGGATTATTCCTTCCTTCCTTCTTGCAACAGAACTGTAGGCAACGGTAGGATACATGCTTTAATGAAATCGACTCACTCTGCAAGTATAAAATGTACTCACTCTGGGTCATGCTCAGTTACTCCTCACTCTGGCTGACTAGCTTCTTGACTTTTCCCCCACGCTGCACTAATCTCAACTTGGGGTAGGAGGGAATCTAGACAATCTCAATTATGAAACAGCCATTCTATTTTCTTCTTCAGAGAACCATACCATTTTTGCCTATCTGCAAAATAGTCTCCGATAGCATTGTGTGCTTGTTCCAGAAGGGCATCATCTGCATCACCTGAACCTGTTTTCAAAAGCTGCAGCACTCGAAACCAATCTCCCAGTTTGATCCGTAATCCAATAGCAAGGTCTCTATATATAGATCAGAAAATACTAGATAACAGTAAAAAAACATAAAATAGCCACCAATATTTTGAGAAACGTCTTCAGAACTACAATCACAGCAGATGAACAGCATGGAGAAATGAAGCACTTAAGAGACACTGACAGATGTTAAAAAGAAGTTTTGCTCCTGTGGCTAGGAGCCCTGGCAGCTGGGATCTACAAGGCTGAGAGTTTAATCAGCTGATCAGGGCTCCCAGCTGCAGGAGCTCACTGTGCTGCCCTAGCTGGAAAATTCAGCTGCTGAGTGGTCCCAGCCTCCAGAGCAGCATATTTTAATTAGGGCTGTCAAACGGTTAAAAAATTTGATCACAATTTGTTACCAATTAAAAAATAAGTCACAATTAATTATGATTTTAAATCACACAGATAAGTCAAAATTATGTGCAGAAAAACTTTAAATGATGCAAAACTAGGCAGTTACTTTGTATGGTTCAGGGGTGGGTATAGGGAAGGGGCGGGGGGAGGAATTTGTGAAGGTGTTGGGGGGTTTGGAGCCTGGGGAGGAGGGCTGCCTGTAGTGGGGGGAGGGGGGACCCCCCCACACCCCCCGGCAGGATGCCCAAGCTGAGCAAGTACCTGCAGAGCTGCTCCAGGCCTGGGGCACACCCCCCACCCGAGCACAGCCCCAGCAGCAGTGGGCTTACCCTGCCCTTAATCGAGCAGTGGCAGCCACAGACAGCCTGAGCTGGAGACAATTGCTCCAGCCCCAGCTCTAGCCCAGGCCCAAACTTCCCAGCTTACTTGGTTAGCAGACCCCAAGTGGTCCTGACCTACCGCAAGCCCCAGGATACCAGACAGCCCCACCATGGCCCAGCAACACCTTCCCCAAACCCCAGCACTGCCAGCCCAGCTACTTGGGGCCCTGGATGGGGGCTGGCTGTGGGTGGATGTGCCCCCTCCACCTGCCTTCCTCCTGCAGCCACCCAGAGCCCGCTTCCCACCAGCACCCGCAAGGACCTGCCATGGGCCCCACAGCTCGGGCGTGGGGTGGGTTGGGACCGCCTGGGAGCTCCAGCAGGAGCCGCCTCTGGGCCTGAGGGTCCCCGCACGTCCCCAGTCTGGGCCCCTGGGGAGCGACAGCGACAGCAGCCTTGCACCCCCATGGAGGCAACCGATGTCCCTCACTCCCAACACACAGCCTCCTTCCCCCTGCATGCCTCTGACCTGGTGCCCGCCCCCAGCAGGCAGCATACCCAACTACAGATGACACCATCACATTGAGAGACATGGGGAGATACATGCCCCCAGATTTCTGTGCCCAGGGGCATAGGGCTGCAGCCTGGCCGGACCAGCAGCAGGCAGAAGCCACCTCCGCGGGCCACTGGGCAGGACCCAGCATGGGAGGATGGAGCAGGGCAGCAAGATTCATTGCTGCCACTACCACCATTAGCCCGGTACCAGCTGCGCTGCCATGGCCACCAAGGTGAGACACCTCTTGCCTGCCACCACAGTGGAGGGCAGCTTGTGCCCCTTCCCTACTGCAGCGGTGAGCAGGGACACCTCACGAAGGCAGTGGTGCTAGCATGGGGCTCATGCCACCCTGCTTTGCCCTCCTGCACTGGGTCCCACCCACTGGGATGAGGAGGCAGCTCCTACCCAGTGCTGGTCCACCCAGGCTGCAGCCCTGTGCCCTTCTGTAGGCATAGAAATCTGGGGGGCATGTACCTCGCCATGCCCTCCAACATGTCACCTCCAGTGCCCAACCCCTCCCCAGGACTGTGCACAGTAGTAGGGAACTGCATTACACATGGTACCCCCTTGCAGGAACTCTGCCAGCCTGTGTTTTTCTCCTTTAAAGGAGAAAATCCATGTTTTTCCTTGGCAAGTGGAAAACCTGGAAGCCCGGTAATAACTTTGTCACTTATTCCTGGTTTCATCATGGCATTAACTAAATCAGCATGTTGCCAAGTCGCTACTTAAAATGTGATTTTGTTAATCGCATCTTAAGTGTAGTATTTCCATCTCAGCTTTGTCATCCTTTTCCTGGATTCCCCATCCAAAACATCTACTAATAAATGTCAAGGGCCTTAGAGACTCAAAGTTTTAGTGATAATAATTATTGATTATATCTAGGATAGATAAATAGGAACGTACTGAAAAGCCCCTTGGAGTACACCAGTTGGTACCAAAACACTTTCTAGGTAGGTAACCTATCTGGAAGGAGCCAGGAAATAAATAAACCCGCTGCTCTCTGCTACTTCCTACCATCTATCTCTGTTGCTTGAAACAGAGTATGCTTCACTGCTTTATGGCTTAAAAGGGTGTCAACGACTGCATTCTGCTTCTAGAAGACACAGCACTTTCACTGCCTAATTGTTAAGTAAAAATCAATCTCTTTTTCAATTATAAATAATTTCCCTTTCAGTTTTACTGTTTTTATGGCATAGTGGTAACTAATGGGAGTCTGTTGAGTATTCTTTTACCTTTTGATAAGGAAAGTTCTCTCTCTCTAACCTTGCTCTCGCATTCCATAAATTGTAAATTGTGAAAGGAATAAATACCTGCTCACTGTTTAAATGTCCCCACTTTTTTTTAGTGCCTCTATTTAACAGGTATTTTCCTTGACATATATTGTTGGTATTACTGCTTCTAGTAATTACCTTCTATCCATATCCAAATACATTCTTTCAGCTTCTTCAAATCTGCCAAAGTAGGCTGCCACTTCAGCTTGCTTCATTGACTCACTCTGCAGATTGCCTAAGCGCTTAACAAATTTAATTCCTTGATAGTCTTTGCAGCGCACAAATGCTTGTTCAGCAGTTGGTAGATCTAGCTTTTGAAGAGCAGCTTCAGCCAGGAGACGCCTGTATGGAAAAAAAAAAAATTGATAGCTATTAGAAATGCAGCTATATTAGCACACGATACTGGGAACCACTTAATGAGTCAGGAAAAGCCAGACAACTTAGGGGCAACTCTATCCACATCTACAGTTCACACTTAATCTCAAATCTGAGAGCCCATGTACCACAATTACATTTTGTATCCTGTCTAACCTAAGTTTTTGGCAAGTGATTAGGAATAGCCTCTAGTTCACCTGTTCAAAACTGACTAAGATTGTCAGGGACTGAAAGTGTGAGGCTTTGTGGCTCTAAAGGAGCTCCCTTACTCCAATTTCAGTTAGATTCATCTCCTCACATGCAGATTACAACTAGAAGCCTGGATGGCAATCTGCGTTTGAAGACCCACACTTAAATGGGCTATGGAGAATAAATTATCCTTTCCATCCCACTCTCTCCAGATTAGCACTGAGGTAAGCCACCTGGGCAGTACAGAGAAGCTTGCACTGCCACTGTGCAGGCTGCTCTGTTCCATCCTGTACATAAACAGAAGATCCCTACCTCGAGAGCAACCTATGTTAACCTGTCATTTGGATGAACCTAAAATTTACTTCAAAAATAAAGCTAAGATCTAGACACTTAGCATACTGAATAAAAGACAATGCAACTAAAGCATTCTCACCATATAGTGTTTCAAAACTTCTTGACAAAATTCCAGTGACTACATTAGTCAACTCAAAACATGCATCAAAGATGATTCATAGCAAACATTAGATTGATATGTCAGATTTTTAAAAGTATCAACTCATAATCTGCTTTAGGCTTTGCAGCAAATAACCAGAAGGGTTACTTATAAAATTAAATGAATCTGCCATCTACAGTATTCTCATTACTAAGGCTGTAGCAGTGCATGCATTACCTTAATCTTAACTGCAACAAATCTACTGCATAAACACAATTGATCATTTCAAATTTTAAATTTCTTCTGTATAAATTGTGGTTGAACAGTGTATTTATTTAGACACCAAAATTCTCAGTAACTAGCAGTTTTTGACAGAGTAAGATCAACAGGATTTGGTCTGCATTTTGTGATCCCACTACATAAAACTTTTACAGGAACGTGACAAAACACAGTCAGATTTATACTGAAATGAACAGGGCCAAAACTAGCTCAGCTAGCTCAGTGACATGGATACCTTTATGAAAAAAGAGATTCCTCAAACTTTCAACATTCAGTTATCCTACTTACAGGTACGTATAATTAAAACTGAATCACAACACAAAAGCTCACTGCTTTCAAGACATTTTAGCTTTTAAAGTGAGTCTCTTCCAGCCAATAATTTAGTGGCCCCAAATTCCCCTTTGACTCGTTAGAATTCAATCTACTCTCAAATCCACTTTGGACTAGCCTGTGTCAGGTATGTAGAAACAAATCATTTTAACAGCTTCAAAACAGAGTCATAAATTACTGTGGAAACAGATACGTGTAGTACCAATCTTTGGACTATTAAAAACGACTGGCAACATGCCACAGTTTCTTGTCAATGACATTTTTCATTAAGTTATTTACTATGGCACTCACGCAGTCAGCCTTGGGACATTGGCCACTAAATAGCTTTCTGTAAGTCCTGTGTTCACAGATGTGTTTCTTTCTTCACTTCTTGTACACTACACTGGGCCGGATCTTAGAATTCTGTTTTAAGAACTGGGTCTGCATTTCATTAAAGAGTATCTAAGTCTCTGTTTCCTCATTTTATCACACCATCTCTTCTGCAAAAGCACAGTTAGTGTCAGGATCATCTCAAAACATGAAAAAATAGTCCATCCTTCTCACCTGCCCTCCATTCAGTCAAATCAAAACACTGCTAAATTAATAATTTTTCCAAACTTTTTCCATGTCACACTTTCTTAAATTCCTTGAATGTATTCCCCTTTTCCTTATTCCATATCAGGTTCAAGCATCTTGTCCTAAAGGCTCAACACAACTGGGCCCTGCCTCTCCCTTGTGAAGCCTTTCCTTACTGAAGCTTTACCTCTACTCAGTCTCAGTAGTATCTTCTTTCTTGCTACCCATACAACTGACTACCCATACCCTAGAATCAGCTTGTTTCTTCTTCAGATCCCACTGTTTCTTATTTTGAGCTCTTCACGTATGCTCTTCCTCAGCTTTTTTGGCTTTGAATTCTTCTCCCATGCGTTATACTTAAATTATACTGAACATCAAGGCAAAGACTTGGACTTTCTCTTTTATATTTTTATACAGGATGCAGCAAAATGGGAGCCCACTGCAGAATATTCTGGTTACTACTGTAATACAGATATTTGATAAAGAACAATACATTAAATGGATACAGCGATCAGTACTCGACTGAGACCTCGCAGGAACACTCAGATGCTGCAGGAAGTGCAGGTGGTGATTCAGTAGTGGGCATTCTGCTCTCCACCAGAAATGGAGAAATGCCTTGGACCACTTTGCTGTAAGCAATACAATTTTTTCAGAAAGGGGAGGTTGTGATGATATTAGTTCTACAAATAGCCTATGTTTCTTACTTCAAGGGTACAAGTGTGAATTTTGCCAAATTTCAACTCATTCAAATTATTTTGTTTCACTAACTCAGTGGTGCCCAACCCTTCCACCCAATGGGCTGAATGGGTGGTGTCAGGTCAGTCCACGGGCCACACAGCAATTGCCCGGGACTGGATTTGATCCAGGATGTGGAAATTTGGCAGTGGCAGGCAGGCGGGGGAAGAGGGCGGATGATAATGTTAATTGTCATTGCTCCCTGGCACCTAAGTTATTGACCCATGGCTCCATGGGGCAGGGTTTGAGCACTCCTCATAAATGATTAACATACTATCCTTCTCTGCTAACCTCTGAAAATAGCTGTGCAATGCTGCTCACACTGCCATAATGGCTATCAGTAACAATAAAATGATGAGATCCCTATAGGTATGTATGTTACATTGTACAAATGTAAAGTTCTCAAGACTTGTAATATATAGCAGTGGGTCTACAAACATACCAAAAGTTAGATTTATAAACTCAGGATTTTCAAAAGCACCAGTAAACTTTTTGATGTAGTGTAAAAGAACAGTGCTAGAGCACCTCAAGATTCCTTCTGAAGGTTTCCTGTGAGAAAGATGTTGGGAACTGCCTTCATTTAAGCAAAACTCAGATTGTCAAACAATCCCAGTAGCATAACAATTATTTAAACACTTGTCATGCTAAATAACCACACGCAAAGAAGCTTTAGCACTATCACTAGGCAGAAGAGAGGAAAACTAAAGCTCTTAACTAGGAAATGCCTAGTAAGCTCTGCAGCCAAGCACCTCAGTGGATCAGCTGCTGAAAAGCTGGGAGTCTGGAAAAATTGCAGCTCTTAAATTCCTTGCCAGGTGGGTTGCTAAGTAGCATGCAAGGCCTGGACAACTCCAGAGAAATCCACCAGGCAAGCTTAAAAAAAATTCTGGAAAGTTGACACAGCAATGCAAGACCTGACTTTGCAACAGCCATCCAGCTGAGCTGCTGAGAAGCCAGGAAGCCCCATGAACCCTGGTTCTCATGATCCCTGCCAACCAGGTTATCAATGAACTAGGAGCAGGGTAGAGGGAAACTAAGCAGGTTTTCTTCAGACATTTCCCCAAAATTGATATATTCCTTTGGCATGCTTCAATTCAGACAGACTAGCACCTTCCTGACCAGCTCTCTCACCAGTAAATTATCTTCTTATACCACGGAATCCATCAATCAATAGCCTATTTTAATGCTGTACCAAATTAAGGTTAAGAACCATGCCTTTGCCACAATGCCAAAAACTAATTTTGCCAGACAAGCAAACACTAGGTTACTTACCTGGTTTCCAATATCATTTCACAGTAAACACTCCAGAAGCAACTTAATACAAGTCTCCCATTTCAAGAATAAATACTTTATTTACCTAATACATCCCAAGAGCAGCACTCTCAGAAGCAAGAATAATCCACTCAGCCTCCAAACACAAGACAATTGCACAGCAATTCTTCATGCTGCTAAATACTGGTAATTCTAAAAAAAAAAAAAAATCAACTTTGTTCTTTGAACTACCTATAGTTCCAAACTCTGAAGGCTTAAATTTACACTGATCTGTATCTGCTGAGAACCTGTGTTTCTAGAATGACCAGAAGTGTCCAGGAGTCAGTGGGAGCAGAAGGAGAAAGGGTAATGAAAAAGGATTTTACCAAAGTCTGGGATGTGGATTATCTTCTATGAATTGGGAAGACTCCTCAATCCCAACCTCCTCGATCAATGCTCGACTGTCTCGTAGGGATCGAATCTCAAAATTAATTATGTAATCTTTGTTAGGATGTTCAGGATTCTATAACAATGAAGTGAGACAGACTGATATTCAACATCGCTCTTTCCCACCTATTAGAAATATCCATTATGCAAATCATTACGACTCCTAGCAGATATTCACTTAAAGATGCAATGGGGCAATGGGATCTGATCCCTGATCCCAACAATCATGTGTCCTACCATACCACACATGCATGGCAGGATGTGCAACTGTTGGGATCAGACATGAGATCCCAGTCGTGTGACTGCCAGTGGATGGAGGTCACATTGAGGACAGGTCTCTGAGTCAGCTTTTTGCAGTGTGCATGGAGCCTGGGACCATGATCCACACCTACCAGCAGCTTTAAACCTATTCAGGACAGCCCTGAAGGAGCCCCCTGGGTTTCCCCTGCTCCCACCTTTAGACCCTCACATATGGGTACGTAAAATCCCCAGGCACTGGGAACTGGGATGGAAGAGCAACTCCAGAAGAGCGCTATCTGATTCCAGTTCCCTGCACCTCAGGCTTTTACATGTCATCTAGCTGGGCTTCAGGCACAGTGATTTAAAAGCCTAGGGAACAGGCAGGGAACTAATATTGGAGAGCCTCTTTCCAACCTAGGTTTCCATACCCTGGGTTTTTAAAGACCTGGGACTGCCTTGTGCTAATCCAGATGCTCAGCTGAGAGTTGGAGTCACTTGAGAAAACTCATGCTCTGACAGGCACATGCCACACATGCCATTTCAAGGTGCGATTCAAACCAGCTATAAAAGTGTTCCACGTTATATGGAACACCTTTGTAGCTGGTAATACATGTAGTATTTTACAATACATGTAATATTTTAACAATTTATGGCACAATTACCATGTTAATCATGTCATAATTGTAACATCTGCCAGGGCCCTAACATGCATACATTTTACTAAAACAAAAGCTATCCTTACCTTCAGTATTTCATCCAAAAGTACAGTTTTAATTTCTAAGTCTTCAAAGTTACAAATATATCCAGATGTTTGAATGGGTTCCTTAAAGTTAATAAGGTTAAAACATAATGAGCAACTCTACATAAATCCAATTATACTTAAATATATTATATATCAGTTTCTTCTTCCCCAATTTAAATTTTAATGACATGTCTAACACTCAGACCAATAACAGTAGGCAATGTCAGCATCTAAGTGCACATTTAAAATATGTTAAATAGCAGAAACATGTTTTCAATATCTTGATTATAAGAAAAATGTCAATGAATGAGAACTAAGAGGTGGAGCTTACATGTCTTATCATTATTCTTCAATTAAAAAAATAGAAATTCCTCTTAGAAAATATAAATACTATCATCATCATTTTTGGAATCTTACATAAGAAACATAAAAAAGAGTTTCCATGTTTACTTATCTTTCTAGCATATCTGGACATTTATCATTCATTTGTCTATAAGCAACACTTACAAGCAAGCACATTTTTGGAGTCTTCTAGATACAGACCTGAGATTCAGGTAGGTAAGTAACAGCCTGCCTAACTTAATTTTAACAAACCGAGTAAGCCCTTTGATCAGAATGCCAAAATCACTATGATCACTATGATACATTATGAAGTAACTAATATGTTCTTTTTTATCTACCTCAGGATCCAAATTTCTGAAGACATACATTCTTGTTTTTTCCATCATTGCAAACAAGTCTGGATTATCTTTGGCCCATTTCATATCCCAGACATCTTTGCGCTCCAGCTTCAGTTGTTCACCTATAATTTGCTGTCCTGAACTGTCTGTTACCCGCGTATCCAAGTCAAAGAAAGTCAAAACACCTGAAAGATCTATAATAGCAAGACGACTAAAGGAACATGGTTGGGAGGAGAAAATGAACAGCTGATTAGTACTATTTAAAGCTGCAGGTTTTCAATTATTCACCAATAGATCAAATAAACTAAATGCCTGACTGAGATTTCATTGTAGTTTAACACCAGCAACTGACTTCAGTGGAGCTATCCATTATATAAACTGATTTGAAAAAAAAAGAACAAGACCATAGATTGTGAAGGAAAACAGTTTGGAAGAGCAGTAATTTATCAACCCAAGTAGGCTTGACCCTTGAAGGTTCAAATGTGTTCAACTCCCATTCAGTGCATCTTGGGGAATTCAGAGGAAGAACTGAGCAAAGTGCAGAATCTAAATCTAAGCAGACATCCTCCTCGACTGCTACACCAAAAGGATGGACCCCATATTAGGCCCTAAAACTAAGCATCAGTCTTCAATTAAATTCATTTCCAATATTTATAAAAATGCTTCTATAATTTTTGTATTATGTTTTTGGCACATTTAATAATAAACATTAGCTACAGTAATTAAATATTCCATTGTAAAAAAAAATCCCACATATGTCTGCATAATTGAAAATCAGAAAGCTATTTTTGATAAATCATAATAACCACATTTTCCTGAGCTTTATTCTAAACAGTTGTGGAGATCAACAGGATTCTCCCTTAGTATGTTAGCTTAATAAAAATAGAGAATTCTCTCTAAGAGAGTCAAAGAGTTCTACATAATGTGAAGTTTCCTGCTAAGAAGTTAAACAAACAGGTTTGAAATGCAGAACTTCAGATTGTATCTTGCTCTTTAATATAAAAAATACAATTAGAAAGTCAATGCATCTATTGTGTTATTCAGGTACAGTGAAATCAAGCAACTAATGCCTAAAAACAATGCTGGGAACCATGTGTGTGCATCCATGGGAAGAGAGACTTAAAAAAATAATACTAGTAACATTCAGCACTTCAATATGCTTTAGAAGGGAAAAATTATTATGCCTGTTTTGCTGATGGGGAAATGAATATGCAGAGAAATTAAGGTGACTAGTGCAGTGTCAAGGGAGACAATCCCAGGCAGTCCTAAATCCCAGGCAGTGCGTTACTCCCTGAATAAGGATGCCTTCTAGATATTATGAAATTATAGACTCATAGATGTTTGGGTTGGAAAGGACTGTAGCAGATCATTGAGTCCGACCCCCTGCCCTGGGCACGAAAGAGTGCTGGGGTCAGATGCAACAGCATGTCTAGCCTCCTCTTAAAGTCCTCCAGGGTAGGGAAGAGCACCACCTCCTTTGGAAGCCATTCCAGATTCTGGCAACCCTCACTGAAAATAAGTTCTTCCTGATGTCTAACCTAAATCTGCTCTCTGTCAGTCTGTGGCCATTGTTCCTAGTTACTCCAAGGGGTGCCCTGGTAAACAGCGTCTCCTATTCCTTGCTATCCCTCCTGATGAATTTGTAGGCAGCCACTCGATCACCTCTCAGCTGTCTCTTGCAGAGGCTGAAGAGATCCAGGGCCCTCAGTCTCTCCTCACAGGGTTTTGCCTGCAGGCCCCTAACCATACGAGTGGCCCTCCTCTGGACCGTCTTGAGGTTATCCACATCCCTCTTGAAGTGCAGTGCCCAAAACTGGGCACAGTACTCCAGCTGTGGCTTAACCAATGCCACACAGAGGGGGAAGTTTCACCTCCTTGAACCTGTTTATCATGCACCTACTAATGCATGATAAAGTGTAGTAGTAGTTATGTAGTTATTGCTATGAAAACCACTGTATCGTGAATGTCTCTCTATCAATACGTAATCACCTTTGCTGGCAAGACTTACATTACAACCCTACCAAGCAACAGTTTGTTGATAAATCTAGTGCAGCAGAAACAAACTTTAGACAATGGAGTAAGGAAGGCCTAGGCAAACCAGTTTGAGCAGGTTTGTCTGCAGAAGATGTTTGGAGCATTGGAGCCAGATATACCACAGCACTTTGAAATGCTAAAAAACACCATATTTTCTCATATATACAAGCACCTTTTTTCTTTAAAAAAACCAAAAAAACAACTGCTGGAAATTGGAGGGTAAGAGCAGTTTCCATTGCTTACCACGCAAAACTGAAATTAAGTCTGCACAAGATCCAGAGAGAGCAGAACAATTACCAGACTTGCCTCCCTAGCTGCTGCCATTCAGTTCCTTACTATAAAGAAATATTCTTCTTCTTCATTCTGCTTTTCAAAAACAAGGTGCATGTATGAAAGTAAATATGGAATATTATGTTACAAGGGATGTAGCTGGGAGGGAAGCCAGTTATTGAGCCCAGTCACTGACAGCCTGTCCTTTTTCCACCACCAAACTGCAGCTCTGCTCCCCACTGAGCTGTCACTGAGTTCTGCCTACCTCCTTGGGAGCAGGAGACAAGAAAGAACAGAGCACTGTGGGATACTGGGGGAGGAAGAACCCTGCTGTAGTGGTGCATATGCTTGTTTGGATGTTGCATGTGGTGCTTGCACCATTTTTGTAGCATTACAGGTTTCATGCATGGTTGAAGATCCACTTTCTGTTGTGCCACAAGAACATATACAGCACTACAAATATGTCTGTCTGCAGCCTCAGGCACCAAATGTTTAAACCAGGGATGCTCAAACATTGTCCTACAGGCCAAATGCAGCCCACAGAGCCTTGGAATCCAGTCCACAAAGTTTCCCCTGGGGTGGTAATCTGGCAGAGGGAGAGCAGTGGCCATTAATACAGCCACCCTCCCCACTGCCAAAATCCCAAACCCCAAGCCCTGCATGGCTGATTGGAGCTGGACTGTGCCCCCTCTCCCCCTTGGGGCTAGGCCACACCCCCTCCATCTCACTGGGACTGAGCCACACCCCTTCCTCCCTCAAAGCAGGGCTGGGTTGGGGCCAGGCCATGCCCCCTTCCCACGGTGCTGGGGCCAGACCATGCTCCTTTTTCCCCTGCAGAGCCAAGCCATGCCCCCTTCCCCTGCAGGCCAGGCTGAGACCCTGCATGTGGCTTGATGGTGCCCACTGCACCTGCCCCAGGTGCCATATTGGGACCACTGGCCAGATCTGGCCCCTGAACAGACAGGGCACTGCCCATCTAGCCTGTGGGGGTAAAGTTTTAAATCAAACAGGGCATTTGATGGATAGATAATTTCACAAAAGAGAAAGTTCACCTAGATATATCCCCATAATTCACAAGCAACCCCTTACAATTAATTAGAATATTGTCTCAAAGTCAGATTGCTGATCTGGAACTCACCTAGAGTTGCAGTTCAAAGAAAGCTGATATGCCCGACAGTTCAGGGTATACTTCTGAATTAGACCAACATTTGGAAGACTATATCTCTGAATGGTGCCAGATTCACGGCCCTAGGAAAAGGTAGTTTTTGTTATTAAAGATAGTTTCCTAATATTAAACTGTTTAATATGTTTTCTTTATATGTTGTTGTAAACTAAAGTTTTGTTAGATGAAGAACAATCCAGAAGAAATAAGAGGAACTGTATTACAGCATTAAACAAAACTCTGAGTAGCAATTTTCAAACGAGAGTTTCTTTATCAATCTGTTTAAAAGAATCACTACTCCTATTTTTTTCTGGTTTCCTTAAGATCACTAGGCTAAAAGAATCACATCTCTACTTTCTTCCATCTATTGTTTATCCCTCTGTCCAATCCCACATGCTTGTTTCTAAACTTAAGCTTGCCATAACCAAAACTATGGTCCTGATTTTTCTTCCCAAACCACTTCTGTGTATTGATGCCATCATGTTTTTCTCAGTCCTGCATCATAATCTCATTTTTATTTCTTATTGTATCCCATTTACCTAGTCTAACGCCAACTATTCTCTTTTAAAGAAACCAAACTTTTCATTTCAGCCTTGAGAGCTACACAATGTTTGCATTCTACCCTTTGCACCCTTTCTAATCACGGCTTTCTGTATAAAGTACTAATTCCTACAGACTCTTCATAGCACCTGATAAAGTAAGCCACTGCTTGCAAAAGCTTACGCATCTCTGATTTGGTTAGTCTGTAAGGTGCAAATCTACCCTGCCTTTTTTATGACATCAGACTAATGTGGCAAAGTACCTCTCTACAGTACAAACTACTGTAGCTACCTTCTCTTCAACCCCCACCCTACAAGTTGCTAGCTATATGGCTTCTTTCCACTTATATCTGACAAAACCAAGCAAAATTATCTCTTTCTGGATATGACCACTTAAATTTTGTCTTATTTCCCATTTGCCATGTAATAATTCAGAGAACTGAAGATCTTTGTCTCTAATCTGTTTCCAATTATTCTACGCATTCTACCAACATACCGACATTACCAGCCTGGCTGCCCTTTAGAGATCTCTCTCACATTCCAAGTTTCATAAATAGAACAAATTCCCAATCCTACCTTGCTGGACTTCCCTACTTTTCTCGTACAAATACCTTCAACAGGCCTACTTATTTTGTGGGAGCCATAAAAGGAAACGATACAAAAATTGCCAAATTAAGAATCTAGAATGATCCTTTCTTGTTCAGCTCTATTTTCTTATAGCTGTCTTTCTGGGCTGGAAAGCCACCAGGCAGGGACTACTGCAGAGACTGTCCTGAAGTTTGTCTTCTACAGTCATGCTTGAGGTTGAAACTTAAATAGTAAAATGACACTATCACTTCTCTCCATAGTAATATAAAATAAAATATAAATGGCCTACAGTCATATACGATGCTATCATCTCATGTAAATAGTTAATGCTTAAATAGTTAAACAGTTAATACTCCAAGGATTTAAGGTTTGGAAGAGACATCCTGAGATCCATTTTACAACCAGCTCACAAGTGTAAGACACAACAAAACAAGTAATTGTACCACTAGCCAACGCTCTTTTCCCCCACCTTTATCTTAATCCATTTACTTTGGCAAGCAGTATAATACTGGACTGTTCTTTACATACTTCTTGTAAAATGAATGACAAGAAATGGAGAGCATAATATAACAAGCTCCTTATTACAAAAGGCTGATTGTCATAATAAATGAAAAACACCTAGCAACTAGGGTGAATGAAGCCATACTCCTTAAAGACCCTGTTTTATTTATGTTATACTTTCCGACTCTAAATAAAATAGTAACTCTGAACTTAAAAGGCTTTTTTTTAAAAAGCCAAAGCATTACCACATTGCCCAGCCTCTGAATGTGTAAATAAACCATAATATTATATACACAATTTTATTGCAATGCAGACACTCGTTGCTTTTGGCAATAAATCTGCTGAAAACATCATCTCTGTGCAAACAAACCTGAAGCAGGCACCCAAGTGAGAAGACATCTTTACCGTAAAGCACAAAATGCAGAATAAAACTGATCATGCATATGAAAAAGGTGTGTTCAGGGTCAGTTCATATTTGCATGCATTTCACTGTATTCAGAATACATCTAGTGTTGGTAAATCTTCTAAGATGAGAGCCAAGTAATACTTTCATTTCTGATGCACAAACTGGGTTTATAAAGTTAAAGATAAATCTTGGTCTCTTTATACATTGTCTCAAAATATACCAGTGTGATTATAGCAGTAATGTAATAAGATGTAGTTAGTCATATTAACCTGAAGTGAAGTAGGAGGCAGGGTACTTTTGCACCTTACAAACCACGGGCAAACTCATCTGGCCCCACCTGAGCCAGTCTGCAGGCCAGACCCGGACAGACTCCCTGCCATTCACCACATGCACCAGCCCCTGGGGCTGGCACAGGGAGCATGCTGCCTACATGTGGGCTGGTGCTGGTACTGCAGCCTGTGTGGGCGTTAAGTCTGAAACTGCACACTACTGACACCCTAGACCCTGCGATACATGCAGTGCTGGGTTCAGCCCACGTGCCACAGGCAGCACACATGCCATGCCACCCCCCAGGGCCCTAAACACAAGGACTGGTTTGTGGTGTGCACGCTGCATGTAGCACAAGGGAGCCAGCATGGTGTACATGCTCCGTGCAGCACCCTGTTGGACCCAAAGCCAGCATGTAAAGCTGTCGGTGGGGCACCACATGGAGTGCATTACCCATGCTGGCTCCCTGTGCCACAAGCAGCATGAACAGCCAGTCCGACCCCTTGTGCCATATGCTGAACCAGCCAACTGTGATGGGGGCTGCATGCAGTGCCCCGATCAACCCCATGCTGCCTGCAGTGTGTGCCCAGGTCCAGCCCACATGCACTATGCAGCATGTGGGGCCAGAACTAGTCCCACAGACCCAATTAGATGGTTCATGGGAAGGATCTGCCCCATGGGCCGGATCTGCCCCATGGGCCACACGTCAGACACCCCTGCTATAGACTAACCAAAGTATATACAGGTCTACTTTGGAGAGACAGACAGACAGACCTACTTTGGTTATTCTGTAAGATGCCAATACCCTGCCTCCTACACTAATGCAATAAGGCAAGGGTTTTTTTTGCCTGAGATGGCCATAGACCTAGCTGTGGCTGCAGGATGAAAGTCTCTACCTCTTCCCAACAGCTAACTGCGTGCACTAATCTGACTTTTCATCAGTGAGGGAAGCACAGATGCTGCAGAGTAGCAGGCTCCTCAGTGGAAGACAGTGCTGCAGGGGGACAGCAGCACAGCACCAATTTCCCATGTTGATTTGAATCTCTTCGAGGGCTGGATCCTGGCTGCAGGCACTATGTAGCCAACCCCTGCAACAAGGATTCAAGCCTTTCACTCCTTCAAATGTGAACAGTTATGTAAATCCACATGGAAAGTTATTTTGACTTGCACTGCCCATGGGCAGACAATCACAAATTATATAAACTGTTACTTACCACAATGAGTGTCTTATCAGATGCTGTTATTGCTGAAATTGGATCCCTTGTTCCCTAAAATCATATACAAACTATCAGAACACTAGTTTTAAAAGCAGTTTAGTGTCCAAGAATAGCAGCAGAGCATAAATACAGTGAACTTCAAACCAGGAGATCCAAAATTTGGAATGGGCTTGCATTTTTGCCACTGAGGAAAGGTCCAATCACAGAGATGCTGTCTTTAGTTTAAACTTTTTGAAATGTGCTTCAGTAAAGATAAATCTGTTATTTGTTGTTGTTAATTTCAACTATATCTGTGCATTGGACTTCACTTGCTCCCTTTTATGCCTTCTGCCTCTTGCAATCTAAGCCAGAGGTTAACTCCCCCAACAGTTGGGGATTAACAATAGAGAAATAAAATTTGTCAACAATAAATACACAAACCTTACGTACCACAAGCATCTACAGATGCTGACCAGGGAAGGGGCTATCAAACAGTGGGAAACAGTATGCAGACTGCTTAATGCAAATGTGTGAGAGATGCTTCATAGGACAAGTAAAACAACATGAAGACATGGAAAGTCTACAAAGCCCTAGTTTTCAACAGAATATCAAAGTAACAAAAGTGAGCATGGAAGGCTGAGATAAAAAAAAAGAGCCCCTGGTTCAGTTTAACTGTGTTTTTATCTCAATAGAGCAATAAGAGGGGCTATTAGCTATTTTAAAAAATAATGGTCACTCAGACCTTGTTTTCTTGCTTTTATTAAATTTCTCTCATATGAAGGCTGTGGATCAGATCCAGATTAGTTTTGTAGGCACCTCAACAGGCACTCATGTGTAACTGAAGCCCCTAAATTCAAAAGAGTGAAACAAGCCACAAAACTCAGTATGTGACTAAATTCAGATGGCACCTCCACTCTGGATCAAAAAGTTCCCATGTTGCCTAGATTTGAACGTCTGTGAATACTTAGGCTGTGGACAGATGTTATATCTGCATTATTACAAATGCCTTTGCAGCACTACAGAAATCAAGGGGACAGATGAATATGCCCCAGCATGTTAAAAAATGGCAGAAGTACTACAAAAATGTTCCTGACTGAAACTGCACTGTTTTGTAAACCCAACTTAACACCACTACTGGGGGTCTCTAATTCCCCAAGCATCACATAATATGGGGAAAGGAGACAAGTGGTGATGGAGCCGGACAAGCTGACGGGGAATGGCAGTGCTGTCAAAAAGAGACCATGATTGGCGGGGAGGGAGGTGGCAAGGATTGCTGCTGCTGGCATCATCACTGCTGCAAGAACCATGAGTGCTATGCCCAGCTGTCAGGGATACTGCTGTTATTCTGAAGTCTGGCGAAGCAGCAGGCTCTCCCACTGATCACTGATAGCCTGCCTGGTGGGCCCCCTCCTCCCCAGCAGGTCAGAGGGCCAGAAGTCAGTGATCAGACTCACTGACAGGCTCCCCTTGGGTGGGGGTAAAAGGAGCAACTTCCTAGCTGGAAAGTATGCCATTGTGGCAATTTAGCAGTGCTCCAGCCAGGAGGCTGTGAACATATGTCCTGTCCTACCCCCGCTTCCCTCCTAGCTATGTTCATTGCTCTGAGGCACTTGTAGCACTACAAATGCATGTCTGTTCACAGCCTTAGAGGCAATCCAGTTTGAGCACTCAGACCCACAACTCCACCTAAGGTCAACAGCAATCCAGGTTGGTGCTAGATAGGTCCATGGCAGAGCTCCAAGCATGGCTAATTCTTCCTGATGGCATTGACACCAGCTCAAATCTCTGCATAAGAACCAAGTAGCTAGAGCACAGGAAGTGGGAGACCTGGCTTCTAGCCTCACACTGCCTGGGGAAATTCAAACCCACATCTCCCACTTTTCAGGAGTGTAAACTCATCCACCAGTCACCAGCATGAAAGCACCCTTCAACCCCTCCTATTGAAGTGGGACCACGGAGCAGCCAATGGAAGAGCCATGAGGCCAACAAACAAGAGGGAGCCTGCCTGTGTGACCTTGTAATTAGGGCACTCAACTCATGAGGTGAAGCCCGAGATCTGGTCCCTATTCTTATGGTTCTCTCTCTTTTTTAATCATGACATTTATTATAAAATGAATACACAGTCTTGACTTGAGGGACTGAAGGACCAGGCTCTCCTACAGCCTAAGCAAGTCCTTTATCCACAAAGCTATTATGCAAGAGGCACTAGCACCACCATGAGTCAGTTAGGCATCATACCTCAAAAGCAGAATTGTTCATTCTGGATCCCAAATAAATGGTAGGTCCTAATGAGCAGCCCTGAGTCAGGCATCTAAGTTCCTAACAGTAGCAGGAGTTCAGACATTTCCTATTGGTTACCTCTAGATCTCTCCAGACTTTGTGACCCCCGTTTTGGAGGTGCCTATCTCTCCCCAGTTCCCTGTACAGGGATCCTATTCAAACTATATCTTCCACCTGGAGGTAGGTATCTAAGTTTTTAGCCTTCTAACTCTGAAGTTCTGTGAAAAGGATGTTTTTTTTTTACAAAGCATGTATAAGAAAAATGGTGTGTAAGAACAGGAGAGGGCAAAACAACATATATGAAATTGGAATGAAAAAATTGCTATTTAATAGCCCTATTTATTCCAATACACATTAAATGGAACAGAGAAGCACTAGGCTCTCTTTCAAGCAAATAATGACAGTATAACATACTGGTTAAAAATGGTACTTACATGAATGGCTTTGCTGTAATCAAGTACCCCATCTGCTGCTCCTGAAGGAGTGTCATCAATGTGATAGATCCTGAAGTTTGCCAAAAGTAAAAGGGATCAATTTAAGTGAAAAAACAGAGCTTCAAGGCTGAAAAAAATTACTTCAATCTGGGCAAATTTCTGAAAGACTGTTTTTAAGCTCTGATAGAGTCATGCTTGGACATTGGCATCCATCACCCATGTTTCCTTTTCATCGCCTTCATGCTTTATTCACAAAACTAGAACATTATCTCCTTTCAGAAGCATCCTCACAACTCTCCCCCTTGGCAGTCATGAGACCTATCATGAGGACCAATACCAGCTCATTTCCTGGTGATCTCATCTTCATCTGTTGTGTCTTAGCTCTGCCGGCCATAATATATTGGCTAGGACTACCCCCAAAAGTCAAATGTTGCTCTGCTGGCAAAACTCCAAGCATGGACATCACCCTTGGCATAATGTGGTTTTATGCCAACAGAGTACATTTTTTCACTTGCCTGCCAGGTGTAGCTAGTGGTGGCGGTGGCAGGAAAATTCCAGCTACTGGCAGAGCTTCATGAGCACCAGGGAAGGGACAGCTTCCATAGCACTGTCCCAGCAGTTAACACAGCAGTATAGACATAACCTTGAACTGGTCTTTGGGGCAAAAACAATCCATATGCTCTGTTTTTGTACCATGCCTAGCCCAAAGGAATCATGAGCCACAAGCAGAAGCTCTAGGTACTATGATAACACAAATAAAAACCATATTTTCCACATGCCACAAATAAGACACACACACACATCATTTTTGGAAAGCCATAAATGAAGAAGAAAACATTTTTTCGCAGTTATGGCTGCATAGAGCAGGGATGCAGCCTAACCTTCAGCTCACTCAGCCTCCCTTTCCTGTTCAGGGAAAAGCTAGTTTTAACCCTTTCATATATGACATATCAACAGCTCTTGGCTGCTGAGCCAAAAGCTGAAACTGTGCTGTTAAAGACTGGACACCATGGGCAGATCTAGGATTTTGAAAAGAGCTAAAATCAGTATTCAAACTGTGAAATAGAAGAAGGGTAGCTAGAAGACAGCAAAATTGCAAAGGAAGAAATAGCTTGATTTGTAGAATGTCAAGACCATTCAGATGGCAAGAGGAGTAAAGAACAATTAGCAGGAATCAGGAGGTGTTTATACACATGCTCCGGGAGTGGGCACTTTAATAAGAGTGGCTTTTGGAGCTGCTCTAATTAAAGTGCTCGGAGCATCACGTGTATCAGCATCTCTGTGCTGAAAAATGACGGCAGCAGTGCTTTAACTAAAGCTTGTTGAACAAGCTTTAGTTAAAGTGCCCCTGCCACCATTTTTCAGCGCAGGGACACTAAAACACATGAAGCTGGAATCTGTTGGATCATAGTAATTACCACGCTCCAGCAGACTCAATTAATCGAGTCTGCTCTGACAGCCTCACTGCACATGTATTAGTGCCCAGGTAGATTATATAATAAACCAATTGTCCCCATCACCACTGCCTGAAAAGAAATGCCACGGATGCTGACAGGCAACTGGCTTTAATCTTTGGGAGCATGAACCAAAGCAGGGTATGATCCAACCACAGCATCCCCCTAGACCTGTCCCTGATAGACTCTGCCCTCCCTCCTTGAAGCTGTAGAAAAGAAGAGAAAGAAAAGCAGAAGCAGGCATCTTACAATATTATAATATCTCTATACTTCAGTTCTAGGTTAAAAAAATCAGCTTCCCCACGTTAGACATACACCCCCCCTCCCAGTTTTGGAAGGCTAATTTTTGGGGAAAAGGCAAGTGTGGTATGTAAGTAAATACAGTAATCAGACACAATGCCACACACAAACATGGAAATGTGAGAACAGAGGGAACCTGGTGGATTTTCAGATCACTTTCCACACAGATGCTGACATAGTACAATTAAAAATACAATCATGCTCAGATCACAACTCTTTGGAGAGTAATGGTATCACTGCCACTCCTACAGACAAGAGTGAGAAGAAAGCCTTTTGGAGAAAAGATGCAGCAAGTGCATCTTTTGTTGAGTCTGAGATAGGCGGGATGATTTAGTCAAGGACGATCCTGCCTTGAGCACAGGGATGATCAGACGACCTCCCAAAGTCCCTTTCAGCCACATTTTTCTACGAGTCTATCATTTTATGGTAGCAGGCCATATACAACTTAAGAGGTCAAAGACAGTCTGAGACATGGGCCTGCTTAGAAGGGACAAGTTAGGGTTGGAAAAGTAGCCCTAGGAGTCATCAAAAGGGCAGCAGAAGTTAAAAGTCACAGAAATGGAAGAATGTATCTAAGGACAGAGTTTACAGAGGTTAAAAAGGTGGGAAAAACATGGAGTTCTGCCAGTGGCAGGAAAAAAGGGAAGCTACTAAGGGGAGACACTAAACAGGAAGTCACCGAGGTAGGAGTGTGTGAACAAGCTCCATTCTAAGAAAGGTCTAGATAATAACACGTTATCATAAAAGAGCTATTCCTGGCTATATATTCAGACTGACTGGTGAATAAGCCAATTTAAATTCATAAAAATGAAAGGTGGCAGAGCAACTATTTCAAGCAAGTGTGAGGAGAAAGGTGAATTCTGTCATAATGGATAAAGCAAAGGAAAAAGACAAAGCTTGAAGACAAACCTTTCTCTGCCTTCTTTTCTAGTCCGAGCCACCTGATTAATTTCCATTGCTGTGAGCTTCTTGGCCACACGGTATTGCCAGATGTAAAAAGCTTCTTTTGAAGCGGCTATCACATGGGTTTTGGTCATTGTAACGAACAACGGCCCTGTCATAAAAATCCAAGTAACAGTTGTAAAAAACAGTCTTCTTTCACATAGCCAAATAAAGTACGTGGACAGCATTACATCCTTCACTGTTAAAAATAGTTATATGTAAAAAGCAAGGACCGTTGTGGGTGATATCTTCTACTTGACTAACTGCATGGTTGGGATAGACAGACAAACTTCTGAATGAAAAGTAGGCTTGGGACCTCTCTTACACAGAAGATACAGAGACCTCAAAAGTCTTTCCTTTTCATAAATCAGGGCTGTCCAACTGGCAGCCCACAGGCCACATGCAGCCCAAGAGGGTTCATTTGTAGCCTCCAGGTTGTTAATTTGCAGCACCCGAGAGGTTAATTTGCTCTCCCCAAGAGCTGCACGATAGGCAGCCAAGGGCAGATAAATATTAATTTTCCAAGTTTTTTAGGGACCCCGTGGGACAGATAGAAAGGCCTGTTGGGCCGCATTTTGCCCACCCCTGCCCTAAGGAATGGTGCAGTACCCAGTATTTTTTACGTAACCCAGCCTGTGGCCTGGGAGCTGAGGAGGAGTGCTGGGGAGCTGAGAGGGGACTGAGCTGAGTGCAGTGTAGGAGGATAGGGGGCACATCTACAGCATGGTGTAGGAGAGAGGCACCTGATTAGCATGTGAGCCAAGGGATGCGCTGCTCATCCTGATGCAGCCTGTGTGATGTGCAACAGCCTTGCTTTAAATCATCCAAAATTCTATTAAAGTATAAAACTAATGCAGAACTCTGAAGGGTGCTATAAACTCTCCACAAAAAGAAGCAAAAAAAGAGCAAGCAGATGGATAAAGGGTGGCTGAATGAGTTTTCATCTTCCTAAGACTGAAAGAGAACTATAAAAGGTAGCTAATGAATGTAGAATACTGTACAACAAGGGTACAGAATCAAGCTGAGGAGCTTTAATCTATATCTAAACAATCTCTTTAATACAGAGCAGCAGTTTACATGCAGTTATCTGTTTATTTTAATAATTAGCTACCTACAACCAAAAGGTACAGATTCACTCACAATACAGAAGAACACCAAACTGCCCTAATTGGGACTAAACCCAGTGTGGTATTGAAAATGTGATTCATTTGTAACTTGTAGGATGTAACTAACCTCCATGATGAGAACTGTAAGACCTGATGAAGACTGCCTTGCATTCGAAAGCTTGCCTCACTTAAACCCAACCATGCAGTACAGATACCATGCACAAAACCCCTAGCTTCTAGCATCAATCCTGGACCATCATGGCTACATCACTCCCAAACAACCATAACTAACCTCTAGGCACTCCTGTAGCAATACAAATGTAGCAAACCTATTGCTACTTTAGTCCTGCTTCATCCAGGGTTGCATTTAAAGAGATTTTCCTTATTTATATGGCTGCTGGAGCATGCCGAGGTAATAGTTGTTGCAGATGCACATTTCTGAGATGTGATTCCCCACCACCACAACCTCTGAATTGGTTAAAAAAATTACCACAGTCCATAGAGAATGAGTTTTAAAGGACTTTGTTAACATAAGGGAATTTAGAAATGTATTTTTTTAGTTCCCATATATAGCAAGAGATTTCCTAATCAGAAAGAGAAGAACTCTTTATAGAACTTCAAACAAAAGAAAGAAATGGAATTGCAGAAACATGTAGCAACATACAGCTGAAGGAAGATGCAACTGACTGAAGAACATTTATTTGGCACTCAACCGCATTCAGGAACTCTTTTTACAAGGTATCAAATCACATTCATTCTAGTCGAATTGGTGCACAGCTGTACATTTCATAACAGTCATGATTCTTTCATCCTTTAAAGAAAAAATGTGATCACATTTTTATGATTTCTGAGATACAGATTCTTTGGTTGCAAACCAGAAATTTTAGGTTCAGTACCGGTGAACAAACATCAAACACCTTAATAACTGTGTTATGCCAAGAACCGGATTTTGTTTAATTTCCTGATAAAACTGGGAATTCACTAAACAGCACAGCTATTTCATAGTTTCATAGTTGGTAGGGTCAGAAGGGACCTGAGCAGATCATCAAGTCCCTGCCATGGTAGGAAAGAGTACTGGGATCAAACAACCCTGGTAAGGTGTTCATCTGGTTTAATAAAACCAAATTTAGAACATGTAAATTGATTGAAAAGAGTGAACAAGCCCCCAGTAATTGGATGGGAAAAGAGATAATGAATTTTGTTTATAAGGGTATGACCATACAGACCATGGAAGCTGATAAGTTTTAAGCAAAAACATGGGTTTTTTTTTTTTGGGGGGGGGGTCTTTTTTATTAAATTCATATTTATTTTTAATATCTATTAGAACTATGCCTCTACCTTTGAAGTTTTTTTTAAAGTCTCATCCCCATAAAAGATTTCAGTGGAACTATTCTTGCACTTAAATTTAGGAACACACTTAAGTAGCTTGCTGAATGGAGATCAATTACTTCCTGCTACAAAGAACTTCAACCATAACAAAGAGTATAGTACACAATATGTTATGAGTTTGATTTCATAGATATCAGATTATACACACACACACACACAGACACACACACACACACACCACAAGAAAGTTGAAGGATAGTTAAAATTGTTATGGAAAGTTGTATCTCTAAGGAGGATAAAATAATGCAAAACAATAAGTAGTGAAGCCAGAATCAGGATACCATGTTTCAGAACTTTCACTCAAAGGCATTTGTTTTTCCACTTTACCCTTCTGTAGATTTGGCAGGCCTACTTAAAAAGGAATTTTACAGGATGCATATGAAACAAAAATGCTGAGTCTTTGGCGTGTTTACCGTAGCCCAATGAAAGACTTATTTGTTGAGTATGATCTAGCGAGACTACAAAAATCTTTCAAGGTTCAAGAATCCAAATAGTCCTACCCCAAGTATTTGCCTTCTCTGGGGTATAAATACCTAGCTATTTTACAAATGATAAACTGATCTTAGTAAGGAACACTGTAGATCTATTTAGAGAATAGATTTACAATCTGACACTTGAGAAGTGGAAGAAATTATAGTTTTTTTTATTAATATGTTAACTTAAAGAATTTTTAAAATGGTGATAAAAAGAAAGTTCATAGGTTCAGAAATTCATAGACTGTAAGGCCGGAAGGGACCTTGGAAGATCATTGGGTCCAGCCCCCTCCACCAAGCAGGAAAGATAACTGGGGGTCAGGTGACCCCAGCGAGGTGACTGTCTAGTCTCCTCTTGAAGATTTCCAGGGTAGGAGATTACACCACCTCTGGAGGGAGCTTATTCCAGTCTGGACACCCTGACTGTGAAGAAGTTTTTCCTAATGTTGAACCTGAATTGATCTTCCAGTAGTTTGTGGCCATTACTCCTTGTTTTCCCCTCGGGTGCCCTGGTGAACAGTTGCTCACCAAGTGTTCAATGAACTCCCGTAGTGTAGCGATAAGCTACTACCAGGTCCCCTCTCAGCCTTCTTTTCTTCAGGCTGAAGAGTCCCAGATCCCTCAGCCTTTCCTCATATGGCTTGCCTTTTAAGAGTCAGATCATATGAGTGGCTCTTCTTTGACTCTCTGAAGCTTATCCACATTCTTGTTAAAGTGTGGTGCCCAGAACTGGACGTAGTACTCCAGCTATGGTCTCACCAGTGCTGACTAAAGCAGAAGAATCACCTCCTTTGTTTTGCTGGAGATGCATCAATTGATGTACATCAGAGTATTATATGCCCTACTGGCTACAGCATCACACAGCCAGCTCATATTCATACTGTGGTCTATTATTACCCCCAGGTCCCTTGCATTCGTGGTGCTAGTCAGTTTGGTTCTGCCAAGCCTGTAGGTGTGTTGGGGGTTGCTCATCCTGAGGTGAAGCACTTTACATTTCTCAGCATTGAACTTCATCAGGTTCCCATCCACCCAACTTGCTAGCTGGTCTAGGTCCACCTGTAGCCTATCTTCAAGCATCACCACGCTACCCCATAACTTGGGTGTCATCTGCAAACTTGGCCAGTGAACTCTTCAACCCCACATCCAAACTGATAATAAAGATGTTGAAAAGTACTGGACTGAGCACTGACCCCTGCAAGACACCGCTGCCCACTTCTCACCAGAACGAGACAGATCCAGTCACTACTACTCTCTGGGTCCTATCTTGCAGCCAGTTTCTCATCCACTTGACTGTCTCAGAGTTAAGCCAACAATCCTTCAATTTTCTCACAAGGACATTGTGGGATACTAGATCAAAGGCCTTCCTGAAGTCTAGGTATACAACGTCAACCTGCTCTCTCATGTCCAGATGGTGAGTTACCTGGTCATAGAAGAAGATGAGGTTGGTAAGGCAAGACCTGCCCACAACAAAGCCATGCTGGCTGTCATTCAAATCTTACCTTCTGCAAGCTTATTTCAGACAAAGTCTTTGATGAACTTTTCTAGGATTTTCCTTAGGATGAAAGTTAGGCTGACTGTCTTATAGTTACCCAGATCCTCCCTTCTTGTGGATGGGCACAACGTTGGCCTTCTTCTAGTCCTCAGGGACTTCTCCAGAGCACCATGAGTTATGAAAGGAGTTTTTCCAGGGGCTCCACAATGACTTCAGCCAGCTCCTTCAGCACTCTCAGATGAAGATCACCCAGTCCTGCTGACTTGTGCAAGTCTAATGTTATTAACCGGTCATACATCAATTCTATGGCAATAGTAGGAAGGTGATTATTCGTACTGTGCTCATCCTCTACTCTACCTGGCATGGTTTTCCCCCTGGTCTGGTGAAAGACCGAAGCGAAGCAGTCATTCAGGTGTTCAGCTTTCTCCTGGGTGCAAGTAACCAGGTCTCCTGAGTTGTTGAGCAATGGCCTCACACTCCCATTTGTTTTCCTCCTGTTCCCTATGTTCCTACCCCATCAGAATGGGGACACATGACACTAACCCTGTGGTAAATCACCTTGGATTTTACTCCCAACTAAAATTACACATGTATCCAGAGCAGGCACACAACCAGTTCTCTGAAGACAGTGGTCTCCAGTCAGTGTTATTAAAGCCCCTAACCATTAGGTGGCAGAGGAGCCAGAAATAGTTCCCATAGTTGGCACTGAGCAAAGGGCTCCACAGGACGGAACTGACTAGAGCTACAGACATACAGAAGCTACACTGGGGTCAAGTCCATCGACTTCCTCACTTTCCAAGTGCCTTTCCCCCAGAGTGGAGTGAGTTACATCTGTGGAAGGCTCTATGCCCCATGTCCTTTACACTTTTACTCTGAAGTAGGATAAACAGTGTCATTTGTCCCTACTTTCAAGGATCAAGAAGGAGACAAAATTAAAAGGGATAGAAAAGGTTTACAGATACACAGCAAAAGGACAGAAGCTTCCAGTCAGGGCCAGAGCTGGAGCTGCAGCAGCTCCTCTGCCTCTACGCAGCCCCCATCATGCTTCCTCCCCACCCCCTCAGCTGCACCACATGATCCTGCCTGAGCTCACACTCCTCACCGCACTACCTCCACAGGCTGTGCTGTGCAATCTACCCCGTGCTCACCACCAATACCATGTGATCTTCCTTTACTGACCCCCTCCACCCATGCAGTCTCCCCACATCCCCCACAACCCACCCAACATGTTCTCTCCACGCTCCTCCCAGGCACCATGCAGATCTCATGTGCTCCCCTCCCTATACACTTTGTCCATTTCCCCCATGCTTCCTCTGGACCACACACCGCACAGCCTCCTCCATACTCTCCCCCACAGTTTCCAAGTGCAGATTCCCTGATTCTCTAGGCAGCCTGATCCAATGCTTGCCTACCCTTGTAGTCAGAAAATTCCTCCAAATCTCCTACCTAACTTTTTTCTACTGCAGCTTGAAATCAATCAGCCACAGAGAAAATCCCATCTCTACCCTCTCTACAAATCACCCTTCAGGTATCCCAAACCTGTTATCAACTCCCACTTTGGTCTTCTCTTCCCCAGACTAAATAACCCTAGCTCTTCCAGCCTCTTCTCATAAGTCATGTTTTCCAGACTTCCAATAATTGTGGTTGCTCTTTGCTTGACTCTTTCCAATCCATCCACATCCTTTTTGGAGTTAATAGCATAGTATTACTAGCAGCACCATTTGCAAGTCAAGGAAATTGATTCTTCCACACTATTCAGCAATGCTGAGGCCTGCAGTACTATGTCCAATTTTGGGCACTACACTTCAAGAAAGATGTGGACAAATAAGAGTTCAGCAGAGGACAGCAAAAATCATTAGAAGTCTGGTCTGGAAAACATGACTTATGAGAAGAAGTTGGAAGAACTGTCATCACTCAGTCTGGAGATCATAAGAGTGAGAGTATGAGTGGAGAGGGCTTGCTAACAGTCTTTTAGTATGTCAAGTTTAAAAGGAGGATGGTGGGCACAGAGGACAGGACAAGAAGCAAAGGTTATAAGCTGCAGCAAGGGAAATTTAGGTCGGATATTAGGAAGAACTTTCTCACTACAAGTATGGGTAAGCAGTGAAACAAATCACCTAGAGTGGTTGTTGAATCTCCAGCCTTGGTAGTTTTTAAGAGCAGTTTAGACAAACAATTGTCTAAGACGGTTTAGAGCTAGATCACTTCCTGAGGTCCATATAACCCCTACTTTTCCAGATTTACAATCACTGTAACTGTAATGGGCAATTAGAATCATTAAAAAGACTTACTGACATAAAGAATAGTTATTTTGCTAGTTAAAAATAGCGGCTTTACATAGAAAACTAATATGTTAAGATTTGCATGCGGGAACCACGGTCAGCAGGAATGCCTACTGATTATATTCCCATTATATTTTTTTAAAATCTAAGAGAGATTTAGTAGTCAACACAATACAGAATCATAGTAGATACTACACAGAGAGGGCAGAGTGTATGAGCTTGCAAAAACAAGTGTTTTGCTTTAATGACCAATTGTTTTATATGGTAATTTAAATCACAATTTGTATAAGGAGTGGGGAAACCAAAAAATTAATATTGTTAGCAGTGTTGCTTACCAATGTCAATATATTTTGGATCCAAGGGAGTACCAATAGAATTGCACAGAACCAGCACATACTGTTTGGAAATAAAAGCAAGTATCAATATTACTATGTGTGTATTTTAGTACATCAGTATTTTCTATTTGTGAAGGTATATCTCAGAACCTACACCACTGTACATGATCTCAGTCTTGTTCAGTAACATGCTGAGCTGAAGTACCAAAGCAAAAGTACAAATAAAGCAATATAAAAATGAGAGCTTTGTCACTGCACTTACCTCCTACTTCTGTATGTGACACAAAGTATTAAACATGAAAAAGACCAGCTGGATTAAACTAAAAGACTAAATTGACTAGACCAAAGCTGACATTAAAGAAAAGGAAGCTCCTGAGGTCCAGGGCCAACAGATTGGTAAAAAACCTAGTCTCCCCTGAAGTTCCTTGGTAGGCTGCGATTCCTTATCAGCATCCTTTCCCTTACACCTCTTTTGATAACTTTAGCCTGTGCATCAGCAGTGAGCCAACAGGTGTCTAATAATTTGTAACCCAATAGTTCTCCTCCTGATGGAAGGAAGTACTCTTTTTCTGTCTATAGTCACTTCCCCTCAACACCATATGGTGTGGTGCAGCTGCTCTAAAACTGAACAAAGTATTATCATTATTACTTTACAGCGAGTGCTACTAGATGAAAGCTATGAACAGTAACAGCGGTAACTGATCAGGCTGACAGGAGATTCAGGAAGATGTAAATCATAAGCAAAACCCACCCGCCTTCAAGAAAAGGCTTCCTACTGGTGACTGGTGTTTATGGTTTCACGCCCTGGAACCAGTAGCAGCCTTATGGGAAGGCAAACCAGGCAACTGCCTGGGGCCCCACACTTTATAAAAATGAAAATTAATTACACTGAATATTTGTATTATCAATATTGTATTAAGACACTTTCACAGAAATTTCATGGATAGGGCAAGGTGAATTTGAAATTGAAAATGTCCAACTTGCTTATTAGGTCATCAGAATTAAGCCTCCAAGGGGCCCCAGATGACTCTCTTGCCCAGGACCCCAACAACCTTAAGCCCACCACTGCTGAGACCAAAACATTTATATCAAACAGTTTTACCATAACTGAATGGGGAAATGGGCATCTCTTCAGTCAGATACATGAAAACCGATAATGTGTTCTGTAGGAGCTGTGTTCAGAAGTAGGGTTTCTATTCCTAACATCATTTTTGTTCATCAGAATACAGAAAAGATTTCTTCAGCTCATCAACGTACTGATTGATTCTAACTGCATTAGTAGATTATGGGAAAACTCTATAGCCTGCCCCTTGAAAATGTTGTACAGATAGCTTATTCATAAATTAAGGAAACCAGAAATATACAGGGTTTAAATTGCCTGCAAGCTATGCAAAGCCTGTCTTTCAGAAGAAGAGACTTGAGCACACAAAGGGAGAGTGATCATGTTACAGTGAGTCACCTGTTAAAAACTCTCAATTTCTTCAGCAAGCAGAGACCCACAAGCTGAACCATGATTTACCTTTGCCGATTTATCAACATTTTTCTTGGTGTTCCCTAATTTCACTTTAAAAAAAGATGGCTTTGATAAGGTGAGAGACCACACCCGATTTGTTTTTCCAAACAGTTTAGTTTGTAACGTACTTCAACCCTTTGCTGCAACATTATTCCTAGATCTGTTTGCTATTCAGTTTCTCTTCCACATCCGTTGTACTGTACTCTTACGGTTCTACATCACTAAAGCAGAGATTTTGGAGTCTGATGGAATGAATTTCCAGGATACAGATTTGAGTGGGCAGAAAAGATAAAAAGGTGCTGGCTGGAATTGGAACCATATTGAATGGCACATGGTCTGATTAAAGTAGTAGGCCAGAGAATTAGAAGTGAAGCCACACCATGAGCTTTAAAAACATAACCTTCTCATTTTTCCTTGTGAAACTTCCTAAACAGCTGTTGCTAGAAGCTCTTCTGCTTCAGTCTCCACCTGACAGTCTGTCATTAAATTCACCTCCTTAGATTATGATTCTAGCAAACTGAGTTTACTGAAAAAACAAGATTCCTTAGAAAGCAATTTCTAGTGAACCAATACTAGAAAGAGAAAAAGCTTGTTCACTTTTGCCACTGAAGAGTGACTAGCCCTTGGTGCAACAGCAACACTCGAGACACAGACCTATCTATAAGTGGGGAAGAAACTGGAAGAAGATAAATCACATTTGACATTCTAATTTTAAGGGACTAGGAAAAACAATAAAGTTTCTTCACCTCTCAATAGAGCTACACAGATTTAAAAAGTGCAGTTCAGGAAAATCTCAGTTAATTATAATTATACTTCCACTTAGCTGAATGTTTCTAGCTATTTCTCATAAAGGCACATCTTCAGCACACAGCACAACACACCACCACTGTACAATCAGCTGACACACTAAAAGTATTCTTTTACCGTTGCACCAACTGACTCCGTCTCATGCTCCTCCTTTGTAAGCAACATAAAAATGATATAAAAAATAACTGAATTAATTCAGAAATGAAAATAGTAACAAATAATATAAATCTGGTACCTTCATCTTATTTCTCTAGAGCAATTGTTTATAAAGGTCACCACAAGAAAGAGCATGCAATACAATCACAATTTATTTTTTATAATTTCATTTTCTACTCTTCTTTATGTTTTAATATTTAATTAATATTTTTAATATTTTGTCTACTGTTTATGTAGCAAAAGACAAGAGGACTCTTTCTTATACAGCCATTAGTTGTATTTGTAAGGAGAAACAAAATAAAATTTGGTAATTAACTGCTTCTCCGTCTTTTGCTTCATTTTCTTCTGTGTTCCGAGTAGGGAGGATATTAAGTGAATGGTAATATTAATAGTGATGGAGGTGCCTATTGCCAGTCTCTCTCTTCTAAGTTAGGCCACATCTTGAATTTTAAAAGGGATGTTTTCAGCAATAAATTGAGAGTAAAATAAAGTGAGAGTAAGATAAAGACTTTACCTGAGGTTGGCTTTCATCAGCTTTAGTTGCCAAAATGCAGAAGTCTCCACAAGTAGTTATGGAAATCAGACTCCTGACATATTTCACGTACTTCTCGTTATTTTTCGTATCCCAAAAAACTATACAATACTCTGGACGATCAGGTCGAGTATATGCATAAACAACTGTATTGGAGCAGTAACCCCACTGCCGAGACAGATAATAGTGTTAAATTCTATCAGAAACTATTCAGCTCTATTTAACATTGTGAATCATTGGCAATATCACTATCACAATCATCATGAGTGATAATGTGACTGAGTAAAACATTATAGAAATTATAAAAATGAATGTTATGTACATGGAGATCCATTTTTTGGTAGAAATGGTTAACAGATTAGAAAATCACCACAGCCCAAGTCACTGAGAAATCCTTCTAAGCACTGCAAAATCTCTGAAAGCGTAGCCATAATGTAAGATTTGTATACTAAGTGAAATAACTCTTGATAACAATTCAAGATTATTTTAATGATGGTAGAAACTTCCACTATATTCCTATAAGACCTCCCATAGCACTGCTTCTACAACAGATCAACTGCTTGTCACATTAGTTCACAGTCTTGCTGCTAATACTTAAGAAAAAAGATATTGGAACTGGGAGGTTTAGACTGGTAATGATGTACAAAGCTTTTCATCTCTAGGTGATCCAACCCAGGTCAATAACGACTCTCAGTCATTACCATCTGACTGCGTTTCAGTGACTCATCTGAACAGCCACTTCCCACTAGGCATTTTGGTATATCCTTCTGATTTAAATAACTAAGTGATGAAAAACAATATAATCTGTTCTATATTAAAGGAAATGATGTAGCTTTGAAGCTAGGAATCCTTACCACTACAATTTAATATATTTGCAAGACTACATTTGCCACATAAGATCAGAAAATCATCATAACAAAATGAGCAAATATTGATGTCTTTATAAAAGTATACCTTTTCCATAAACACTTTGAAACTTGCAAGAGACAGAAACACAACTTAAAAAGTTTCTAAAATTCAGCCTTCAAAAAATCCCTTCTTCATTTGAAGTCTCTAAGCCTTGCCAAGTCTGGAAACCCACATATTCTGGGATGTAACTTGAAAATGTTTTTTTCAGCGTTTCATAGATATCAATGGTAGTTTCAAGAAAAAGTAGCAGGCATATAGCCCAATCTTTACAAAACTCTCACAGTAAACATTACGTAGCACTTCCCGTTAGGTTGTTTAGAATTATTTTCTATCTTTTCCAAAATGAATTACCAGAGCCACATCCAGTAAATTTGCAACAAACAATTGAGGGTCTTTTCCTAGCACAGATTTTTGTTTTACTCACACTTTGCTTTTTACAACAAAGTAAAACTATGTCTTTATTTACCATTGCAATAAGTTTTCTGAGACCTTTTCTTATGCCATTTAATTCATTTAGCTTCTATTTAGCTTTATTTTTATTTCAATAGCAATTAACAAAACACTAAATAGTCCGTATGAACTAGCCATCTCAAATTTATTATTTCAATCATCCTCAGATTGTTAATGTTACTTTAAGACTGAACAGTACGGAATATTTAGATCACAATTTTTTTCTGTATGCTGAAAGCATACATGTATAATCATATGACATAACAAATAAGGAGCACTGAACTAACTTCCAAGCCAGAAGCCTATTTTTAAGACTTATACCCTGCCCTATCCAAAAGGCTCTAGTACCACTTCAGTTTTGCGTCATCTTATAAATGATGATGAAGTAATACAGGAAGTCATATACAGAGTACACAAAGTTTATATGTACTTTTTTAACTGTATGAAAATCCAAATGTCAGTATACTATTTAAGTATCTCATTCTCAATTATGTGCTGCTTGATTTTATACAGTAAACCAAATGTACCGTAACTTCACTAAGGCAAATCTTTACACATCATCCAAGACACTCACAAAAGAGATTTATCCTATTTGCCACAAGTGCTAGAAGCGGACTCAGACTTCAGAAAGTTTAGGGCATTTGAAACATGCCAGACAGAGCTTTAGTCTATATAGAAGCTACTAGGTACAGCTAAGACTGGCACCATACTACAATTTTATTTGTGATTTTATAACCAGTTCCAGGTAAAAGTTCAGACTGTGTTCAAGCAGTAGCATTTTTACCATTAAACTAAGTTTATGTTCTTTGCTCAACAATTTTTAATCAATTATTCTGAGAAAACGTATGCAGATCTCTCACTCTGTCTCAGTAGAAATGAGAGTACCAAAGGAAATGCATCAGAAACATGTAGAATGATGTTCTCTGGAATGTCCTACTGCAGAGAGAGATGGGAGGCAGGAAAATTATAGATTTATAGATGGCTGGGTTGGAAGGCACCTTAGCAGATCATTGAGCCTGACCCCCTGCCCTGGGCAGGAAAAAGCACTGGGGTCAGACAACCCCAGCCATGTATATACATCTAGCCCCCTCCAGGGTAGGGGACAGCACCACCTCCCTTGGAAGCCCATTCCAGATTCTGGCAACCATTCCCATAAAGAAGTTCCTCCTAATATCTAACCTAAATCTGCTCTCTGTCAGTTTGTGGCCACTGTTCCTACTTACTCCAAGAAGTGCCCTGGTAGACAGAGCATCTCCTATTCCTTGCTGCTCCCTCTCCTCCCGCCTCCCCCACCCTCTGAATTTGTAGGCAGCCACATGATTACCTTCTGTAATTAAACTGGGTACATAAGGACAGATGCCCCATCTAGATTTAAAAAAATCCCCAAAAACAAATTAAAAAACCCCAGCTTTTAAAAAAAGACTAGCCTGGGTTACCTAAGGTCTGACAAGGGGAAATACTCTTAATTATTATAGTTACTAATAAGAGTTTTACCACATGGTAGAGAGACACAAACCATTGTTTGAATAAGCCAGCCCAGTAACCGGTCACAAGCTTTCAAAATTATAACAGGAAAACAGATAACATCAGTTTAAGCCAGATTTAAAACTGTGCCAATATGAACATTAAGGATGACTTTTACATACCAGTTTGCATCTTTCTCTACTAATTCAGGTTGTCTTTCTGCAGACTAACAGAGGCCGCACTATGCTGGCTCAGACCCATAATCCATTCTGTGCAGCTTCAAAAGTGGTACCAAGGGTGGAAATGGTAGTGTAAATAAGGCTTGGGCAACTATCAGAGTGTCAATTAGCCCTGTCAGAGGCTAATTATCTAGCAATGAAACACTGGATGACTGCCTAACCAACAGTTTACACTGCTGATCCATCAAGTGGAAAACCACGTCCAATATTTCAGTGTAAATAGAGGTTAAACATAAAAAAAAAACCCCAGAAGCTTGGATTTTTTTTCATAAAGTGACAGCTTAAGCTTCAACTCCCTTTGGAAATTTCCTGCCTCCCATTAGCAAGCACTGACTGAAGTATCAATTACAACATCAGTAGATTCCAGATTAGTGAACAGGAAAAAATTAACTTGTACAGAAACCAAATTACTGCATTTTAAGACATTTACATAATGACTAGGGGGAGAATTCTTTTTCAGCTAGGGGATGACTAAATGTAGCTTAGCGACCAACTGAGTTACCCAACTAAAGCACAGAAGATTCTGCTACTTTCTCCAGGTGGGCAAATGTTTACACTCAATATCATATGGTACAAGTACACCATAAAAGGAATATAGGCACATTGCCAGAGGTGATCTTCTTTCTATAATACAGGCATTTACACACCCACGGTAGGTAACAAAATCACTCCTACATTTTGGTCAGGTAACTCAGAGTTAGTCAGTGAACAGAAATCTGCCCTTAGTTCAGTCAGCACTTTTTTGTAATGAACTGGGTTTTAATCAGAAAATACTGATTTTCTGACTTCAAAACTTTTATTGGAAACATGACAAATTTAACAAGAACTGTTTCTGGAATTTCTGGTGAGAGAAGGAAACAGTGCCATCTTACCAGAATAGCCTGGTGATTAGGACCCACAGCAGGTGAGTAACAACCAGAAAGCTTTAGGCTATTCTTGAAGTGGCGGGGGTCTCAATCTCTCCAGCTTAGGCTGTTATTTTGTACAGTGGCCAGCGAGAGAGATGCTGTAGCTTAGTATTTTGGTCATGCAGGGAGGTAGCTGCCCCAGGTTCAAAACCCTGCTCCAATAAATATTTAATCATTTACACCAGGTGGAATAGCTTCAAGAAGAATGAAAAATCTAATACAGTAATTTTGGTACTTATGTAGGACATAATAGACCTTAATTCTCACAGGACAGAAGAATAACTTCCTGCCCAGATCCTGTAATGGTTAGGAAAAAGTGCTAGTAGAAACAATAACATAATTTTTTGGCATTTTTTTCTTCCATTTCACATCTGCTCAGTTTAGAAAGCAAACCTTTTCAGGCAGTACACCAAATTCAATCTAATACCTAAAAATTAAGCTGTGTCTTTTTGCTTTCAACAAAATCAAATACATCAACACTCAACTGTTTTATTAGTGATACACAGAAGAGACCTCAGCTAGCTCTATTAGACAAACTGTAATAAAAATTATTTTACACCATTTTTAAAACAGTACTATTTTTCAGCTAATAATCATATTTACTTCCAGCGACTCAAGTACTACATCACTACCTACCTTGTAATCTGGCCGAATGTTTGCAAAATATATGTAAGAATCAACAGCTAATCCAATCTTCAATCCGCCTCCTTCCCAGGACAGGGCTGACACCAGTTTGCCAGGAACCTTCAGTGTACGCAAATGCTAAAATATAGATGTATATTTTAATATATATTATCCAGTAAGAAGAACTAAAAAATCATGACGGACAAATTCTTAGACAGATGAAATTAAATACCATTGAAGTTACTTCACCAGAATAACAATGAACACAGAATTTAGCTCCTGTGCTCTTCAACAAACTAAAAATTAATTTAATTTACATTATCATAGTGTTCTTTTGTTTTCACTGAACTGTTTTGTTTGGTCAGAGAGAAACTACACACGTTTGCAATGGATGACTTGTACATAACTCAAATTCACAAAAATATACAGGAAAACATCAATGAAAGCAAAAATGTTTTTTCCTTCAATCCTTACGTACCTATTATTTAAACCACTTTTTAAATAAAATTAAACTTCCCATTAGTAACAACGGTAACCTTTGATATTTCTCAAGAGTTAGGATTAGCCTAATAGTCCATTATCATAGTAAAACAGGTAATTAAGGTCCTTTTGAACACAACTGCTAGAACAAACATGCCCATGGAGTAGGATGGCTGTATTTTTAGAATACACCCATCCTATGCCATGGGCATATGTAAAATCAGTTTTGGAAATGAGCTGATCATGCATACCCAAGAGCAAGCTCCACTGACATAACAAGTAAATCCTTCCTGAACCTATTCTCTTCCTCCTCCTTTCTACTATTCCCTCTACATAAGCCTAAACAAAAAAAAAAAGTTCAGTTATGACTTAACTAATACAGGGAACAACTATATCATTCAGATGACAACAGATGGCAAAATACTTCCCACTTTGTGGCAGTGTATGGAGATTACAATCAGTGAACTATGCAAAGTGGAAATTCATAAAATGCCATTTTCATATCTAGATATTTTTCTAGAGACTATGACTGCAATCCTGGAGGCACATATGCAGGTAAAAAGCCTTAGATATTGAAATAGTTCTGTGGAATTACTCATATGTATAAAACTACTCCTGCAACTAAGTTTTAAATGATCACGGCCTTAAGTTTTCTTTGATCATGAAAAGAAGACTTCTTGCTTAACAGAATGCCAGTGAATGCCAGTTGGTCTAATAAAACATATCAGATTCACCCAAGGAACCCTGTCTGCCTATGTCCTTAGACCAACATGGCTACAACCTACACCCCAGTGAATTTTATCTTAATTTAAATTTCATGTCTCAGCCTACCTTCATTATGAGACAATAACTTTGTGTCTGAGTTAAATGCAGGTGTATATTTTATTATTTTATATGACTCAGTATCTTATTAAGAGAATAGCAAAATGGTTAGTTGGACTAATCTGAAGCCAGGCAGAAAAAATAGAGCAAGGTGACACCTTTATTTCTAATGGTGTGAATTTCTGTGAAATATCTACCACCAGAATAATGGCCTGAGAGCCAGAGCAGACATGTATTCCAGTCCCCTGGCTTGAAAGCCTCACAGATGAGCTCTTGCTTGGCTCACCCCTACCCTTAACAGTGCCCACTGATTGGCAGCCTGCCCTCTGCCCTGCCTGTGAAGGAGCAGGCTGTCATAGACACCCCCAGGAGGGTTCTCACCACAGGAAAATGCCCTGCCTCCTTCCCCCAATTTCACTAATCAGCTGGCTGGCAAGACAGGGGGGGCCTCTCTTGTAGGAACTCTCCTGGTTCCTGGCACACTCCATGCTCCCCTCCAAGTCTACCAAGAAGAGTTTGAGGGGCAAAGAGGGGAGGGCATTCTTCCACAGGGAAAAGCTCCCAGAGCCTTACTGCACTGCAGCTGCCTCTGGACCCTGCAACCCCTCCAGGTTGACCCAGAAGAGTGCGAAGGAGCCATTCTCCCTGGAGGCAACCCTCCTGAGGCTATGGGATGGGTCCCACCACAGGAGAATGGCCCCCAATCATGGGACATGGGGGGAATTCTATGGCAGGGTCCCCAGCAGGGCCCCCTCCTGGGCAAGGGAGGGATGGAGAGAAAGCCTCCTCAACATCTGAGAAAAGCATACAGCCATTCAAGTCAGCGTAGGAGGGGGGAGATCTTCCTTGTAGCAATTAATCTAAGTTTCTTGGGAAAGAGTCACTTCTCTGCAAGAAATCCCATGAACAGCTCTATCCTCTTTCTGTGCTGGGAGAAAGGTTTTCTCCTGGTATGAACCTAAGACCAAGGACAGGTGTTAGAGACTAACTGGTTCAGAAGGCCACAAGCTTTCATAGGCAATAACCTATTCAGCATGTTTATCAAGATGCTGAATTAGGCTGTTGCCTATGAAAACTCGTGCCTTTCTGAACCAAGCAGTCTCCAAGCCAGTGGTTCTCAGCTTTTTTAGATTCGGGAAATTGCTCCATAACTTTTCTGAATTTGGCAGCACCCATTAAGAACAACCATTGCACTGTTTCAGCTTTACCATTATCAATCGAGACACAGCGCCACCGATATGTTTCCTGTGTTTCTTCATCGCTCCCAAGTGAAACTACCCCAAAACAAATGCATGCAAGAAGGAGTATGAGGGGATTAGACTAGGAAGGGATGCAGCAGGTGTTCCTGCCAGCACTAAACCTATCAGATAAGAAACCCATGCACCTACCGCTGCTGCTTTCTGATCTGGTACTGCATGAGATGCAAGGGAAGCACTCTGAAGATACCCCCAGTTGAGAACCACTGCTCAAGGTGTCATCCTGGTCTACCTTCTGCCACTGAATAGTTAATGAGGCATCTACGTGCATGATTAATTTTGGACTTAAGTTATACACAACAAAGAAGCCATCATCTGAAAATCTCAGCCAATATCTGTGAGTATCAAAATTAGTATAATGCCATTCCCCTTAGATCTCAAAATTAAGTTTACTTGTGAATATTTCTACACACTGGATGCAGAACCTGGAATGCCTGGGGCAGTCACTTACATTATAATACTAGTAGGCAGGGGCATGAGTCAAATTGTGTCCAAGATTCTGACAATAAATACTGAAGGCTACAGAATTTCCCCATAAATCAGGATCTTACTTTTTTCAGAACAAAACGTGCAACTCAATGTTCTTTCCTTACCATAACTGCTGGGGCTGGCCTGACATTCATTCTTAGGAACCAAGACTTCCTCTTACACTCACTATTGTTTTACATAATGTTGTGGATGGCCAAATATCACATTGGCTAATTTATTTATTTCTGATACTAGCTAACGGCCCGCAAGACTGATGGGGGCTGGGATGGAGTGCCGCCACCTAACGCCCCATGCTGCTGCTGTTCTGCCTGTTGTAGGGAGCAGGGTGGGGGAGCCAAGGCAGCGATGCTGGCTTCAGCTCCCCCGCCCACTTTCCGGTCTTTGGCACGGCCTCAGAATCATGGCAGAGCGCCCCCAGGCTTGAAGCACACTGATTGGCCATTTCCTTCAGCCAATCAGAATACAAATAAAACATTACGGCCACACAGACGGCCGTAAGCTTTTATTATATTAGAATAATGCAAAAGTAGCACCATAAAAATGAACTATAAGAACACTGACTCTCAGATGGTAGATTCTGCAACAGCCTATAAACCAAACGAGGGCCCCTGCAGGACACGATGGGCAACTTAGTCATCACGCCAGATGACAAAGCTAACATATTTAA
>NW_017728918.1:16682763-16691544 GCF_001723895.1 Crocodylus porosus | reverse complement strand
TATAAAAATATAAATATATTCTTCTAAATATATATAACTCACATATTCAAAGTACAGAACACTATGAAAATTCTAATCATAATTACAGCAATCACTAGACAAGCAAAATAAACACCTTAATTTGAGTTTTTTAGACAAGTTGCAACGTATTTTTACCTCACCAAATGGAGTGTAGAACTGAACAATATTGATATCTTTCTCTTGGGTAGTTGTTTTTTGGGAGCCTGCCACAGCCAACACACTTCCACAATGATTCCACTGGATACAAACCACATTCATACCAGTGTCAATCAAAACAGGGTCTATTTTTTAGAAATAAGAAGTTGAGTATTAGCAATATTAGGTCAGGAATGGCTCAACGATCAGTTTCCAAGACTTTAGCAAAAACAGCACTAGTTCATGTTTTAAATACACCTAATCCTATGTAAGTTCAGATGTTATCAGAGGTGCTGAAATAAAGTTGTTTCTGCACACCAAGCAGCTTACATACAAGCAAGATATTCCATTCCATCCCCCTCTATAAAGGTGCTGTGGCTCTCCATGTCCTCTATTCCCCTTCTCAATTCCCAGGTTTCACCAAAATCACGTGGCTCCCACCCATTCTAGGAAACTCTCTCTGAAATTCTGGAATTGACTGAATGCAGCAGCCAAAAGTAAACATGTTACAAACATAGAAATACTTTTCAGTTGGGTGTTAGACCTTGCCTGCATGAGATAAAAAGTAAGGTGTACTCACTTGGGTCATTCTCATGTCTCATTATCTGGCATCTTCCATTGTCAAAACAAATAGCAAGGCAAGGGCAATCGGGCTCAATGTACCCTTCTGCACCATGGTACCAGTGTATTCCAGCAATACTAAATGCTCCAGTTACATTCACCAAGCAATTCAGTTTCATTTTCATCTAGACAAAAAAAAACTTTAATCGTTATCTATCATATATTTAATCAAAATGGTTCTAATTGCAATGCACATTTATACCATAACCTTATAAAAGATTAGAGTTGCGTAGGAAATGTTTTTCCTACCCAAATGATTTTTCTTCCACCCAAGAAAAAAAATGATGAGATTTGAAAAAATGTTCCCAATCAAAATAGACAGTTAAAATTTTGAAAATTTTCACAAAGTATTATGCCAATAAAATTAAGTTCAGGTCAATCAAAACATTTTGCATTTACTCTGAATTAGCTCAATTACTAAAAAAAGGCATTTAAAAATGTTAAAAGCATTTAAATCTAATGTTATAATGATAGGTTTTCTGGTTTGGGTTTTTTTTTTAACTAGCTCTTGTTTACCAACAATTTCAGGACATATAAATTAAGGGAATATAATTTCCTGTCTACCAATCTTTTTAAACTAATCTTAAAATGGCTTCTTCTCTTAACTGATACATTCTATTAATTTAGGCAATTCTCTGTCCATCTAGGGAGCCAATTTAAAAGATTTCACTTTACATTGTCATTGCCAAAATATGTAATACTACACAGAGTTATTCCTGTATTCCAGCTAACTGGAACTTCAACATAAATGACAAATACAACACATGACTAACGCTGACATGGTGACCTAGGATTCTCGCCCCAGCATGGCCTACTGATCCGGGACTCTCATTGCATCCACCTAAAATTATTGTAGCATAGTGAGATTCACTTTAATGCATGCAGCATTGCTGCTTTATCTCTGTGTGTAGCCAATAAAGCTTTGCTTGACCTTTTAAATCAGACAGGTGTGTCATGGTACAGTCCATATAACCTCCCTGGCCCACTCAAATACTTGTGGGACATTAAGTTCTACACCAACCATTAGAAATATAAAATAATATTAAAGCCATTTATCTTTATTCAAGGACCAGCTACAGAGATTTTCCTTTAAACATCTAAGATCTTTAGTTCACTGTCTCCCTGCCAAAAAATGTGATAGGAAACCGTTGGTTTATGCCAGGAGTGTCAAACATTCACCCCATGGACCAGATCCAGTCTGTGGAGCCCTATGAGCCAACCTGTGGGCCTTGGACTGACCATGTACATTAAGGCAGATTGGTGCATGGACTAGACCCAGCAACATGGGTACTGCAAGTGGCACAGGGGGTCAGTCCAGGGCAGAAGCTGCATACAGCACCCATGCCAGACCAGCCCTGTGTAGGGTCTCCAGGAGCAGTCTAGTAGGGCACTGCATGCAGCCCACAACCCATGCCAATCCCCTGTGCCACGTACAGTGCTCACAGCCAGTCCAACCCCACATGCTGGATGCAAAAAACACACTGGCCCTACTCAAGGCTCACTCTGCATGTGGTGCATAGGGCCAGCACTGGGCACATGCTGCATGCGGTTCTCCACCAGCCCAGCCCTGTGTGTTGGCTCCAATGAGCAAGGGCAGTCTGGGATTTGATCTGGACCAGCCCTGGAGCCAGCACACAGGGCCGGTGCGGTAGGGCGCGCCAAGCAGTGAGTACCCCATGCACAGTGACCCCCTAGAGCAGGACAAGAATGTGCTGCTTGCAACACGCAGGGCTGAACCACCCTACACACTACATACAGCACCCACCAGACCAAAATTGGGCAGGGTGAATTTGATCCCCCATATGGCAGGGCACTGAAGGTGCCTGCCACTTTAAGGGCCTGGAGCTGGCAGCTGCCAGTTGCTTGATGAGGGCAGCCATTTTGAATCTGGGGCTGCCCTTATAAACAGGGCAGTTCTGCTGCTGGAGGCCAGGCAACAACACTGCCTGGCTGGAGGGCTGCTGGTATTATTTGGAGGTAAGGGAGGTGCTATAGGGGATGGTCAGGAGGTGCCTGGTCCTGGGTAAGCCCTAAAACTGCACCCTGCCAGGAGTGGGTGGCCTGCTGGGGCTCTCAGTGGCATGGGAGCCAGGCCAGTTACCACCCTGGTGAAAGGCAGGTTGGGGTGCCTTAACCCCTAGCCCCCACCACTGGGTGGGTTACCCCTTGTTTGAGGGTCTGGAAGGTAGACCCCATAGAGAAAGGGTGAGGCCACAGACTCACACCTGTCTGAACTTCCCCTGACTGGTCCATGCTGGGGCCAGGACTGGAAGGGTCAGGGGCCCACCATGAGGAATGCCCAAGAGCTGAGGGCCTGGGGATCCTACTGGCCTGGAGGTGGGCCAGGGCTAGCGAGCCAAAGGTTGTGGGGGAACTGCACCCGAAGGGGAAGCGGTTCAAGGAGCTATGCTGCCTAGTATGAAGGTGGAAGAGGCCGCCTGAAGAGAGGAATCCAGGCGGGGTTCAATTAGTAGGATTCTGCCATCAGCAAGGCTTGGGCTGCAGAGCAGGGGAGGAATGGAGCTGCAGATAGCGCCCCCTGGCATTGGGACAGGAAATGGGCAGCCTCCTGCTTAATTACATCTTTAAATAATTAACAACAAGGCATGGTGGGTGAGAATGTGGGAGGTTAGCCCAGGAACAGGTGGGTGGGCTGCAGTGAGATCAGCCCCGGAGCAGGCCCCCTGTTACAGCCCACTTACCCAATATTATTGCACAACATATATTGTATTGGTGAAATTCATGCAATTTTTACCTAGCACATGCATGAACAATTTTCAGGGCGTGTGTGGTTTGTTTTTTTTTTGTTTTTTTTACATAATTAATTGCAAACCAAAGAATGCACTGATGCTATATTTACTTAGCTGCCCAGAATGATAAAACAGGTACTATGGGCAGTTATAAACATACCTTTTTGAGATTCAGCAGGTCAGAGCAGACTCGATTAATCAAGTCTGCTCCACACACAAGCTGATGCACACTGCACCGCATCACGTACAGTTGTATAAGTGGCAAAATGAGCGTCAGTACACAGAAAATGGTGGTGGTGCACTTTTGAACTAAAACACCCTTAAGATGCCACCACCACTTTATACAACTGCATGTGCCGTAGCACCAGGCACTTTTAAAAGTGCCTGGCACTGCAACACCAGCATATGTACAAATGCCTATATGCCTAAATGTTTTCTGAATACCACACTCTCTCATGCTGCTAGAACTAGCAGGTAGACATTTTAATTTTAGTACACATTAAATGGAAGAAATATGGTAAAAGCAGTTTCTGCTGCTTACCAGACAAAAACTGAAAGTAAAATCTGCACAGCCTTAGTCATGGTGATCAGAACAAGGAACAGGCTTGGCTCCCTAGCTGCTGTTACTCAGTTACTTGCTACAAGAAAAGATCTTTCTGTCTTTCAACCACAAGGTTCATCTTTTATTCTGGGGTGCATTGTACATATATAAGAAAATATGGTATTTACATTAGCAAACTTGCTATATGTACATGTACATACGTGTGTGTGTGTGTGTGTGGAGATGGAGATAGAGATGCATACATTTATATAAACATATGTAATATATGTACTATTACATATATTATATACAGCAAAAGCTTTGTTATTCGGCACCCGTAGAGAATGGGGGGGTGCCGGATAACCAAATATGCTGATTACCCGAGAGGCCTGAACAGGAATCTTTGCCTTTTTGGGCTGCCACCCCTCCCACCCTGTCAGTGTGCTGGGGAACAAGGAGGGGGCTCAGCAGTGCAGGCTGCTTTGCCCCAGGCCATGGGGACCTGGTGAAACCAGAAGCGCCACAGTAGGCACTTCCAGTTTTGCTTTTGCCGTGCTGACCAGCATGCCAATTCATAGAGCATGCCAGTTTGTAAGGTGCCGGATAACGTATTTTTTGCTGTATTATATATATTGTGTATATTTACATTTTATATAATATATATAAAATTTTCTTTGAAAGTTAGGAAAACTAACTTTTACATTTAAAAATAATAGTTAACACAGACTCAAAGCATATAGCTCTGAACTTACTATAAAATTTCCCTGATTGTCATAAATGTGAATTTCTCCATTTGCCATTCCAAAGAGTAAAACTTTGCTATCAGAGGACCATGCTACGTGGCTCAGCTGTGTACCTTTCAAATCTTTCCCCCAGATACGATTACCTGTAACAGAAAGTCCATTCTATTTAAGAGAATTGGTAACTGGGTATATGTTACTTACGTGAAGGAAATATATCAACTAATAATAAAATTAACATTTAAAAATTACAAACGAAAAGAGCTATTAGTCATATGTATAACGACAAAAACAATTACTACAAACTATTCGATATGAGATACCTTACTTATGTAAAATTTGTGGAACATAAATTTAAATCTCAAGAATACAAGCATTATGATGCACCAAATGTGGAGAGCTGTATCTCTGGTGTTAATACAATTTTTTTGTTCTTTTAAGCAGTAAGTGACATGGATGTCAAGCTCTTAGTTTAATTATTTTTGATTATGCGTTCATTCTTCTTTCAGTGTATCACTATTCAGGCACCGAACGCACATATATGCAAAACCACCTAGAATGCTGGCTTAATTATCAGCACGGAACCTAGAGGTTTTTTGTTTGTTTTGGTGTTTTTTTTCTTTTAAATCCCAAATTCTCATTTTTTTTTTTTTTAAAAAAAAAAAAAACCCCAAAATCTGTGTTTTTCTGTGATTAGTGGAGTTTCATTTCAAAGATATACATATGAGCTGAACACAAGGTTTTTATAAATATATTTACAATGTTAAAGCGATATGGGAGCCTGCCAATGCCTCAATTACTATAATAAATTCTAAATGCCAATGAAGTTGGGGGGTTTTTTGTCATAGAAAGTCAGAGCTCCCCCTGCTCCCTTTGCTCACCAGGACGGAGGTCCAGCTGCGGCTGTCCAACTACTGCACTGGAGGTGCCAAGCAGCCCTGATATGCCAGTGCCCTTCACTCCCAACCCTACCAGTGCCCCTCTCCTAAACCATAGCCCCCTGGCCTCCCCAGCCCTGGCAGTGCTCCTCACTCTTAACCCAGAGCCCCTTGGTCCTGCTGGTGTCCCTCATTCCTGACCCACAGCCCTCACCCCCAACTGCCCAGTATGTGAGGAAAGGGCTATGTGTGTGGGGAAGGGGTTGGGTGTGTGAGAGGGGGCACATGGGCACAAGTGATGTGTTGGGGTGCAGGGGGAAGGCATATGCCCCTCCCCCCTCCACCACACACAGATTTCTGTCCCCACAGTAGGGCACGGAGCTACAGCCAGGCTGAACCAGCTCTGGGCAGTAGGCGCCTCCAGAGCCCAATGGGCAGGACTTGGTGCAGGAGGGAGTGCCATGATGACATGGCCAAGTTGAAATGCAGTAGCGCAAAGTTGTAACCCCTTCTGCTACCAAGTGAGCAGAGGGCACCTCACCTTAGCAGCCATGGAGATGCAGTACTCTGTCCCACGCCAGGACCCCCGCCTGCTGGGCTGCAGAGGCAGCTTCTGCCTAGAGCTAGTCCAGCCTGGTTGCAGCCCCACACCCCACAGTGGGCACAGAAATCTGGGGGGGTCTTGTCCATCTGCATTCCAACTCATACTTCAAACAACAGACTTATTTTTATTATTGATTATTTCTTCATACCAACATGTTGCCTGTGCAGCCTGCACCCCTTACCCCCATATTTACTTGGAGAAAGCTGCTCTCCACTACCCTGCCTGGCTGCCATATGCATGTGTGTGCATGCATATGCACATGGTGCCCTCTGTCCCCAGCCCCAAGCAGCCCTTTTCAGGCTTGAACTCTGCCAGCCTGCACAGGGAAACCTGTAGCTTCCTGGGTTTCTCTCCTTTAAAGGAGAAAATCTGTGTTTTGCCATGGCAAACAGAAAACCCAGAAAAACAAAGTACAAAGACCATGCTATTTTTACACATTCATCTTTTTCCACAATTTAGCAAAGGATTCAAATTACAATCAAGGACTGTAGCAATGGCAAAATTAATCTTTAAAATGACCTTTACAATTCAAACTATGCGTGTGCAAAAAAAATGGTGATGTAAAAAATACTGGATTAAAAAATAAAATATGCAAAAGTGGACAACTTAAGTGAAGGAGGTTATCAAATTTTAAAGAGAACTGTCACCACTAAATTAAGAAGGAGCAACTAGTATTTCTACACAAAAGTAATCTTTATAGCCAAAAAATGACTCATCTTTGAAAACAAGAATTTACAATATATATTCCGTGGAACCATCACTTCAGCTATATTTTTAGTACTAGATAAGCAGGTACTTAATTCAGTTGGTGTATCTTATTTTTGTTTTAAGCATGTTTTCTAAGGAAAATTACCAGGTGAGAGCTAACCAAATATCCACAATACTACATTAGTTAATACAGCAGTTACCTTACCATCAACTGAACCAACAATCACAGCCCCATCTTCATATACAATACAGATCTTTTGTCCATCCGCATTCCAACTCATACTTCGAACAACAGACTTATTTCTATTATTGATCATTTCTTCGTACCAAGCACCTGTTATCGGAAAATGAAATTCAATTGTACCTTTCATCTTAAAATCCTTTAAGTGAAGACAGTATAAACTCAGATGTGTTGATTATTAAATCTCAAATGTGAAAAAAAATCTACAAACTGCACAACGATATTCACAAATGCTACTAACCTCCTGACATGTTAAAAACACAAAAAGAAGAAAGATTACAAAGACTCAGAGAGAAATCAAATGAAAAGGAAATAAAATTAGTGTTGCATCATATGAAATATGCATTCAGCAAAAAGAAATAAAGCTTCTAAGTAATTAAGCAGAAAGAGACCTGACATGACACCAGACAGCAAATCAGATGTGGCATTCCAATGTAATAAGGCCGCAAAAAAAATACTAAATTAGCACCGGGCTTTGCATAAAATAGAAAAGGTGTCATTACAGTTTCCCTTTTGTAAAAGTTTGATGAAACCATCTTAAGAAATACTGAGGGGGGATTTTAGTTCTGGGAAGGCATCAATGTGGACTACAATAGTGCTGAGGTGCTCAAACAAAATTGTATCTGAGAAAGTGCAGAAGCCAAGTTGTTAGCCCAGGGATCCCCGCAATCCAAAATGAAACCACTTAATAAATTTAGGTGTCTACCAAGTTTTGTGGCTGCTGAGGCAGCATTATTTGGAATTTCTATTTTGCAAGTAAATCCTCAAGTGTTCCATTTAGATACTTATGGAACTAATTTGGATCTACCCCTAAATGATGGCATGGTTCTTTTCTAGTACTAACTTATGTAATAAGGTCATCATGACCCTAGGCAAAGTGAAGTAATCCACTTGATCTGGCACAGGAAGAATAGTGAACTGAAAGTCTCTCTCTCCCTCTCCTGATTCATTTTGGCAGGCCCACTTGTGATAATTGCTCAGCTCCTTCAACTGAGTTTAAATTCACTGAAATGTTTTGAAAAGGTCAAAAAAAAAAATGCAAAAGGTATTTATATGATACACTTGCTATACTAGCATACTGAATTTGTGATATAATTTCTAAGATAAACTTATTCAAAACTTTCTTGCTCTAAACAAAATGACTACACCAAAACTTTTACCAATATGGCTTTTTTGCCTGCATTAACTGCCATAGCATACCTAATTATTCAATATTAATAGTCAACATTGAGCCTAAATCAGTAAGTTCCGACCCTCTGCATAGTTCTACAGCCCTTCTTCTTCTCAGGAAATAAAATAGTAAGTATGTACAACTGACCACTGAGCAAAGCTAATAAGGTTTCAGTTCAATGTGGTTTACACATCACATGTTTGAACTACCTTAAATTACCCAGGCTTATCCCATATGGTACCTTTATACAGCATCCAAACAATGATGAGGCCATTTTGATCACTGGTGGTTAGTTTCTGATACTGTTCATTCCAGGTCACCACCTGCACAGAACCTAGAAAATTGTATAAAATTCACATTTTATACAACTC
>NW_017728918.1:16681073-16682663 GCF_001723895.1 Crocodylus porosus | reverse complement strand
TCAACATTGAGCCTAAATCAGTAAGTTCCGACCCTCTGCATAGTTCTACAGCCCTTCTTCTTCTCAGGAAATAAAATAGTAAGTATGTACAACTGACCACTGAGCAAAGCTAATAAGGTTTCAGTTCAATGTGGTTTACACATCACATGTTTGAACTACCTTAAATTACCCAGGCTTATCCCATATGGTACCTTTATACAGCATCCAAACAATGATGAGGCCATTTTGATCACTGGTGGTTAGTTTCTGATACTGTTCATTCCAGGTCACCACCTGCACAGAACCTAGAAAATTGTATAAAATTCACATTTTATACAACTCCCAAAATAATACTGAAAATAAAGATTACAAGATCCTTTTTTAATAATTCGTCAACATTTCCTAGAAACTCCAGCAATTCACTCTGTTATCATTTTCAGCCACTCCCTTTTTTGTGACTAGGAAAAAAATATTCTTCTTCAGACAAGCAAAGTTTGTTTGGTAATATCTTTATTGAACTAACTGTAAATTCCCCTCCCTGTTAGGGTTTTTGCCCAGCTAAAATGTCAGGACTTTCACAGCTTTATGCATATGCCTAGATGACCCTATTTTTCTGTCCTCCTGCCCAGCCAGAGCACAGCCCCAATGAAAACTGCATAAGCGCCAAAAACTGAATTTGGCTCACAGACCAAAACCACAAAACATTCAATGATTTTATATCTAGGTATGCAATATAAATAAGCCCTGTTATATAAAAGAAAATCGTCTTACTAGTTTCACAATAGACTATCAGCAGCTTACACTGTTTCTCGAAGCATTAGATGTCCTAGTTTTCAAACCAGGATGATAGTGCAACACAACTGACTCTTACCACTGTGACCTTCCAAGGTCTGATTCATAGAAAGATTGCTAGGAGCTGCAAGACCCTTTAGTTTTGCTTCATCTAAAAAAAAAATTAAATTAAAATATAAGAATTATAAAAAATTATATGAATTGTTCGTTAAATACAGCAATTTGTTGTTTGGTCTCAAAACAGATTTAAGACTTAAATCACATGATTAATCCCACTGGTTTTAATAAGACTGCTTATACCTGAAAGTTTGGAAATAAGTGGCCCTTTAAAGAAACATACACACATTCTGTATCTATTGATTGTTGTTTGTTTGCTATTCTGCATCCCTCCCAAGCTCTGATGCTCAAGATCCAGAAGACCCCTTAGAAACCACTGCCATCTCTCCCTTTGCTCAATTTCAGCATGTTCAAAAAAAAAAAAAAAAAGACATACTTTACTATCCTAAAATTTATTTAAGTTGTAAAATGCACATAATTTGCTCTTTAAGTGTATGTGTAATAAAGCACACACTAATTAGCAACATGAAATTGACAAACAGTATCAAGATACCAAGGAAATCAGAAACTAACTGAAAATGAGTCTATACTATGGAGCTAAAGTGAGGAAAATACTCCATAAAAGAATGGCATGTAGAAGGTAGTTCTATTTTTCACAAAATGAAATTTCCCACTGGTAACTAAAGCAAAGTTTAGGGAAACACATAAGTGACAAAACCTCCTATTACAGGATGAGATGCTACAGATGGGGGGAAAAGGATG
>NW_017728918.1:16678295-16680042 GCF_001723895.1 Crocodylus porosus | reverse complement strand
CTGTGGGCCTCTGCAGCTACCTCTCCTGCTGATGCATGGCACAGGAAAGCTGGGGGCAAAAGTACCAGCAGGGCAGCCCACACAGTTGGGGACAGGAGGCTGCAGAGCAGCTGGTGAGAGGGAGGGCATGTGACAGTGACTGCCTAGGAAGCAGAGAAGGGGGCTGGGGTAGGGAGCTGAACAGCCTTGGTCTAGATCAGCATTTCTCAACCTCAAAAGCAGATCACAAGAATAGATGAAAGGGCCATGAACATTAAAACAAACTTAAAAAATGGATTATCTTTTAAAGCACAAAAACGTAGGACACTGTGGCTTTCCCCTGTAGGCTGGAAGAGTCCCAGCCTGGAAGGGGCTGCTTGGGACCCCCACCCCCACATACCGCAGGGGCAGCAGTGAGGGGCACTGGGTCAGGAACAGTCATCGATGTTTACAGATGGGTCCTGGGACAAAAAAGGTTGAGAACCACTGGCCTAGCCCAGGATTCCCACAGAGCAGAAAGCCGCAGAGCCTTCCTCAGCCTGACGAAGGGTTTTTAAATTATTTTTTTTCCAACCGTTTACGTTGGTGTAATAAAAGATACCAGATTCACCCAAAGAACCTTGTCTGCCTGTGTCCTGTGACCACCACGGCTGCAACCGACACCCCATAGCACCGAGCAGAAATAAATTCATTCTGTTTGTCTCTAAATGCGATGTTGATCGGCAACGGCCTGAATTAATTACACGGTCAACACGACATCTTTTCGCTCGGCCGATCCAACTGCGTGCGTACAAACAGCCAGAGCTGCACTGCAGCAGCTCCTGCTCCCCAGCCCCTGCCCTTCCAGCGTCAGCAGACGCCGGGTTTTCGGAAAGAAAAGCCTCCCGTACCCGCCTGCGCTTCGAGTTCTAAAACTTTCAGCAGCCCTTCTTCTCCGCCACAGGCTATGAAGCCTTGGTCCTTGTTCCAGGAGATGCATCGCAGCCGAATGTTCCCGGGAATCGCGATCTGGAAAAGAAATCCACGGGGGGCTTTACAACCACTTTTATTTTTTGAAAACGCCTCCACCCTATAAACCACGCGTGCTCCGTGTTTTGGCCCCCCGCCGGGATGCTAACACGGGGGACAGGGGTCTGCGCCCAAACTCACACGGGCCCGACTCGGCCCCGAGCCCCCTCCCCTCACCTTCTTGCTCAGGTAGATGAACATGGCACCGCCGCCTCCTTGGCAACCAAGTTGCCCCGGCAACCGCCGCCCGCTGCCGGAAGCACGTAGCACCACTTCCGGGGCGTGGCCCGAGTTCTGGCCCCCATTGGGGAAGAGCGCAGCGGGGCTTGCTGGCGTGGGCGCGCTGTCTCCCTTACGTCACCACGTTCCAGCCTCCCTGGACTCGGGGTCGGGGTCCGTTGGTCAGCGGGGGATCGCCTTCCCCGCCCCGGGCGTGAGCGCCGGCTCTGGCCCCTGCCCCAGTTTGAGTGGCTGTAATACAAGATACTGGATTGACCTCCAAGCCCTAGTCTGCCATTTGGTCTAATTCAAGATGTGGGGTTGACCCCCCCCTCCCCAAAACCCTGGTCTGTCATGTGGTCTAATACAGGACACTGGTTTGACCGCCAAACCCTGGTCTGCCAGTTGGTCTATTAAGGATCATCTCTGAACCAAGAGTTCAAGATTTCTGCATTTCTCGAGTGAGCACCAGCCCAACCCAAGGACTAGTGCTGCACACACGGGCCAGGGGTTTTCTCAGAGCCGTTTCTTCTCTCGGAGT
>NW_017728918.1:16637602-16676131 GCF_001723895.1 Crocodylus porosus | reverse complement strand
CTCTTCCAATGTAGACAAATTGAACTCCATGTATTTTTTCAGTGGAGGACCTTTCCATTGGGCACATCTACATGTGGAATTAATATGCCTGAATTTTCTGCACAGAAAAAATTCAGGTGCATTAAACTGCACCCAGGCACACATCTGAACTGGTGCCCAATGGGAGCGAATTTGCTCCCAATGGGAGCTGTTCAGTTCAGGGCTGCTCCTGCTCTGCTCTGCCCCATTCCAGCAGCCAGGAGAAGCACCAGGTTCCCCTAGGTGCTAGCCTGGGGCTGACAGGGGGTATAGGGGCTAGTCCTAATCTCTGGGTGGGGGGGTTAGGGAGAAGGGGCTGGGAGCTGTCCCATCTCTGTGGCCTCCCAGCCACAGCAGAGATCAGGACTGGTCCAGTCCATCTCCTCAGGGCTGGAAGGTAAGGAAATCAGGGCTCAGCCAGGCAGCAACTGGGCCCTCTGCTGCCTGGGAGCTATGTGCTCCTACTTTTCATAGATGATAAATGCAGAAGAAACTATTTTAATCATCCAGTCTCACCTCCTAATACAAGCATATCATATGCCATAGGATTTCCCTAACAATTTCTATTTGAAACTAAACCAGGTTTGGTTTTAAATTTCTGGTAATGAAGAATTCATCACAACTCTAGGTAAATTGTTCCAGTGTTTAATTACTTTTGCTGAGTTGCCCATCCTCAGCTTTCAGATGCTGGATTTTTTATACCTTCTAACCAGGAGCAGATTCAATATTTGGCAGAGGGAAGTGTAGGAGCAGTCCAGGCTACAGAGGTGGCTGCACTCTCTTGCTGCCTCCCCATTGTGAACAGATAGCTCCACCAGAGTCTCTGGGGATTTTTTTTAAAGCTCCCAAAGCAGGTAAGAATCCCACACTTCTCCTCCATGCTCAAAGGCGTGCCCCTCTCCTGCCTGCTGCTGCTGGTTTTCCCACTATCCCAGGGCAGGGGGAAGCTTCAAAGCTGCTCCTGCCCGCTCCACCTGGGCTGTGCTCAGTGGGGACAGCAGCAGTGGACATGAGCAGGGAGATTCGCCCCACACTGAGCTGCTCTCAGAGGAGACTGGGCAGGTTGGGGGAATTCACCCTCCTCCTGCCCATCGCCACTGTTGTGGGGTTTCCAGCTGAGTCCAATCCCTATGCAGCCACACTGGAGCAGACATGTGCTGCCTTAAAGGTTCCTTCAGCCTGAACAGTGAAAAACAGCAGCAGCAGGCAGGGGAGGTGCCTTTGAGCACAGAAAGGGGAAAGAAGGGGACAATTCTTGTGTACTTTGGGAACCTTAAAATAGTTCCCAGGAGCTCCCATGATGTGGTCCAGTCCAAAATGTTGAGGGGAAGAAGTTTCAGCCATGTTCCCCTGCTTCCCCCTCCCAGATCTGCCTCTGTTTCTAACAATACTTACCTAGGCAGGTGCTAATTATTGTGCCACAAAATTCAATACCTTAATTTATCTTCCTCCCACATTAGTTAAATGTCTCATATAACTCTGTACTTATTAAAAAAAAAAAGAAAGAAATCCAGAATAATTTGGATCAACAGCACATTCCTCAAAGAAAAAGCCCTAAAGTGAACTGACAGTGAATGTTTTTTTCATCAGATATTTATGATCATAATATTCAGTGGAATTTTGAAGGTGCAGAATTATTGTAACTGATCAACCTGTTGTAACTGTAAGCAGTAATTACTTTGCAGTGCTGGGAGAGACAAATCTGGATATGTATTATTGTACTGTAAACATATTATGTTTAATGTATAAAAATTACAAGTGATCAGAGCTGGCATATATCAGAGTTAGATGATACATTAGTTGAATATATAAAGTTAGAGAATAGGCCTAAATAGCATTGATTAAGTTATTTTATATCTAATTTCTTGTCATGAATACTGAAATATAGACATTGTAACTTGCAGTTGTATTCAAAAGGTCCATTGTTCAACTCACCACTTTCAAAAACCTCATTAAAAAAAAAATCTATCTGCTTTGAAGTTCATTCCCCTACTGATTTATAGAAAAAAATGATTCAAGAACTATCTAAAATAGTAGCAATTGAAAAGATAATGTGGAATAAAAGGATATGTTTTGTGGATAGTGTCTCCAGGAATGAGGTGACTGTGTTTTGGAATGTAATCAGAGCTTCGCACTTACATGATTCTTCAGTTGTGAGCAGACTGCTGGATATCACTCCTAGGAAAGAAGCAATGGTTAAAGTAGTTCTGGTCTTTATGATTCTTGGGAATAGAGGCATAACACAATTGTGTCCTGCATAGCAGCATTCGGGCTGCTATTTTTGTACCCTTCCTAAGGTGCCTTTGAGGGCTCATGCCCTACTTGCAAACCCCACCTCCCCTTTGGTAAACTACTGCTTGGGAACCTCAAGGAATCTTGGGAGTTAAAGATCATTTGAAACAATCACTTTAGATATGAACAGACAGACAAATTATGCAGAGTTAAAAAGGAGGGAAGGGATCTTACTGCATGTCATCTTACTGTTGCCCCACTGTAACTGTTTTGTGTCTCCTTTCCTATTCCACAATAAGTGGATGTTAAGCTGCAGGAATTTAGCCCTGTTTCATTCAGGATTAGATTTTACTAACCAGGGATAGGAATGGATACACAAAACAATTACCAGTACTCAACTGACACCTGGTAACTCTCCCTCTAGTTGTCAGTAGGATTCATTTGTTTGTCTCTACCCAAAATGCTTTAAAGCCATCAAGAGCATTTAAAATGTGATTTACTTTCCCCTTTTGTGCTGTTATTTTGTAGTTTACTCAGAGACAAAGACAATAAACAAGTCGGTTTCTCAGGCGATTTTAAACTAATGGAACACTACAGTATTTAGGTTGCAAGCACTGTTGGAAATATGTCAGTCCGAATAAAGATGTTTTATTAGCATTATTTTAAGGGAACTATGAAATATTTCTAATACTGCAAGGTTTAGAAATCTAGTTTTGTAAAGTCTTTAGTTTTGTAAAGTCTCATGTTCTTTCCTGTTAAAAACAAATTGGGAGTATCAAAACTTACACAATGTGACCAGGGACAGGGAATGGCTAAAGCTGAGCTATATAAAAATTATTTAGACATGTATCTGTTTTAAAATGGTAAAGAGGCAACTGGAAATCCAAATTAACTTAAATAGCTAACAAGCTATATCTTGTAAACATTGTTGAGCTAAAGTGTTGGTCACGAAGATATCTAAGAGCACACAAAAAAATTGTTCATGGTTATTTAAAAGATGTGGACACAAGTTCATTCCAATATACTTAGAGAGTACATCAATATGCTTAGCAATGTAAAAACATGTCCCAAGGATTTTACAATCTAGTATAAAGACATACTATTACTATTTGAAGATCCACATTAGTTTGTCTACTAAATTACAAGCGAGTTGGTAGTTGCCTAAATCTCAGCAGCAGAGGGTTTATATTTACCTCCTAATGTCCATTCAGAGTTGCATTAGACTTTAAGAGTGGATTCATTTTTAAATGGATTCATTTTTAAAATGGTAAAAATTAATTTGCTTTGGAGCTGATGTTGAGACTGGTGTCTCCTTGACTCCACTAAACTTATATTTGTTCAGCTACCTTCTTCGGAACATTCCATTAGCTTGATGGCCAACATACAAAGAACAGCTATTCAAACTCTAGCTGGAAAAAAAATCAGTTCAAATATCACACCAACATGGTTGGTTTCCAACTGACTGCCAGTGAAGTTTCATATTTGCGTTAAAATTCTCCAACAGACAAATGCAAAATTTTCTTGAATTAGGTCCTTTTCAGCCAAGTGCTTCTCATGTGGCCTTGCTCCAAGTACACCCTAACACCTTCTGCAGCTCATCTCCAGAGGTGAAATCTAGCATGCCTTCTTCTGGATACTGAGATAATTGATTTTTGCAGAGCCTAGGCGTATCGTTGCCTTTAAGAAACTCTATAAGCCATACAAAATGTTCTCTTGCTGTATATTTGCATTTCATTTAAATTTACTTCATCCTGGTGGGATGTCCAAGATCCACAAAATTTTTTTTTTTTTTTAGTTTATTTAGCTACTTTCATGGATGTCATGCTTTGCTATTTCTATTTACCATCTCAGGGAATGCAGAGGTTTTGTGTCCTGTTTCTCCTATTCTTTTAATGCTACAGGGAAGTAATTAGTGAGCTCATTGCTGTATAAATTGGTTTCATCCAATTTAACTCTTCAGTCATTTTAATTAAAAGAACTAAGACCCGCTCTTGTTAGAATAATTCCCGTCCTAGAGTATCTTCCCTTCTGTGCCTTGTAGCTTGCCAGCTCAGTTTGCTTGTCTGTGTCCCTCAGCTCCCTGTTTTTTCCACATCATCCTCCTCTTCCCAGCTATGCATCATACAGCCTCAGAATATCTTTTCCGAGCCTACTTATCAGAACACACCTATACCTCAGACTTATTCCAAGGCATCCCGATATATACCATAACTAAAAGCAAATTAAAATATGGAACTGGCCAATGTGAACACCTGCCTTACAACTGCTCACTCATGTAACCCTTAGCTTTGGTATCCCTTCCTAGTTTATGCCATCCTTTCTTCCATTATATCCTTTTCATTTGCCTAATATTTTCCTCACTTAAGCCCATGATAAAACCCTTGATAAGGCTACACTGATCTGACCACACTGATAAGAAAAAAAATTGATGGCTCTCTCTCTTCAATCCAATCTCCATAGACATAGGTGGCACAAGGCTGGGGATAACGGGACTTATGCCCCCACAAATGCAGGGCAGTGGTGGCAGCGTGGAGTACAGCAGAGCAGCCCCAGGTGTGGGCTCCAGGTGGCTGCAGCTGTGGTGGGGGCACACAAAGACAGACACACAGCCGCATCCTGCAGCTTCAGAATGGAGTACTGCCCACCACAACAGGTAAGTCTGTCGTGGAGAAGAGGCGTGGGCAGGCAGATCAAGGCCCCCCACAGTGAGGGAGGGAGTGGGGAAGAGGCAGGGGCAGGGGCAGGAGCTGGGGTGAATGTGGCCCTGGGGCGGGTCGTGAGACACTCGGAGCCCAGGTGGCTCATCCAAGGGCATGGGGGCACTCCGGCTGCAGTGTTGTATCCCAGCAGAGGCACAGCAGGCACGTGCCCCCAGGATCTGTGTGCGGGGCAGAGGCAGGCTGCCATGGCGCACTGGGCTCTGTGCCCCACTGCTGCTGCTCTGGGAGTGGCACCATGTGCCTGTCACCACTGGGCTGTGGCACAACATGTGCCCACACGGCAGCAGGACACACATGGCATTGAGCCACTCCTGGGGCAGCAGCAGCAGGGCGCAGAGCCCAGCCCACAGCAGCAGCCCACCTCCACCCCTCACACAGATCTGGGGACACATGCCTACAATGGCTCTGCAAGGGTGCACAGAGGGGAAGGAGCCCCCCTAGACAAGCCACTCAGGCTCTGAGGGTCCCACAACCTACCCTGGCTCTGGGGGAACAGACAAGGAGCTGCAAGGTCATTGCCCAGCCCCACTCCTGAGAGCTGCAGGGTTGGTGTGTGTATTGTGTGCGTGTCTCCTACCCAAGTTGGGGGCAGGGTGTGCGCATGTGTGTATATGCATGTGCTGCACTTTCAAACCCGGCTTCTCCCCCACCCTCTGGTGCCTTCTCCCCACTCTCATCCTGGATATCCTTCAAATTATTATGGTCACCCTGTACCTGAACAGTGCTTATTCCTCAGTTATTCCACACTTCATGAGGTGTTGCACTTCATACCTGAGGTTTGTAAATTACAGTGAGGTCCTTAGCTATAACATGCTAGTTAATTCCCATATGGTGTAACAGTTGTTTTAGTTAATGTATTAAAAGAACTATTTGAAGGGTCACATGGTTGCAGTTGTTAATGAAAGCAGAGCTAAGATGGCAAAAAGAGACTATAGTTTCATAAGTTTCAAAGAGCTTTGTGGGTAGCATCCCAAAAAGCAAAAATACTTCAAGAAATGCATTCAGCTGAAGAAATGCGCTATTTTCTTACTAGAGCATGTTTTCTTATCCGGATTCAAGGTAAAGCCTTCGTAGCAGTCACAGCTATAGGAGCCATCAGTATTCACACAGACTTGCTGGCAGTCATGGGTTCCCCGTGCACACACATCCACTCCTACAGAAGGAGAACTTGCATTGATTGAATATAATTTAAGCTTCTTTAATACTTCACTGTGTTTCTGTTAAGACCCAAACCATGAGCTTGCTTGCCTTTCTGGATAAGGTGGGATTAATTAGTTAATTAATAATAACAACCACCACCGCCATGCAGTGGTTGTTTGGTGGGCTAGGATATGAGATAAGTGTGGCTAAACTCCATGCCACAATGATGCACATGGCCTTCTAATCCATAACTATTGTCTTCAGTTATTTCCAGGTCTGAGGAGCGTTACAAGTAATAACTGTTGTTATATGTTGACTTGTATAACATGAGGTATTACATGTAGACCCATAGAAAAGTTGACCAACCCCTTGCTTCAGACAGGATCATTCCTGACTAGTATTTCTAACAATTGTAGATACTGTTCTAGAACAGGAAATGGACGGCTCATGTGTCTCCAGTTCTTACCTGAAGAAGGGAGAAATAAGTAAACTGGGATTATACTTACAGGAGATAAACATAAGATTCCAGGTAGTTTCTCAAAACAAACCAAAACATATTAAAGCATAAAGGAGAGAGACTTTTTAGAGTAGGATACATTCAGTTCTTACTGGAGCAGGTTTTCCGATCTGAATTCAAGGTGTAGCCTTCATAGCAGTCACATCCATAGGACCCATCAATATTCAGACAGATCTGCTGGCAATCGTGGGTTCCAAGTGCACATATATTTGGTCCTATTGCAAGCATTTTATATACACATTATACACACAGGGAGCACACTATGCCTCCCCAAACAGTTATACTGTTTTAACACTTCATATTTACAAACAGATTACCAATAGGAATGAAACTAGGAAGCCCCATTACACATGGTCACCATGCAATGATTGTTTTCGGGACTAGGATATGGGATGACTAAATTCCTATTCAGTGTACACACCACAAAAAGCTGTTATGACATCAGGCACTAACTGGGAACTCCTTTGTAATCATATCCAAAGAGGAGAGAGGCACTACTTTACTCTGATACAGCTTGATAACGTGCAGTTAACACAGGAGTGGCAATTCAGAGTAGATCTCCCAACACCAGCTGTGTCCCTCCACACGCCATCCCCTAGGTGCTGATGTGCCACTAACTGTATGTCACAGAGAGTGTGTATGGCCTCTCAGCCCCCAAAAACAATATCTACTTCACTCCTTCCACAAGTCAGGAAGCACTTGCTATTTATATCTAATGAGTTTACAATAACCCGGGGCCCATTAGATGTGAAGCACTAGCTAGGTGTCAAACAGTATTTGTGGGTATTGGTTTAGAGCAGGATACATTCAATATGTACATACTACATTTAAAAGAGTTTGGAGAGGTCATGTGTTACATGTCAAAGCATTACTAGAAAAAAGAAAACAGGTAAAGAAGATCATTGCCTTTAAAAAACTGAACAAAAGTTAGCAGGGAGCTTCCCAAAGATAACTATGTAACTTAATAGAGTAAAAAGAAATATTTTTCTCCTGAATGCATTTACTAAACCAAGATTAAATTCTTACTGGAGCAAGTTTTCTTATCTGGATTCAAGGTGTAGCCTTCGTAGCAGTCACATCTGAAGGACACGTTTACATTCACACATAGCTGCTCACAGTCATGGGTTCCAAGTGCACATACATCCACTCCTGTCAGAGACATTGTACAGAGGAAGCACATAGTCACTGCCAAAGCTGTCTACCTTTTAACATTGCACATTTCTAAATATATTTCCACTAAGATCAAACCAGGGCCCTACACTACTCGTGTTGGCTGTGCAGTTGAACTAAATGTGTAATACCGAGATATTTTTGCTGAGCAATCACATCATGAAAAATGATGACATTTTGCCCTTACTGGCACCACTTCTGTACCCATATACATAGACATGCAAGCAGCACTTGGCCACCTTTAAGTGAAGCAGGATTTGGCCCCTAGTTGTTTGGGTTTTTTTTTTTACCCTGACACTGATTTGCTATGGCTGTGTGCAGTTTACAAAGGAATGGAAAATGGAGGTCTGGAGAGGCACAGTGTAGGTGATCTTCCAGCCCCATTCCCAGCTCTGAGGCTTGGTCTGCAGCTAATCTTCATGCAGCATTGTGCATAGCCTGCCAACCTCCCATACTACATATTGCCCTGTAAATCATAGGAGTCTTACAGTTCATATCTGGCATGTACATTATCATGGAGTCTTCAGATATGCTACAGCATCTTTATAATGAACCCACAGAGACTAGAAGAAAATTTCATTAAGAGAGGGTGTTCACTATAATAGAGTAAGTTAATTTGCTGCATAATGAAAATACTGCTTCCTGCTGCTGGGATTGTTTAAAGTGGGGTTTGTTCTGCATCAAGGGCCAGCTCCCAGTTACTGACATTATTGCATCTTTAAAAAGTTTTAGAAGGAACATACTTCTCACAATGTTAGTAGAAACAGGGAGGAGATGGAAGAGGGTTATTGCTTTTAAGACTTTAATAGATGCTGACTAGAAGTCTCCCAAACAGAACCAGAAAAAATAACCCATTAGAGAGAGAAAGAGAGAGAGAGACTTCTTTCAGCTGAACACATCCCATTCTTACTGGAGCAAGTTTTCCTGTCTGCATTCAAGGTGTAGCCTTCGTAGCAGTCACATCTGAAGGACCCATCAGCATTCACACAGAGCTGCTCGCAGTCATGGGTTCCGAGTCCACATGCATCAACCCCTGTCATAGGTGTTTTACAGAACAAGAACAAAGTCATGACCAAGGTTGTATATATCTTGTAACATTTCACGTTTAAAAGTATTTTCCTTTGTGATTGAAATCAGGGCTGAATATTGTATATTATCCATTCAGTGGCTGTTTGCTGGACTAGGATTTGTAATAGAAAAAACTTTCTATCCAGTGTCCACATCACAAGTAGATATTAGAACATATGGCATTACTGATGACCCTTTCAAAAATCAGAAGTGATAAAGTATTCATTGAAGTGACCAAACCTGTCACAGTTAGAAGTACTTTAACCTCTGAGCTATTGGGCAAAAGGTATGGGAAGCAGAAAGATGGCATGCCCAGCAGGAATGATTAAGGGCTGGCTCTAGGAGAAGGTCCATATGAGGGAAGCAGCTTGCAGCCTGGAGTCAGGCACCTAACACCCTGGGAAGGGTAGGGCTCATGCCCCTGTCTTTGGTATCTCCTATTGACTAAATTAGGTGAATCCTTCCTCACAACACTGGGTTTTGTGGGTGCCATTCCTAAACATTTATTTCTTCCCATGCATGGTAAAGAGGTGCCCAATTTGGAGCTATAGATTGTACTAGTGGAAAAGGCATTTAAACATTCAGCACTACAAGGCTCAATAATACCTGTGTCCTTTCTCCCCTGCTTGTGGACAGGACCCAGCTCAAAATCATGGCACTATGAATCAGGCTTCTATGTTTCTATTCTTTGCTCTGCCAGTCATGCACCATGTGACCATATGCAGTAGGCACAACTCCGTCTTCCCCCTGCTTCTCCCCTACCTTCCCCTGTACCAGTTCACTGCCTGAGACCTGGTGCTTCATGGCTGGCTATCTCCACATAGGATGGTCACTAGTAAGAAATTCTTCTCTCCAGGCCTTGGGGCCCTGAGGCTAAAGAAACCTCCCGTGGCTGGAACATACCCATCCCATCAAGGTGAGGAGAATGAACGTCGCAGTAAGTCGGTACCACTCCTACTCTTCCCCACCTAACCCCTGATGCTGGTAGACAGCTGAACTGGTGATGTACCTACTCCCAACTCCAACTATTTCAAGGGCCTTTGGATATACCCATGAGAGAATCTAGAATTTTGCAAAGGGAGGTACGGATGGTAAGGTGCATGCAGCATCACATGTAACACAACACATTTTCTCCAATTAAAAAAGCTTTACTAGGGCCTAAAGCTCCATTATTCAATTTAAGATTGAAGCTAAAACAAACATAACTTAATTGGAATTAATTTTAAAAATCTGCCGGGCAGTGAAATAGGAGTTTCATTACCAGGAGCAGCTAACAGACAGCAGAATTGCTAAAGAATGGGTAGCCTGACTGGTGGAACATCAAGACTATTAAAAAGAAGAGGGGGTTGTTAATACCTATAGAAAGAAGAGTTTAGAAGGGATCAGGTAGATTATAATGAGCCATGAAGTCGATTGACTGTCTCAGCACTGCCTGACTAGAAATGCTGCTGCCACTGCCAGGCAGTGGGTTTTAAATTTTGGGTGAAGCAGGAATCAGGGGGGATGCAAGTGTACCAGTGTATCCCCACCCTCCGATCCATTCCTGGTTATACCACATTTCTGGGTGCTGTTTCAAGTCATCCTGATAAAATTAAATTATTATGAAGTACTTAAATGAAAAGAGGGAGGCAAACGCAAACCAGTATCTTGAGTTATTTCAGCTGCTACTTTTAAACAAGCATGGGAGGGTTCTCATGCTTCAAATTTTACTGCAAGCAGAAAGAAAGTAGGAAAGAGGAAGCATGTTTTCACAAGTCAAAGAGAAGTTTGCTGTACTCAGAAATAGTAAGATACATTTTTTAACTCAGTCCAGCACTGTCTTCTTACTGGAGCAAGATTTCCTGTCTGGATTCAAGGTGAAGCCTTCGTAGCAGTCACAGGTATAGGAGCCATCGGTACTGACACAGACCTGCTCACAATCATGGGTCCCAAGTGCACACATATCCACATCTGTGAAAGGCATTTTAAAGGAGTTAAACAAAAAACTGATTACCTGCAGGATACCACATGGTACAGATTAACCATCGTTAACTGTTCACTGGACTTGGATATAAGATCTCATAGGATTTTCCTCCACAATGCACCTCATAAATATGTGTATATAATATCTGACACCATTTGGCAATTTATTTGTAGTCATCACACAGAGGCATTCACTGAACTGAACCTGTCTCTCACCGCAGGCAGGGAAAGACATACAAAATAAGTCAGTGCACAAGCACTGCAAGAACATAGGCTGGAAGGGATCTCTTCGGCCACTGAGTTCAGTCCCTTCCTACCATATCATATTATCGTTTTCATAAATGCATTGAATCTGTTTAACAACTAATTAAGTTTTACTCACAATCATGGAATCTGGTTTCTAAAATCCATTATAACTGCCCTGAATAAGACCACTGTCATGTGCAATGAAGACTGGCAGGAAGACCACAAACACTGACAGCAATAAACTGCAATAGATCAGTGTCAAGGGAGTTATCTCCTGAAGGACCCTATTAATCACACTGAGATCTCAAATGATTTCATATCTGCACTCACAATCTGAAAGCTAAGACAAGAAGCAAGTTAATGATACATGCACATGGTATAAAACATGAGAGAGTTAGAGACTAGTGAGAACAGAAAAATACTGCAGGGTGACTAGGAGAATAGGGATCTTACCCTCTTCAGGGATAAGAATGGGGAAAAACATGACAAGAATGCATACTATTCTCCAGCTTGTGGAGTACAGAAGCAACAGCAGCCAGTTATCCATCTGTGCCACATCCAAAGGACAACTATAGAAGGGCAGGATGGGAGAAAAGTCTCTAGAATGCATAACTTTGCAATCAGGAGATTCATTAAGGCACAAGAAGTTCCCAAAGGCAGAGCTGTTTCTGTAGTTGGTTTATTGTTGCCACATTACATACACATTTTAGAATCATATGGGCAGCAAAATACAAAATGATATTCACCTTTGAGCAGGGGAATGAAAAAGCAAACAAATATATCAGGGGAAAATCATCTAGGATGCAAGTACTCAACAGGCATGTGAACACCTGGCAGGTAGTAACAGGAAAAGACATTTAGTGAACAGCAAACCGGATAGAAGTTTGGAGTGTGACACAGTAGGCGAAAAGGCTGTTTTGGGGTTGCCTATGCAGCATGCCTTCACAAAGCTGTGGCTTTCCATTCATCTTCCAAAGCCCATCTCTCAAACAACCAGAGCTTGCTGGTCTTTAGGATGGTTATTTGAGACAGGGTTCACTTAACAGGGTAACAATAAAGTGCCTGGGGCCAATTAGCTTTGTCAAACACCAAAGCAGAATGGAGAAAAACAGCAGAAAAAGTGAATGAGAAAAATAGCATTTGATGAAAGTAAGATGGTACTGGAGATTTCTAAAGGCATCTATAGAACTTAGACTCTTCTTCCAAGGATGATGGAAGAGGTACCTAATCCCTATATTAGGTCTGAAAAAATCTCAACCCAAGCACGTATCATTCTGTCCTGTTATTCCCTTGAAAACCAGAGGCTTTGTCTCAATGGCCTAGCTTTCAATAAAAATCCACAAATTATGTTTTTCTTAAAAGATGAAGAGCTCTAACATAACTAGCCCCCAGTTTTGCGGTATAGGCAAACCAAGCTTCCACTGACCTAGACAACATTACAAAGCTAAGAAGTTTTTCTTCTCAGTGGTGGTCTTGTTTTGAACAATGTCCCCAATGCGCTGAACATTTGATTTTAGCCCAACCACGTTGTCCTTGAACATTAAGCATATTGTTTCCCATGGTGCCACTTTGGCTTGGTTTGGTTTACTTGCTGTCTGTGTATATCAATTTTTCCTTGACCAAGTACTAGGCTGTGGCTATAGAACAGGATTTTGTTTTCTACAATCTTAAAGGTCCCTTAGAGTCACTCTGGCTATTAGCAACCTTTTGAACAAGTTATCCTGTCTTTTGAGAACAGAAATTGATTCTCCTATTTTGGCAAATGAGTCTTAGAGACCAAATCCTGGCTTGCAATGTACTTGGGTGCACGTCAGAAAACCCAGAGTTATTAACGGGTGCATAAGTTAATCAACTCTGTTCTGCTCATTTCTCCAAACCTCTGCACGAAGGCTATATGGGTCTCAGGAGAGCCTGGTCTGCATGTTTATTTTGCAGAGGATTATGCCCGTTTCCTGACACCAGCCAGAACTCAGCCATCACACCAATAACTCAGCATACTAAGAAGCCAAACCTCAAGGTATTTCCTAAGTTACTAATAACTGAGTAAAGTGTCCTAACTGCAAATGGTCCTCCACATTTCTTTTATAATGAACTAATAAAATATGTCTATATTCACTGCCCACATTTGAAGTTTTGATGGTAGTTTAGTTTTATGCTTTGATTCCATTTTTGGCAGGTACTGAGACAAATAATAGATTCTCCACAGTATCGCCTCACAATCAGCTGAAGTTTAATATTCTTCAGTATTCTTGGTTCTGATTGTTTTAGCTATACTTAGTAAAAAATAGATCTTAATGGAAATTTACCAGTAAGGGCTTAGGACATCTATTTTATAAGACATCACTAACTGTCAGAAAGACAGCTTTCTTCTTACAGGGGCAGGAACATTGCTCTTTCTATGTTCAGCTGAGACTCCTCCTACACAAAAATCCAAATTAACATTCTGTTCCTCTAAATGGGCATTTGTATTCAAAAACAAATGAACTTCACTAATTTAGAGCCCTCAGTGCACTTCAAGCCCAAATCAAATGCACATTCTGTGTTCTGAACGTTTCCAAAAGAGTGAAAAGGGTGAATTTCAACCTCTAAGCCCAGGAGACCTACTTTCTTATCATAGAAAATGAGGGTTGGAAGGGACCTCAGGAGGTCATCTAGTCCAACCCCCTGCTCAAAGCAGGACCACCCCCAGCTAGATCATCCCAGCCAAGGCTTTGTCTAGCAAAGTCTTAAAAACCTCCAAGGATGGAGATTCCTCCACCTCTCTGGGTAACCTGTTTCAGTGTTTTACTACCCTGCTAGTGAGAACATTCTTCCTAATATCTAACCTAAACTTCCTTTGCTGCAACTCAAGACCATTGCTCCTTGTTCTCTCATCTGCCACCACTGAAAACAGTCCAGCTCCATCCTCTTTCAACCACCTTTGAAGTTAGTTGAAGGCTGCTATTAAATCCCTTCTCAGTCTCCTCTTCTGCAGACTAAATAAGCCCAATTCCCTCAGTCTTTCCTCATAACTTAAGTCATGTCCCCCAGCTCCCTCACCGTTTTCATTGCCCTCCGCTGGACTCTCTCCAACTTGTCCACATCCTTTCTGTAATGGGGCCCAAAACTGAACACACTACTCCAGATGTGGCCTCACCAGTGCTGAACAGAGGGGAAAAAATCACTCCCCTTGATAAACTGACACTTAAGATCACTTGCTTACACACAGGCTTGAACTACCAGGCTTTTTTGGTTATCAGCTCACAACCCAGGGCCCTCAGCCACAGAAGAAGCCTAAAAAACAGCTTACCAAGCAAGTTACCAAGAAACACAAAGTGATCCCAGTATGACAAGCTGCTGCCACACAGCAGTGCCAGCACAGTGAAATAGCACCGCTATCTACTAACAACTCGACATTTCCCATGCACTCCAGGTAGTGTGACAGTTCTTCCACAATGATTACTTCGGGGCTCCGAAGAGCTACTAAACACAGTTGCCCTTCTCTCCCTCCTTTCCAGCTCCACAGAAAGAAGAACAAAGGACATGTGCAACTCCAGTTCATTTGCTGAGCAAGTCACCAACTATATGAAGCCGAATTACATTCAGAAGGCAATGCCTTTCTGACACTGAAGTGTGCCTCCCTCCAAAAACAGTCCCACTGAAATCAATGCTGTTACTTGCTCAGTAGGCTGCTGTTCAGTGGAAGGGATTTCAGTCTGGCCACCAATGAATAAAGACCTTAATTTTCTACCCAGGTGGTACTAAATGAAGTATGTGAATATGACAGATGCACTTCTTGGAAGAAAGAAACACTTCTTTCTTCCTTGCAGAGTGACAGCAGCAGAACCCAAGCACATAACTTCCTTCTTGGAAAATCATCTTACCACAAAAAGTCTCCTTGAATTTGGATGTCAACTTTCCAATCACATCGTAGGTCTCCACATAAGAGACATGTTCATTCAGTGGCTCACTGGCCATCAGCCTCAAGGACTGGATGTCTGCCCGGCCCACTCCAACTGCGTAGATTTCGATGCCAGAAGCCTGGGCTCTATCTGCTATCTCCTGCACCTGGTCCTGGGGATGCCCGTCTGTCACAATGATGGCTACCTTGGGGATACTGAGAGAAGCTGGCCGAGCCCCTGCTTCTTCAGCAAAGACTTCTTCCATGGCTGTCTGAATGGCTAGGCCAGTCATTGTGCCGGCAGACAAGGGTTCAATGCGGGACACAGCTTCCTTCATGGAGGCTTTGTTGAAAAAGGTCCGCAGGAGGAACTCGATGTTGACTGTGCTGGCATAATTTAAGACTGCCACGCGGGTGGCTCTTTCTCCTACGTCCAGAGTATCAATCATTTTTGACAGGAAGATTTTCACCTTCTTAAACTCGTCGACTCGAACACTACGAGAACTGTCTATGATAAACACAAGGTCCAGGGGCCGGCTCTTGCAAGTACCCACTGCAAAGAATAAGAGAAGAAACATAAATCCCCATAAACTCCAAATTCAAGCTGCCCTTAGTTGCAAGCCGCTCCTACCTATTAAATGCGGGGTGCTTGGGTACATTTATAAGACGATTAAATACTACACTGACAGCTGCATTAGAAACACCTTTCACTGAAAGCCACATAAAGAAGTAAATTACAATTTTACATGTCTAAGTATTAAATCAAGTATTGAAAGAAAATTATGTTGAGTAACAGCTGTAGTGATGATACAGAAACATCCCTTAGAGGCATAAACTGTTTGGAATTGGGTTGTTTGTTTTTATAAATGTTTAAACTTGAATTTCCCAATTTTAAATCCAGGTAGGTAAAGTACTGATTAGATCATTCCTGGTTTACATATGAACAACCGCATTAATCACATGGCTGCCTGTTAATCAAAAATTTCTTTTTGACTGTATTTTACACCCAGTGGAAAGTGAGAGCATGAGATAACTAAGCCAGCAAGGAGCCAGAAACAGAGGATGCTCTGATAAAAGTGCTGCCTTTGGAGGCTCCTATAAAACATGATTTTCAGTTTTAAAAAAAAATAATCCCAAAGGAATATTAATTAGGAACAAATCAACAGACACAAATTTCATAGACTCCTAGAGAAGTCGGGCTGGAAGGGACCTCCAGATTTAGTCCGACCCCCTGCTTAAGGCAGAATCAGCCCCATTCAACCATCCCATACAAACCACCATCTAAACCAGTGATTCTCAACATTTTTTGTACCAAGACCCATGTGTAAACATCACTGGCCAGACCCAATTCGGTGCCTCTCACTCCCGACCCGCTGCCCGCAGTGTATGGGACGGGGAGTGTGGGGCAAGGGGCCCAAGCAGCCCCTTGCGGACTGCTGGCCTGCAAGGGGAAAGCCACGGTTCCCCACATTTTTCTCCTGTAGAAGAGAATCCATTTTTAAAGTTTGCTTGCAACCCTTTCATTTATTCCTGCAACCCACTTTTGGGTCCTGACCCAGCCGTTGAGAAAAGCTGATGTAAACTCTGCCTAGTACTGCTGCCAGTCCTGGCACAACACCGACCTAACACCTAAACCTGGCACAGGTAAAGCCGGGGAACCACCACAGCCAGCACCCCGCCTCTGGAAAAGGCTGGCAATATATACTCAGGAGAACCAGGCTCCGGCTGTCAACCCCGTCTGAATCTATCCCAGGAGGCTTTCAGCGCGCCAGCGTACCCGCGACACCCAATACGAACGTGCCCACGTGCTTGCTTTAATGAGCCACGGATTATGGAGCACAGACTTTACAACAGGAGGGCAAATGCACATTACTATTACAGTTGAAAAACCCACTAGACTCCACTATAAATCAGATTCGAAATGTAATATCGATTCTCACCAGTGCCCTATCGTTTGTCTCCCGGGATGCCTCTCAGCCCTCTCCTGGAGATTCAGATTGAATCCCTGGGCAATCCCAGAGGGGCTGGCGACCCTACCCGAGGCAGAGCCACCTGCCACGGAAGAAAGCGATGTCCCCGTCTGACCCTGGTGTGAAATCCCTTCAGGCCCCAAACCTGGCGAGGGCTGCCCCTAAGCGGAGGGACAAGACCCTCTAGCCAGGACCCTCCAGCTTGAACCCCACCACACACGCAGCAGCAGGAGAGGACGGGGGCGCCCAGCAGAGCCCGCAGGGGAGCGAGCGAGGCGCCCCGGGAGACGCGCGTCCCCAGCCCGGAGCAGCCGGTACCTGCGGGCTGGGCCGGGGCCGGGGCCGGGGCCGGGGAGCCCGGCGGCGGCAGCAGCAGCGCGAAGCAGCCCAGGAGCGGGAGCGGGAGCGGGAGCTGCATGGTGCCACCCTGCCCCGCGTCAGCCCGGCCCCGCGCCCTTAAAGCTCCGCGCGCGGCGGGAGGCGGCTCCGGGGGGGAGGGGGCGGGGCGGGATCACCACAGAAGCCCGCGGTTTGCTCAGGGGCCGGGGGGTGGCCCCGGGATGGGGGCAGAGGACGTGAGGGGGCTGCGTGTAGCAGACTAGCCGGAGCAGGGATCCTCCGCCAGCTGCCCCCCAGGCGACGGAGCGGGGCGGGGCGGGGCTGGCTGCGGGGGAAAGCTTCCTCCCTGGGCAGGCGGTGAAGCACTAAAACAGGCTGCCCGGAGGGATGGTGGGCTCCCCCTCGTCGGAGGCTGTCAAACCCGGCTAGACAAAGCCTTGGCTGGGGTGATGCTTTGAACGGGGGTTGGATTAGGTGGCCTCCCGAGGTCCCTTCCAGCCCTCATTGTCTAGGATGGATCTGGGAAGACAAATGCACCGGGTTACCTAGAGGTAGCTAACTGAAACAGGGCTCTGTTAAGGTTTTTCATTGCACTGAGGCCCCGGTCCTTTCCAAGCCCCGTTTTCTATGATAGCTTTGACTGGGCCCACTATGGAGCAACAGGGTTGGTCCAATAAAAGGTTTTTCCCCCAACAAAACTCTCACCTCAGGCGCCCTTTCTGGAGCGCAATGGCACTCTCCTGCTGCAATCAGTACACCTCCCAATAGGCAAATGCAGTATCCAAACCCTTCTGGCTAGCTGTGGGCTCGCTGAGCTGCTCTGCAACAGAAGGGTGACTCTAGTGGGTTTTTCCCCCCCCATAGCCAAAAAAAAAAAAAGTGCAAAAGCAAAGAGCTGGCATTTTGACAGGAGCCTGGAGGCTGAAAGGGTTGGGAACCATGGCGCATGGCCAGGTGGGATCCAGTCAGCTTCAGGAAACACAGGCCCAAAGCGGCCACACACAGCCACTGGCTGCCCAGCCTTGGGTAGCTCAGGTTGTCCCCCTGCATCCCCCAGGGGCTTATGGCAGAAAATATTTTCCAAAGAAGCCTGTGCGCATGTGTGTAAGCGCACACCTTGGTTTCAACCTCTGTCCCACAAGACAAATTCAAACCACAGAGCCATGGTATGCAGCCTGCAGAGCTCCCCACTGATTGGGAAATGTGGTGGTGGGGGAGCAGTGGCAAGTAATAGGGCCACCCTTCCCTGGCTGCCTGATTACCAAACCTTGTCCCCTCCCCTCCCCATCCAGGGGCCAGATCATGCCTCTTTCCCCCCTCCGTGGCTGGATCAGGACCAGGCCATGCCCCCTTCCCCCATGCAGCCAGGATGGAGACAGACCACACTCCCTCCTCCCCCAGTGCAGCCAGATCTGGCACCTCCTTGCCCTTGCACTTGCCAGATCCAGCCCAGGGACAAACACAGCACTGTCCATCCAGCCGGAGTGGGGAATAAGACAGGGCTCTCTAGCGCTAGAACAAACCTACGTGTACATTTAGCAAAGGCTACAGAGGTTTGCCTCCTTTATTTTTCCCTGCTGGGCTGGGCAGATGTTGACCGCTGTACTTTATTGTCACCCACTTGGACAATGCTTCAGGTACTCCCGACCCCCTAATCATCCCCAAAACAGCAGAGCAGTCAAGTGCCCAGGATGGCACTTGTGAAGTTTGAACCTCCAAACAATTCTTTGTGCTACTCTCTGCTCTCCTGGATTTCACACAGTAGCTAGCCCCTGGGTACCCTCAACTCCATAGTCCTGTCACAGGCCAGATTCCCACAGCCCTCAGTAAAGTCCAGTTCTGCAGTCGGCAGAGCAGTGGTTCTCAACCTTGTTAGGCTCAAAACAGCCCTCGGAAAACTTCAGCATTTAGTTCTCACTTGTGCTTCTGACTACAGGAAAATAAGAGCAATTCTTCTGTTGCAAAGAAATCAGGAAGGCCACAAAAGGGCAGAATGTTTTTCATACTATGGATTCGTGTTTCAAGTTTCCAAGTTTGTCATCTGAATCGTATTTGCACACCTAAGTGCTAACATTGATGGCTCCCTTGAGAGCATCTTGAGCACTCTGGGAATCACTGAGGCACCAGTAAGGATGGCATCCATAATCCAGTCTGGGCACCACTTCTAGTAGTTGGGTAACTAGTATTTTTCTGTGCCCTGCGCAGAGGTGTACATGGCAGGGGGTTTCTAGGCTCCAGCAGCTAGTCTCCATCCATGCTGGGCCATAGGAAGTAGTCAGCAGGCAGGGGGCCCCATCCAGTGGGGTGAAGGCAAAGTGCCACCAGAGCCCATGGCAAGCACCAACATAAAAGCCACCAAATTCAGCAGCAGCATTAACCACCCGGAGCCTCCCTCTCCCCCAGAGCAAGCTTCAGTCCCTCAACTGTCTTGTGCTCCACGTGCCCAACTGGCACCAGCCTTGCCCTCAGGTGCATTAATTGTGGCCTCTGCCCTCCCCTGTAGCTATGCCCATGCCTTGTAAGTAGTGCTTGGTATCACTTCCTTCCCCTAGCCCTGGTGCAACATTTGGTCCCCCTCAGGCCTCGTTGGGGCTTCAGCCTTCCTGGCATTGGACCTTTTTCTCTGGCTATGCCCCCTCAGGCTAGGTCCACTGCCTCAGCTCTTGGCTTCTGAGCCCCTGGCCCTGGTCTCGTCTTTCTCGGGCCCCTGACCTAGGCAAGGCTGCTGTCTTGTGTCCTAGCCCCTGGAGGCTGTGACCTAGGCAAGGCTGCTCTCATGCTGCTCAGCCCCTCCAGGTCTCTATTCTGGGTGCCTTTCAGGTGCCCCATGGCTTCCATCCCACCCCATAGCCACAGCTCAGTCCTTTGGTCAGACTTTAACAGAAAAGCAGTTTGCTTGTATTTGTTATATCTGAACTGTCACCCATCCTGGGGCAGTGCCCTACCACAAGCCATACTTCCCCATTAGCTGCTCTGTCTAGCTCCCCAGGGTAGCTTTGGTGTACGTGGGCCTGTATCCTGAAGCCCCTCTCCCCCAGGGGCTCCCCTTCACCCACAGCATGCAGGGCCAGACTGCCCCTTTCCCTTTAGGCCTTGGTTTATATGGCTCTAAACCATACCCCTTCCAGCCATGCATCTCCCCAGTCACACATAGGGGTTTCCCCTTTGCTCAATGGCTAGCCGGCTTGGCCACTACACTATCTCTTTAAAATAACAGGGACCTCTGGCTCCGTCTCACAAGCCTGCCAAAAAAGGCTAGCCCTCACTGACTTAAAAAAATGCAGTCAAGATTATTGGTAAACATTTCTTTAAAAGATTTATTAAAGAATCATTTATCACAAAAAAGAGAAAAATACATAAAGATTCAAAGCATGCAACCATCTTCTCCCACACTTACATCATTTCTGTCTGCATTTTTTTTTTTTTGCATTCACAGCATACTGCAAAACTGAACTTTAGTTCCAGTCTCACTCCTCTTGAAAAATAGTGTTTCAAGGCATTGGATAACAAACCCCCCAAAAACAGTAAGGTAAGATAATGCATGAGAAAAGTGCAAAGTTAAAAAAAACCCCAAAACATAATAAAATGTACCGCATTCAGACCCCCGCCCCCTCCACAGCAGTGTATTTAAAGAAAGGCAAACTGTTCTTACTGCTTGATCCGATTTTCTTTATGAACTACTGTTACAAAAATAACAATACAGTAAAGGGTCTACACCTGTAAATACTTGAATCTGTGGCTCCCTCATTTTATGCATGCTGTTCAGTTGATACCACCAGAAACCACACAAGAGTAAAGTTGTTCATATACAGAAGTTTTGTACTATAAGCCTCTAAAGAAAATGTTTCTGAATATGAAGAAAGAGGAAAAAAAAAAGAAAAAGCAAAAAGCAAATAGACAGTCATCTTCAGACATGTTTTGCTTAGCAGGTTTATATCAAAGTGTCCTTCAACAAAACAGTTCTCTCCCAAAGCCCTGAATATTTCTATTTAAGCAGTTCTGCAAGATTAGAAGTCAACCCCCCCGGCAAACAATAAGCTGGTCTACATATTAAGTAACGTAGCCGTTGCTTCAGGCAGGTATGTAGGGAGGTGGGGCTTCCTTCTCAGGCATCTTCACTGCCATTTCATAGGTTGGCAGAACATACTAGAAAAAAGAAAAAAATAGCCAGATGAACTGTAGTCTTTTAAGACAAAAAATAACGTGGCTAATGTGACCTATTGCAGGCAGGTTTGAGAGTGAATTTACTCCCAAGTTTTAGTATGTACACTAAACAATGGCGCAAAGTATAAAAACAGCTCGTGTTCTGCTCAGTCTAGACCTTGGTCATATGCCACTTGCTGTTCACTGGGCAAAGGCTAATTTCAGAGATCTCTCTCTAGCTACATACAGGTGTTCATTTCTAGCAGTGGAAGGTTTCCAGTCTCCAGGTGGGGCAGGAGCAGTGCTTTTCCAGAGCAGGGTGACTCGGGTCTCCTGGTTCCTAGGAAGAGTTAAGCCACGGGGAAGTGTACAAGTGTTCATTCTGCCAAGAGAAACTCCTGGGAACATCTTCTAACTGGTTGGAAACATGTTCTTCCTCTCTCAACTGCCATTTTTGGATTGTAAGAAAGAGAACGAACATTTGTACACTTGTGGCTTCTAACGAGAACGGCATTTCTTCCACTAGAAACTTAAATGCTCGTATGCAGCTTCCAAGACATTTTCTACTGGCAGAGGCGGGTAGGGATGGGGGCAGACAAAGTTTCCAGGCATTTGCTTCGAGTGTTCTGCATATTGCGTCTCCAAAAGAATTTAAAAGCCTGTTGGCCAATTAGAATATTCTTAAAGGATTTTTAAAGAAAGTTCACCGCCTTGGGTTCTGTCTAGTCTAAATAACCATTGTTTTACCTTCAGCATTTCTGTTAAGAACAGCTGTAAACAAGGCAAGCTTTGCTTGGGTGCAATGAGTGGGTGTTTCCCTCCCCTGTACTGTTCTATACCAGTGGTCAGCAACATTTTGTGGCAACAGGCCACACTAGGATAGGGCCGCTACCACTTTTCCCCCACTGCCTGGCTGCGGCACAGCACAAGAATGTCTTACTGCCCAGCTGGCCACCCAGGTGCTAAGACCTGAGATCCACAGGCCAAATGTGGCTTCTAGGCACAGACTGCCACCCCCCTGGCTCTACACAATCCTGCAGAGTAGATGGAATACAGCTGCTATACAAACTGTTTACTTGTACCCAAACCACAATGCCCAGTACTATAACCATAAAGTAGCTGAGGCCTGCAGACCAAATCCTTTTAAGACATAAGAAATAGGGAATGGGATTGTAGAATGAGAGCTTGACTTTGGTCCCAGTTTAAAACCATTACCATATTTTCCTTACATATAACACGCCCATTTTTCAAAATTCAGTCACTGGAAATTAGGATGAACCAAAGTAAATAAATATGATATAATGGGATGTACTTCATAGCCATGTTGGTCTGAGAAAAAAAGCAGCACAAAAATCTAGAACTCTTGGTTCCAAAATGATCCCAGTTGGTCTAATAAAAAAGTAAATTGCAAAAAAAATGGGCTCAAAAGGCCCTTCATCAGGCTCTGAGAAAAGTATAGATAGTAAAAAAATGAAGTTTATTTTCTACTTATGGGGACTTTTTACCATCTATACTTTGCCCAGAGCCTGAAAGATTGCAGAAAAGGATTTTTTTTTTGCGATTTCCCAGTTGGTTTAATAAAAGGGATCATTTCAGAGCCAAGAGTTCTAGATTTTTGTATTTAAATATGATAGTAGCAGTTTCTGTCTCTGCCAAAAGAGAAATCTAAAGAAATGTTAAAGGCTGCATATTTGACTACCTAGCTGTTGATACTTGCTTTTTCCCCCAGTAGGGGCTCTTATTACAGAAGTTGCCACTCAATTGTTTACTGCTATTTACCAGTATTTTCAAAGATAGATCTCTTGCCCTGCATTCTGCCTTTCACAAATAAGGTTCATGTCTTATTCTGGGGTGTACACCTTATTCTGGGGTGCACTGTGTGCAAGAAAATACTGGTCTATGGAATTAAAAACTGGACGAAGCAAATGGAACAACAGGCAACGAGACAGGAAGGCAGGATTCTACAATGCTAGTCTGCTGAGTCCATGCTCTGTGACCAAACAGCACTAGGGAAAAAGGAAAAACTGGAACCCCTGGGACTGCAGCTATAAGAAATGCCATATCTGCTACCCCTTTTTTTTAAGGGCAACTGGGGCCCAATTAAAAGATACCTTTTTGACCAGTGGTGTTCAACCTTTTTCCCCCGCAAGCAGTCCATATAGAAGAGCACCACCAGAGGCAAGGACTGCAGAGAAAAGCATTGCCACAGCTCTTCATACCACTGAGCTCACAGTGTGTCAGCATGAGCTCTGGCTGGAGCCACCATTTCTGCATGGCTCCAGAGCCCAAGGGCTGAACACCTTGCTGCTCAACACCTTTTTTCTCTTGCTGTTGAATTTAGCAGTGTTCACAAGCTGGGCCTGGGCCAAGTGAAAGCACTGGCTCTGGCCACAGCCCACAATGACATGCTGATAAGCTCTAGATACTAAACACTATCTTCCTGCTGACATGAACATTTCTATGGACATTTAAAGCCCTAATGCAAGAACCCCATTACTATCTTGATCATAGTTCAGACTCTTAAATGCAAGATGCATTTTCCAGCAGCCTTGCTGAAACCTGAGAATGAGGAAGTCCCAACACATTTCCGCCACTAATACGTAAAGACCAATTATATTACAAAGCTTGGAGAACAATACATCAGGAAAGTACTGCAGCAGTTATATAGTTATTGCCTGTCTCTCAATGTAGCTTTACCAAAATTATGTGCTAGTCTCAAAAGGTCTGTTACATTATATATTTTTACCTGTCAGTCCATCAAATGTTATCCATTTTTAAACCCATCCAATTCAGAGTTCATTTTTCCTTTACTCTCATGATTTAAATTTCCTTTGTGTACAGTCTCTGGGCCAGGACAGCAAGTGACATTTGCTGCTGCTGTTACTGCAAGTTCCAGCCAGCATGAGAAACACTTACTTATTTTCCGAAATCAGAAATCCATTTCCCAGACAAAAACACAGAATTCACTTTTTGCACCTCTCCTCTCCCCCGCTGATTGGCCGTAGGGCCCCAGCAGCCTCATGCCTCAGCTCTGATCTGTGAGAAGCATAAAACACATTTCTACTGCACTTTTTGCCTCTCGCCAATCAGCAGTGAGGTGCAGGGCTGCCCTGTGGCCAAGCAGTGGCAGTGGGTGGGTAATGCAGCAAGAAGAATGAGAATAAAGGTGCTGCTGCCCTATGCGCATCCAATCCAGTTTCAGGAAGTCCCTACGTGTTTCATTTTACTCATGGAAAAAAACACTTTAAATAAATAAATAAATAAATAAATAAATAAATGTTTTTCCAGAGATTTTTGCTCTTTTGTCCTGTACAGAAAGCTAGGATCCCTGGTTATTTTAAAAGCATACACAGATGCAATTGCCTATTATTTCAAAGGTCACATAACAAGTCTATAGGAAGAAACTTTACCTGTGGAGGAGCTTCAAATGCCGGGTACACTGCTATCTCAGGCAAATTTCTGTTGATGATGTACTTATAACAGTTCCATACACAGTTAATTAGATAGGCCTGAAACACAAACAATTATCTTTAATCCAATGAAAGTAAGCCATTTAAAACAGATATTAGGTTAAATTCATACCTGACAGAAGCAGGTGCAACCCTACTGAAATCACTAGCATCACCCTGGATTTTGTCTAAAATTTGGGATGGGCTTTTCACATGAAATGTAGCCAACCAGCTATGCTTCGAGGGCCTAAGTGCTGCTGGAGTTACAAGCTGATGTTTCTACTGTTTCAGGGGGACAAAGGCAAAAGGACAAAAAAGCCTAGCTAAATTACATCCATATATTCTATTCATCCCAACTGAAGCTTTTAGATCCCCTTTTCATGCCTGGGGCCCGGCTCCTGGGGCATCTGGATATCATCTGGACATTGTTTTGCACTAGGAGGTTAGTTGGGGAAAAAATTTTACAGAAGGCACTGACTTTTAGACCTATTAAAAAAATCCTTAAAAATAGCCACTGTGTCTGCCATTTCAGTGTCTGCCTATGTCTCCCTCAAAAGCTTTTATATTTTGTTATGTTTGGGTACCAGATAAAAGAAGTCCATGTTTCATTTTTTCTGTTGCTGGGAGGGGGTTTGGGGGGGGGGAAGGGCTGCTTTGTTGCTGTTGTTTTTTGCTTTTTTAAAAGATATGGCTATGCCCTTATCCCAAAAGACCACAAGATCTTAGCCAGGTAGCTCTCCGGACTAGGAACTGGGTTTGATCAAATGGTCTGAGTTACCTGCACATTTGCATTCAATTATCCCTCTGCTGTACTGGCCCACTTATGGGCAAGCAAGGTATGAAAGTTCTTTCTTTATTAAAAAGTTTAGAGATTTTCATTTGCTCAAAGAATTGCAACATACAGAGAAACTAATACGTCTAAATTTCAAAACTTAGGTGAGCAAGCTGCCAGAGAATTCTTTTGCAGCATACAAGAGTCTGAATTTAAAAAGAAAAAAAAAATAACATATTTGCCTTGGTTAGAATTAGCCCCATCTTCCTTAATTAAACATCTCTATAGGGAAAGACTCAGTTTACCAAAATCCAAGAGATTCATTTAAGAACCACAAAAATCTACTATGCATTCTAAACAAAAAACAAACAAAAACAAAAAAACCCCAAAATAAGCCAACAAAGAAAAGCAAGCCAGTGTAAAATATAATACATAAGATTCAGTTATCCAGGCTCAGACACAAACATAGCTTTTAAAGGTATTTCTTTATACCTCTTATTATGGTCATTGCATAGAGATGAAAATTTGGAGACCTTACTTAAAAGACTTCCATAATTTCTAATCTTATTAGGGAGAGCTGCAGTAGAAATAAATTGGTATTAGTTACAGCAGATGTTTTTCCAAGAAATTTCACTTGGCCAAATGTAAAATGGAAACCCTGTTTCAGTGGGAAACTCCAAACCTTGTTCACACTGCTTAACCAATGTTTTAAGTATCACACTTGCAGCAACAGCTCGATGACATTCCAGAAACTTCATATTTATAAATTAAAAAACAAAACATCCAACAATTAGCTTACCTTTAAGATGATATTCAAAACAAAGAACACCAGGACAATGAACAAGAGCCAGCTTGAATCAAGTGCAAGGAGATCATCCTTGTAGGGGAAATCTGGCTAGTTAAGACAAACACTACTATGAACAAACAAATAATATCTGATACTTTTCCAACACGTGTGCTGGGAAACTTAAGAGTTTGTAGTACTTTCATTTCCCTCATCCTCTTTCAAGACATATTTACCCCACAGGTGAAGATACACGATGTATTTATTAAGTACATCAAGGTCAGTTTTCTCTAATTCACTGTCTTTTGCAACTCAAGACATTTCATTCTAGGGTAAAGTACATCCCTTTCTATATACTCACCTCCACTTCCCATGCCACCTTCTAAATTTGGGGTAGCCCTCTGCCACCTACTGAGCAGGTACTAGAGTAGCACCTAGCTGAAAGCTAGCTTGGCAGAGCTGGTCACAGGTCTATTCCTTACCACTGAGTAAAATTATTCTGTAGTAATCATCAGGTGTGGATACAAGATACAAAGTGACTGATCACAAGGAAACTACCAGAAGAAACAAGTGTCTACAGAAAAGCCTTGTGATTTCAAACTGCCACTAAATCCATCCCTCAAACTCTTGGCAATGCACATCACCCCGTGCTCTTTCAAAGAGCTGCTGAGCACATAATCCTACTCTAGAAAAAACTACATATTTTACTGAGTGAAAAAGAGTTTTGTACACACTGACTAGGTCAGCATGAGCTTCGGTCAGGCTAAGCTGGGAGGTTAGGGTGGAGTAGGTGCCCTGCTCCCCCCACCACCTCCAACTCCTTCAATATAATATAGGGCAAATCACATGGAAGGATTTATGCAGTTTGTAGAAAAGTGAAGGGAAAAAAAATTATGCTGTAGTTGTCTCAAGTCCCTGACCAGACTTATATATATCTGGGTGGCATGGGACTGCTCCTCATGCAGAAGGAACCCCAAGTAGAACATCTGTACAAGTGAATGTGTAACGTGTAAGAGACTGATCAGAATGAGCTGATACTGATCCAAGTCAATTTAGCGTTTATACTATCCTAGCTTAGGGGGAATCTAGTGTGTAATTAACAGACCACAAATACCCAATGACTATTTTTTCAGATTCACACGTTGCAAGCCATCTAAGGATAAATATTAGGAACATGGGACCGGAAGTTGTCATAGCTCAAATTTTGGTCCGTGCTATGAAAGGCACTTTAATCACACAATTCCATTCAGTAAAATTTCTTCTTTACAACTCTGACAGGTCTGTTCCAGATCCTCATTTCCATTAGGATCATTTTTCAGTCAAAGTTTTGGTACGAAACTTTGGCTGAAAGTTGGCTTATACTAGGATTCATAGACATTAGGGCTGGAAGGGACCTTGGAAGATTGAGTCCAGCCCCCCCCCTTCCCAAGGGCAGGAAGTCAGCAGGGATCATAGGATCCCAGCAAGATAAACATCCAAATGTCTCTTGAAGGTGTTAAAAGTAGGTGCTTGAACCACCTCCAGCAGCAGTCTATTCCAAACCTTGGGGGCTCAGACAGTAAAAAAGTTCTTCCTTATGACCAGCCTGAAATGGTCATGAAGGAGATTGTGACCATTCGACCTCGTCATCCCTTGGGGCGCTCTGGTGAGCAGACGTTCCCTCAGATCCTGGTGAACACTCCTGATAAACTTATAGGTGACCATCAGATCACCCCTGAGCCTGCGCTTTCCTACGCTAAAGAGTCCCATGGCTCTCAGCCTCCCATCATAAAGTCTGTTTTCCTGACCTCTGATCATGCACATGGCTCTCCTCTGCACTCTCTCAGCTTCTTCACATCCTTTTTGAATTGTGGAGCCCAAAACTGAATGCAGTACTCCAGCTGTGGCCTCACCAAAGCACAGTACAACAGGAGAATGATGTCCTGGGATATGTTTGAGAAGAATCTATGGATACAAGCCAGCGCTTTGCTTGCTTTAACTAGCTGCAGCATCACATTGAAGGCTCATGTTCATCTTGTGGTCAATCATGACCCCCAAGTCCCTTTCATCCGCAGTGCTAGCAAGAACTTATTTGTTCTTGTGCCAACACTGCCTTAGCTTAAACCATTCTTTTTTTCCCCCCCATCTGTGGCATTTACTTTGCCTTCCATCTCCCCAAATGTGTTAACAGAAAATGGCAATTACTTCCTCAATCAGTTTCCATTTTTCTAGACCAGACCTGGTCAACTTGCTGCCCATGGGCTGCACATAACCCACAAAAGATTTATTTGTAGACTGTAGGCTCCTGCCCCAGCCCACTCCAGTGGCTACTGCTACTGGGTCTCTGGACTCCTGCCTCCATATTCTGCTTCCTGCCACTGGTCTTAGAGAACAGGGCAGCACAGCACAGCCTGCAGAGCTTAGGAAGCCCGTGGCTTGGGGCTCCTATGAAGTTGGAGGCCAACCATGAGGCACAACACAATGGAGGGAGAAAGGAAGGGGTGGGGACCCCACAGCCCATAAGAGTATGCTCCAAAGTTGGACAGCCCTGTTTCACACAAACAAGTTAAGCTCTGTTAGTCTCCCTTTATACCAAGAAAGATCACAAAGATGAAGATGCTAACATTCCTTCTCTGTTCCTGTTCCATTTTGAATTCATCATTTTTGAACATGGAACTGCAATGAAGTCAGTTTAGCATTTACAGTACCTTGGCTACAAAGACTTGCCTAGAATAAACGTGGTTTTTTATTAATGCTCAGGTGATGACCTAGTTACAGAGATGAGGGTATCATTTTAGCTCCAAAATAAAGCCTCATTTAATTAAGTACTTACCAACTGATCCAGGTAGTCTTTAATTCTTGGCAAGAAAGTAAGAGAACTGATGGCAATCAGGCAATTCAGGACAAAGTCAAAGAGCTGGTAACAGAAGAATGGGATCAGCCAGCCCACTCGATGCTGAAGAAATAAGAGGTGGAATTTAGTCATCTGAACGTTGCAACAAAAGTTAGAATTGAAATCCATGAATATACTTACAGCAATTGCTCCATACACCATCATTGCGCTGATTGTGAACATGAGGAGGGAGAGGGCAAACACAATACAAACATGCTCTGAATTAAAGATAGAAACCAAAAGGTTACATTAATAGGTCATCCCCATCTTTAAGCACCAAATACTGCAACTAAGGATTTCAGCAGCTCTCTTGTTAATCACACACTGGACTATTTCATGGTTTTCACACTACACATGGCTTTTAGTCTGACTCAAGCCACTTCAATTATCTAACAACTATCAACGGACAGCAAGTGTGAGTTACTGTGGAAAGCCCCTACCGTATCAGGAAGACTGCTCAACTCATCAAGACCTCTGCAACCTGTACAAGTTCAGCCATGCTAATCTAGGACTGCAGCATAGCTAGATGTTATGGATAGGCTTGGCAGAATTTGATTTTTAATCAGTAAAGTCTATTTCACTTCTCACTCAGACTGACAAAAAAGTATTTCCATTGTTAACCATCAAAACTTATAAAAAGGGCTGCAAGAACAGGCTGTTGCCACAGTGCCAGCGTGGGCTCCTGCTGAGCAGCGGCTGGAGGCCAGGGAGCAGGCTGGGCAATACATGTTTGTCCCCAACCCTGCCCCTGAGCTCAGTGCCTGCAGGGTCCTAGGCAACTGGGCCCTCCCTTGCAAACTCAGGCAGGAGCCAACAGGCAGAGCAGGCAACTGGCTGCAGCAGGCAGCTGCCACTACAGCAGCTAGAGGTTTCTTTGCCAGGAGAAAAGGGGCAGTAACCACCACGAGACAAAAGGCAAGTAGGCACTAAATTTGGCGGCACTGTGTACAGGGGCTGGACAGCAGGCTGACAGCTGCCAGCACAGCAACTTCTCCCGTGCCTGCTATGTACTGGGCTGGAGAAGCGAGCAGGAATATGTGCACACAATCCTGAAAATTTGAAAAGCAATAAAAATCAAAGTTTAAAAATAGATATATATTTTAGACAAAGTTCTTTTAAAAAAATAAGAAATAAACATCAAGTTCTGCCAAGCCTAGTTATGGAGAAGCACACATTACAACTGCATTGGTTTCCACTGTATTAGATACTCAGTTTAAATCAAGTCAATGTGTAACAATAAGATATTTTATTAAGCTAGTACAACTTACATCAAGTGCCAGATAAATTTTAGATCACTAACTGTAAATTTTAGAGATGCTCTTTAAGCAAAAATATGTTATCCTGTGTCATGTGGAAAATTTCCCTTTACCGAAAAGAAGGAAACAGAAGTGGTTGGAAGGCTGAAATCCATGAGTGAGAGCACAAGAGCACTGCTCACCAGAACACAGTGAATAGTTTTTGGTGATATCTTTAAGCGGATTGACAGTATAGTTGGGAGAGATGCTAGATAAGCTTTCAAAATAATAGATCCCTGCTACAACAATAGCATGATAATGGGTACAACAATACTCCATCTCTGGATGGCTTTTGATATGAGGTTTGGGGTATCGGTTTAATAAGCCACACCCCATACTAAACAAATGAAGCCATGCTATGCCCTCCCTGCTCTGAAGTCTGGGTAAATGCTGTGTGTCATGATAGAAAGAACTCTCCTTCCAGTGTTATAAGCCTCTACAGCAACTCCCTCTTTTACAACTGCTGGACCATCACCACAGACTGCTTGGTACACTGGGAGCAGACCCGCTGAACACAGGATGCACTTGAGGGAACTGCAACAAAGATTAGCAGCCTGATTTTTTTTTTTTTGGATTTGGGGCACCTACTTTTTCCAAAGAAGTCAGAACAATGCAAGTGTCAACTGACTTAAAGTAGCACTTGTGTGTCTTCAGCATTTCTGAAAGACAAGTCATAAATCCCGAGAGGCATTCTTGACTCTCCGGTTTGTTCCTTTGAACATACCTCATCCCATACTTTCATTTCCTCATTCCAGTTCTACATACATGGCTCCCACCCCTCCATACCAAATGAGAGCAATAATGAGTCAATCAAGCTTTGATACCAAGTAACTATGTGGCTATAGAAACCACTAGCCTTCTGTTCACTTCTTTTTGACCCTCACTTCCTGTGGTGTGTGAATTTTGGGACAGGGAACAAGTCTTGGTTTTGTAAAAATGCTGTTTCTGGGCGTCTTAAAGAAATGACACCTCACACAACATTCTCAATATCTAATATTGATTATAATGCATCATACTTAAGAGAGAAAACCCTACTAGTTGCAAAGATGCAATCATTAAGCCATAGGCTATGACTCTTGTAACTAGCTATTTTTCCCCTGATCTACCTGGGACGTGAAACCAAGAAGTTCATGAAAAAGGAATGAGGTGTATAAAAAAAACTCAATGGCTTGATCTTCCCCGAGTGATTTTCCTCTATACTAGTTCATTCTCATTAATTCTTTAATTAGTCAAGACACTCAAAAAACAGTGGGGGCTAAGTCTAAGCTGTCAAGACAGCTTTCACAGCTTGGAACGATATTCCAATCTTTTGGTTATTATTTTCTTTTTCAGGTTCATCATACCCGATAGCCACAGTTAGTTTCTGAACGATTTGAAAAGTAACAAGAATCCTGCCAATTCAGCAACTACCAGTTCAGTTCCTAGTTAAACTAAACAAATTAATCCATATGCAGTTCAAGATCAAATGAGACGAGGCTAGTAAATGTTTAGTTGGGGGGAGGGGAAGTGGGGTGGAATAAAGCTTAGTTAAAAATAGAAGCAAAATCCATATTAAAGATTTCCTTTCTGAAATCAAAATTTAAGGCAACACAAAAAACAATTTTACTTAAGAATTTCGTAACTGATTTTTTGAAAGCCACAGCAGAATCTCCCCCAAACTGTAATAAATAAAACACTTTGTCAGTCAATACATCCAGGCTTAGTAATGGATTGCACACTAGTACTGCAATATATGCCATGAGAACAGAATACTTTCGTTAGTTTCAACAGAGCAGGGGGACACTGAAAAATGAAACACCTACCAGCTATACTGCCAGAAGCATAGTGATTGCCAATGACTTCATACTGTATGTCAACCGTTGGCACTGTGTTTGGGTGGGTCACTTCTACAGTCAGCACAATTCCCATCAGCATATGCATCACCTAAGAAAGATTACAGTCACAATACAAGCAAAGTTTTTCAGGTAAAAAAAATTAAACAGTTGGCCTCTTCTTCAGAGGAAAGCTGAACTGACCTTATATGTAGTTTAAAGCTGTTTTAGTAAAACCAAAACAAAAAGGTGCATTAGGACATCTTTTCCATTTTTAAGTTACAGCTTAAGTGAAACTGGATGCAACTTTCTTTAGATATGTCAGTCTCACTCCACATGCAGGGAAGAGGGAACAGATATTAAAGGGACACAATACACAGATTTTAAAAAAGCAGCTTCTACATAATAACATTAAATAATGTTACTTAAATGTAGTCTATAACCATCCAATTATGTTTCAGGAGGTACTTTTCTACCTTCAAGTGGCCTTAGTCCTTGGAAAGAGAGGGAGTAAGGGAAGAGAAAAAATGTGTCTTTCAAGGACGCCCCACTATTACAGCTCTAAAGTACAAGCAAGAGACTCTTGAGCCCACTCCACCCCCAGTTTGGGGCACTGAAGAGACTTGCAATGATTTCCATGGAAACAGGTCCTGCACACAGAAGGGATCAAAAGAAAGGATAATTAAATGCCGCAGAGTTTAAGAAAACCGTACCATAAACAAATCCCTTGGAATCTTGTGGTAAATCAACTTAACAGGCGTAAAAGTACTTATGGCTAGATGCTTTATAAGGCTCATATTTCTTTGCAAATAAGTGCCAGATCTTATTTAATCCCCTGTTCTGGTTTAGTGTTGCTGCATAAATCACAGAAATGTTTCAAAGACATACCCGTAATACCACAAAGAAAGAAAAGGGACTGAGTAAGAATAAAAGATTCCTTATCAGTATTATAATACTCATTTCTAACTTGGAGTATTTCAGTTATTCATCACGAAAGTAAAGTAGGAAATCTATCACCGTTTCTTTGTTAAAATGCAATTTTTCAATGTGACATTTTCCATTCAGAAATGCCACCTTGTGGGGATGCATTTAAACAGGGGGTCCTAGAAAATATGGGTTTGCAGTTTCCAAGCATTGAAGTACTTCAACCAGAATTCCCCTTGTTTGTTGGTCAGATTCCAGGAGTATCTGATGCAATAATGGCAGTTTTATGCACAATTACTGAATTCTTTTTAAACAAAAGCAGCTTGTTTAAGAAACTAAACTTGCTTGTAAAAACTGTTGTCCAGCATTTAACAAGATTCTTGTTTTCTACATTCGGGAAGTTAAAATGTATTTGTTTAAAAAAATAATTGGGAAAAAAAGCTTTCAGTTAAAACCTGTTTCATGGGCACAGGCTACTTAAAAACCAGAATCAGAACCAAATTCATTCTTGATAACCATTTGTGGTTCACTGGAAACTATAAAAAAAAAAAAGCCAGATCTTAAGACACTTTTGATGAATTAAGATTCTACCATGTCCAACCAATGCCATTAAATTGGTAGCACAAATAGGATGATAAAAAAAAAAACTTGACATTTCACTGAAAGTTAATTTTATTCCTGAACTGAATTTTCACAATATTTTGTCTATGCAAAATGGGGGGGGAGTGTAAAGTCTTTCCAAGTTTACTTCTGATTTGGAGTTTTACACTTGTAATACAGAGATCAGCTCCAGGGACAGACAAATAACTTATCTGGCTGAGCTGGTAGCTATATTCTGTCTAATCCTGGTTCAATTTCAAGCATTATCTTCTGGCTACCTAAGATATCCAAGTCTAGGAGTTAATGTTTATCTACTGGGGAGCAGGTAAGACCCAAAGCTCAGTCACAGAATTTTAATTCAATACCACCAGTGACTTCAAATGAGAGTCTAGTCTGATTTTCATTCTCTCACATGGAATGAACTGAAGCCACCACAGCAGCCCACCCTCACACAGAAAATCAGGGTCAAATCGTTCGCGTCCCAATGTCAAACATCACTAGATGTACAAACATATTTATACTGTAAAGCAGGTTCAGCCAGTTTTAGACTTGGTTTTTAAAACATTTTGCTGTAGCAGTCTACACAGAGCCTAGATGAGGGGGAAAAAAAAAATGGTACAGGAAAAACAAATGTGGAATTCACAGAACTGAAGTATCACACCCACCCAAAACAGCAAGCAGCTCACTTCAGCATTCAGAGCAGCTTTCCTGCTCTACCTTTGCTAAGGCCTCAGCATGAAAGGGTCAAATCTCTGTCCTATTAAATAAGATAAACAAATATTTCATAGCTAAAAGTTTTTTTAAGGTTACTTGTTTTTATAGTTGTTGTAATTCTTATAAGAGAGGTTCAGGATGACCACCAATCTGTGCAAACTGTTTGTTTAGACATGTCCAGCTTAATTACAGAGCTGTTTACTTTTTCCTCTAAATCCACTAAATTACAATGGTTACCATTTAAAGAATCATGAGTTACCTACTGGTATCGATTTTCAAATACCTAAAACAAGAAACATTGTGCAGTACTTTGGCAAGTACTGACCTTCCAGTGGTGACTGTTTTGTTCTTGGGCAAGCATTTCTAATGCCTAAACAGGAGAGTACTTCAGTTTCATGATTCAAAGCTCTAATTCTAAGGCTTCTCTAAGCATTAAATTTGTCCTAAATTGTGTAAATTGATGAACTAAACAACTGAAAAAAATCCTATTTTTCTGTAATGCAGCCATTTTAGGGCAATGTAATGTCTTTGCATTGTGTCAGCCTCCTCTTATTCAAGAGAAGTGACATGGGGGAGGGTAGTAGTTGTATTTTAAAACTAATTTCATTTTAATTAATTGAATTAGGTTGCAGACTGTAAATTCTTATGTGTCAGCAATAACCAACCACTGAAGAGACTGTGTCCAGCCTGCTACAGCAGCAATGGTCTGCCTTTGCACCAAACTATTTTAGTTTGGCCCACCATTGCTGAAAGGTTGTCAACCTCTGAATCTGAGTATTATTGAAACCAATTAAGCTTTCCCCTCCCCTTCTTTTTGAGAGGTTTTGCTCAAAAGAAACAAACACACCACATGATGAACTAGGTGTCTAAGTAGATCACCCCCTCTCCTCAGAGTCCTAAAATCTGGTACCAGTTGCATTGTTTTGGATGAATTTCTAAAACTTTTTGCCAGAATTAGACAGCCCCTCCCACCAAGACAATGCTATTACTTAAGTTTGTTTACTAAATTCTGATCTGATAGTGCCAACACATAATTCAAGCTTCTTGTATCTGGAAAGTAGCATACCCAATGAAAAGGGAGCTTCAGCAACACATTTTACACCAATGAGTGTAAGATCGCAAACAAAAACTGCTACCTGGCATAAATATCCCAGAAAAGCCCCTAAACATCATTAAACACCTGACTGAGGTTCACAAGAGAATTCAGTTCCAAGCAGAGTCAAAGTGTAAATGTCTCCAAAAAATTATTTGTAGAGTCATGGATGTAAGATGTTCTTTAGCATTAAACCCGACACATCTATTCTGAACTAGCAGCACAAGTACACACACATCAATGTACAATACAAATACTGCCATTGTTTCAGTATACCACCTTCCCTTCAATTCTTACTGCTCCCACTACTTCATTCCTTCTCTCTACAACCAAACTCTATGTCAATACCTCTTATAGTTACATAGTCAATGCCTGGTGCTGACAACATACTGGCACCATGTTGCTTCTAAATGAAAAACAATGCTGTGGGAGTGTTATCCAAGTACATGATATGGAAAACATCCTTCAAGAAAACGTTACTGGTAAGGAAGGGGCTGTTGCTGCTGCAAGCAAGTATCAACTGTATTAGGGCATCCTCCCTCTCTCTCCTTTGCCCCCATCCACTTCCATTACTGTTCTTCCCTCCTGTCCTGCAGCAAATAAATAAATAAATAAATAAATCACTGTAGCTCAAGGTTCATTTTCTCCAGAGAACAGCAGTTCAGGGCCTGTTCTCATCACCACTCTTTCTTTCATGCCAGACAACAGAATAGTTCTTGCAACTTCTTGTAGAAAGCAGTGATTTCCTAGCTACTTAGTTCACTTCATACATTTCTGCCTGCCCATCAAATATACTGACTTGACTTGGTGGTGGTGTTTCCCCATCTCAGTATGACCTAAAATTCATGACCCCTCCCACATCTTATAGGGTTACAGTTCTGAGCTCGGGTGCTTTGCCCTCTCTGGATAAAATAACCAATGCTGTTTGGGTGGGCAAAAGGGCTGTCTGTCCCTCTCAACTTACATGAAGATTTGGTGCGGCTCTGGCAAACTGCACTTGAACTGAAGATTAACTGCCACCTCTCCTCCACTAACTACTCTGACACCCAAGAGGACAAAACAGCACTCACCTTTTCCTTATTCCTGCTGAAAATGGCTATTTCCCAAAATTTACAGCCTATTATTTTTTAATCTGACTCAGTAGTAAGTGCTACTCCCCTCCTCCCAATACTTCTCCAGAACCGAGGACCATAACAAAAATCACTGCTGTCTTTGACTTTTGTATGCCTCTGGGGAGGCCAGAGGAGTGGGTGCCATTGTTTCCATTACAAAACGGAATCACCTCGCCCAGTGCAATGATCACTTAGGTTGACCTAGCAATCTTATTGCTAACTCCCTACCATCTCCCACATCAAGCTCAGCTCCTGGTGTATCCTTTCGCTAGTCAGCAATGCCCATTACCTTGTCTCTTGGCTTCCTTCCCTGCTCCCCAGCACCCTCTGCAGTTTGCTCCAGGAGCAGGGGCCCAGCCAGCTCCTTTCCCTACATCTCCTCACCCAGCGGTTTCAGTGCAGGCTTTCCAGAATCCCTTTGTGCTAACCAATCTCACCCTGCTCTTCTCCAGGCCCTTCCCCACCCCAAGTCTTCAAACTTCACCTCCCACAACCTGATCTGAAAACCCTGGCCACCCTCCTTAGGCTCCTTCATCAGCCACCCTCAAGAGTGTAAGGAATCAGGCCCTGGGTTTCAGGGCCCAGAGAGCCTGTCTGCCCAGGTGCACCCCCACCACCAGAATGATGCACCCGCCAGCGACACGCCCTGCTTCAGCAGGGCCCATGGGCAGCCCAGGCCCTGGCCTAAGCAGCTGGGGGCTGAGATAAGTCCCTGAGATCTACCCCATCCACCCAGGATACCATGCCCTGGCCCCGGGACGAGGCCCTCCTAACACAAATCGGTGGCAGAGCGCATGCGCACCCAGCAGCCCACCGGCCCGGCCACAGGCGCATACGAAATACGACTCCCACCCCCCACTGCTCGGCTCCCAGGCAACGGACGAGTCGTCGCGCATGCGCAGTGCAAAGCCCCCCCGCGCCGCTGGCCGTCCCTTACCATGTACCAGGTGCCCACGATGATGGTGCCGGTGCGGACGTGGCAGCAGCCGCAGCAGCGGGTGCTGTAGAACCGATCCCGGCTCCGCTTGAGCGTCATGGCTACAACTACGATCCCTCCTCGTCGGACTGGACGCGGCGTCTGCAGCCGCTCAGCCAAGCGGAGGGCGGAGCCCATGCGCGTCACCACCGCTCCGACCAACCAGCGGGGGCGAAACGCGTCACAAATGGGGGGGTTGCTGCCAGGGTGACACGTGATTGGCAGCTGATTTGGCCAATCGCTGCACGGCGCTGAAAGAGGACGGCTGTGAGGAAAGCGGCTTGGCCTCTAGTGAGGTGAGGGCGGGGCTTGGGTTTGGGCTTGCCCGTTCTCAGGCTCAGCCGGGCAGCTCTTCTCTCCTGCCGCAGCATCAGGGGAGAGGTGTTGCTGCATGCCATCGGGGCCTGTCCCCAGCCACCGCCCCTGGCTCTGGGGGGGTCAGGTCCGAGGGGCCAGGCACCCCCTGCAAACCCCGGAGAAGCCAGGCGGTCCAAGGGCGTTGGACGCCACAAGGTGCCCGCTGTTAACAGCTGGGCCGAGTCCAGAGCGGCTGAACGCCTGCAAGGGCCAGTGCTTCGTCCCTCCAAACCCAGGCTCGGTGGGTGCCATGCTGGAGCACTTACCTGGCAGGGGAAGCAGCGTGACCACGTAGGCGAGCTCCCCAGGGTAATTGTCTCTGATATGTTCTCCATAGGAGGTCTATATTGAGCAGATTCTTTTTG
>NW_017728918.1:16633786-16637502 GCF_001723895.1 Crocodylus porosus | reverse complement strand
ACTTGAATCTCCACCGGTATCTGGACCTGGAGAGACGCTTGGGCGGTCTCCTTTGTTGGCATCCAGCGCTCGGTCTCCAAGGCCACCGCCCCAACCGAGAGCTAACGTGGGGACCAGGATTTGTGGTTTCTCTCTTGTCCTGGGGTTTAGTCCTCATTACCAGGGTTTAGTAGCCTGGGTGCCCATGGACCTGTACTGCTGCTGGTACCTGAAGTGGCCCAGGTGTCTTCACAGGACAGGGCAGAGTTGTGCAAGCGTTTCTAGGGAGTTCTGGGATCAAACTGTCACATATGTGGGAGTATCAGGTAGCATAATCAAAAAAGCCCAAATAGCTCCCAATTCAGCATCTCTCGAAGTGAACTCGAGCTAACAAAAGCTTATACTCTCTATACATCTTATTTAGTTCATCTACGGGCTTATATCTACACTGCTTTAGTCCTAGTTCTGTCAGTGACTCATCACAGCACCTTGTATAAATCCCTTACCCACTTTTTGCTTCAGATTCCCCATCCATAAAACTGGTGCACTTTGCTTAATCACCTTGAGATCCACAGATAAAAACTAGGCCTGTGTAAGTAGGCAGCTTTGATCCTGCTTTGGATCCGGCTGCTTTGGATGCCAGGGATCCAGTCCGTAACTCTGGACTGGATTTCCACTTCGATCCAGTCGAAGCGGCTCTGAAGCTTCAGAGCTGCCTCAGAGATCTGACCATAGGGTATAATGGGGAATCAATCAAATATCTATAACTTTGATTTTTTTGTCTGATTTGAATGAAACTTGCAGGGGTGGTAGCGTCTGCAGAGAGCATGAAGGCTACCAAGCTTCAAGAAAATCGGTGCAGGGGCTTGGGGGGAACTGCACCCCAAATTCTTGAAAGCAAAACTTGTGTCACATGTATGTGTTAAGCCACAGGGGGCTGAAAACTGCAGGGATGGTGGCCTCCGCTCAGGCCACAAAGCCTGCCAAGTTTCAAGTTGAAAGGTGCAGGGATTTGGGGGGAACTGCACCCCAAGCTGCTAACAGGCAAAACTCATGACACAGATGACCCTATGCATGTTAAGGCGCAGCAGGGTGAAAACTGCAGGGATAGTAGCCCCTGCTGTGGCCACAAAGCCTGCCAGCTGTCAAGGAGATAGGTGCAGGGGGGTTCTAGGGCCCTGCACCTATAGCTGCTGACAGGAAATACTTGTGATGTAGGTGCCTGTGCAACTGACTGTGTGGGGCGACAACCAAATTCATCCAGGTCAGACAAAAAACAACAAAGGTATAGATATTTCATTGTTTCCCCATTATACCCTATGGCAGGATCTCCAAAGCGGCCCTGAAGCTTTTCTGAAGCACTTCGGAAGCTCTGAACCACTTCAGAAAGCCTGACAAAGCCAGTGCTTCGATTCAGACTTGCTGCTTCAGATGCCAAAGCATCCAAAGCCTTGCACAGCCCTAATAAAAGCTAACAAACACTATGTAGTTGTATGTCTTATCACCCTTGGTGCTTCTAAAGAACTGTATGCTGGAAGGCTCCTGCCACCAACAGAGAACAGTTCCCACAGTCACTGTAGAGTAAAGCAGGACTTTCAAACATTTCCCAGGGTTGTTGGGATGTGCAGTGAAATGTTGCAAACATGTACTGACACATTTTCCTTTGTGTATATTGAATGCAAAACAGCAGCTTATTTCCCGCTACTTTCTCAGCTAGTTCTGTGCATCCTGCCTCTAACAAAGCCTTATAAAGGGAAAAATATAGGAACCATTTGGTATCTTCTTTCCCAGAGGGTTGCTGGCAAGAAGAGGTCACTACATTAGTGGTTTCCAAGTTTTTCATATGATGCTCCCATTATACAGGTATTTAGGGACTGTCCTTCCAACTAAACATAAGGCATAAGAAGGGGGGTTTGACTCTCTTTGGCCTGTCTGTAATCCCTCTTGCTGAGAACTTATTTTACACTAGCTAAAACTAAAAGGCAAGCTTCCAGAGCCCCAGGCAGGGAAACCAGCACAGCAAAAATGTATTGATTTACTTCATTGATTTATTTCAGAGATTACAGAGATCAGTGGAAACCTGAGATGTGAAAACAGCTGGGTTTTGAGTGTAGATTGAACTTTTCTTTTTTAAAAAGGGCCCAGAGACTACTGAAGGAAAAGCAAAGCATCAGTATATTAAAAAAGATTAAATCAATTAACCCTGAGGGAAAATGTTTCTGTACACAACTGTAGCTCTACTGAAGTTCATAACAGATCTCCCATTGAATTCAGACTCCTTTAAGAGTGGGGGATAAAAGACTTTTAGTTCATTTTTTCCATCTCCAAGTCCCCTTCTAAAAGTTAGGGGGGCAGCTGATCATGGTAGTCAGAAGCCAGGGCAGGGTGGCAATTGGATTACAATTTTAAAGGTTAGTTACTTACACATTTCATATAACAAGAGCAATTCTATTCTAAAAATATACCTTGTACAAAAGTGAATCACATAGAACTTTGCAATTTCTGGTTTTTCTTTGTTGTTTACAGTCAGTACTTTTAAATCATTTAGTGAAAGACCAGTCTCCCACAATTTACATTATTGACTAGCGTGATACCTTTTAACTGGCAGGTGTGATTTAATTTACCTCCAAACCATTTACTATCACTTCTAGAACTGAGAGGCATCTGGGCAAGGATTTAAGGGATGCAACAGTGTGACATAAAACCTTTATTAACATGAGACTGGATAGCTATGCTATTCATTCCTTCATTGGGTTTTTTGTATATGATACACCACAGAGAAAATCCCTTGCATTGTTTCACGTAGCTTTTATTCATAGTATTATTTTCATATCCTTTTGGCTGTAACGATTGCATTACCAGGAGTCAAACTTCATATGACTGAGGGGGAGCCATAACTACAAATCAATACATTATTTTTTCAGCACATAAGTGATTCTCAACCCTTTTATACTCACGTACTCCTCGTTAGACTCCAAACACCCCGCCATACATTTTATGAACCAAGTGGGACCCATTTAAAAAATGAATTGGTTACAGTATGTACCTCCTTGCAAAGGCACCAGGTACTAGTGGGGGAGCAGCCAGGCATGGAGTCCCTGAGCCTGCCCTGATCTGCTTATTGCCCTACCCGCCACTCTAATACCCTAGTTGAGAATCACTGCTGTATATAAAGTGTCATATGTAAATACTGAAATCACAAATCCAGCCTGGCTAGAAGCAAGTGCTGACTTCAGTAACTGGGAAGCTCACTTTCTTAAAAGAACATACTCCAGCTTCCTGCCCCACAGAACAGGATATCAGATTTTAAAGTTAGGACATTTTCTTATAGAAAACAAGTCACTTGTGTAGGGCTGGTCCAGGATCTTGGCTGAGTATGAGGGCCAGAGTTCCACATTTAAGGGAAAGAAAAGTTGTCTCCCTAGCAGTTTTTTTGTTTGGTTTTTTTTAACAAATGTCTGGAATCTTTGGGTTGAGAATGGCTATTTAGAGTGTGCTATTGCTACAGCCCTTAGTGGAATGGCTTTCTTTGAACAGTCAACGGGAAGCACAGTTCTGGGACTAAGGAATCGTACTATAGCTTCAGTAAGGGAGCTGCAGTGATAGCGTAAGAGGGGACTTCCAGGGTTTAGCCCAAGCCCTTGAACTGAATGCACTTCCTTTGCTGGTAAGATAATCTCTTAAGAAAACAGTCTGCACCCATAGAGACTGAATATGGTCAATTTGCCTTGAAAAAG
>NW_017728918.1:16625729-16633686 GCF_001723895.1 Crocodylus porosus | reverse complement strand
TTTGCAAAAAAATTCTTTAATTGCAGCTTTCAGGCACAAACACCGTTCATCAGGCATCGGAGAAAAGACTGTAAGAGTCCTCCTGGGTAGAAATGAAAGTTCATATTTCATAGGATTTCACAGAGAAGTAAATAGATAGAAAACTCCTCTGGGCAGTCAACCTGGCTACCTTCTTATAAGTCAGCTTTCTTCAGCATCCTTGTTAGCAAGTATAGTAAGTAAACAGCTTTTGGTGAGTAATAAACCCATTTCCTGATTGACTTGTCAGCTGTCAAACTTGTTAACCATGTGAGTGGAGCCTTTTTGTTATGTAAGGAAGTAATTACACAGCAGTGGACCAGATTAATCTCTGATGTTGCTCCATTCACCTCTATGAAGCTGCATCATGCATCAGAGTGCAGGGCATGAAGCCAAGCTCAAAATCCTGCACATACATATCGCACCTTTATGTGTAAATACAGTTAAGCTATTTAGGTCAGGGGTTCTTATTTCATCAATTGCACCTTAATCATTGTCTCTTGGACTTGATCCCACCCATAATTATATGGCCCACCTCCCTCGTTCTTCCAGAAAACTTCCAGGAAGAGAGAGCATAATTATACTGGTGTGCTCTTGGCAGCAGGGAAGATGTGCTGTGGGGGGCAGGGGGCATGGCCAGTCTGGGCTGTACAGGCTTGAGAGGGGTTTAATTCCCCCATCCCCATCTCACCGGCAGGGACCCCAGCTGGGTTGGCTGGGCACTCCCCTCTTGCTGCTGCAGTGGCAGGCTGCCATGGCCCCTGAGACAGAGCAGGTAAAGACGGGGGTTATTTTCCCCTCTATCCCACTGCCCCCCAGGGTGATCGCAGTCAGGGCTCTCCACCCCTATTGCTGCTGCTGCCACTCACTCTATGCCCAGGACAGGCAGCAGAATAAATCCCCTCTGCCAGAAGCCAGAGGGAGGAGGGTAGAAGGGGGCTTATTCTGCTGCTTGTCCAAGGCACAGAGCGAGCGGTGGGTAGATGCTGCTGCAATGCCACAGGAGCAGAGGGGGAAATAACCCCACTCCCTGTCCCCTACAAGGGGCCCTGCTGGCGGCATCTGTCCCTGCCTCTGCCCGGCAGCTACAGCAGTGAGGGGGAGCGACCATGACGGGGCAGCAGCCCCTGTCATAGTTTCCTGGAGCACAAGCCTCTTCCTGTTGCGGGGCAGGGGGGGCTGCATGCTGCAGGATGGGGAAAACTGCTATGGCCTACGGTGGTGGGGGAGGCTTGGAGGGCTCTGCTCCCCTCCAAGCCCTAGTGCTCTTGTGCACAGTCCACCACAGCTCTGCCCACCCTACAATGGGGCTCCCCACTGGGAAGAATCTTCCACTCCCAACACCATGACAGGGGCCGCTGCCACCATCCAGGGCCTTCCCTCTCACCACTACAGCAGTTGGGCAGCAGCATGGCTAGATGTTGGCCAGCAGGGCCCCTTGGGGGAGGGCAGGAACAGGGGTTATTCCCCCTCCCTCCAGCATGCAGTGGAGGGGGCAGGAGGGGGCTTATTCTGCCACTTGCCCCAAGCAGGGAGCAAGCAGTAGGAGTTGGGGTTGGCAGACATGGCTGCAGTTACCCAGGGGTGGTGAGGGTAGAGGGGAGAACAACCTGGCCCACCTGCTCGCTCTGCCTCAGGAGCCATGGCAGCCCACTGCTGCAGCAGCAAGAGGGAACACTTGGCAGATTTGGCTGGGGTCCCTGCCGGTGAGACGGGGAGGGGAGAATTAAACCCCTCTCTGGCTAGACCTCCACCCCTGCCTGTCCCTGCTCTGGCTGGGGAGCAGAGGGGAGGGGGCAGCCCTACCCAGCCCAGAGAGCATGCCAGGGTGCTGGGGGGAGTCTGGTTTAAGTTAAGCCAGGAAGGGGTCTTACAGACATTACATAAACCAGTTTGAGCCAAATCAGTTAAGTCTGATACTACATTCAACCAGGTTTATCTCAAACTGGTTTGGGCCATGTTCAAACTGATTTATGTGCACTGAATGTCTGTTTTGTTACAGGTTTAAACCAGTTTCTGATCAGTTAAGCCAGTTTGTGTGTAATGTCTGTCCCTAGCCTTAAAATCAAGGCACTTTATTTTGGAGCTTAACTTTAGGCATGTAATTTTGAAAATCTTGGTTTCCCTGTGCAATTTTACACATGGTAGCAGAAAGACAAAAAATTTAATCATTGTGGAATCCAATCCTTATCTAAACTACCTTCTCCACTATTTATATCAGTAACACTGACACAGGTGGTAAAATGCAGTCACAAAGTATACTAGCATATGTGCAGCTCTGGAATTGTGTTTGTACACGGAAGGGTATGTGGTACAGTATTGTAATTTTGGGGAATATATTCTTGCTTTGGCATTTTGTATAACTATTCCTATGTCCATATGAAGAAAAAGACATGAGGCTAAGTGAACTGGGGGTATGAACAGCTAAGCCCTGTGGTTAATACTACCATGACAACTCCTTACAACAACTAGTGCAGCTAAACAACGGGAAATATGGGGTCAAGGTTTGCCGGTGTGGACTAAGTCCAGCTACCTTCAGCAGAACAAATACCAAAGAATATAAACAGGGAAACAGGGCCATTTAATTAATGTATTTTGCTATCAAAATCACACCTAAAGTGATCAGCATGACCCCTCTGTTTGTGTTATTTTGTATTTCAAGAAAATAAATACTTTGAGGCAAATTCTTTAGAAAGACATTAAGAAACTTCCCTTAACTTGGAAACCTATTACACAATATCCCCTTGGAAGCTTGACAATAAAATAGGGTAAATTGCCAAAAGCTTTTGCTTCATCTTTTTTCACACCCATATGCTCAGCTCATGAATATTGGATATTAGATAATAATTTTGATCCTTTTAATTATAAAAAAAGCAATAGACATTTCAGTTTGGAAATAGAACAGTACATGAAAACTGCAAAGTTTGCAGACAGTCACAGAAAAATGTGAATGAAATGTTGAATCTATCACTCCTGTTAACTTCCCTTGCTTCTTTCATTGTTACTTTTTCAGTTGGGAGTAGAAGTTATCTTTTGATGCCAAATAAAAGCTTCAGGTGAAATCCCGGAAGTTTTTTTCACCAGGCTATGATCTCATTCATTCACATGCTTATTACTCCAACCTTTGAGTCGTTGTCCCTGCTAAACTTGTTTTTATAAGGCCAAGCATTTTCTTCTTATGCATATGGTAATAAAAAGTTGCTTCTTGGGTAAGATATTTCTGGATTTATTAATCCAATTTATAAATTGCCTGTATTTTTTCCTTAACTGGTATGTGAGCATCCAAGACGTGACAAATTTATCTTATGTGACAAAAAGTATCTCACATACATTTGTCTGAAATAACCCTCTTCACAGGTATTTGTGAAGGGATGGGTGTTTTGCTGTGGTAGGTTAGGTCCTGGTTTGTTTTGATTAATGGTACATTTAATTTGTGGCAAAAGTGCTTTTGACATAAGTTTGGTACCATTCTATCGGAACAAAAAACTGAATTGAATATTTCTTTGTCATTGCTTATTTCAGGGATACTGATGTTCTGAATACAGTAGCAGAGATAAAAGGTAACATGTTCAAACCCATTCAAGGTTTTAGCTAATATTACACTTACAGAAATATACTTACAGACATCAAGGACTGGGTAGTTCTGGCAAATGAAACATAGGGCATCTTTCCTCTAACTCACTAGTTCCAATGCGCATCCACTTAGCTGTGACCCAGAGCATTACTGCCAGTCTGCACAATACAGGCTTTATGTTCCCTGGGTGAACTTGCCCCACAAGGCACAGCATAAACCATAAACTATCAAATGCCAAGTACAAAACAATTAAAAATTAACCAAATCCTATGGTCTTTTCCCAGCCTGGTTCTATACTACCACCTCTAGCCTCATAACTTCCCATCTTTTTTCTCCCACTCCAGCTTCCTTCCCTATGAGCTTTTAACTTCCTCTGGGCCATGTAATCACCCTCATCATCTGGCCCAGTCCTAGATAAGCATGTAAATTCTCTCACTGCTCACAGCTGGGCTGTAGTCCCTGAGGCATGCATCCTCCTACACAGTCTTTCCAGGAAGGATTGGGAAGGAGGTACATTCTCAGGGCATCGTGAGGAAGCCCCTTAGCTACCACCACAGTTATATATATCTGTTGTGGAGATAAAGGTTTTTGCTTTCCAGGGGTGCCGACCCAGCACTATTTGCTAACTCTTACTATACAACTGCAACATATTCTCTCCACCTATGTTTTAATAAAGCACAACTGTTCTGCCTTAAAGTATGCTTTTCATTTAAAACAGCCCTTTATAAAAATGAGAAGTATATACTCTTCAGTGTAAGTAGCAAGATCAGGCTTTTTGTAATTTTCATCTATATATCTGGCTTATTAGAATATTCAAATAATAACATAGTAACTGGCAAAATTCAAATTAGAAAATTTGAACTAAAAAGCAGTCTAATAAAAATAGCAAAGGCAACATGCTTTGGACTTGCAGATTACAAATTCTACCCACCATGAAAACTGAAAAGTCAGTCACACCCTTTCTAAAAAAGTTAAAAACCTCCTTGAGAAATGTCTATCTTTGCAGCCAGCCAATCTGAGGATGGGCTGGAAAGCATTACAATATGGTGGTATTGGACAAAACTCTGACTACAAGGGCCACAAGAGGTTAAAAGATGCATGAGGTTTGTGACTCAGCGGCATGACTCTAACGATGTTTTCCTCTGATTTGTATCATGTTTATATCTACCACCCACCTTCTGTATATGGTTCATCAGTCAATGAGGTTATTTTAATATGAAAGTGCTAGGAGAGGCTGAACTAATAGATGGTACCACTGCTACATTTCATAAGTATCCATGCCCTAGGTCCTTCTTCCATTCTCATTTCCAAACTTTGCTGGGCCTTCAGTAGAAACAATACATGTAACTAAGCAGCCAAGTTAAGCAAAGCACATATGAGTATAAACTATGAGAAAAATATAATTACTATGAAAAATTAGGATTTTAAAAAATTTAGGACAAATCTAATTTTTAAAGAATAAATCCATCTTTGGCATAATATCCAGCCTGCTCCTGTACATTTATTTTAGACAGGATGAAAGTGTTTCAAACTTTTGCTCATTTCTGTAATTTTCTTTATAATCTTTAGTGTACAGAAGAGCTGTAAAATATGTTCAAAGATAAACTGTATGTATGTAGATATAAACAGTCACCCTTTAGCTCTCTCTTCTGCAGACTTCTAACTGACAATATGCAATCTAGCGCAGAGTCAGGATGTGGATGCTTAGTCCTGCAGAGGATGATCAGAAGGGCAAAAATATCATACTTCTGTAAATGTTCGGGGTTCTTTTGATACAATCAATTTTAAAATAATTCCATTTAGGTTCTTTTGACCTTACGCTCTTTTCCACAGAAGAGCAAGTCCCTTCAGATTAGGAGTTTCTAATGCCTACCACCACAAGTGTGGTAAGCATTAGTGATCTAATTACAACTTCCTAGCGAAGATAAAACACAGCTCAGTTTTGCAAAGACAGGATTCTACAGCATTATGTTACAGCTCTGGCATTTCCACAGTTAAAACAGTCTGCTCCTCTGCATTGCAAAACAAAACTATTTTGTAACCATGCAAGACACTGTAACAATCCACTTGATAAAGTACTTGCAGTCTTTAAGAGATGACCTTGACTCACTTCCTCACAGAAGAGAAGAGTTTCCTCATCCTTCTTTGGGGAATTGTGTATTACTAATAAGAAATCAAAGCCACATGTATCATTTATGTCCCCACTCCCATTCCTAGGGTTCCTTCGGTTTACTTTTCATTTTTTTTCCATGTTCAGAGGGACAGGAATGAATTTCCACTCTGGCTTTTGGCAAGTCCAAGGCTGGGGACACCCTGGGAAATGTATTTTTGCTTTGCTCTTTGTTTATGTGTTATCATTCAGAATAGCTAAATGTCATGAGCACTAAGTGTTGATGTGATGGATCTGCATGTCCTTGTGCCAAAACTCCCCTTTGAGCCTATCTCTGATTAAAGTCAAGCAGCAGCATTGTGGTGTGAGGCTGCTGCTTGCAATAAGCTCAGAAAGCTCTTCTATTGCTCCTCCAGAAGAGCCCTTACCTGGTAGACTAGGGTTATCATACATCCAGGTTTTCTCAGACATACTCTTTTTAGATCCTCTGATTTCCATCTGGGCTGTTTTTTAAAATATGATCATATGTCTAGGATTCTGGTCAGCTCAGCTTCAAAGTGTTTCCTAGCAAGGAGCTGCTTGGGGCTAGGGGGGCTAGGGGGGAGCAGGAGGAGGCCGATTGGAGGTAGGGCACACATGCATATGGCCGGCATGCAGCCAGGCAGGGTGGTGGGAGCAGCCCTGGCAGCTGCATGCAGGTAAGTCTATGAGAGATGGGCAGTGGAAGGCCAGGGCTTGGGGACTGTCCAGGGGTAGTGAGGGGGGATGAGGGGAACAACACTCATGCATGTGTGCGTGTGCCAGGGATGTGTGGAAGGGATGGGTGCATGAGCGGGGTGAGTGCCTGCCACCTTGGGGGCAGGGGGAACTGTCTAGGTATCAGGGCTGCAGCAGGGCATGGGTAGCAGGGGGGACATGCCTGCCCCTTTAGGGAAAGGGGTGGGGGTCCCTTTAGGGGCAGCAAAGAGCTGTGTGGCTGGGCTGGTGGCACCAGGGCTGGTGCCTATGCTTGCATGAGTGGGGCATCCGGGAGACTCTGCAGGGCTGAGGGGAGTCAGGGGCTGTGGGTCAGGAGTGAAGGGCACTGGCAGGGCTAGTGGGGCTGTGGCTTGGAAGTGAAGGGAACTTGGGGGTGGGGGACTGTGGGTCAGGAGTGCAGGGCACTAGCAGTGCCAGGCGGCTGCTGGTCAGGAGTGAGGGGCACCAGCAGGGATGGGGGGCTGAGGTTTGGGAGTGAGGGACACCAGCATGGCCCAGAGTTACAGGGTACTGTGGGTTGGGTATGAGTGGCACTGGCAGGGCCAGCAGTCTGTGGGTCAGCATCAGGGCTAAAGTGGGGCTGTGGCTTGGAAGTGAGGGGCAACAATATGGGCAGGGGCACAGCACCGGCATATCACTGCCCACCACAATCATATACCACCTCCCCATGGCAGGCTGTGCTCTTTGTTGGAGCTGGAAATATGGTAACCTCGTGGCGGACAAAAGTGCAGCTCCCAGCTGTAACTCAAAATGATTTCTGCAAGTCATTCTGAGTTACACCGTTACCCCAGACCAAACAGAAGTTCACTGTTGATTCCAGGAGGAAGGGGAATCTAGCTGTGGGCTGGGAGCCTGCAGACAGGTTCCCAAAGCAATGGCCAGGGCTCTCTGCCAGGGCTCCCTGTTTTCAAAATGGAAGGGGGAAAGGCAGCAAAGGGATTTTGTTTTTGGGGCTCCCCAGCCGGTGCTGAAGGGTGCAGTGGGTGAATTGGAGTCCCTCCACTTTGGGGGACTGAAAAAAACCCAGACTGAACTCTCTCCACTACCTTCCCCCCCTCCCATTCTGAGAACAGAAACTGGCTGGGAGCTCCCCAGACAGAAGTTACAGAAAATGCTACATTTTGAAACATCTTTATCTGATACCTCTTGTAGTGAAGGGTCAGATTTGCACCCAATCAGCCATTCTTTAGGCTGTTTGCAGCCATGCACTTGTGTTTGGTCACAGCTTTTAGCTGCTTTCTATGGCCAGATGAAGCAAAAATTGTCACTTCTGTCTGCTAAACTCAGTGCCCCTTCCCCTGAATCTGCAGGCCTTGTGCCATGAGGTTGAATACCCAAACCATGAAATGTTAGTTCATTCAACTCATCTGGACAAATACCTTTGAACAAATGACCTGCTGGGTGGCATGGAAGTGGAAAGGGATCTTGGAGTCCTAGTGGACTCCAAGATGAACATGAGTCGGCAGTGTGACGAAACCATCAGAAAAGCCAATGGC
>NW_017728918.1:16607341-16625259 GCF_001723895.1 Crocodylus porosus | reverse complement strand
TGGATGTGTATCTAGCTGGGGTAATGTAGGCCCAGCACTCTTTCCTGCTTATGCAGGGGGTCGGACTCGATGATCCATTGAGGTCCCTTCCGACCCTAGCATCTATGAATCTATGAAATGGGACAGGTCTGAAAACAGGTGTTTGCTGAGGACTCTGAACCCTGTTAACGCTCTGCTGTTGACAGAACTGCCACGCTGCTAAAAAACCCTCAGCTGCCCCACCTGCTTCATAAGGACAGACTGTAGCTGGCCTCAGATAAGTGAGCATATATGTTGGGGTACACACCCTATCCTAACCCTGTGCAAGGGCTGGCCTTCAACATGCTGAGTACAGTGCCTGCATGCAACTGCAGTGCTAGCTGCCCTGAATGATTCACAGGAGTTCAAAATGTACTTTCTGCTGGGGTGACAGGCCTGTGCAGTAAATAACCTCCTCCAATCTTATATAATCTCTGAATGACTGTGAGCTGCAATTCTAGCCCTTGACTGCTTTTCATGAAACAAGCAAGTCACGACTAAAGGAAGCAGTCAAAATGAGCAAGCCTCCCATGCTCATGCATGTCACTCCCTTACCTTCTCCTTCTCCCTCTCCTTTCCTTCCCTGTCTGCTCCTGCTCCTCTCCCATCCAGTTCCCCCACTTCCCTATGGGAGCCCTCCAGTCATAACTGAGGCCATCTGCTGAGGAATCATCTAGTAAAAAAAAAGCACATGAAATAAGGACATTCAAATTTCTATTGCATCATAGGCCTGCACTAGTAAAGCAAATGTTGCATAACATGACTAACATCTCACAGTCTGCATACGGGAATTTCTTGTACTTTAAATTATATTGAAGCAAGTATAAATTGAACGCTAAATGCACAGCAAGGGATCAGACTGGGAGCCAAGGAAGGCAGGAACAAAAAACTCCATAGACGCAATATAAAACTCTTTCATCTCAGAGAAAACAGGCCTTACAAAACTTGGCATTAACAAATGGTTTCAAGGATTTTTTTTTAATTTCATTGAGTATGTTTTAAGAAGATTCAATCATTCTGTGGAGCACCTGGAGAGACCACCACCCTATAGTGCACAGGTGGTACAATTTCTACTGCATAGACTTCATTTTAAGGCAGAGATTGTTTCATAAAATATCTTCTTTGCCACTTGCAACAGCACAGGATTCTGGTGGCAGCTACAGCAATTACCGAGATGAGAGAGTAGGATCAGGGCATCATAGGAAAGGGATTTCACACGATCATCTAGTCCAGCCCCCTGATCAAGACAGGAGCACCCCTGACTAAACCTTCCCAGCCAAGTGTCTGTCTAACCTGCTCTTGAAAAATTCCGAAGATGGAGAGTCCAGTTTCTCTAGGTAGCCTGTTCAAATGCTTGACCACCTGCATAGTCAGAAGTTTCCTTGTAATCTCCAGATGAAATTTCTCTTGCTCCAGCTTGAGGCCATTGCTCCTAGTCATATCCCCAGTGCCCACAGAGAAAAGCGTATTTCCATGCTCTCTGTAATCTCCCTTCAGATATTTGAACATGGTTAACAAAAATCACTTCAGTCTTCTCTTCTCCAGACTCAACTACTCTAGTTCTTTCAGCCTTTCCTCATAAGTCCTGCCTCCCCTAATCGTTTTTGCTGCTCTGCACTGGACTCTTTCCAACTTGTCCACATCCTTCTTGAAGTGTGAAACCCTAAATGGAACAAGAAGAAGAAAGGACTGAATGTGTAGATTCATGTAGTGCAAAAAGACCTTTTTTATTTTTCATTGCTTTCAGATTACTTTTGATTTCACCATCCTTTTCCATCTTCTGTTTCTCTCAACCAAAAGAGGCACCAGCACAGCGGGCCAGATGATCAATTGTACTAGGTACCTAAAGGCAGATCTGAAGGCCAGACAATTCTTGAAAGTGCTTAAGCATTTAGCCATTTAACTCACAGTGTTTTAAAATTATTTCAGTGGGAATGAGGCAAAGCCTCTTTGAAAATCTGCCTCCAGATTTCCAGCCAACTCTCCACAGACCAACAACAAGTGCTCCACAGACCAGCATAAGGATCGGTCCTAGCGACCTAGTGTCTTGGTGCCACGAAAGAAAAACTGACTAGTTTAATTCCTACATCCAACCTGAGTGAAGCCAAAAAGACCAATAAAGCAGCATAAAATGGTGAAAGGTCTATGTGATTAAGTAAGACGTTATAGTTCTACCAATCTCCAGTCTTCTAAACACAGCTAAGGAGTTTTTAAACCAAAATGAAATACAACTCAACCAACCATGTCTCATAAAGTAAAATCTTTTTTTTTTAAAGTCCTGTGCTAGAAAGAAAAGTTCTTCATACTGAAATGCTGCCAGAATCAAAAGCCTATAACTGTGGATAAAAGAAAATCTCTTCCAAAAAATTACACTGTTCAGTTCTTGCTCAGTAAGTTAGTTTAAAAACATCTTCTAAAAAAAAAAACCCAAAACTGTCTTTCAATAGCACTGCTTTAAAAAACCCAGTCTAGCTACATATCATCTAGGTAAATAAACAAAACTTGAATAAACCAAGGCATTATACAAATTAATGATTTAGAACTAGGAAGAGCAGGGGATTAGCTAAATGGATCTTTTCCCTGCTTACTGAATCCTGCATGACAGGATTCATGCAACTAAAAGAATTTTCACAAACTGGCAACAAGAATAACGATACTGTAATCAGTGCTTCTCAGATCCACAATTTTAATATTAATATATTAATTTATGCTGCAATCTTACATTTTTGCATGATCACGGCCCTAGTGACACAGTTACCACATTGATGCCTAGACTCGCCACCTTGCAAAGATGAGGGTTTGTGAATTAGTTGGTGATATAAACAGTCACAGCAAACAAGCATGCAGGACCATTGAAGTATTCCAGCCGGTTTGCTGTGGCTATTTCAGAGGGTGCTGCTTCTCTGATGGGCAGTGTGGGACTGCTGATGAGGTATTTTCCTCAAAGCTGTTGCAACAAAGAGCTGTCTAGGCTTGCAACAGGAGGGGCAGCCTAGGGTCGCTGTGCTCTCCCCTAGCGCCCCTTACTATGTCCAGGTTGTCTACAAAGCACCCTTCCTTCTTTCCTGCAACATCTTTGATCTTAAAGGTATATGATAGGGAGGCTGCCTCTTCATCTCCCTGGACACAGTTTTCCTCCTGTACATTAGCCCTGTTGCATTAATGGGTGTTCCTGCACACCCCAGCCTTATGGGCTATGCGTGGCTCCAACCACCCCTGTACCACGCCCCAAGCCTTGCTGATGTACCAGACATTGTTCAGTCTTATATTCTCTTCGGCTCTTGGGCTCTCCACAGCCCATCTCACGTTCGCGCCTCTCTGGGCGCTCAGAGAAGCACGGCCCCCTTGCCTGGTGCTTCTCACTGCCCCCCTCGTCTGGGGCTGGGGTTCCCACTCTGCTGTGGGTCCCCTTATGAGGCCCCCTCCAACCCCTAATAGCCTCACCCAAACCTCCGGTCATAAACAGCAAACACAAAACTCAAGCCCTTAGCCTATAACAAACTTCTGCCAGTCAGCTACAACATCACTCGAGGCACCCCCAAGGGTGCTCCATCCTTCCCCGTACCAACTGCTCGTGCATTCTGGCCTCTTCTCTGTTTTTGCTCCAGCAGACTTCCTTTCCTTCCCTTCCCCTCTGGCTGCCAGCAGGGCACCGCCTGCCTCGCCTCAGCCTGGGGTTATATAGGAACCAGGCTCTGCCCCTTCCGGTCAGCTGACTGGGCCGGTGTGAGTCCTTAGCTCTTTGGTTGCCCTGGCAACCTGCACCTGGGTGGTTATCCCGGCTCTCCAAGGAGCAGGCACCTTGGTACCCTGCTACAAGGTTCACTTCACAGTGAATGCAAGAGGTATAAATAACAATTTTGGCACCCTAAATAGAGATGCCAGAGAGCAAAGGAAGGGGAAGGAAATGGTGTTGTGCCAAGTACCAGGGGACAGATGTTGAACTGCAATATACAAATCTTCACAACTTGTTTCATGTTATGGGTTCAAATGGTACTTGTTTTGAATTTCTGACTTAAGACCCACTCTGTTTTACTGCCCATTTGCCTTCCAGTACTTCAAATCCTCCTGCAGTTGCACTGTAGTATTGCTTTGTGAGATATGCACTCTTTTCAAGGCTGTGGAAAGCAGTACACATCATATTTCAGAAGCTAAACTGGGTAAAGGCTGGTCAGTAATTCAATGGAAGACCAGTAAGACAAACCCAAGTATTGCTACAAGGAGAATCTGGTGCTTCAACAGGAAATACGCTTCCCTCAGAGGCTGTAATAAGTCAGTTCTTTATGATGTGGGGGCACTGTGCTACTGGAGAAGTCATCTTTCAGATATGTGAAAACACTATCTTGATGGTCCCTTATGGTCAATAAAGCATCCCCAGGCACTTTTCACAAAAACAAAATGATTAACTGTACTGTCCTGGCTAATTCCACTCGGTTCAATTGCCTGCTACAGTTTCAGGTGACCACAGTATTATACTTTAATTCTGCTTCTAAGCAGCCATGCAGTGCTGCTGTTAAACAGCTACCACCTTCTGCAGGGAGCACTGCAGTAGCTGTATAAGTCAAATGCTTTAAGATCCTTGGGATTACCATATAAAGCAGGGGTGGGCAAAACATGGCCTGTGGGCTATATCCAGCCTGCCAGTTGATCCTATTTGGCCCACCAGCCGCCGCCAGGAGCTGAGGAGGGAGGGCTGTACCCTACACTGCTCCACTTTGCCACAGCCAAGCCTGGGCTGCACAGTACACTGACTCCTCTATCCTGCCTCCCCTCTCCTTACTCTGCATCCATTTCCCCCCTCACCTTTCCTGCTGGCACTGCAGCTGCACAGTCCTGGCACTGTAGCCACCAGCAGCCCGGCTCTCATGAGATGGGGAACAATGCAATGTGCCAAGTAACCATCCCGCTCACCCACCCACCTGCTGGGATGAGCTGCTGCTGCCATGGCACCACTAGGAGGTAGATCCATACCAGCCATGGCAGAGCTGGGCCTGGGGCAGCTGCCCCTGACTTTCCTGCTGCAGTGCAGCAGCAGCATCTCATCATGGCATGTGGGCGAGACAGCTACTGAGCATGCTGCATTGTGCTTCATCCCATGTGGGCCCAGCTGCCAGTGGTTGCAGTGCCAGGACCACACAGCGCCAACAAGAAGCTGGCTTGGGGGTGGGATGAATGTGGGAGGAGGGGGTGGAGGAGTCTGCATGCTGCATGGCCTGGCTCAGTCCCAGCTGCAGCAGAGCAGAGCGGCATGGGGTGCAGCCATCCCTGCTCAGACTCCTGGCAGTGGCCAGCAAGCCAGATAGGATCAACTGGCACCTCCCGTCCCCACTCCCCCAGCCCTCAACAGCCCACCAAAACGCCTTAAGTAGCCCTTCAGCCCAAGTAATTGCTCGTCCTTGATATAAAACATTATAAGCACTAACAGATTACTATTCCTACAGGAAGCAGATCCCACCCCACAATGGCAAAACCTGCCTGACTTGCCTGCTACCTTGCCAATGCGAGATGGCAGCCAGGTGCCATCTAGGCCTGGTTAGTGAGATATGGAGCTGGAGAAGCACCAAGAAAAACAAATCAGGGAACAGGGACACTGGGATGTGGTGGAGGGATGAGGATAGATTGAAGCTTGTCTGGCCCAGTGGCTGGGGAGAGGACCTGTAGTGCTGACTGGATGTGATTTAAATACATGACTTGGATTAAGTATTGCAGTTTTTTGAGGAGAGAAAATGAAACCGAGCTGCTGTTTCAGTATTTCAGTAAAGGTTTTCAACTTTCTAAGCTGAAAATGGCCACTTCTGTGACCAAAAGCCACTTCTGCTCCTCTTGTCCAAAAGGAAAAACATCTGATCTGGCCAAGCACAGCCCACAGCACAGCTGGAAGTGACGGTGCAGGCAGTCTGCCACACTGAGTGTCAATTCACATGGGTCAGGGAGGCATCAAACAGCAACTAGGCAGAATCTGGGCACCGAAGTCACTACAAGCGATTCTCCCTGACCCTGCTCAGCAGCCACAGCTCCCTGGGGGCATCCCTATCTTAGCCTATCAAGCTCCACAGGTGCCTAAACTTAGCCTGTAGAGCATGCTCAGAAAGTATCCTGTTCATTGGTTAAAGCCCCATTACTCACATGTTAGCTCTAAGAGCCTGATCCAGATCCTTGTAAGACTTCAGCCTGCCAAAAACATCTGTGCTTTGCCCTGGGAGGAAATCAACAGGCACCCAGAATCCCCCTCCAGTTAATGGGAAGAGGTAGGCACATCCCAAGGGTGATTCAGAGTGCCTCAGGGCTGAGCAGGACACCCCTTACAGCTAACCTTCAGGAAATGCCTGGTGCAAGTTGTGTCTGAACTCCCACCCCTCAGACCTTAAGCACCTGACTCAGGTCTGCACATTAGGGACTCCATCCAGGGGGAAAGTGGTTGGAGGAAACCAAGAGCATGGAGTTTAGTACAAAGCCCAAAAACTGTCATCACTCTGACTGGAAAAGGGAGTCAGCAGCAGTGCCTACCACCTCTATAACACCTTAGTGCTTTGGGAATTTACCCAAGAAGTGGGAAACCTGAGCCTTCCCAGGAGACTGCCCCAACCACAAGCCTATGAAAAGCCATGGTTGACAGGGGGAGGAGGAAGACCCTTTGTCCACTGACCCTTTGAAGCCAAACCCCCAGGAACCAAAAATGTAAAGGTTATGAGGCCAGACTGAACACAAATAAGAGGGAGCCTGGCCCTTAGTCCTTATATGCCTGCTGGTCCCCAATTAAGAATGGGAGCTGCTTGTTAATAAGTGGGATATTTTTTCTGTGTTGAGAACAAAACTAAAGCAAAGCACCACAGAGCCCTGACTTGGGGAGTAACTAGAACCCAGTGAGTGCAGACAAGATGTTCCAGTCATGGATGGATCTGCATCTCTTCCAGTACATTTTACTATCAGTGTCTAAGCTAGTGCCAGCCAGGGAAAGAGGTCCTGCCCTCCTCATGCTCCTCTCTTACACCTCACTAGATGCGAGAGTCACAGATGAATCCCAGACCACCAGGGTTTTTCTTACTTTGAATTGATTCTGATCTTTCTCTTGATGCCAAAGAATGGAAATGCATTTGAATTTCAATGCAGAATGAAGGAAACAAGTGATGAGACATGGGGGTATCCTGCAGGCCCCAGCCTTTAGCATACAAGTCACCAGTAAAAAGACAAACTGCATGGAAATGGGAAATGCTGTACTTAGCTGAAAGTGTAAAATTCTCTGGAGTTAGGTGGGACAGCTCATTTAGCAGAACGTCATTTGGACTTATGACTCCACTATTCCCATGAAACCAATCATCATGGATCAATGTTATTACTATCAGTCTTTACAAATGGACAAACTCTGGCAGAAAAGGTCACTTGCCCAAGACCACATAATGAGGCTATGGATTAACATATCTTTATACCACTTGAAAACTGCATATCTACTGTTATGATACAACTGTTACCCTTGTGTGATCCTGTAGTGAGTTATATAAGTGAACCAAATCATCTTAAATTTGACTCTGAACAGAGTAAGTTTAAAGTTGAAGTTATAGTTAAAATTGTTATACCATGTAACAAGGTGTTATATTGTAACACCTTGTATCAGCATCCTTTGATATCCATCCAATTGTTACATCTGTCTATAATCGGAGTCAGTGGCACAGTTAGGATTAGAACTCAGGACCCCTGACTCCTAGTCTCTTGTTTTAATCCTTGCATAATCCTGTCAATAAACTAATCTTCACAGAAATTAAAAGAACCTGATCAAATATATGGATCTGGACATGTGGAAGTGACCTCCTTTTGTCTTCAACTTAACTTTTTAAAATCCTATATCTAGATAAACCAATAGGTTAACTCTTTAAACAGCAAAGAGTTAATTCAGCCTGCAGGACAAACCCTAATGCATACTATTAGTTCCACTAAATCCAGCTAATACATATAAGTGACATTCCCTTCATTTTGCTTTCTGATCAAAGTTGAATAATGCACATTAAAAATAATAGTACTAAGAACAAAACTCTTACTGTGTGCAGGAAATCTTCTGCTTCCTCTTTCAGTTAAAGTGTGTCTATACAGATCATGGTGACAGCACAGATGGTGTGGCACATACTGTTGAATTAACTGCTTTATAATTAGGCCACCAGTTAACTGTGATGCCATCCTACTTCCCTATCCAGGACTAAATATGAAGTGCTCCAACTGGAACACAAGCCAAAAAAATACAAGAAAATACCAATGGAGGAGCCAGCTACACAGCTGCCTGCCTTCCCGTTATATAGGTAAGCCTGGCTGCAGAAATGATAAAAAGTGTCCAGTCTGCCTAACCAGTTCCATCAAGTCAAACAAATAGAGTGCTGCAAGATGGAAACACTTGTTTTCCTTTAATAAATACGTTATTTATAAAATCTCTGACAAACAAGCTAAGGTGTCTGTTGCAGATGTTTAATTGGGGCTGGACAAACAGAGGAAGCAATAAGCACATTTTCTTTATTCAGTCAATTCTCAATTCATCTTCAGTGAAGATAAATGGAGTAATTAGAGATGGGAGAGATCCATTCAATGCACTAGTCCATCACTCCCGCAGGAGAATCTCTAAGTAGCAGAAATTTAATTTGTCACTGGATTGTGAGCAAAGGTCCAGAGAAAAAGCTGCCCAATACCCATCAAATTCTTACCAACCTAACCTTCCAAGATCCACAGAGGTCTTTCTGACCGATTTTAAAATTCAACTATCACATAGAAAAGGGGTAGTCAGCCTGCAGCACATGTGCCACAAATAGCAGGGGTAACTTCTGTGTGTGGCATGCAGCAGATCAGGGAGAAGGCAGCTAGAACAGTAGCAGATAGGTCAGGGAACAGACAGCACAGCGGCAGACCAGGCAGGGGAGGAGGATCAGAGTGGAACTCAGGAAGGGTGTGGGGCTTAATTTCTGGCATGTCTGTTCAAAAGGTTGGCCCCCACTCATCCAGAAAGATGAAATCTTGGCCTTGGTGAAATCAAGAGGAGTTTTGCTATTGATTTCAGTGGACTGAGGCATTCAGCCCTTATGTTTTAAAGGGACTCAATAATGTCACAAATTTAGACTGTTATTTAAAAACAATGTTTTTGGACCCCCAAAAATTGTTAAATCATGTATTTAATAAAAAAATATCATTGAGAAATTTTGGGGGTTGGGAATGGGAATGCAGACCTGGTGGTAAGATGTAGCTGCTAAATAGTTGAGAGGTTACTTGGGTTCCAGATGTCCGGCAGGTTATAATATCTTGCCATAAATCCAATGTCTATATTTAGTCCATGATTTTTTGTATCCAGTAGGCTGATGAAATAAAGATGGGTTGCAAGGTTGTCTCTATCACACAACACAAGTAAAAATCAAGCGCTAACTACACTCACCTCTGCAGAAACCAAACCAGAGATTGAACTTTACCTTGCCCTGGGCATGCATCATCCACTGGGAGAAAGGGGAAATTGGAGTTCCTGTGATATCTGATGGGACATTCCTCAGATAATTAACTCTTCAAGTTACCTGAAGAGGAAAAAGTAGTTTTAAATAGTAGTAATAGTAGTAGTAGTAACAAAAACAACAACAATTTTAAAAGACACTCATTAAGTATATTCACTTTATTGAGGCCAATTAATCCTTTCCTGCTCTGTACAACCAGAATATCATGTAATTGAGATGCATAATTGTGGAGATGCACCAATACGTAGGTCCCATATTGGTGCGGCACCAATACACGGAAAATTGAGAGCATCGGCAATCAGCTTTTTTGCCTGATGTAGCTGATAATGTGACTGATAAATACCCTATGCATGCACACAGCTATAGCATACACACAGCGAGGACCACAGCCTGGCAGGCTTGGAGAGTAGCATCTGGCTGGTGTGTTGTGGGGGAAGGGGTGAGGGGAGGGAAGGGTCATGGGGGAGGAAGATCAAGTCGCATGCAGTGAGGGAGGGAATGGGGCTGGGGCAGGTACTGCTCAGCTAGGGCAGGACAGTGTGCAGAATGGAGCTGTGAAAGACTCATACAGCAGTTGCGGGGGTGGGGGGGCGCTCCTGCCACTGTGTGCACCCCAGGAGGACATGGGGGGCATGTGCCCCTGGATCTGTGTGGGGCAGGGTGGGCTGCTGCTGTAGGCTGGGATGGTGCTGGGATCTGCCTGGCAGGGGGGGCTGAACTGTACTTGGAGCGGGTGGCAGCAGTGCTGGGAGTGGGGGCTATGGGAAGGGTATGGGGGGTGCTACGGTAAATTTTGGAGTTGCTGCAGCACCCCTGCCCCCTGTAACTGCTTCCCAGGGTGCCACCACCGCACGCCCCAAGCACAGCCTGGCCCAGCCCCCACTGGGAAGAGTCTTCCTGAGGCTGAGGGGGCACTAAAAGCGAGGTTTCCTATGGTGAGGGCTTAGACTCTGATCACTGGGCTATTCATGAAGGAGGAGATATACACCAAGGAAAGGACAATGACATCTGTTAGACGCAGTCATCAACACAGATATCTTATTTCTCAGGCCATGAGTCCTGCCAAGATGACTATCTTAAGTGGTCAGGAAAAAGTAGAATTACAATGAGACAAACATTCTGGTACAGTTTAAAACTTCCCAATGGAAGAAAGGAGAGCTATGTGTGCCCCCCGCCACTCTCCCAAACAATGAGAAATTTGTCTGGGGAGGTAAAAAGCTGCTGCCCATTCAAATGAAAGGGAGAACTGGGCAGTTCTGTAGCATGAAATACAGTCATCCTCCCAGCAAGTACTAGCTCTCCACTAGCACAGGAGAACTGCACATCTACTCCACGGCAAGTGCAATGCCTCCCTGCACCTGCTTGTATGTGCCTGGAAAAAAGCCAAGACAGTTGGTTCACACAGCACAACATGGCTCTAAATAGTTCAACTACTATCAATATCTACTGATCAGTGGCTGTCCCTATACTGTCCAGAGATGTGATAGGTTTCCTTGGCAAATGGCTTTCAGAGATGTCAAACGGGAGTTCCATTTCCAACAAGACAAAGGCTTCACTCCTCATACACCTTAAAGGCGGCCAGATGAAGTCAGTCCAAATGAACACCCATTGACATCAGTAGAAAGGCTCCTGTTGATTTCCATGGGTGTGTCTACATGTTCCTATGAATATGCTTGAATAAACTCCGGGGTTTATTGTTATGGAGTTTATTCAAGCCAGACACATGTCTGCACATGTGTCCAGGAGCGCAGCATGTAGAGCTGAGGTGGAGTAGCCAGAGTTGGCAGGGAATCCAGGGGGTCAGCCTGTTGGCCAGGGCTGTCCTCTGATTCAACATGCTGTGGAGGGCCTAGCTGGGGCATGAAGGTGCTCCAGTGTGGGGCTAGCTGGCAGGCATCCCTGGACTGGAGCACCCTTGTGCCCCAGCCAGCCCTCTAGCATCTACACGTGCACTGCTGTGGAATGTTTTACTCCGTACCAAGATAGTACTTGTAGTAAATGCATGTAGAACCCTGTTTCAGGGATCAATTTTATAGCCATTTTGGTCTGAGAAAAAAAAGAGATACACAAAGCTCTTGGATCAGAGGCAACATATTTTATTAGACCAACTAAATAGCAGCAAAAAAAAAAATCTTTTCTTCGAAAGCTTTTGGGCACATGCACAGAGCAACACTCACACAAAAGAACTCTCAGACCCAGGGAAATACACTTCCAGCTTCTATCTCCCCTGTGCAAAATGAATTTAATTTTCTACCTAAGAGGACTTTTACAACCTTTGGCTTCCCCCCAGCCTGAAGAAGGCTCAAAAGCTTGCAAAGAAAGGACTTTTTTTTTGCAACTGTTTAGTTGGCCTAATAAAAGATATTGCCTCTGATCCAAGAGCTTTGTGTACCTGTAGAACCCTGTGACTTGTAAGTACAAGTACTATCCTGCTGCAGCATAAATTAATTTACTCAAACCTAGTAGGGGCACCCATGCAGCGAGATGTTTACTGCACAGCTAATTAGTCAACAAGACAATAAATGTCTTGAACTGGGTCCATAATTATTGATTTTTACATGAAATACAGAATAGTTCAAAGAGCAAAATGCTCACAGAAGAAAGAGAGCTCTAGCTTGCCCGGATGATTATTTCTGAGGAACTGAAATAGCTGATAGGACTCATCTGCACGAGGTGCTGAGCAACTCCTTCAGCAAGCAATGTGCTAATCTCCATGTATAATGGATTAGGTCTTCTTGTAATATTTTACTGTGTTTATTCTCCACACACACATTTATGGGTTTTATTTTCATGTTTCCTTGCCCTTTTTAAATTTTACCTTCCCCTAAATATTTTGGACTGTTTATGCAGTGTCATAACTTGACTTTATGACATGCATTTGCTTGTGCACCCCAACCTAATGGCAGTCTCCAGTATGCAAAAAATGAAAGATCAATATCTTTGGAAATGTTCTAATGGACAATGAGGAACAAAAATCTCCCATTCATCTTTTCCCTCATCAGTATTGCAGAGTAGTGAGTCAGTATTGTATTGTCATCTGTGACATTTCTTTGACCCCTTCACAAGAAAAAATTGGAAATAAGGCTCAAGTGGGAGAGGCATGCCATGCTACTTGTGGTCAAGCCCTTTGACCCACACTGTTTACCCCACTAGAGAGTACTCTTCTTTCTCAGGGTACTCACCCGCCACGACTTGATAGTATTTAGGTAGAATCCTATGCCAGACAAGGAAAGAGCTCTGTCACCAGGGCAACCTCTCTCCATCCAAAATAATATGCTAAAGCCTCTGCTGAGGCCCCACAGGGCCTATAATGGGGGCTCCTCTGCCGCTACACCCCCACCACAGGCCTTCATATAGTTATTTCTGGTTCCCACTGTTTACATCACAGCCAGGAGCTAGGCACTGAATCTCCCAGGTCAGCTATTAGGAATCCCAAGTAGTCCATCTGGTACCCATATAAAGAAATGTGGGCAGGCGAACTGCCCCTCACCCATCACAGAAATCTCCCTCCATCATGTGGTCTCCTGCTTTACCACTTCCGGAGTCCGTTTAGGGTTTCTTTTGGATACTCCCATCCTATCAGCATTAGCTTCTGTTCTCCCATGGTGGCCCACCTCTCCTGTATTAACATGAAGCACCTGAAGTAATTTGGAGTCAGGAGTTTCCTCTCCCATACTCCTGGACCCCATGTGATATCCTTCCCCAGTTCCTCCAGTCTCAGACAGGGCCTCATTCTCCTGAAATCCGTTTCCCCGAGGGACATCTAGGGTGCCAGACCGAGCCTATGCCAACCGCTGTGCCTCTCACAGTACTCCTGCCACCCTTCAGCATCCCTGGAGTCCTTCTTCCCTCATCCTACAAAACAACAGTAAGTGGAGGGGTCTGGTCCCCTTAGTTCCCTTGGCTGTACTTCAGGGTTTCTGGCAGGCTGCATTGGAGTCATCAGGTTTGTTTCCTAATGCTGGACACTGCTGCCACTCATCCTGATGCTGACAAGGCGGTGTGATCCCTAGCAGCTGAGGAAAAGGGGGTGAATAGGGAATTCTCTCTTTGGGTTTTCTCCACTCTGCTACACTACTGTAGCTCCACTCAGCAGAGCCTATCAAACCAGAACTCCTTACACGCAAAGAGTAGTATGTAGCTATCCAGGAGTCTAAAAACAAGCCCCTCAGCTTTGCATGTTGCTCCTTGCCTTGGGCCAGAAAAACTTGACTTTGTTGGCCTTCAGAAAGGGTTTACTGGAAGTACAGTATTATAGGAGGGGGTGGTTCATTCCCCCATTATAGAATCACAGAAAGTTAGACTTGGAAGGGACCTGAAGAGGGCATATAGTCTAACCCCTGCTCAAAGCAGGATCATCCCCAACTAGACTGTCCTAGCCAAGGCTTTGTCCAGCTGGGTCTTAAACCTCCAAGAATAGAGATTTCACAACCACTCTGGGTAACCTGTTCCAGTGCTTTACTACCCTCCTAATGAGAGCTTTCCTCATATCTAACCAAAACTTCCCTCACTGCAACTAGAGACTGTCATCTGCCATGCAACTTTTTCAGTCATATGCCACCACTGAGAACAATCCAGCTCCATCCTCTTTGGAATCACTCTGAGGTAGCTGAAGGCTGCTATTAAATCTCCTCTCAGTCTTCCCTTCTCCAGTCTAAATAAGCCCAGTTCCCTCAACCTCTACTCAGAAGTTGCCTGATCATTTTCATTGCAGAACTTTGCACTTGTCTTTATTGAACCTCATGAGATTCCTTTTGGTCCAATCCTCCAGATTCACTAGGTCTCTCCAGTTCCTAGCTCTACCCTCCAGAATATCTACTGCTCCCCACAGCTTGGTGTCATCTTCCCATTGATGAACATATTAAACAAAACCAGCCCCAGGACTGACCCCTGGGGCACTCCACTTGATACCGGCTGCCAACTAAACATTGAGCCATTGATTAATACCCTTTAAGCCTGATGATCAAGCTAGTTTTCTATCCACCTTACAGTCCATGCATTCACCCTGTACTACCGTAGCTTGCTTGCAAGAATGTTGTGGGAGACCATATCAAAAGCCTTGCCGAAGTCAAGGTATATCACATTCACTGCTCTCCCCACATCCAGTGAACCATCATAGAAGGCAATCAGGTTGGCCAGTCATGATTTGCCCTTGGTGAATTCATGCTGACTTCCAAGTAATCACCTTCTTTTTCCAGTGCCTAGAAATGGATTCCTTGAGGACTTGCTTAATAATTTTTCCATGGACTAAAGTGAGGCTGATAAGTTTGTAGTTCCCTGAATTTTCTTTCTGCCCTTACTTAAAGACATGCACTATATTTGCCCTTTTCTAATCATCTAGGACCTCTCCCGATTGCTAAGTTTTCAAAGGTAATAGCCAGAGGCACTGCAGTCACATCAGCCAAGTCCCTCAGCACTCTTGGGTGCATCATGTCCAGCCCCATGGACTTGTACATGTCCACCTTTTCTAAACAGTCCCTAACTTCTTCTTTTGCCACTGTCAGCTGCTCATCTCCTCCCCAAACTGTAGTGCCAGGTACAATAGTCTGGGAGCTGACCTTGCCAGTGAAGACTGAGGTAAAATAGGCATTGAATAGGCTTCAGCCTTTTCTGCATCCTCTGTCACTAGGTTGCTTCCCCCATTCAGGAAGGGCCCCACATTTTCCCTGATCCTCTTGCTACTGACATACATGTAGAAACTCTTCTTGTTACCCTTCACATTCCCTGCTACTTACAGCTCCAGTTGCACTTTGGCCTTCCTGACTTACACCATCCCTAGTTGGGTGTCCAAACTTCCACTTCTTATAAGCTTCCTTTCTGTGATTTAGTTTACTGAAGAGTTCCCTGCTAAGCCCAGCTGGTCTGTCATAGATTCGTAGTTAGTAGGGTCGGAAGGGACCTGGGCAGATCATCAAGTCTGACCCCCTGCCATGGCAGGAAAGAGTACTGGGTTCAGATGACCCCAGCAAGGTGTCTATTCAGCCTTCTCTTAAAGACCCCCAGGGTAGAAGCAACTACCACTTCCCTTGGAAGTTGGTTCCAGATCCTAGCTGCCCTGACTGTGAAGTAGTGCCTCCTGATATCCAGCCTGAATCTGTTCTCTATCAGCTTGTGGCCATTGTTCCTTGTTACTCTTGGTAGTACTCGGGGGAACAGGGACTCTCCCATTGCCTGCTAGTCCCCCTTGGCCAGTTTATAGACGGTCACCAGATCCCCTTTCAGCCTCCTCTTGTGGAGGCTGAACAGGTTCAGATCCTGTAGCCTATCTTCACAGGACCTGCCCTGCTGCCCCCGATCGTGCGAGTGGCCCTCCTCTGGAACGTCTCGATGTTGTTCACATCCCTCTTGAAGTGCAGCGCCCAGAGCTGGACGCAGTACTCCAGCTGCAGCCTCATCAGTGCCGCATAGAGGGGAAGGATCACCTCCTTGGACCTGCTCGTGATGCATCTGTGGATGCATGACAAGGTGCAGTTGGCCCTTCTGTCTGCTTCCCCACATTGGAGGCCCATGTTCATCTTTGAGCCAATAATGACTCAAAGATCCATTTCTGCCTCTGTGCTGGCGAGAGGGGAACTCCCCAGCCTGTAGGTGTGCTGCTGGTTCTTACTCCCCAGGTGCAGTATATGCTAACAAGACGTGGCAGTCATACATGCTAGTCTTTCTGCACATCAGGGTGGTTTGTTCCTGCACCCTCAGTAACGTGTCTTTAAAATATAACTAGGTCTCCTAAGCTCCTCTCCCCATCAGACTGGCCTCTCAGGGGATCCTGCCCATGAGTTCCCTGAGTAAGTCTCAGTCTATTTTTCTGAAGTCCAGGGTCCTTACTCTGCTATTCTCCTTCCTTCCTTTCCTCAGGATCCTGAGCTTAATCATCTCATCAGCTCTTTTGCCCAAGTTACCATCCACTTCTAAATTCCCCGCCAATTTTTCCCTGTTTGCAAGCAGCAGGTCAAAAAACAAAACAAAACACAGTCCCTAGTTGTGCTCCCCACCACCTGCACCAGGAATATGTCCCCAGCACTCTCCAAAAACTTCCTGGATTGCCTGCATAGTGCTGTATTGTTGTCCCAAGAAATGTCAGGGTGATTGAAGTCCCCCATGAGAACCTCATTATACTTCGACCCCTTCTTGGCTCTGGGCTCTCCGCAGCCCTGTCTCGGCACCGGGCTCTGTGCCTGCAAACGCTGCACCGGGCTTTCTGGCGCCGGTGTCTCCACACTGAAGTGGGCCCCTCAATGAGGCCTCCTCCTTCCCCAAATAGCCTCACCCAAGCCACCGGTGTTATCAGACAGCACACCAACCACAGCCAACCACCCTGAGTCCCTGTGCTGTAACATAACGCAAAGCTCACATCATGCTCTGCCCCTTTAAAAGAGTAAAACTCCCTCTCTGAAGCTCGGTGCCTAGTAGGCAAGGATACGTTATGGGTACCTTATGTCCCCTTTGTTCTAAGGGTAGCATATCTGCCTGCTACCACATCTCTGGGCCCTTCCTTCCTGGAGGCTCCTTCCCCTTTGGCTGCTGGTAGGGGACTAATTGCCTGGTCCCAGCCCTGGGATTTATATGGGCCTAGGGCCCTGCCTCCTCCAGCCAGCTCAACAGGTGCAGCCAAATCCCTCATTAACCGGTTGTCCTGGCAATTGGCACCTGGGTTCTCATCTGGCTCTTTGTGCTCTGTCCCGGGGCAATCTCTGCTCTAAGAGAAGCAGGCACCTTAGTGCCCTGTGACAGTCAGCATGGATTCACCAAGGATGGCTTCATCCCTGACTAAGCTGACTGCTTTCTATGATGAGAAAACTGGCTCTGTGGAAATCAGTGAACATGATATACCTTGACTTTAGCAGGGCTTTTGATATCTCCCATAGCATTCTTGCGAGCACACTGAGGAAGTATGGGTTGGATGAATGGGTTATAATGTGAATGAAAAGCTGACTGGATTGTTGGGCTCAATGGGTAAAATCAATGGCTCAGTGTCTAGTTGGCAGGTGGTATCAAGTGGAGTGCCCCCGGGATTGGTCCTGCAGGAAGTTTTATTCAATATCTTCATTAATGATCTGGAAGATCTGATGGATTGCACCCTAAGCAAATTTGCAGATGACACCAAGCTGGGGGTAGTAGTAGATAGATATGTTGGAGGGCAGGGTGAAGATTCATTGTGACCTAGACAAATTGATGTATTGGGCTAGAGGAATCTTGAGGTTCAACAAGGACAAGTGCAAAGTCCTGCACTTAGGACAGAAGAATCCCATGCACCGCTACAGGCTTGGGACCAACTGACTAAGCAGCAGCATTAGTTCCATTCTGCAGAAAAGGACATGGGGGTTATAGTGGACAATAAGCTGGATATGACTCAGCAGTGTGTCCTTGTTGCCAAGAAGGCTAACAGTATTTTTACGAGTGTTGCCAGCAGATCAAGGGAAGTAATTA
>NW_017728918.1:16586454-16607241 GCF_001723895.1 Crocodylus porosus | reverse complement strand
GGATGTGGACAAATTGGAGAGAGTCCACTGAAAGGCAACAAAATGGTTAAGAGGCGGAGGCACATGATTTTTGAGGAGAGGCTGAGGGAGCTGGGTTTATTTAGTCTGCAGAAGAGAAGACTGAGGGGGGATTTGATGGCAGCCTTTAACTACCTGCAGGGCGGTTCCAAAGAGGATGAAGCTGGACTGTTCTCAGTGGTGACAGATGACAGAACAAGGAGCAATGGTCTCAAGTTGCAGCACAGGAGGTTTAGGTTGGATATTAGGAAAATGTTTTTACTAGGAGGGTAGTGAAGCACTGGAACAAGTTACCTAGAGAGGTTGTGCAATCTCCACCTTTGGAGGTTTTTAAGGCCCAACTCCACAAAGCCCTGGCTGAAATTATCTGGTTGAGGATGATCCTGCTTTGATCAGGGGGTTAGACTAGATGACTTTCTGAGGTCCCTTCCAATCCTAATTTTCTATGATTCTATTAGTTCTTCTTGCATGTTTCCCAGGCTCCATGCATTCATGTACAGACACCTGAGGTACCCAGTTGACTGACCTACTTTGTCAGGAAGAGTAAGAATGCCTCCCCTGTTGCTCCCTTCTGCTTGTACTTCCTTCAGATTGCTCGCTTTCTCACTTTCCTAAAGGCTTTGGTCTCCACCTCCCAGCAAGCCTAGTTTAAAGCCCTCCTCACTAGGTTAGCGAGCCCGTCTGTGAAGTTTCTCTTTCTTTTCTTCTTCAGGTGGATCTTGTTCTCTTCCTATCAATCCTTCTCCTTGGAACAACATCCCCTGGTCAAAGATACCAAAGCCCTGCTGGTGCCACCACCTGTGCAGCCATGAATTGATCTCTATGATGAGTCCACTCCTACCTGAGCCCTTCCTCTCAACACCTGAGAACCTTGTCCCCATCATCCTTGCACCCAGAGCCCTGTAATATTTAATTAGTGATTGGCCTTTGCAGTGGTGTCTACCACTCTCTCTCTTTTGATCTACGGGTTTTGTTTTGTTTCTTAAATTCTTGGTGAGGGCATATGTCAAGTTTTAATTTACAGAAAAAGGAAAGAAAAAGTTGAACAGTGTTTAAAGGAACACCCTGCAAACAGTTACTATCAGGCTAGTGTGCAGCATTTGAAATGCAAACTGGCTGTAAAAGGAAACACATTAAAATGTGGTTAACATCAGAGAGAGGTTTGAGAATCCAGATATCTGGGAATGTGAGTAAAGGGGAATTCATGAGGAAGTGATTCAAAAGGATGCACACAAAGGCCACTCCCTGGGCAGCTCCAACAAAGTACCAAAAGTCACAGGGCAGGGTTATACTTCTGTTATACCCCACATTCCTGGGAAAAAAATTAACACACAGGCACGCATGGACACTGGACACTTAGAATTGGTGCATGCAGTTTCAACCAAATGCATTCAGAATAAAATATACACCAATCCTGCTCTTTCTGCATTTCCTTCGCTAATGCTGGTAGGAGCTTCACATATGAAAAACTTAGTCTCTTAGTACTGAGGTAGTCTGTGTTGGTGTAATTTTCATCTTCCTCTGACACCCTCAAAAGGTAACTTGTAACATCACTGTCAGTGTAGTCGTGTCTAGATATTAGGGCTGTGCAACATTTTGCCTGTGCAAATTTTGCCATCTGTTTTGTTTCAATGCGGTTTTGACTCATTTCGAGCTTGAAACAGCAAAATCAAAATGAAACAGAGGGCTTCAGCCTAGAAACAAAACAAGGCCACCAGATCACAGGGAAAGTCCCTCCCCCTCCCCCGCTTAGGTCATTACATTATAACCAGAGATTTCTGATCCTAGACCAGTAACTTGTGATTCAGGTGGAATTTGATCCTGCTAAGTATTCAGGTCTCAGGCTGGCAAATCACTTAAACCCGACTGTAAGCATAAAAATAAAGCACCACTGGAGTGCACATATCTCCCCAGGTGCACAGGTGCTTGTATGCTTTGCTAGCTGCAGCCAGAGAACTCAGCATCTTGCAGGACCAAGCCCCCGTAGCATGTATTTCAGAAAGGCATCTTCTCTTGATCTAAGGACTCCAGGGGATTGGAGAAAGGGTGCTCTCCACATGGTTTTAGATCATAGCTTTCTCTATACTTCCCCTGTTCTTCACTTTGTGACCCCCACCAACGCCCTCTGAAAGTACCCCTTCAAAGCACTGCCCCCTTGTAAACAATCTTTCCTTCATCAAAACTGTTCATGTTACTTTCTTTCATGTTCCAGTTCTAATTCTGTCAGCCTCTACTATACTCAGAAGTTTTACCCTTAAGGATTGTTTTGTCATATTAATAGTTTTTTTTTTCTGAAAATAAGACAATTGCAAAGAGGATTTTAAATGCACATATTCCATGACCTGCTTTCAAATAGCAGTAACAGGAATACAGTACAGAAGTCTTTGCCATAAGGGCATGGAAAGCACTTTGAGATTCCCAGAAAAAAGATGCTGTGGTAAGCAACACATTCTGTCTTGGTTCATCAGAGCAGGCAGTTATGCATCCTTCTTTTTAGAGACACAAAAAAAGTAAGCGTTTACTACGAGCAGCTGTAGACTGAAGATGTCTTTCCAAAGGCAGTAATTTCATCGGTTCTATAAACTGACTTAAGAAAATGAGATGGATAAAAGGATATTTCTTTCTAATTATATCCATAGAAACAGCTGAATCATTTTAGCTGATACTTGAAACCATCTGCTTGAGACAGACAGCTGGTACTGGAAGCCTCAACTTGGATGGTTAAAGTTTGGTAAAGTAATAAACAACTGAAAGCATCATGGGAAGTGTGCAGCAAACTTGACTATAGGTGCTGCCATTGGCCTCACCTATATTCACGTTATCCCATAGGGGGTGACTTGGTTCACACCTGAATCAAAGCCCTCTGAAGTCAATGAAAGTCATGTATTTGGATGAGGGTTTCTAACAACATGGAAAATAATTTATAGCTCAAACAAACATAATTTATTCCTGGCCTTCTACAAAACTCAAGCCATCTGGAGAATGCCATTTGCAGCAGCTGATATTTCCAAAATAAAGGAATTGTGGAAGTCACAAATCCTTTTCTTTGCCTTCTTGAAAACAAGCTCCATTTGGTAGTGAGCACTCCCCTATAGTGAAGTTAAAAAAAAAAAAATCAGACAATCCTTGCTATTTTCCATGCTGTTTAATTACTCAAAAATATTGCAAGACAAGGAATGTGAAGTGGGAGATGATAATGTTGAACCAGAATCCACCGCTTGAGAGCTTGGCCAGTTCAAAAAAGAACTGGCCATTATATAGGTATCACAAAGTCATCCTAATGTCAGGAGTCAGCATAATGACTGCCAGCAATTAATCTGGAAGGGTATTAAAAGTCAGTCCAATCTCTACTCAAGTTCAACATGATCTCAGTGACTTCCAACATCTGCTGACTGTGGGTTCTTACACTTCTGTGTATGGCAGCTAATATGGTCACAGCCAGAAACAGGATACAAGACCAGATGGACCATGGGTCTGATGCAATATAGCATTTCCTATGTCCTTAGTTCTACTCTTAAGTCTTTCAAACAGCAGGAACAATGTGTGATCTTTATAAAAAAGACTAGCAACTGGAAACATTCTGAAGACAAAGGTCTTCTTAAGGATGCTATCTAATTTCTGGAACTTGTGCTGGTACCTTCAGTAGCTTTTTCTTTCTGATGATGACAGCTGTAGGAAGCTGACCGTTTACTAGGACATGAAAGGTGGATATTGAAAAATGCTACTTTATGGAGGAAGTTTAAATATATGCACAACATACCAATTTCTTTAGCACTCTTCCCATGTATGAATGCAGATAAATGCAGGCTTAGGATCTTCACTGCCTGGCTGTTCCCCTTCTCCCCACTGCCCAGTGCCTTTGCAAGGAGATAAACACTGTAATAAATGCCTGCTGTTTATAACTGGAGGTTTGGGTGAGGCTATATGGGGACGGAGGATGCCTCATTTTTGGGGGTGCAGAGCCTGGCGCCAGTGAAGGTGTGGCCTTTTGGGGGGGCGCAGACCCCAGCGCCAGTGAGGGTGCAGCATTTTGGGATAAGACTAACCCTGGCACTGGAAGAATGAGCTTAAAAAAGCCAGGGATGCCTGGTATGGGGATGTGCAAGGATATATATATATGGTGTGGTAGGGTGGGGTTGTGCTGTTGTTGGGACTGGCAGGGTGCCCCTGGTTTTGAACCAGTGGCCCCTTTGCTGTGGGGGCCAGTGCCTGCGCCCCTGTGCCAGGGGGGCCTTGCTCCTAAAGGGGACAGAAAAGGGGGCCATGAGCCTCCAGGCACTTGAAGGAAAAGCTAGAGCCTCGTGGTCAAACCCTGTGTGGTGGGTTTGGACAAGGAGGCCTAGCTAGAATAAAAGGGGTCAGGCCATTCTAGGAGAGACCCCAACATACCCAATAGAATAGGTAGTCTTCTGCTCTCATAATAAATTCCAACAAGATGTGGCATGTGAGATCAAAGCCGGACAGAAGGAGTCCAAGGGCGCCCCACGTAAGGTGTGGATGACTAAAAAGATGGCACCAGGGAGGGAGACCCATTATAGTCTAATAAAAGATATCAGCTCTACCATAATTCCTGATTGCTGCCGTGGCCAGGCAGTTTGTCTTGAAATTTAGGTGGACCAGTAATCAAAACAAGGTGCAACTGCACCTCCTGGATCCAACAATGGGCAAAGAGAGCATCTTCCAGGGCCCTCCCTTAAAGTTTTATGCCAGAGGACTAAACCTGTAATTTGTGTTGGCAGCATTACAGAAATCCCACCAATGTCAGTTGCCAAGGAGACTCAGCCTACTGGAACCTCTCCGCCAACCTGAACATGCTTCTGACCTCCCTCACTGCTACTGATATTTAACAATCCCTCCGGTCTTCCTAGTAAAAAGCAGTTTCTGCCATTTTCCATCAGCAGATCATCTTTCTCACCTCCCGCATTTGATTTTCTGTCCTATGGAAGCTTGGGCCATACTTCAATAATAGGTAAATTGGGAAATCCAATGACACTATTCTAATGTAGAATCTGATTGGACTTTCCCAAAGCCTGTTTTCCCACCTCCCTCTAAGGATGGGAAGGGGACACACAGGTGCTTCAGAACTCCAGGATTCCCATGAGTCACCCAAAGCCCAGCAAGGCTGTGGCAGACTGATAGTCTCTAACCAAATGTGCTCTGGAGCCTATGTCAATCCATACACAAGTGTGATGAGCAGTTATGGTATCTGGGCAGGATGAACAGAGCAGGAACAGTGCTATACTGCAAGTTGCATAATAGCTTGCTATGGCTCTTTGGCTGGAACACATACTTAAAACAAAGGCTTAGTTACAAAAGTGTTCTGGGTGTTTTATATGGTCACATAAATACAGCTTGCAAGACAAGAGACAACCAAAATATAGATAAAAGGAATCACTGCCATGCTGAAAGTACAGTAGGGAAAGAAGGCTAAAAACCTGCTCTTAAAATGACTGAGGGGTGGGGGAGACCAAATGGAGGGGGATATTCCTGCTTTAGCTAAAGGGACACAACTCTACACCTGCAGAAGTGTAAATACAGAGCCTCTTGCCCTTGTCATGTATCTTTAACACTTGTCACACCAACAAAGTGTGTTCTTTGCATAGAGCAACAAGTTGGTTACACTCTTAAAAGAGGCTGTTTGAAGCACAGTTCAGATAGGAAGCTATTTACCCTGAGAAAAGAATCAGCACTACAGTTTAGACTCTAAATATAAATAAAAATATCTCCACTAAAGTTCACAATGGTGAATTACCAGCCATTGAACAAAGTAATTCTCTACCACAGGGTATTAATCCATGCTGACCCAACAGCTTTGATAGTCATCCATAGGGATTAAGCCCGAGGCTGAATCAATTCAGTCTTTTCAGGTTAGTCTAAGTTGCAGAGATCGAACCAGCAAGCAAGTGAACAGATATTCACTTTTGATTTAGGAAATGCAGGCACATGCCTTCAAGGGCTCAAGCCAGGAGCCGGGAGGTGCTAGAGCACACCTTCTAGCCTGCCAGCTCCAAATCTTTTCCCTGCTTGCGTGGAGGAGGCGTAGCCAAGCCCCATCCCACAGCTAGCTGGAGGATCTGCCTGGATGGGGGGCAGTGCCTGCCAGGCTGAAGACAGGTAAGTGGGGGAAAAGGTAGTGGCATTGAACTCATAAAAGCTTGAATAAGAATAGTCCTTTCTCTGAAGCAAACATGTACTGAACAGAAGGGAACAACTCTGTGGAGTCCTGATGGCTGTGATCATGGACTACAAATCCCAGAGGCACCTGGAAGCAGGAAGAGGAAATGATGAGCAACCCTGCAGAGTCCTGCTGCTATGGGTCTGGACTGCAGATCCCAGAGACCTCAGGAGCAATGGGAAGACGAAGTAAACATACAGCCCATGCTGCCTACATACCAGAAAGCCAGGTTGAATGAGGGAAGCCTTTGAACAGCAGATGCCTTCCAGGAGCAGAGCCTGAGTCCCTCTCAGGTTGTTTTCTCCCCTCCCCTCCAAAGCCCTGCCCCACACCTCCTCCACTCCAGCTTCGAGCGTGGAATAGCCTGACAGAGGCTGCTGCACCCTCACCCCCTTGTCAGCTAGCCCTCAGTGCTCCAGCTAGGGAGCAGAGGCGCAAGGCCAGCCCTGCTATTTGGAGCAGACAGCCCAGCCCAGCCCAGGACTACAAAGCATGCTGGGATGCTGAGGAACTCTGATTTAACTTGAACCAGGAAGGGATCTGGGACAGAAGTTCCATAAGCCGGTTTGACCTAAATCAGTTAAGTTTGATACTACATTCAACCAGGTTTATCTTAAATCAGTTTCAGCCATTTTGAAACTGTTTTATGTGCACTGAGCTTCTGTTCTGTTACAGGTTTAAACCAGTTGCTGAAGATGTAAACTGGTTTATGTGTAACTTCTGTCCCTAGCCAGGATGTGAACTATAGACTAGTATGAATTAGGCTCTGACTTTGCCACAAACCACACTAATTTAGTGGGGCTCTGGAAGGGTGCAGGGGCCATCTTCATGCCTTTGTCTGGTCCTACATTGCCAGAGTTTCTTGTTACTGTAGTGAAGAGGTAGATTGATGAATTAGTGAACCATCCTTCCTAAACCTCTGGGAGGTCTAACTGGAATTTTATAATCTATGTCCTAGCAAAGCTGCCAGCATACTGGCAAATATTCTGCCCCTTACAGATATAGATCTCACTGTTGTCAAGCTGCAGGTATGCATGCAAGGGTAAAACTTAGCCTACTGTAACTAGTCTGGGAAGGGGTCCAGGAAGGAATTCCTGACCTAAAATGTAGCTTTTCTCTGAACATCATGGTATTCAATATGACTGTTGTGAGTATCGGGTGAAATGATACGACCACAGTCTCCATCCCAACACATCAGGAATTCCATTGACTCCAGAGTAAAACTGAAAACACTGGCCCACAGATCCGTGGTGTCCTCAGGCACGCTAAAGGCTACATTCTTAAGAAGTACCACTTCCTATATCTACAACCAGTAGTATTTTAAAATGTATCATTTAACATGGCCATTGTCAGTTCCCCTGTAAAGCCTTTTCTGAAACTTGAAAAACAAGGACAGTGTCTTGCTTATCTTGATGGAAAAAAATAGCAGTTTAGTTTTGGAAGCATTTAAACCTACAATTTTTATGAGTCATTTTGAGCAGATATTAGCCTTACCTTAAGGAAAGAAAACAACTGAGCTGAGCTTTGGGGCATGATTTTAGAAAGCTGAAAGTTTGTGGGTGCATCATCTCCCAAAACCAAACTTTCCCAATTTTGTTTCTGAAGTCTTTAGTTTTGCATAGTACATGCAAACAAACATTAGTGGGATTCTAATTCAGTGAGATGGCCACCATCAGCAATACAATTTATAGGGATAGAAGGAGAGTATTTCTGCCAAAATCCAGATACATGGAAAAAGTCATCCCCCTTGGCCTTAACCTTTGTGGGACTAAAAAGCTGTGCCTGAGGAGACCAGGAGATGGCAAACAAAGATTGAGGATCAACCAACAGTAAATATGCTAAAAAATAGACCATCTGGAGTTCATTCTGCATCAAGGAAGACCCTCAGGTTAGAGCAGCAGAGGTTTGGGGAAGGGCTCGCCCAAACCTGCTGTAACAGGATGACTTCACCTGGAGCAGAATGAAGTCCCCCGGGTTTCTCTATGTACAGGTAAAAGCTGACAGCAGACTGGAACAGTGACAGCATTCCCTTCCAAAGGGCTGCCAGTCAGACCAGATGAACTCTTTCCAGGGCAAAGATCCCTCACTCTCTTTTCATCACTGACAGTGCACAACTTCCTGATTTGCCTGATCAGAGATTGTTTTATTCTGAAAGGCAGGACACTGATTTCCATAAGCCCACTTACTGAGGATCATGAAATCTTGTTCATTCTGAGCAGCAGTTCACTGGAAAAGTTCCAAACCTGAATTCTGACCTTCCCACCCAGGATCATCATCTGGTGAGGATTCAAGTGTTGTGTTGTACCAAACTAGGCATTTCTTCCCAGTGGCACTATAGTAGTAATACCTCTGTACCTTTCTGCACCAAGTATTCATCCCATCATGATATTGCACTGATCAGACCCTCTGTTGCAATGTATGCCAGATCAACTAATGAACAACACTGTGGTAAAGGGCATGGACACCTGTCCAGAAAAGGCATAGAGTTATTAGTATGCAACATCTCTCACTAGGTCACTCAGATAATGCTAAAAGGGAAACAGGCAAATTAAAACCTATGCTTTTGTAAATAAATAGTTAAAACTAGTGCCAATATATGCTACACGCAAATGATAGAGCAGAAAGGTGGCTGCAACTCCCTCGTTCTAAGGCTAGTGATAAGCTGGCCCTAGTGACATCTCCAATTGGCATGGCATTGGCATAACCAGATCCTGTGTTCAATTTGTGTATGAACCTGCTGGGTATGACTATGCAGAGATTTGGAGTGAGGTGTCATCATTGAGCCATCAGTTTTCTGACCCTGGTCCCACAGTCTCAGTCCTTTCCCAAGGTATTTAATGTGGGTAAATCAATTAAAACTGAATCCAAACAAGACAGGAGGGCAAGCCACTTGACCTGGGGGGACTGGGACACCCACCATTGATGGGATTCACCCTCCATTCTCTATTAATGGCTTCACACTTCAACATCCTCTGCTGAAGCCCAATGTGCATTGCCCTGATTGAGATGTCAGACAAATTGAAGAGTGTTACAGGTGAATACGCTACCCAGAACATGATGTACTTCTGTCAGAAGGTGCATACAGTCAGTATACATAACATGCTCAGAATAAGGGCCTGATGCAATAACCACTTAGGTTAATGGAAGGACTTCGGCATTGCCTTCTTACTGACCAAAATCTAGAGGTGACCAGTAAAAAGAAGTACTACCAGTAAAAAGAAGTACTAACAATTTTCCCGGGGACTTGTAACAGGAAGCCAGGAGCTCCTCTTACTTTAAGGGAGTGACTGTAGCAGAAACAGCCCCAGGCAGTTGAGCAGGCTACAGGAGGGAAGGCAGCAAGAGAGCAACTGCAGCCTAGGGGCAGTAAAATAAGATGCCCATTAAAATGGGGACTCACCTGCAGCCCATCAAGAGAGCACGTGACTAAAGGGAATGTGCCCAGGGGATACAAACCTCAGTCCCCGAGGGAGAGGAGCCCTGAACTTTGCAGGAAGAGGAGCTCCTGACAGCCCAGGCTGGTGGGGACTGAAAGCAGCAAGAAGTGGCAGGTACTCACAAAACTGAGAGAGAGCCAGAGAGTGGGAAGGTGGCCTGGCAGAGGTATGACCCAAAGGGGGCATTTTGAGTTAAAGCAGTTGCTTGGATTTTTATTCTAATTTATACTTGGGATCAGGGTGTGGCTGACAGTGGTGAGTAGGAGGCCACAGGGTGCCACAGAGGTACCCAGCATAGGGCCCTTCCAGGGCCTGGGACCTGCATGGAGAAGAAGCCCAAACACTTTTTAGAGAGAGGCTGAGCAGAGAGCAGCCTTGCCCTAGGTCAGGGAGACCAGGGGGATGAACTGTACTGATCCTTGCCCTGAGTCAGGGGTGACAGGGGGGGCTAGGACAGGGCACAAGACAGGGATGAGGGGCCCAGAGACTGCAGACACAGAGAGGGCTGTGGCCAAGAGAACAGGGAACAAATTAGTGGGCCAGAGCTGGAAGTCTGCCAAAATAAAGGAGGGCTAAAACCAAGGCCTCTACAAAAGGACTAAACTGTGGACTGAGAAACATTTACAAGGCATGGGCATGGCTGTAGGGCTGGAAGGAGGCCAGGATTAAGAGCCCTGAAGCTTAAATAAGGGCCATTTGGGCTGCAGGTGGTGACCACTGGATTAGTGCTATCCAGGCACCAGTAGGTCCATTGAGATGTGAGAGACATCCATGGAGAGCTTCATGGCTTTGGCTAGTGGGCAGAGGGCCCAGCAATCATGAAAGACAAGGCAGGTTAAGGAAGGCTCTGCTGAGGGCACCCTGGGACTCAGCGACAGCCTCCCAATAAATAGCAAGGAAACATCAAGGTGTGGCAGGAGAGATAAACTGGAGAGGTTATATACAGGACCAGGAGTCTGGGCAGGATTAGGGCGGCCCTTGCTGGCACCACGGCTGCCCTACAGCCTGTCCTGCTACAGGGATATACCAGACAACACATTGTTGCACAGAAGTGCTTACTGGTGTCAACAGGATAAAGCTCTTCTGGAGCTGGTAGCAAAACTGCTAGGCACGAGTTTTCCAGCGCCTGTACAGAAGGATCTATATGCACCAGTGTCAGCACTGCAGACTTATTGGCCACCATACAACACCACACTGCTCTGGTAACACACAGGTGAAAATAACAGCCAGCAAGGAGGGCACTAGCAGTCATTAAAAAATCCCACTCTCTATTTCAAGGAGCAATTGGCATTCAATAAAACCACAGCCAGAAACTACTTTGCTGGGTACAGTTCTTCATATTCCATTGATGCGTGTCCTTTAAACTGTTTTGGTCAGGGCAGGAATCCTGTTTTTCAGGGGAAAGAATTGGGGAGAAAGGGGGACTCTGCCCAGGGCTCTGTGGATGCTACTGGATTATAAGAATAAAAACAGTAAATATTGGGTGGCATCTCCAAGCAGGTTATGCATAAATCAGAAGGCACCAAGGTAACCTGTACATGAAATGGTGAAATAGCCCCATATATTAGAAACACAGTTTGAACCATGCAAACAACATCTCTGAATCTGTAAAATCTTGTCCATACACGTTTAGCTTTGTGCACTGGAGCAGTCTCATAAGTCCTAGTGAGACTACTGGTATGCATGAAAGTAAGTACCCACATAGGTGTCAACAGGATCAGTAATCAGCTTGGGCCCCACACTTCACAGCGGGATGTGGACAGATTGGAATAAGTCCCATGCAGGGTGACAAAAACAGTTAGGAGCCTGGGAAACAAGACTTAGGAGACAAGGCTGCAAGAACTAGGGTTATTTAGTCTGGAGAAAGAGGGGGGATTTGATAACAGTCTGCAAATACCTGAAGGGTGATTATAGAGAGGATGGAGATGGGCTTTTCTCTATGGCCATAGGGAGCAAGAGGCTTCAAAAATGGCAGAGGAAGTTTAGGTTGTAGATTAGAAGAAACTTTTGACTATGAGGGTGGTGAAGTGTTGGAAGAGGCTACCTAGAGAAGTTGTGGAATTTCCATCCTTGGAAATTTTGAAGAGCAAGTTAAACAGACACTTGGCTGGGATGGTCTAGTTAGGCATGAGCCTGTCTTGAGCAGAGAATTGGACTAGATGAAACTATGAGATCCTTTCCAGCCCTACTTTTCTAGGATTCTGTAATCCCATGTCTCAGTGCTCCTTTTAGGGGTTTGACTAAAGGTTACATGGTCGTACCTTAAGCCCTACCAATGCCCCTTTTCCAATCCAGTGAAGTGCTTAAAATCAAGGGAGGATGCAGAAATGTCCAGAGTGTGCAGAGATTTTCAGGTAAAATAAGGATGCTCATTCCTTTCTCTCAGCAAAAGGGAATTCAGTGAGAGCTACCAGGCATTCAACACATTGGAAAATCAGGGATAAGGATTTAGGAGCTTAACTGTAGGCACTTACCTTTGAAAACCTTGACATAAAAAACCCAGCTCACTTGGACTGACAGAAAGCACTGTTCTATGTTGACAGTAGTGAGCACAGAACAGTTTTTCAAATTTGAAAACTACTGCAGGTAAACTGTCTCCTAGGGTTGACCCACAGTGCAAGAAAACTGAAGGTCTTTTTCACCAAATTTGGAGTGCTGTAGCTTCAAGTCAGAGGCTTGCATTTGTACGGGAAGTCGAAGTAAGCAAACAAAAAACCACTTCCATCAGTGGAAGTCAAAATTATCACACTGAGATAACGCTTTGAACAAGGCATCCTTTCAGCCTTCAAATTTTCCTGTGTAAAAGCTCCAACAAGCTCAAATAAATGAGTGAGGTTTCTTGATTTCTTCAAGCATCTGATCTAAGCTTTCTAGCCTTATTCAGGTCACATCAGCCATAAAACCTGGGTTTACAGTGGTTTTACTACTGCCTTCCTGTAATACACTGATTTGCTATATGCAAACACTCTTTTTCTTTCGTGATTGAAAAAAACGAAAACCCTTACAAAGCAACTATTAAGAGCACTGCCACGCTGTAACAGCTTGAATGAAAGGCAACCTGCCTGACAGCTGTGAAATAAAACAGTATCAGTTTAATTATTTGCTAATCAGCTTAATTATTTGCTAATCAGATTTTTTATAGATGGAAGCAAGCATTCTGGCCAGTCTGGCTTTGATCACATGGTACTGTCATAATGATGTTCTCTGAATACATGAGAACTAGGTGAATGAGACAGGAAGCCTGAATTTTGGAGAGGAGAGATGTTTTCTAGGCAGGGTGCAAGTCAATCAGTGACCCAGGGCAGGCTCTGGCTTCAAAGGAAATCACTCACCCGCTCTTAACAACCAGAGAAAGATTAACAGTATGGCAATTTCCACTCAGGTGAAAATGAGAAGCAACATGGATATGCTGTATTCATTAGCAAAGGAAGGAGAGGGGCTCCTTGTCCACTACAAAAGGATACAAGAGCTTCCTCCGGGCTTGATTATAATATACGTTATGATTGTATTTTACACTCACACATAACACACAGCAAACTGCAAGTTTCCTCTGCTCAAACCACCCTAGCTTAAAAAATTTCCACCAGTGCGGGAAAAAAAATCAACAGGAAAGTAAAATTACTGCCCAAATAAAGACAAGGAGCTCTTGACTCATCCTCCTCTCAGGTCGGTTGGCAGAGGAAGATGGGACCAGGCATTCCCAAGAAGCACAGGAAAACCTCAGAGACAGAGGGACATCCACATGGAAGGCCTGTTCCTTTGTGTTTCCTGGGAACAGCCAGTCCCTTGCCAGAATATGGGGGAGCAGAAGAACAAAGATATAAGGGGCAGGGAGTTTGTGCTGCAGTTGGCTGCTTTAACACCTGGGGATAACCCAAGGGAAATATTTCAGGCATGCATCCATAGTGTGCATTCTCCAGCTGCAGCCACCTTCCCTACACGCTCTGCAAGCCCAGGCAATCCCCCTCAGTCTCTGCACCAAGCAGCCTGATGTTACAGCTGGTACAGAGGCAGTATAGTTCCTCTCGCTGCCTCCCCTGGACACTGGCAGGATAAAATACCCCAACTCCTGAGAAGTTTTGAAATGAATTTTAAAAACAACCCTACAGCAAAGGAAACCGATAGTTTTCCAGAGACAACTGAGAAACTAATCTGCCTTCCCAGATGCATATGAAAATAATTCCTGTACCAGGTAGATAATACAACAATAATTGTGTGATTGTGTTGAAGCTGTGTCAAGAGCAGTGTTTAAACTGAAAGGGTCAGGAAATGGGGCTATTTCCATGCTTTTGATGTTGTTCTGGAAGAAGGAGTTCATTCCTAGTTCTGATACTGCTGAGTCTTCCCAGCAGTAGATAAAAAGTTGTATCAAACTTAAAAAGAGGCTTCTGAAGAGCAAATCTTTTCCTTCAGGAATGCATCAGGCTGCATAACATCCCCTAAGGGGCAGGATATTACTAGGCATACCAACAAAAGCCTTGCTTTGAACTGGACAATCTGAAGACAGATCCAGATCATTTTATTTAAGAACAGGCTTAAAACTTCATTAGTGAATGTTAAAAGTCAGTTATTTACATGTTAGTAGAAGTTGTTAAAAAAAGGGGAAAAAAGCTGACAACAACTCCATTCAGTTCTGAACGTTCTTGACACCTCCTGTCACTGTTTCCAAACAGACTCTTTATTCGGGCAAAAAGGGGGAAATGAGACTGAACCATCACCTATCTCCACTTACAGTAAATTCTTTCTAAATTGTGATAGCGACCAAGTCCCAGCAGAGCTTGTGATGTGCGATTCCTGGGAATGAAGCCCACAGTCAAGCTGGAATGATGGCTGGGTAATGTGTCAATACTACACGCTTAAGATGTGTTGGAGGAGAAAATCTGCTTTGGATCTTTTCTGAATACGTCAGGTTTTGTCCTGACTTTGGTGTTCAGTCAAAACGTTACTCTGCTCTAGCCGAAAATGATGGGTGGCCAAAAGTTTCAAGACTATAATCTGCCTGTTCTTGGGCTCATTATAAAAAGCGGGCACTTCTATGGGGGTGTCACAGCATGACCTTGACAGCAGTAGTCATGTTTTGCTGGCCAACAGTGAGGCAGGATTTTCAGGTAGTTGAGCTAATGACAGCTGCATCTGGGAGCAAGAGAAGTCAGTAGAGGGTGCCATTGCCTTCCCTCTGCTGCAAAAGTGGCAGCCAGAGACATGGTTTTGTGCACAGCAGACAGGCAGTAGCTCTTTTCCCATGAAGGGAGCTCTCAGGGGGTGCCTGCTCACAGAACAACTGCAGCAGGGCACTAGCAGGCCCCGTAAAGAAATCTCATAGCCTAGCCAAGGGACATGGTTTGAAAATTGTTCTCCTGCTCCAAAGCCTGAAAAAATAATGAACCATCTAGCTGCCTTTAATTAAAACTTTGGACTTTATCAGGAGAAAATTAAACACTCTGGGAAACACAACTGATTGGCTGCTATGATACATCCACACACCTGAGCACTGGAAGGAATCTGTCCTTGGCTTTGGATGCTACCTTGCACCGCAAACATACCACCATTGTATAATGTCCCTGCACTGGGGCTTACGATATGCCTTGGATCTCTGTGTTTGGCAGTTCATGACTCACTGCAAAATGCATTATTTTTTATTATCTTGGAGGCTACATAAATATATGCAGATATATTGGCATGCAAATTTCAGTCACTAAAGGCATGCTGCAACTTTAGCAGGAGCTGCTGAGTTCTAATTAAACAGATATTGGGATGAGTCACCTGAGGAATTGCAAAGCAGCTGGACTCAGCAACATATGCATGGAGCAGATCAAGCACTTTTGTCCTGCAACCGAGTTATGGGGATTATGCTTTTTTTTAACAACTGCTTATCAACACTTAGACTGCCTAAACTATCGCAACAAGCTCATGTGGTAGCTCTATTAAAGCCAGGGAAGGATGCCTCTGGCCCAGAGGACTTCAGGCCAGAGTCACTGCTGTGAAGTCTTTATAAGCTTTACAAACACCTTATTCTCAATCACCTCTCACCTCATATTGAACAACACCCAATACCAGAACAAGACAGATTCAGACCAGGCAAGTCCTGCACCAGACAAATACTAAACAGCACCCAGGATATAGAAGATGGATTTGAGAAAGGCTGGTACAGGACTTGCCTTGCCTGATAACCGGTGCTGTGTTTGTAGATCTAGAAGTGGCATCTGGCACAGTCAACCCCCCCAAACCTGCTTACCAAAGTCTACAACATGACACACGACTACCACTGAGTGCAGCTCATACAATCTGTTTTGGAGAACAGACATTTTTACGTAGAACTGTGCTAGAAATGGAGCCACTGGAGGTCACAATGAAATAGTCTTCCAGAGAGCAGTGTGCTAGCTCCGATCTTCTTTAATATCTGTACCAATGATCAACCCACACAGAGCACGATGAGGAACTTCATATATGCTGGTGATCTGGGCATTGCGTCACAAGAGAAGGACTTTGCCAGTGTCAAGAACAGACAAACATGTATACTGATCAAGCTCTCAGATTATTACAGTAAGAACCAGCTTGGTTGGGTGCACCCATAGCCTTTCATCTATGTCATAGGGAAGCCAAGGGGAATCACCTGGGATGGAATCCCACTGACTAATCACCCAAATCCTGTGTACTTGGGAGTTACATTGGGCCAAATACTTACCTTCAAAGCACATGTAGAGAAAACAAAGGGTAAAGTCAGTGCCTGCAACAACATACTCTAACCACTGCTTTTGCCTTGTGTTACTCCATTGCAGAGCACGTGTATCCAGTATGGGAATAATCAGTTCATGCCAAGAACCTAGACCCAGTTCTAAATGACAACTGTTGTGAAGTAACAGGATGTCTAAAGCTAACACCGAAGGATAGCCTGTATTTACTGGCAGGCATTGCACCACCTGATATCAGAAAAAAGGTAGTGACTCACAAAGATCACAGCAGATGGAAAACCCCAGACACCCACTCTATGGTCACACAGAGGTAACCAAACAGCTTAAAGCGTGAAAAAGGTTTGTGACCACTGTTGCACCCTTGGACACAATGGATGATAGGATGGGACTGAGTTTATGGAAAGAAAGATTACATCTGACCAGATGCCCTGAAAAGAACCTGGAACCCCAGGAGGACCTTTCCAGAGGGGCTAACACAGACTGATTAATATGGCGATGCCTGAACTGCCTGCACATGCAAACTGGAAGATCAAAAACAAGTATGATCAAATGAGGCTAGTCTAATCACGTGAATACATGCAAGTGCAGTGAAGTGCAGACCATGGAGCACCTGCTCATTTGTTAACTCCTTGGTGTGACCTGTACAAAGGAGGACCTTGCTACAGCAATGGAAAGAGCCATCATTTCTGCACAATTCTGGAAAAAACCATCAGTTTATGACAAGGACATGAGAAGAAGTATTCCCATTTGGTGTCATACGTGCATGCCACACTTTACATATGCATGAGAAGATAAAGTCCCTCCATCAAGGATGTTATGTCTCAAATGATGTATCTACACACAGAATAATGATATATGATAGGCAGGCAGGGGGAGAGAAAAGGGAAGAAAGGAGCAGAAAGGGCATACAGATAAGTACTATTTGTCATTTCAAAGAATAGGAGAGATGTGGGATCATCTCCTTAAGTTATTTTTTCTGTTCTCCCTCCTCTTCTGCCCTTTCTGTGAGCAGTGAATGGTCTCACTTGCATTTAGATCAACTGAAGTGGGTCCCACCATAGAGATAAAAATGAGACTCAATCCAAATTCTGGTCCCCAACCAGCAGGTGTGGAAGCAAGAACCAGTAACACCAGATAAGAGATTAGGGATGGGTATTAAATAATAACAGCAGGTTAGCAAATGGATCATTTTAATATACACATTCCACTGGTAATGAGTCAAGCAAAATGTCCTATTCAAACCAATATAATACTAAGCCAGACCTGAACTAATACTGAAGCTTGGGGTCTGGCTCTGAGAATAAGGTGTGCTCTCCCCGCATAGTCAGTGGCTCTGTAAAGGCACCGTTTTGCATTATTTACACATGGACTCGAGTCTTTGGCACTGCAATAACGAAACAACTGCAACAGTGTTAAGGTTACGCATTTACTGAAATGCCCTTTACATAAGCAGTTCCAATACTTTACCTTCCAGCACCTTCGTGAGGCAATCACTGCAAATACCTGCATTATTTTATGAGCCAGGACTCTGTTTTCATTTGCAAAAGAAAAAAAAATCTGCTTGATAAACAAACTAACCCCATTAAAGCATTAACAATAATACTGCCAAAAATTAGCCCAAAGGTGACAACTTATGGCCAGGCAATGAATCCCTATAAATAGGGACTATGGTCTAAATCTGTGGACATGCATATCCATGTGCAACATCAATAACAGCCACTGTCCTGATTAGTTCTATGGCGCCAAACTGAAAAATAAAATGCAAACATTTTTTTCTTCTGTCTCTGAATTAAGCAACTGGTAAAACACTGCTTGCTAATGGATCAGACTGCAAAGAACCCAGTGTTTTTGTGATATTTTAACATACCAGGTTATTGCATGGTAGCTAACATTTTATTTCAACATACTGTTTTGTATAATTTTTCTGCTTTGGACAGCCTGTCTCACTGAAAGCAGCCAGCATAACACAACAAACTGTGACAACTTCATCAGAGTTGCTTCACTTCCCCAGTACCAGCATGATGAGGCCCAGGAAGGTTCCCATGATGCAGCCACTGTCAAATCACACCACAGCATAATGAAGCTTTGATAAAATATGAGTATCACCAAAATGTTCAATGCTTAGATCCCACTTCCTGCTATTGGTTAAGTTATTGGAACATTTGATATTTACTTCATTGCATGCAAGGTTAAATCCTTACGTAAAGATGCACAGTGGGTACTTGGGCAGCAGAAAAAGCAGACCAGTCCCAGATGCCATAGGACAGGTGGCAACCTTGCTACCCTTGCATCACTGTATTTGGGGGCACATGGTTTCGGGATGGATTGGCGGGGAGGAGAGTATGGTGGTGCATTTGCACTCCCTTCTTCTTCGATTCCTGGTCCACCCAAGTGTAAAACCAACTGCTGGGCACCAGCAGTAGTATTTCTATTCAGGTAGTAGTGGGAAACTCAGTTGACTTAATGGCTCATTATAATCTACCTGATTCCTTCTAAACTCTTCATTACACAGGTGTTAATGACCCTCTCTCCTTTCTAATGGTCTTGATGTTCCAACTAATCAAGTTATCTTTCCTTCTGCAGCCCTGAGCCATGTCCAGATGAGCGTGGTTATTTTGTTCCCCGGGGACAACTAGCAGTGTCCACCTTGTGCTGCTGATAGTTGTCCCTGGGGAATGCCTGTGCTGCATGCCCTCTAGCATGTGGCAGGTAACCTGAGGGGGGTGGGGGAGGCTGGAGGCAGCAACAGTGCTGGCTCCAGCAGCCTTACCAGTGGTCCTGGGGGCTGGGGAAGCTGCAGCTGTGTTGCTCCTGCAGCTTGGAGCCTGGCCAGCAGCTGGAGCATGGATCCAGTGGGCCAGACTCTGGTTTTGGGTGGCACGCATTGCCTCCACGAATGTTGTCCTGCTTTTTTCTGTGTGGTTTTTTTTTCAAAAAGAAAAACCCCACACTGCAACATGGGAAATGTCCAAATGTGTAATATGTGGTGCTGCAGATGGGTCTGTGGCACAAAATACCACACAGCTGTGTGTGTCTGGACATGGCCTTGCTATCTGTTAGCTGCTCCTGATAATGTAGCTTCTATATCACAGGAGCTGCAACCTGTTTTCATTCATTCCACTGAAGTTTGATGTGTTTTTGTGTCATTCTTAAATGGAAAAATCCACCCCTAGCACGTAAGTAAAGCTTTTTGTGTCTTTTTACCTGGACAAAAATAGGTGTTGTGTTACATGGCATGATGTGCCACACCATGTGCAGCACCTTTTCAAGAGCCTAGATCTACCCATGCATAGCTTCTACTCAGGACAACAGCACACAGGATCCAGCAGGACCATTTGGGTGTGTAGGGGCTTGCCCTCAACAGCTGTACAAGGAGAGATGGGCAGACAGCCAGCATCTGAAGGATGGGAACTGCTAGTAGTGGGAGGAGAAGGGACCAGATGGGCTTGCAGATGGGCTGGGGCAGGGGGAAGGATAATACAGTCCTGCACAGGGGATCATGCTTGGGGGGAAATCAGATAGGATAGGGTGAGCAGCATGTGCCAGGGGCTGGCCTGGCAGAGACAGCTTGTTGGAGTTGGGCAGGATCCCTTGGGAGGAGGCCCTGTGCTGTGATCCCTCCACAGAGGCCCTGGCAGCTCTGCAGGGATGGGGTGGAGAGAGCTGTCCCCAGGGCAGGAGCAGAGGGCGGAGGGAGATGCTACACCTGACTCTTACCTGCTTCTGCTGCTGACACTGCTGCTATGCAGGTCCCAGGCTGTCCAGCTGTGGAGAGGCGCTGGCCTCTGTACTGGTGCTGTTGTCTGCTGAGCAGGGAGAGCAGCAGTGCCACTGCCCTCCTCCCCCACAGCAGCAGCAGTGGCCCCAGTGAAGTGAGCACCAGAGCCTATAGGATGCAAGCCACTCTGAGAGCTGCAGTCTCATGGACTATGGCTTTACTAGTGCCCAGGGCCAGGTGCAGTGGCAGCTCCAGGATGTCGCAGCAAGCATCGCTGCAGAGCTGTAAAGCAGATTGCAGCTGGGTTCTAGAGGGGCTGTGCTCTCTGCCCCTGCAACCTAATCCCAGGCCTCTGTGGTCACTCTCCAGTTCTAGAGCAGCCCCTTGGTCCTGGGTTCTGTGGTTGCTCCCCAGTTCCAGAACAGCCTGTAACTGGGGTTCTAGGGCTGCCCCTTGTTCCAGGTTTCTCACATTACTCCTTGGTCCAGGGTTCTATTTTTGTCTCTGGGTTCTAGAGCAAACCCTTTGGTTCCCAGGTTCTAGAGCATTCCCTTGATGCATAAAGCGGTTCGTTTCTCTGGAGGCCACAAAAATCACAGACACACACTCATTAGATGGTACAAAAGGTGTATTTGCAAATAGGGTCAGAGCAGAGTCAAAAACTCAGATTACTCTGAACCAGCAAAGGAATTTTGCAGGCTGTATTTATCTTTTCCCTCCTGGGCACGTGTGCAGAAACAGGAACTC
>NW_017728918.1:16584089-16586289 GCF_001723895.1 Crocodylus porosus | reverse complement strand
GATTTAGCATAAGAAAAGCTGTGGCAAGGCTGGGAAAGGAAAAAAGTCCTTGGCAGTGTTTCTTTCTTATCGGGTGCAAGATGCAAGCTGTGCATTTCTAACAATATTCCATTTCTAACACCCTGGTGCCAGGGCTCTATGTCCCACGGATTCTAGAGCAACCCTTTGTTCTGGGGTTCTAGAGTAGCCCCTTGCTCACTGGGTTCTGTTGGTGCCCCCATTTTCTAGGGTGCCCCAAGCTCTAGTGCTGGGGCTCTGGAGCTGTGACTCTAGAACACCCCCCTTGTTCTAGGAGGGGTGGAGACTGTGTTTTAGAGTGCACCCAGCCAGGTTCTAGATCAGCCCAATAAGATGCCAGTTCAACCCAATGGCAAGTGCCCAGCTCTGTCCCTCCCCAGCCTGGCTGAGGATGTGCTATGGGGAAGTTGGTGCTGGTGGAGCTGCTCTCTGCTGCAGCCCAGGCAGCTGCAATCTGCATGGTGCTGGGCAGTCTTGCCAAGCTGGGGGAATGGGCAGATCTGGGATGGGAGTCATGGATCTCATGCCAAGAAGCTGATTGCAAACACTTTCCAGCGGCCATGACACCTCAGAAGCGTTTGTGCAGTGAGTTGGGGCTGCGGACTCAGGTTCCTGCAGCTAAATCGAAGGGGAAAGCTGAAGGGCTGTGCCCTCCACCCCCTGTGACCCACCTCCTGGCTATGATGGGCCAGGAAATCCTGTGTGCATGTATATGGAGAGCAGAAGTGAAACAATTGCCCTGAAGGCCAAGACATGATGTGATAAACACTCAAGCTTTGCAAGGATTCCTCTCATCTCCTGCAGTGGGAGAACTAAAGGATCAGATTAATTCCTGACATTATTCCATGTGGATCTGTGGAATTACCTGGTCTGAGATATTTGAGACTCATGCGTGTGCTGGTGTTTGAAAGGAGTTCTCAAACTTCTGTTTAAAGCAGATGGTGTTAGCACAAAGGAAGAATCTCTGTTTTCCTCTGCTCCCAGGCACTGTTGAATGTAGCACTGTTGCTGTCACTCACAACTAACATCTCTGGAGCAGTTACAGCAATTGCTTTTATAATGTGTGTAGAAAGTGTGAGCTACCTCCTCATCTAGAGCTGATTCCCAGATAAATTGTCAGGTTATTACCAACAAGAAAATTACCCTGCTGACTCCCATGTTTGCTTTGATGATGAAAGTCCCACTTTCAAGCCCTGCCGATAACCTGTGCTGGGCTGTTAAACATACAGGGGAGAGCAGGAAAGTATGGTATTTTATGCATTGTTAGCTCCTTTAAAGCTAACTTCAGGACTTGGGATAAGGTGGATGACTCAGTACGAACAGAATATAGCCCACCAGTTGTCCAGTGGCCACAGCTGGCAAACCTCTGTCTATTAGGACACTACAATTTTGCAGCTACAGTCTTTCCGATAACCTCAGAATAAAACAGCCAAGCCAAGGAATTATTTGTCTGACTCCTAAATTACCTTTCAGCTCAGATGTATCAACCCAGCTCTATTTCAGGTTTAACTCTGTGATATCTGTGGAATTCAAACAGACTGTCTGACTTGTAATTCATGTTGCTGAAGTTCGTTCTCTGCTGTATTACTTATATTGGGCACGTTATAAGTTAGGCAGAGCAAAATGTTGAGGCAAAAGTGAAAGCGATGGTAGTTTGAAGTCGTGACACTGGCCTTCAGAGTTGCATACACAAACACGTGTGCACGTGTACACACATAGGTTTGGACGTGTTCGGAAATGGAACCTGGACCCAGGCTGTGCAATTGCCAAACTGGAAATCTGGATTTGATAACTACTGATGCTTGATCTGAATCCAAGCAGGGGACCTTGGGTTGATTAGGGATGTCTGAGTTAAGAGTGAAAATGACTGACATGTCTGTCATGTAGGAGTGAATTTAGTCGGGCTTCTGGCCTCCCTGACTAGAAAAACAGAGACCGGAAGTGCTGATACTGCTTATTTCAGTTATATGTTTTGAGATAAAAAAAATCCTGCATGTCTTATTACTCTGTGTACAGATGTCCAATTAAGTAAACTTGTTTTAGTTTCTCCAAGGTTGTATTTTTTTTCTTTCTTTATCTGTCTTAAGTATAAAAATGCTTGAAAACTTAGAGAGGAGGAGGATTCCTTTGAAACACACAAGTGGGTGATTCCCCTTGCTGTATGAAATCCTCTCTGTGATCA
>NW_017728918.1:16582314-16583398 GCF_001723895.1 Crocodylus porosus | reverse complement strand
TGACCCAGTGGACAGGTTTACCCTTTCCCCACCCTCATAATGAGCCATGTCTAACTGTGAATAACTGCATTGTGTGCTGTTATTGCAGTGGAGTCTTGTCTTTGGACATTAGCCACAGCATCTCTGTGCTGCTAGCAAATCTCACAACCTGACCGGACACCCTGAATAAGCCATTCCTGTATGAAAGACCTGTGTGAACTGAGTTTAAAGATATGGAGAGTGGAAAGTCTAAAGACATACCGGCTCTGCCAAAAGAGACTCCAGCATTGTACTTGTACACACACTATGGCCATAAAAGTTGGAAGTTTCTAGACAAATGGAATTGGTATACCAGAGATGATTTTAGCCGGCAGTTTCTCCTGGAGGTAACATTTGATTGAAGTAAAACTGTTCATCTCTACAGAGACCTTGAGTTAAGAGGTAGTAATACACCACAGACTCAGTGGGACACATTTTTTGATTGGTATGATGAAGCTTTCAAAAAACATCAAGAATCTCAAGTTTGGAGTCTTAAGGACTCCCAGGAGAAACTGAAATCTCCGATAAAGGAATTAAAACAGAAAAGTGCACCAAAAGGGGGCCCCCCATCAACAGCACCATCAGCACCAAAACAACTTTATCCACAAATAACTGAGAATGAATCTGCAGAAGATATAATAGATTTTCTTGATGTGCCACCCCCATATCAGTTCCAGGCACAATCTGAACCTAAGAAGTCCAAAGTAACCAAATAGGCTCTTCTGGCAGGATTAGCCCACCTCACCAGGAAACTATCACTCAACAACTGTCACTTGCCCCCAGGGCATGCCCACGTCCACCCGAGGCATGGCATCTGTCTCCTGAAATCTCAACCCCCTCCTCTTGTTTAAGGTCTGGTACCCAGTATGGTCCAGCCCCTTCTTTAAAATCTAAAAAGGCTTAGTTTATGTCTTTATGCCAACTTCCAGGGCAAGGTCTAAATGGGGAAACTACAATCACAGTCCCTGTCCCCTAGACCCCAGGAAATCTCCTAAACCTTATTAAACAATTTCCCAACATCAGAGAGGAACCCCCAAAATTTAGAGATGAATTAGACACTGTAATC
>NW_017728918.1:16579788-16581731 GCF_001723895.1 Crocodylus porosus | reverse complement strand
TACAAAATGTTTAGTAGACACGGGCGCAAGCCACTCTACTCTTCGAGCTGAAGAATTTTCCACAACTCCCCTCTCCTCTGCTGTTGTAAACGCTGTAGGAATTTCAAATCAAATAGTTCCTCATCCTGTTTCCCAACCATTACATGTTTCTCTTAGTCCTGTTTCTGATCAACATGCCTTAATCCTTGTTCTCCTGTTAATCTATTAGGCAGAGATTGGTCCCCCTCTATTCCCAGCCCTTTGCTGGGCCGAGGGTTAACCCACAAGCCAGTAGAGGCTGGGGTTTAAGGGTGCTCCAGACTCGCCCTTTCCTGTGGTCTGTCCCTGGTGACACTTTCTAGGGGCTGCTCCACCACAAGCAGTCTCACCACCATGACCCCAAAGGAATTACACACTCCTTGGCCCCTTACTGCTGTCACCACTCTGGGCTCCTTTAGGCCTGTCTCTCTCTATCTCTCAGTCCATGGTCTTACTGGCTGTCATTCAGCTCCCTTCTGGGCTCAGCTGTCTCCTTCTTCCAGGCTACGTCTGGCCCTCCTACCTCCAGGGCCCTGGTCACAATGCTATTTCGGACCCTCCTTTATAGTTGATGACTCTGTCCCAGCCATCCTCATTCTGGACCTCAAGTTTCTCTGATCCCTTCCTCTCTGACTGTGACCACACCTGTACCTTCAGCCTTTCCTATGCCCTGGCCCTGCCTCGGGCCAGTTGAGAACTCTGGCCCCTCTCTCTGGGCTTCACCTGGACCTCACAATACGTCTTCTGCACCAAGACCCTTGATCTGGGCCACTTGGCTTCACAATAGATCTTATGCACTTGGCCCTCTCTATGGGCTTCACCTGGACCCCATAACATATCTTTGGCAGCATGCCCCTTGATCGGGCTGACTCCGAATCAGCTGACACTCAGTCAACCTTGCCTCACACCTGCCGGTGGCTTTGCAGGCTGCCTGACCTTCTTAAAGTATCGGGCCACACAAGCATTCTGGATTCTGTTCCCAAATCTGCTACAAATTTCATATGTAGCAACGAGTGAGTCAGTCAGACTCCTAAACCCGTATGTGCACACTTTAAGTAATAATCAGGGACCTGGGTTTTCCGTTTCCCACAGGTAATGGCAAAAAAAGCAGGTTTCCCCCTTTACCCAAGGAAAGCGCAGATTTTTCATTTTAGTGGAGAAACCTGTGGACTTTCCACTTTTGCAAAGAGCTCTCTGCAGGCTGGCAGAGTTCCAGCCTGCAGGGGATTGTGGGGGAAAGGAAGGAGGATGGTCAGGCAGGGAGTGCCATGTGCATGTATAAGCACCAGGCAGCCTGGAGAGCAGCTCCCACAGGTAAGTGGGGGTGGGGATTGAGGCCCCCGTAGGGAAGGAGCTGGGCAGGGCTGGAGCCGGTGCTGAGGCTGCTGCCCACCCGGGTGGTGCATGGGGCTTGGGGCCCAAGGCTGGAATGCATGGCCACAGGGCCCCGGCAGGGAGTGGCGTGGGGCTGCAGGCAGCTCATTCAAGAAGTTGTGAGGAGGCACCTCTGCGGCACTGCACACACTCTTGGAAGAGCAAGGGGGCCCATGCCCATCAGATCTGTGCACGGGGCGGAGGTGGGCTGCCCACTGCTCAAGCTTCCCACCCTGTTATCCTTCCCTAGGACCTCCCCAGTCTAGTGGGTGTGACCCGGAGGGGCTGCATGGGGAGGCTGCTTGCCGCTGCAAGCTTTGCACTGCCCGGGCAACATGTCCCCTGCTCGCGCCGCAGCAGTGAGGGACACAGCCCCACACTGCTGCCCCTGTTGCTGCCATGTCAGGGCAGCACCACGCCAGGGCAGCATGGAGTTCGCAGTAGCAAAGGGTTACCCCACCCAGCCCCGCTCTGCCCTGCTGCACTGGGTCACACCTGCTGGGCTGTGGAGGCACCAGGAAAGGGCAGCAGGGCAGGGAGCCCAAGCACAC
>NW_017728918.1:16561881-16579518 GCF_001723895.1 Crocodylus porosus | reverse complement strand
TTTTATATATCTCTCTCTATATATATATATCTATAGATTATACATTATATATATAGATATATAGATATATATATATAGAGAGAGAAAGAGATATTTATGTATATCAGCCTTTCATTTTAATCACAGATTTTGGGGTTTTAATAAGAGAATTTGTCATTTTTTTATCAGGGAAAACCAGGGTCCCTGCAGATCACTAATGGAGCCACAAATCATTAACAAAGTTCTAAATCATTACTGAGTTGCTAGATTTGACACTGCACTTGTTAGTTATTTAATAGTGGAGGTATCAATTCCAAGAAGTAGTATACTAAAATTACACTACATATCATACTATTACTGTTACAGGTAAACTCCAAAACCTTATCACAAAGCTGAAGAAAATTCTCTTTCCATATATATGTGGCACCATCTTCTGAATCTTATGAAATTCATTGCTCTCCATACAAGTTCAAAGAAGTGATTCAAGGATCTATAGATATAACTTAGACCTGTTTGCAAATGTAACGGTTGTCAGCATTCCAGTGACAATATGGTAGACCCTCCAACACCTACTCATTAGGAAGTGTTTGACTGTTACTGTTTATACATTTAGCATTATTAGAGCTGTTTAAAATGTTTGGCCATTTTTTGTTGTAGAGCAATGCAGTCCAATTGAAATCAAAATGTTTCACAAAAACATTTTTATTTCAACAATATGAAAATTTCAACTTTCTGATGAAAATTTCCAGATGAAACACAGATTATCATTTGGTTCATTTTAAATTGAAATTTCAATTCCATTGTGGTAAAACAAAGCAAAAGTTTCAATTTGAAGTGAATTGAAACATGGCAGTTTTGAATTCAAAATGTATTTTGTATTGTGTTCTTTGAATACTGAAAAATTTAACAGAAGATACAGAACAAATCAATTTCTTTCACAGTTTTTGCTGAAATAAGACTGGATTTTTGCCTGGCTGCACCGACTATGGGCACCTATTGAATTCAGTGTGAATTGTATGTAGTATCTAATCAATAATAACTTTTAATACAAAAAGATACAAGGAAATAAAAAATATGCAGGAAAGACTTAATAAGGACATTTTCAGACTGATAGTTAAAAAAAAAGAAGAAACCTTTGTGTTTTTAAAATCTTCTTTGGTCTACTAGATCTGGATAGTTAGGGATCCTGGAGCCAAAACAAGAAAGATAGCTTTGAATTACAGCAGTGCTGCTCCAGAAGCCTTAAATGGAAGTGACAACCTTTCCCTTCGTTATTAAAAGGAGCAAAAAGTCAAAATGTTCTGAACAGACCGTACTAGTAACGTTTCATACCCGATTCATACCACTCATTGAGGCTAGTATGAATCAGAAATAACTGCATGGAAACTGTGGACTTGCACTGACGTAAAACATTATGAAAGTGTCTGAGTAAGAGAGATGTCTCTTTCAGTAGTCGGTTACTGACTTCTTTTCCACAAGTTGCTTCTGATAACTGTCTCAACACACAAGGTAGGATTTTCAAAAGCATCTATGTGAAACTGCTATGCAAGTTCCATTTCAGCCATAGTATGGAAATGCCTCTGTAAAGGCACTAGCATAATTGGATCCTGATCTCAACTATGGCTCTTTGCTCTACTATAATACAAATAATTAAGAGCCATGGACAGATGAGCTGTCATAAATAAACTAGTTTTTGAAATGGGATGCTACTCAATTGGCAGAAGTTACGGAGAGGTGCCTTGAATCTAACAAGGGGAGCCTTAAGCCTAAAAAGATTGAGCACCACTGCTGTAACAAAAGTCTAACAGAAGTCCTGCATTACTCCAACAATAGCATATTGTGCAAGCAGAAGATTTATTTTTTATATTCTAATGTTTGCTTTCAGATTCAAAAATACGTCCCCATACTTTTAAATTATTAAAAAAGCATCTGGTAGTAATTTTCCTTGGCCCACACGGCATTGGTGACACTACTATCATACCTGCTTTACCGATGGAAAAACTGAAGCACAAACAAGTTCTGTGATTTACACAAATGTGCTGGCATGACAATTACCAGAAACACAGGATGACTGTCCAGTGTCCACAGCCCGCTTAGCCCCTCGCCTCTCTGCATGCTGCCCACAAGGCTGATTATTTTATATTAAATTGAAGTATTCACTTCTTGACAAATGGATATCTGACCCTGCAGGCCAGCAGCTGTCTTTCACATCTGTGCTTGGTTTTAGGAATGCAGGTTTATAGATTTTGATAGAGTCTCAGTCTTTTGTTTTAGTACAAGGAACTGGCGTTACTTAATTACAGAGCTTCTATGTGCCATTCTTAACTGATTCCCTTAGGAAACTTGTTTAACACTTGCCTTGGTTTCCTGTTCACGATTCACTCCTGTTCATTCAGTCAGCAATCCATCTTTGCTGGTGTCAGAGTGTTTGAGTAGGGACACAACCCTAGCCATCTTACTTGACTCTTCTAGCTAGAGACAAGAGATGGAAGAAAATGAGCTCACATGCTATAGCAATAGTCAACCAATGGCCCCTGCCTTTTCTGGTGCTCACTAACAAAGTGTCTTGTAAGCCTCTGCTTCTCTTCCAATTTTCCAAATAAAGTCCTACAAAACATTGCAGAGCTTAAAAATCAAAAACAAAACACCAAAACCCCATACCTATAAAAGGTCAGGAAACAGTAATGAAATATGTCATTTTTCTTCTCATCCCTTTACTAGGCGTTTCAGTTGCAGACAACTGCTTCAAAGGAAAGAAGCAAGCAAGCAAAGGGCAAGATTTCTGCTGTTTCTGTGAGGAGGTCGCAGTGACTCAAATGCTAGAAAAAGAAGCAGGGTTGTAACTGCACCTTCCCATCGATCCCCTGGCAAAATTTGAAAAAGCTGGAAAGAAAAGTGAAAAGATAAGTAGCAAAATTGCTACAGTAGCAAAAAACGTGTAGATTTGTCAGCAGCAGACCGTACCAAAGGACTTGTACAGCCAAACCTGAATGTGAGGATGATAACAATGCTGAAATATAAAATCAAATGTCTTGATAGAAGAAAGACAAATGTAGAAATATGAATAATCCCAGCTCATTCAACTCATGGGAGACTACCTCTCAGGACTACCCCAATTGGAGGAAGAGCCTGTTGCAAGGATCTCTCAGTACTTTGAAACCTCATGACAAAAACAGGAGATGGAAAAGCAGCAGGAGAAGAAACAGTGTGACATGGACCAAATCAAGACTCCAGCACTCCCACCCCCCACTGCAGCATGTCTGAGCTGCAGTGGAGTCTGTCAGTCCCAAATAGGCCTCATCAGACATCTCTGGACACACAGATAAGACAATAGTGAAAGACAATCATGTTTAACTGCAAGGGATTGCCAAAGAAGAAGTTTTCATTTTAATTAAACAAAAAATAGTGCCTGTTACATACATAAAAGGATTGCTTTACTCTTTGAGGAGGACTCCATATTTTGCCCATGCCTGGCCCAAAGAGGCTTCGCCAAGCGGATAACAGTATCTTGCGGTGTGCAAATGAGGGGCTCAGCTCCACTGGAAACCCCATGAGTTGCCTCCGTGATGGGAGAGAGAAAGGGGGATGCCATGTAGATTTGTCGGGGAGAGCACCAGAAGACGGCACCTGACACTGAATTACTAGGGGGCGCAGTGCCCACGCCACCCCCCACAGTGCAGGGAACGTGCTTCCCAAAAAGAGGACCCCCACACTTTGCCCATGCCTGGCCCAAAGAGCTTTGCCAAGTGGACAACACTATCTTGTGGCGTGTGAATTAGACGTTCCACTGAAAACCCCTAGGGGAAAAACGAAAGCCACCCAACCTGAAAAAATGAACCAATCACTAAATACATTTCTAAACTGCCCCCTGCTGTAATTTAGTACTGGGTGGTGAAGAGGATAAAAAAATGTTATGAGGTGCCCCCTAGCATCTTTTACTAGCAATAGCATATTAGCCCATAATAAGACTTAAATGCGTTACTTAAGGTACATGTTATGTTATTCGTCGTGGTACATTACGACAGTGAAAAAACCTAGGAATATCTTAAGCTTGAAAAAGCCAATACCGCGGACAAGCGCCCTAAGATCACAAGTAGGTGAAACTTCTCTTCCAGCTGATAACTCTATTCAACAGCACTAGGGATTGACAGAAAGTGAAGGTAGTTTAGAAGCAGTATCGTTTTCACAGGTCTGTCATCTGGAAGGCATGATCAGACACACATGTAGAACACTTCAAATTCCACCGTTTTCGAAACACTTTTATTTTATTGTACAGCTTCAGTAGTGTACAAACATACAGCTACCCCCAAGTAAGGTGTTACCATGAAGTACGTGCGAATTATCCCTCTTTATCCGTTGATGATTTGTAGCAATATAGCACTGTGTATCATCTGCTCGCTCAGTTTTATAGTGCTTCATATGCTACATCTGTCCATTTGCTGCCTATCTTACTTCCCTCAATGCTCCAGCACTGCAGAGAGCTCCAGGCCACTTTGTGTAATACAAACCGTCTGTTCATTCTGGGCACAGCTCATGCATTCCTTCCTTCCTGTACTGCAGATATTGGTAGTGTCCATTTCTAACCCCGAGGAAGGAGAAGGCTGAGTGAGGTGGCCATTGGAGAGGGGATCTCAGGGCTAATGAATTTCATGCCCAGAACATGTTATAGCCCCACTTACGCAAATGCGTTATCAATACATAGGTCACTGACCCACCCCAGTCCTCGCTTAGTAATAATAAGAACATATGAGCCCTTTGAACTGGCAAATTGATATTTGAGAAAATATGGCACAACTTTCTTCATGGTGAATTTCTACATTCATATCTCTCAGCCTCTAAGATGCTTTGATTTTTTTTGTGAATTTCTTTTTTGTGTTACCATTTTTATTATACAGAATGAAATCTCAGAGGTGATTAATACTATGTTGCTGAGACATCAGTGAGCACAGTGGTAGTCTTACTCCTCTGGAAATCTGACTCTCATATTTTAATGAATTTTTTTTTCCTTCCTCTGATGTGACCTTACAGGATTCTGATGTTAAAAGCTGAAATAAAAGCCTTCCTCCTCATATGCCAGAGCTTCAAGATCTTCCCAGTCGTAAGTCAGTCTTCTCTTGTTCTGAGAAGCTATGCTGTAGAAGGGCAAGTTGACAAGGAAACTAGAATGAGTCCCCTACATAAGTTGACAAGGTGTCCTTGTTTGGGGGGACAGGCTGGTGGGACTCAGGGTAGGAAAAAAGTGAGAAGCCTGGTCAAGAAATATATGTATATTCCATATTTACTGCAACAAATACGAGAACCCTCCTCGGTAGTGCTTGTCATGGTATCATAGGAAGTAGAGCTGGAAAGGACCTCAGAAAGTCATCTAGTCCAAACTCCTGCCGGGGGCAGGGGCATCTCTATCTAAATGTCTTGGACAAGTGTTTGTCTAACCTATGCTTCAAAGACTCAGGAACAACCCTCATGTAAATACATGCACAAAACTTCAAGAATGACCCTCAAGTATAAAAATAAAAAACCCTGTAACTTGCAACAGTTAAAGTGGGGGGGGGGGGCAAGGGCACCATAACTGCCCCATCACTACAACACCAGGAAGTAGTTTGCTCAAGAGATCCAAGGAAGAGCACCATGCCCCAACTACAGAGGGAAGGGACCCAGAAGGGCCCAAAGTGTCCCTGACAAAGCCAAGAGGAGATATACTCAACTGCTGCCTTTTCCAGTGTTAATGATCAAACTGACACTGTGCAAACCTTAGCTTGAGGCAAACAAGTGTGTGTCAATCCAGAACTGCTGTTAGGACTCCACACAGCTCTGTCCACCTGAGCGCTTTCTCCAAGGTGACAATAAACTAAGGTCAATCAAGTTTGAGCCAGAGCCCATAATTTAAAGGATGTCAAATAGCTGTGTGGATGCTCTCATTCAGGTGCAGCAGCTTCAGATTACTGTAGCTTTATCATCCCCTGAGAAGCTACAGGGATCTTAACCACTTCACATCCCACAAGTATTTAACATGCTTTAACTTATGTGCAGCCTTTGAATTGATTCAGTTCAATTTCTCTGTGTGTCTGCAAGAAGAAAAGCCCCAGAAATGTAGATTTTAACAGAAGCAGAGGGTGTGGTATGTATGCAGACACACTATACAATGCAAGCAGTCATGTGGTTTAAGTTGTGTTCCTCCACATATTCTTTTGCCTCATGTGTAAAACAAATCCCCTGACAGCCCTTTCCTCAAGGAAGGTGTCACAGCAGAATGACAAGGACCCTGCATGCTTCACAATTGCACTGGATGGCACTGTAAATGAAATGCCACCCTTTTGCTTTCCCTGATCCATCAACTCACTGCATTTATAGCTTAGCTTTAGAGCCACCACTGAGAATGGGAGAAATGATTAATATTTTATTTTAATCATATATTTTAATTGTTCAACTTATTTCCTGCCTGCCTTATAGGTTCATGCAGTCTGGCATGCAGACCCACTCACTCAATGCCAGATCCAGTGTGGCATGCAGATCACTTTGCCCATCTATCAGGCCATATTCAGACCTCGTTTATACCCTGTGAAATCCTACAGCAGGCACTGACATGGCAGAAATTGTCAGACAAAACAGATTCCCACCCTTTCATCTTTTGCATCATCCACCACACTCTGTGTTGCATGTGGAATAACTCCTCACCTACTTCGTTTGTTTGAAAAGTTCACTTTGCTTGAAAGAAGCCCTTGAATTATCTTGCTTTTTTCTGTACCCCAAGGAATCATTCTTTGCTACAAATGCACATGGCAATTAAAGGACATCAAGCCAATGGCGACAATAGCTTAGCTTGTTCTCTCACCATGGTTATCACATGATAATCTCATAAACCCAGAGAAGATCAAACTATGCCATTTTCCAGACACTTCTTCAAACAGGATAGGACACATAACCAGATCCTGCTGGCTCCAGTTCCTGGACCCAGACCTTTCAAAATGGAAAGTGACCTGCTGGAATCCTAGGCCATGTATCATATCTTGGCACAACCTGGGCAGCTACTCAATGCAATGGCATTTTGTTGCAACCCCAGTATTGGAACATCATGTAACAATTCAATAAACGTTATGAGTTTCTTCAGATTCGTATCCAAGTTATAGTAGTACTCAACCTCCACCCCATAGACCAAATCCAGCCCATGCAGCCATGTCATCCAGCCTGTGGGGCTCCTCACAGGTCCAGAAATTTGGCAGTGGGAGAGTGTTGGCAGCATTAATCTGGCAGAACTTCTGGCCCTGTGGACCAGATAGATGAGTGGCCTGGGGCCAGTCCATGAGCCAGATCCTGTGGGCAGTGTTGGTCTGTGGAATAGATCCAGCATGGGGTCAGCATGTGGGATCAACCTGTGCATGTGATCTAGCTGCCAACCTGGCTCAGCCCAGCCCAGCCCAGCCCAACCTAGCTCTGTGCACAGAGTGACCCCACACACTGGCCTGATTTGGAAATTTGGCAGTGAAGCAGCAGTGGCAGTAGTGGTGCCTGTAGCAGTTAATATTGCCATTGCTTCCTCACTGCAAAATTTCCACATTGTGCCTGTATGTAGGTTACTCAGTGGCTAGATCCAGCACATGGGGCTGGGCGGCATGCTAGATCACATCCCTGGACAGCCCCTGTCTGCTGACCCCCCCCGGATCCAGGCCACAGAATCTGGCCTGCGGACTGGCTCCACAACTCATCCAGGCCACAGGGCTGGAAGGCTGAGCATCACTGAACTAGTATAGCAGTGACTGTAGAGCAGATTTTTTTGCAATTTAATGACCTCCCTTTCTCTAGCTGGTTGATAACCATCAAGAACTGCCCTGCCCACCCGTCATTATTACTGCTACAAACCATGGAAAGGTACAATTATAAAGCACAACTAAAACACATCTACTTATTGAGGGTCAGACTATTATCCCCTTGCTTCCATTGGTGAGCAGTTATATCAGGGGTGGGCAAAATGGCAGATTGAGCCAGCAACCGGACTCCGTTTCCCAGCAGCCCCTGCTTGTGTTGCTGCGGCTGGTTTCCATGGAGACCCCAGCAGTGGCAGGGCTATGATAGCATGGGGCCAGGATTTCTATGGAGACTTGCCCCAGTGATGCCGGTAGGACACATGGCTGGGCAGGGAGCTGCTCCGGGGTCGGGGCATGGATCTTGCAGTGGTGACAGCTGTTAGAAAAACAAGATGACCCTTGAGAAGCAGATGACCCTTGAGAAGCAGATGACCTTTCCCTAAGCTTAAAGATAGCCTTTTGCTAACAGTAAGCAAAATTGTTCTGTGTATTTTGTAACTTTGTAACAGCAAGCGAGAAAAACCCCCCCCCAAAGCTAGTGGAAATTCCCCAAAGATGCTGGGCACTGAGTAACCCCTCTGCAGAGAAATAAATCATCTTTATTTCTCATCCGACACTCCCTCATTCTCTGCCTAATTGATCGCGGCTAGGAACGAGCCCAGCAAAAGGGACGAGATCAGTGCTCCTCGGTGTTTAGGTGCTACACAGTAGTTGATCAAATTTCCCCAACACAGCGTGGTCAGGAGCCAGGGCAGAGCTGTGATATACTGCCTGCACGCCCCTGCCCAGGGTACGCAGGCAGCAGATCACAGCAGTTCGCAGTTCTGCTCTGCTCGGCTTCAGACCACACTGTCACCACCACAATATCCTGGCCCCAGAGCAGCTCCCTGCCCAGCCACATGCCCAGCCAGCATGGAAACCCTAGCCCTGCACTGTCACAGCCCTGTTGCTGCCAGCCACAATGATGCAGGCAGGGGCTGCTGGGAAATGGAGTCTGCCACAGGTTTGATCTGGCCCGTGGGCCAGACTTTGCCCACCTGTGAGTTACATGAATGACTTCAATGAGTACATGCCCATCAGTAGCAGTAGGGCACTTTATGCTGAAAGCTCAGCAGGAGAACTGAACACTGTTATGATATGTAGGGCACTAGGTTCACAGAGCTGTTCTTCCTCTGGTGCCTCTAGGAAGGCAGGACTGCCTTTTAAATACTCCACAGGTTTCATGTCAGGAAGTAGACAGCATTTTGCAATTTATTGTCTTCCTCACTTTTTAAAGCTGAACTAAGGGACTTGTGAGTGAAAAATCCGAGCAAGAAATGATAGGCAATCACTACGCAGCAAGAAGCTGCTTTTGATTTTAGATACATTTAGTATGGAAATAAACACACTGAGAACAGCGGAAATGAAACTGGGAATAACAGCTTGACCTCAAGGTCATTCCTAGATGGAATTCATTTCCCATGCAGACATATTCTGATGAAACCTTTGCTGTCAAAAAGTCATTGCTAATTGTGTTTCCTATGTTAAGCTCTCATGTTTCATTTGTAGGCCTGTCAGTGATTCAAGGCCTTATCCCAAGCCCATGAACAAGTCTTTGGAAGGGATTTTAGCGTCAGAGAACTGCTTAATCACTCTTCCACAGCCAGGAGCAAGGAAATGCAACACTGTGCTGCGTAGAGTGGGTGGAGGGCAGCCCCCTCGGGAAACATGGTTCAGAATGGAAATTCCAGCCAGGGAAAAGAGGATAACAAAGAAAGTAGCAAAGGAAAGTGCTTATCATCACTTATCATCACATCATCACTATAAAAGGCCATTTTCAACTTCTGTATCATACTTCTGTCTGCAAATGTTTTACTTACAGGGTTGCCAACTCTTATTGAATATATTCTGGGGCATTTCTTTTCCCAGTGTGATGTAATGTCATTAATTGAATTTATTTTCTTAAAATACCCTATTCAAATCTCCTGGATTGCTTTCAATACTCACCAGGAGGTCAATGCCGATTCCGGCAGACTCCCAGCCAATGCCCATGATGCAATTCCCATGATGACTGTAACTGAAAGGTATTAAAAACAAAAGCCACTTGCCCCTTTCAGCCTCTTTACTTTGTGCAAAGTCTGTTTTTTTTTCTTGTTATTTTCCTTGTTTTTCCTGAGAGGAAGGATTGCACTGTGTGAGTACTCCAGAGGTCTGAGCTCACTTCCTGGCTCTGTTAGACTCTCCACAGGGCTCTGGACAAGTCACTTTATCTCTGGAGATCAGAGCTTTTCTTCCATGTCCTTTGTCCACCTTGGCTAGTTAGATACACCCCTCAGTGCAAGAGCTGTCTCTTACTAGGTGCATGTCTAATGCTTATCATGCTCTGAACATGGCTTTGGCTGGGACCTCTGTGTACTATTATAAAACAGGAAAACCACCCACCCAGAACCCAGCACTCCTTGTTTTCAGCACCTATTGGAAGTACTCAGGGACAGACATGTCCCATCTATTAGAGGCCTAAGAAGACTTACACAACCAGGGTCTGAGAGTAAAACTGTGCTAGGTACAAATGTGTTCTGCTAGTAGGAGGGGTTTTGCAGAACAGCGTTGGCTGGGATTTGGGACCTGTGTCCCATGTTTAATCAGTGTTAAAAAGCACCTGCATGGCTAGAACTGCTGTTCAGACCAGGCCAAGAATATACTGCACTCTTGTACTAGCTGGGTTCCTGAGATACAATGGGCAGGGCTGTCTCCAAGGGGCCATATTTGCCCTCACATAAAGAAAAATCTCCCATGAAGCAGTGAATTCAGAGGTTCCTTCTTGCTCCATTACATGTCAGTGTCAATCCTCTGAGTCAGTGGTCTCCAAAGTGCGCAGGATGATTCATTGGGGTGTGGGAAGAAAATACTAGAACTTCTATTTACATATACATATATATACATATATTGGGGGTGCATGCTCAAAAATTTTTTACCGATAGGGGTGTGCAAATATAAATATACATATATTGGGGGTGCATGCTCAAATTTTTTTTACTGGTCGGGGTGTACGATCAAAAAAGTTTGGAGACCGCTGCTCTAAGTAGTATGGGTTGGGGGGTGGACATCGGGTTACCAACTCACTGTAGCTTTTAAGAGGTATGCCTGGCCTTAGAACACTTAAGTAGGTCCAGAGTCTCCATACAATGGCCTGGGTGACTTCCAAATCATCTCTGGGAAGGAATTACATTGCCTTCCTTTTCTCTTTGACAAGTGTGAAGTAGCAGTCTCAGATAAGACCTGCTTGACTTCCAGTAGGAAATCCACACTACAAAGGATGGTGATTCTGAATTCACTGGAGTCCTGACCTTACTGTATTTGAAGAGGAACCTCTGTGGGATATAAAGCAGAGAAATATGTCTTAGACCTGATTTTAAACCTTCCAGAAAAGTTGTTAGGTTTGGGTCCCAGCTACTCATGGAAGTGGACAGTTACCACATCAGGTTGCAGATACATTATCTTCTGTACTTAAGGGTGTGATCCTGTGTCAAAGGGTATTTTACTTCACCCTGAGCAAAGAGCACAGGGGCAGGCCTGAGGAGGACTATTGCCAAATATGGTGCTTTGAAATTATGGGCCAAACTCTTCTGGCAGTGGTCGGGCTCCTCAGGAAAGCTAAAAACATAGTCTGGGGAATCTGTTTTTATAGCCGTGTTGGTCTGAGACAAAGAGGAATACAAAACTCTAAAATTCTTGGCTCAGAGGTGATACCTTTTATTAGACCAACTAGAAAATAGCAAACAAATTATCTTTTTTTTGCAAGATTTCAGGCACATGTGCCCTTCTTCAGGCTGAGGGGAAATTAAAGATGGTGAAAGTCCCCTTGGGTAAAAATTCAGTCTGACATGCAGAAAAAACTTGGGTGCCTGCATTGTCAGCATGTCTGATCTGAGCAGTTACGGTACAGTGTCATTTGCTGTTCCAACAGCAGATGGCACAGTCTGAAAACTAAAATCAGATTATAATAAAGTATACAGAGAAAATATTAACTAAATTAGAACTATTATTCTTACATGAAAGCTCCTGAGAGGATCATATTGAATCAGTCTATCCAGGACTGGATTTGTCAATAGAAGAAACTGGCTTTTTAAATAGTATTTCTTCTCTTTACTGCAAAGTATTTAAGAACACAATACTGTAGTGTTGGTTTTCATTTTTAAGACCACAGAACTGTAGGTACCTTTTAAAAGTAATTAAAAGTTGTTTGACTTGAGTGCTTCATAAAACACTATTCAACCATACAATGGCATATTGTAGAAGCCACTTACAGTGAATGCAGATAAACTCTACTGATCTGAAGAGAAACATTTTGAGCCCATTAATATTAGGTTGCAATTGTACCCCAAGGGGAACTAATCATGGTGGTATCTCACAGCCAGAGGTCAATATATTTCAAGGTTAGGCCTGAGACAACCTTTCTTTCTCACTAAATTCGTTCCAGGAACAAAAATAGTATTTTAATGTATATAAAGAAACCATACACACAAGAAAAGTAACAAGACAGGCAGTTGTCCATTCTGGTTTCTTGAGACAGATAACCTGTGCTTTTGTTGCACTTTCTTATTTTAGCATTTTTACTGTAAATTTATAGTAATAAATCTGAGGAAACAGCAGTTGTTGTGGGATATGATTAATCTGGAGCTAAAAACAAAGACATTCATCTGATGAGGTCTGGTGAATTTGTAAGAAAGCCCCATCCATTTGAAATGTTAAGTGATGGGTAGAGGTCAGAGCCTCTAGTGGTGGGAGCAGGAAACCGCGAGTGGAGACATCTGGTCCCCACTCTGCCAATGAATCACTTCCTTCCCTACAGGCCCAATGAATCTACATAGACAGAATTTGGCCCTAACTAAACAAAAATTCCTCTTGCTGAGTTCAGCTCCTCTGCAGCCTTCAGACTCTCGTTCTGGATAATAGATTTAAAGTGCCTTATCAAACCTGAACGTTCAAAATGTCACAACAGAAAGCAACTTGCTATAGTCATATATATGCATTTTCATTTTTACAGGCTCTGCAGATTCCATATCATTATTATTTATGTCTGTAACAGGGAACCCTAGCCCTGTTACTAGAAAGCAGAGCAGCCTCTATAAGGCCAGAGTCTTCAGGGCACAACCTGCCAGCAGAACAGGGGTAAGGGGCAGTCCTGCAGGCTGGTCAACTGACATGGGGCTGTCACATAACTGTTGCAAAAAGCGGTTCGTTTCTCTGGAGGCTTGCAAAAATCACAGACACAGTCATCAGTCGGCACAAAAGGTTGTATTTGTTTGCAAACAAGGTCAGAGTGGGGCACTGATGCCCAAATCAGCTTCTGACCAACTAATTGTGTTTGCAAGCGGAATTTATCTTCTCTCTCCTGAGCACGTGTGCAGACACTGGAACTCTTACAGCTACTTCCGTTTCATACAAACATACATGTAGTTACATCATTACATACATCGCATGTATAGTATAATTAGCTACTGAAGTAAGCAGGGCAGAGAGGTAAATATGCATCAGCTCATTAAGCATGCCCAGAAACTACAACAGTTCGCCAAAAGTTCATACCCCAGGGCCACAGTCAATTGAATTCCAGCTTCTGTATCAGCATGAGAAAGGCTAAGGTGGGTGAGGGGGAGAAAGGAGCCTTGGGCAGTATTTCTTTCTCATCAGGTGCAAGATACAAGCTGCGCATTTCTAACAATATTCCATTTCTAACATAACCAGGGGATTGCTCAGGCCAGAGCTATATAAGCCTTAGGTTGAGCCAATGGGAGAGTGTGAGCTCCTGAAGGCCCCAGAGACCAGAAGGAAACAGGTCTCCTGGCCGGGGAACAGGACAGAGCACCCAGAGTGAAGAAGTCAAGGTGTAAGCAGGCTCACTGCCTCTATTATTTTTACTTGGTTATAGCCCAGGGGCTTAGTGTATTGCTGTAGTTTTATCTGGTGGTTTTAGGATGAGGCTATGAAGGGAGGTGGAGGCCTCATCAGTGCCCACAGGATGCAGCTACGGGGGCCAGAAAGCCCAGCACCACCGGGGTGCAGCTACAGGGGCCAGCAAGCCCAGCGCCAGATGGGTGCAGCTGCAGGGGCGGAGAGCCCAGCACCAGAGGGGTACCACTACACAGGGCCAGGGGCCCAGAGGTGATTTATTGGAGCTAGTACCTCAAAGCCAGGTCCCACACAGTGAGTCTAGGCTAGACAGCATAGCTGCATAAAATGGGTGGGGACTGAGTTGGCTGAGACCCCAACAGAGGAAACAATATGCCTATAACACCTGCAAGACGTGAGGCATGGTGAAGAGGTGATATGGAGCTGTGCAATTAACCCTAAGGCAAGAGATCCTCACCTCTGGGTGCTTGGGAACGAAGCCCAGATCTGGGAAGCCCTGCAGCATCCTCCCTTTTGAGAACCCAAAGAAACACCAATACATGGCAGGCGAGTGGAGGGGAGACTGCTCCCAGAAGCAAATCCAACTAAAAGGGACTCTGGAGTGCTTCTAGGGGCTCTCCACTGCCCCTGGGGATGGCACCCTGTTACAATGTTGTGGTTACATTTTACTGGAAACATATAGGACTGCAGTGTTAACAGAGAGGTCAAGTGATATCATACAGAAGATCAGTGACAGACCCAGGAATATAACTCAAGTATCCTGGATCCCTGTCTACTGCCCAGCTGGGCAACAAATGAACCTCTGCTGTTCTGTTGTCCATTTGCTACAGCAGGTGTTATTGTTCCTTTTCCCACTACTGTCTTAGTACCAGTTGCTGCTGTTGCCACTGTATTTGCTAATGTTCTGTCCAGCACCTTTTGCATACTGGTGGCTTGTCCGAAAGCCAGCAATTCCTGAGGCTCTGTCCTAAGTCTTTGGTTACCAACCTGAGGACCAGTGTGCTGTTCCTCTTCCGAAACTCTAATCTATCCGTTGTTGTTAAATAAGTGCCAAAAATGCATGCAATGAAGAGATAAAAGGATTAGAGTTTTTCTTTGGATATTTCTTTTACAGGCTCCAAGCATTTTCACAGTCACTTTAATAATTACCTTTCCAATTCTTCGTGTAAATGGACAGACACTCTTTCTTTCCTGTTCAGAGCTGGGAAATAGGAGTTCTGATTCCAGCAATAAGGAATTGAGTTGGCAAACGTAAACACGTGGGATTCCTCCTTCAAGAATATCAGGCTGAAATGAAAAATGTCATGGAAGTGTTATCTGGGAGAAATTCTGTGGCTCATGGTTTGCAGGCAATTCAGCCAGATAATCCTCATGGTTCCTTTTGACTTTAAAATCTGTGACTCAGTTAATTACTAGGACTATATTCTCCTGCCAAAAAAGACCACCTATTCCTGTCCAGGTGAGAGTACATCAAATATTTATTTGCCAGCCATCTCCTGGCAATCTTCAGTAGAACTAAGCCCTGATGCTGTAGGCTTATGTTCCCCAAATCACTTAAGCTTAATTGTAAATTCAGGCCTTACTTGCTTGTCATTACAGAATTGTATGACAATCTACTGGGTTCCTAGAAGCTGGAAAGGCAAAAGATTTTTTTTACTTTCCTACAGGGAGAGGTACCATCTTCCATGCTTCCTCACAAACCTGGCATGCTCTCCCTATCCCATAGTGGCAAGCATCTACCCTCTCCACCTTCAGGTTTTTTGTATAAAGAAAGTTCTTTTGAGAAGAGCATGGGTGTTCCCCCTCACTTGGTGCCATGATTCATTCCAGGCTAAGCACAAAGCTTTGCAAAAATACAACCAAAAAGCACAACAAACCTCATGGTTGTGTAACTCTCACTCTCCATCATGTCTCTGCCTTTCCCCTTTGGATTAGTTGTTAGGGTCAGATTCTTTAACCCTTATCTTGAGTAGTGTGTATTCAAATAAGTGGTGAGACTGAGTAAATATTCTTTAATGTGAGTGAGTATTGCAGAATCTGGCCCTGTGATTGTAAACTCTTAGGGATGGAGACCATGGGAGCATTCCTGTTGACTGTAAGGGAGCCGTGGTTTCACCCCACTAATTTAAATTCTGTGCAACGCCAAGCACACAATAGTTCCTCAAGTAATCTGTACCCTGCTCAGTCCTGAAGTGATAGTATATTTGATGTCAGCAGAGAGAGAGAGAAAGAGAGAGTCTCTAGAAACAGAGCAGTCAGAATCTTTTATTTCCCTTCCATGCTGTCTCACAAAGTGACAAAGTCCTTCTCCATCCTGTGAAGGTGGTGCTGAGTGTTGCTGAAATAGTCATCAGTGCATCTTTGCACATATTTCAGTAGGTTTAAAGGGGTGGTGGGTATACAATACATTCTCACAGTGTTTTAATATATAACCAACAAGTACTTTTCAATATCCCTATGTGATATTTTGAGTTCTCATTTTCAATTTTTTAATTAAGAAGGATGCTTAATTTGCATCATTCTACAAGCAGCAATGGAGTATATTACACTAATTAGTTCATTTTTGTAGTACTTTCAAGTTCTGCCCTTTTGGGCCAGAGACCATGACCCAAATATTTCCTCTCATTTAGGTAACTGCCTAGCCATCCACAGCCCAAATCCTATTCCGCCTCCCAGGCATGTGCCACTGACACAGACTTTAGATTCTATTCCCACCCTGGATTTTATTCCCTCCCACTTGTCCTTCTGAGCATGCTTAGAAGAGATCCATCTGGGCCACAAGAGATTAAGCCAGACCACTTGTGCTCTGTGGCAGTTATATTCTGCCTGGAAAAATGCACAGATTTGGGGTAGGTCACTGGAACTTTAGGTGGAAATCACAAGTGACTGATGAAGGAGGAAGCCACTCCTATCATTTAGGCAATAGCTTAGCAGTGAAGGAACTCACCCAGGAAATGGAACATGGAGGTCCTAGGTCCCTTTTGTCCTGAAGTAGTTTGAACCCATATCTCCTACCTCCCACCTAAATGCCCTAACCACCAGGCCATGGGCTATGTAGGGCTGAGCACATCCTTTGCTCCTTCTGTTGAAGCTGATACTTCAGGCAGCCAAGAGAGAAAGCTATATGGGGACCAGAAGGAGAGCAAGAGGGAAGCTCAGTAGGCATGTCCCTGGCACCAGTTCCTAAGCTTGTCTTTGCATTTTTCGGTAAACAATCATTGCAAAAACTGCATAATAAGTGGGAGCAGAGATCAGGACCCTCCTGGAGCAATCATAGAATCATTGAAGTTGGGTCAGAAGGGACCTTATAGACCTTCAAGTCTGACCCCCTGCCAGGGCAGGAGAAAAAAGAAAACCTGGGCTCAAATGATCCCAGCTAGGTAGGCATCAAGCCTCCTCTTAAAGATTCCCAGGGTAGGAGCCCACACCGCTTCCCTTGGAAGTTGGTTGCAGATGCTAGCTGCCCTAACTGTGAAGTAGTTCTCACGGATGTCTAATCTAAACCGACTCTCCAACAACTTGTGTCCATTATTCCTTGTTATGCCATGGGGCTCTAGGGGAAACAAGGTCTCCCCCAACCCTTCTGGTCCCCCCTAGTGAGTTTATAGACAGTCACCAGATCCCCCTCAGCCTTCTCTTGTGAAGGCTGAACAGGTTCAGGTCCCGCAGTCTCTCATTGTAGGGTCTGCCCTGTTGTCCCTAGATCATGCGGATGGCCCTCCTCTGGACCCTCTCAATGTTGTCCACATCCCTTCTGAAGTGGGGCGCACAGAACTGGATGCAGTACTCCAGCTGTGGCCTGACCAGTGTTGCGTAGAGGGGGAGGATCACCTTACTTGAGATGCACCTGTGGATGCATGACAAGGTCCAGTTAGCTCTGCCAACTGTGACCTCACATTGTCGGCCCATGTTCATCTTGGAGTCAATAATGACTCCAAGATCCCTTTCTGCTTCGGTTCTCTCAAGA
>NW_017728918.1:16560400-16561601 GCF_001723895.1 Crocodylus porosus | reverse complement strand
AGCCAATCTGCAATCCATCTGACTGTGTAGGCATCTATGCCACAGTCACCTGATTTCTTAATGAGAATGGGGTGGGAGATGGTATCAAAGGCCTTGCTGAAGTCCAGAAAGACTGCATCCAAGGCAACACCTGCATCCAAGGCTTTTGTGACCTGATCATAAAAGGCAATCAGTTTGGTCTGACATGACGTCCCCCTAATAAAACCGTGCTGGTTGCCCTTAAGCATCATCTCTGAGGCCAGCCCATCACAGATGTGCTCCATGATGATCTTCTCAAAGAGTTTCCCTAGGATTGTGGTAAGACTGATGGGCCTATAGTTGCCTGGGTCCTCCCTCCTCCCTTTTTTAAAGATGGGGACCACGTTGGCTATCTTCGAATCATCCGGCACCTGGCCCAAGCACCACAAGTGCTCATAAAGCCATACCAAGGGCCCTGCAATAACCCCTGCTAGCTCCCTCAACACCCTGGGGTGGAGAGCATCTGGACCCGCTGATTTGAACACGTCCGGCCCCTCCAGAAGCTCTCTAACCTGATCCTCCCCAACCTGAGGTCAGGAGGCGTTCCCCTCAAGTCCGTCTTGCATCATGATGGGGTTTTCTCTGCCCAAGAAAACAGAGGTGAAGAATTGGTTAAAGAGATCTACTTTCTCCTCTCGCACAACCACCAGATTGCCCAGAGGATCTTGCAGGGGCCCCACATTTCCTGGTGCTTTCTTCATCCTCCCTATATATTTGAAAAAGGACTTTTTGTTATCTTTGATTTTGGATGCAAATCCTAGCTCTATGTCCACCTTAGCTTTCCTGACAGCCCCCCTACAGGCCCGAGAAGAGGAGGTATACTCCTCGTTAGAGATAGCACCCCCCTTCCACCGGATGTACACCGCCTTTTTGGCGATCAGGCCAAAGTTTCCGGACGCCCTTGGTGAACCAGGGGGGCTTTCGGGCACTCCTGCCCCCCTTGCTTTTTGTTGGGATGGTCACCCCTTGGGCGCTGAGTATCGTCTCCTTAAGGAACGACCACTCATCTTTCCCCTGCCCTTGAGAACCCCAGCACCTCTCCCACTAGTCTCCTCAACTCGTTGAAGTTGGCCCTCTTGAAGTCTAGGGCTACTGCCTTGCTGCTGGCCCTTGACACCCTGTGCTGGATGGTAAACTCCAGCAAACAATGATCGCTATCACCCAGGTGGTCAAGGACCTGGAG
>NW_017728918.1:16557882-16559550 GCF_001723895.1 Crocodylus porosus | reverse complement strand
TAGCCCCTAATGCTAACTGCCCAGTCGTGGGATGAATCCCACCAAGTTTCTGTTAACCCTATTATGTCTGGGTCTGAACTGGCTATTCTGAGGGCAAGTTCCTCCTGCTTATTCCCCATACTATGAGCATTGGTATATAGGCATTTAAGGCCCTGCCTAGCTGCATGTGCCACCCCCCGATTTGGGAGACTGGACCCCTGTTTCTTATTTCATAATTTAATGCTGTGGCTCAGCATTAAATTAAAAGAGCTCCAGTGTTCAGAGCAGGCCCTGGGAAGGGGAAAGACCCCTGGCGTGATGCTGGGGAACCAGAGCCAGTGAGGGCTTGGCTCTCATAGGAGCTCCCTGGATGACCAATGCAGGGCCCAGGGCCCAGAGGGAAGAATCCTCAACTCAAACCCAACGGCTCCAGGAGACCCGAAATGGTGTGGGGAGACAGGGGTCAGATTGACAGCCCCCAGAAGAAGGACTGTGAGTTACCGGGAACCCAGGTCCTGCAGAGGAGGTGCCCCCAGGCAAGGGACCCTGGGGGGGAGTGGGCCTAGGGGGAGAAGACCCTATCCCATTTGAGGGACCAAGTGGTTGGAACCCAGATAGGGTGCATCTAATATTTGGTATAGTTGTTTCCTGTTCGGTATCTATTGTTATTGTTGGTCTCATAAATAGTTGGGTGTATTAATTCTGTATAATGGGCTCTGTAGGGGTGTCTTTATTAGCTAACCTACTTGTGGTATAAACCTGCTGGATTGCCTGTCCTGGGATCCACCCCTGTTCTGGGCCTGAGGCATGGGTGCTTGCCCGAATGCCCTCCCTAGGGCCAACTTCCTCTTGCTAACAGACCTTTATATGTATATTCATACCTATATCTGTAATTATATCTATCTTAAAGAGTTTTATATAGGTAACTCAAATTTTATATAGTTAAGAACTTTGGGCCTGGGCTAAATCAGTAGAGAAAAGAGGAATCTGCCCAAAATTCTGGCATCCCTCTCACAGCACCCCCTCCTGCCTTTCCATCCCATCCGATTGAAAATAGGGCACACCCTTGAGTGTACCTGGGTTACATATATATATTTATAGACACAAGACACTATGAAACACATGACAAAGCATGATGGAAAGGAAGCTGGCAAGCCTTCAGGGAAGGGCGGAAGATGGGAACCACACTGGCCCTCTTCCAGTCCTCTGGCACCACACCAGAGCACCATGAGTGCTCGTAAAGCCGTGCCAGGGGTCCTGCAATGACCTCAGCTAATCCCACATTCCTTCAGTGGGGTGAAAATCATCAGGACCAGCTGATTTAAATGCATCCAGTCCCTATAGAAGTTCCCTGACTAGATCCTCACTGACCCTTGGCCTAGGTGCACCTCCCCTGGGGCCTGAGGGGGGCCTGCTGGGAGGGCTGATCTGGTCCCTGCTCAGGAAAATGGAGGCAAAGAAGTCGTTAAATAGGTTAGCTTTGTCATCTGGTATGACGACCAGATTTCCTAGTGTGTCTTACAGGGGCCCCATGTTACCCCACGTACCTTCTTTTTGCCCCCTATGTATTTCATAGAATCATAGAATCAATGAGTCAAGAAGGACCTAGACAGATCATCGAATCTGACCCCCTGCCATGGGCAGGAAGGAGCACTGGGGGTGGGAGGGGTCATAAGACCCCAGCCAGGT
>NW_017728918.1:16528752-16557782 GCF_001723895.1 Crocodylus porosus | reverse complement strand
TGAACAGACTTTCCCCGAGTCCCTGCTGGTGGCCCCTGGTAAAGTTGTAGGCAGCCACAAGATCCCCCCTCAGTCTCCTCTTGTGGAGACTGAAGAGCTTCAGGTCTCTCAGCCTCTCCTCATAGGGCTGGCCATGGAGGCCCTCAACCATTTGAGTGGCCTCCTCTGGACCCTCTCCAGGTTCTCCACGTCCTTCTTGTAGTGTGGCGCCCAGAACTGGACACAGTACTCTAGCTGTGGCCTGACCAGCGCCGCATAGATGGGGAGCAAGACCTCTCTGGATCTGTTAGTGATGCCCCTGTTGATGTATGACAGGGTGCGGTTGGCTCTGCCTATTGCTTCGTCGCATTGGCGACTCATATTCATCCTGGTGTCAATCCTGACTTCAAGATCCCTCTCTGCCTCTGTGCTGCTGAAAGGGTCAGCCCCTAACCTATAACCATAATGTTGGTTCCCTCTCCCCCAGTGCAGCACCCTGCACTTGTCCTTGTTGAACTGCATCCTGTTCAGATCCGCCCACTTCTCTAACCTATCCAGGTCTGCCTGGATGCGGTCCCTGCCATGCCGTCCTTGCCTGTCCTTTAAAAAAGGACTGCTTGTTGTCCTTGATCCAGGAAGCTAGTCCCAGTTCCATCTCTGCCTTGGCCTTCCTGACTGCTCCCCTGCATCCCTGAGCAACCACAGTATAGTCCTCCCTGGTGATGGCCCCTCCCTTCCATTGCGTGTCCTCCCTTTTAGCTAGGAGACATTCTCGGGTGCTTTTGGTGAGCCATGGGGGCTTTTACGCCCTCCTGCTCCCTTTGATCTGTGTTGGACAGAAGAGCAATTTCACCACTTTAGAGTATGTGGGAGAAACTTACTGCTTGTGAATGCTTGCCAGTTGAATATGATGTCGTTGTTTCATGTATCCTCTACCATCCCACAGTTAATGAAGCTAAAATGCCTGAATGATTACCCCCAATGAAGCAGATGGTAAAATTTTTACTGTTTAAGTTTCCACTTACCTCAAGTAAAAGCAGACAGACAGTTACAGCAGATTCAGCTGAATTATGGTAAGTTCTCTGCCTTCCTTTTCAATGGGTATCATTGGTTCATCTGTCCATGCATAAAGCCAAACTTCTGAGGAGTAAGAGTGGGCTGCAAAATATGTATACCTTGATTTTTTGAAATGATGCTTTCAGTACTTTTCCCTCATAAAAACATATGGATCCAAATCAGCAAAAGTAGAAATATTGCTAAATCATTGTTCAACATGTTTATTTAATCTGTTGGATGGCAGTGACAAGGTCACAGTTCAGATTTAGGGGTTTAACACCAACCATAGTTAAAAAAAATGTTTGTCAGTAAAAAGTTTCCAGATTATAAGTAAAAATAATTGTCTTGGGTTGGCAACCTGCACCATGCTGCCCTTACCCCTGGTCACCCCCCAGCCTTACCCAAGCCCACCCCAATCCTCCCATGCTGGCACAAAGCCCCCACAGACCTCCCATGCACTGCCTCAGTCCTGCCCTGCCTGCATTTCTGTCCTGACTGCACCACCACTTCCCTGTGCCTTTGAGGCAAGCAGATGCTAGTTGTGTGGGACAGCCAAAGGGATGCAGCAGAAGCACACAGCTAGGGCGGGGGGGAAGGATCTATGCAGGCTTGGGTGAGTCACAAAGCCCTGAAAAGAGTTCCATGCATGGTCATGCTCCCACTCAGACACCAGATGATGCTGCTGTGCTCCATCTGTCCTTTAGTACCTCTACCTTCTTTTCTGCTGCTGAGCTTAAAATTCCAGTGGCTTTGTGTTTTTACAGAAGGCACTTTTTTTAAAGAGATTTTTATTGACAGGTGTTTTTAGGATGTGTTTTAAAGAAGCATTCATAAATTTATATATCGTTGGCAACCCTGGGTCAGTTTTACTATGTAGATCATACTTCTGGATTCCAATAGTTTAATAAGTGATTAATTTTTAGGACTTACTTGCAAAGCAACAGAATTATAAACTCAGAGAGTCACAGAGTCAGAGAATTAGGGATGGAAGGAAACCCCTGCCTGAGGCAGGTTCATCCCTATTCACACCATCTCATACAAACCATGATCTAAAGTCTACATAAGACTACCCTCAAATCTGACACAACATAGACCTAACACCCTAACCTGCCACAGGTATAGCAAGGGAACTACAGCAGCCAATGTCCTGCTTCTATAAATGTTGTCAATATACATTCAAGAGACTACACCACTCACTACAGAGGAAGGCAAAAGCCCCCATAGTCCATACCAAACTGATCAGGGGGTAAAATTGATTCCTGATCCCAAATCTGGCAACCCTGAGCAAAGGGGCAACATCCCCCAGTCAGGAACCTCCAGCTTTGGTCCCAGTAAAAGCATTGGCACATCCCAGCCAAGGTCCTCAGCCTTGGCTGTAGCCAACACCTAATGCCTCTGAGAAGGCACCCTGACACATGTAGCAGAAACACTGGTGGGGGGAGAGGGTGCAAACAATCAGCAGAAGCAAGAAACATGGAAAAAACCCACGGTAGAACATAAGCATAACTATGGCTAGGTTATCCCCAGCCAATGGCTTCCAGCCTTTTCCTGAACACCTCCAGTGATGCCAAGTCCACAGCTTCCCTAGGCAGTCTGTTCTACTGCCTTACTGTTCTAACAATGAAGAAAACTCAGAAACAACGTAGGTAAATCTTTTGCTCGTGTAATGCGCAAGATTTCTCAATTCTCTATCACTCTCTTATATAGGTACGCCAACAATTCTTAGTCATAGGCCTTATGCATATTTTGCTCTGTGCTGATTTGTCCTCTAGCACTGTGTGCTTTCCTGACCATTGTAAGAAGATTATGCACATCCGATAGCATCTCAGTTTGTGGATTATGTATGCATTAGGCACATCTGATTACCATGCATCAAAATTGCATAATGTCTTTGTAAATCTCATTTGAATCAATGACTCTTAATTAAATAATGATGTAAGGTTCAGTCCTACCCTTTCATATATACTATGCCTCATTATGTCCTTTGGAGAATCAGCATTTGTAAAAGCCCAGTGTCTGTTTTTTCCAGATATACTGGATAGCTGAATGTTCAGAATCACCTGTAGTAAAAAATTATCTTATATGTATGGTGTCTTTATGATACCAGAATTCAGATGTTTTAAATCAAGGTCTGTATTTCCCTCAGTCAAAATTCTTGTTTTTACATGCTGTTTCTTAGCATATTTTTTAAAATAATGTTGATTTTACTCCCCACATGGAACTAATATAAAATCTAGAACTGTAATCTCATGTATGACAGCAATCTCTTTGACTACCTAGTATAGTTTACTGTGAATTTAGTCTGTGTTAGAGAAGAAAACTCAGAGGGGGTCATGAGTATCAGCTAAATTGTTTTATCATGAGAAATGTAAATATCCAGGGCAGAAATAACTGTAAAACATCATTGCAGAATGTTTAATGGGCGCTTCAGCCTGACTCCATATTTAGCCATTGCAGGTAGTGTTTTTGTGCAGTGTCTTGGTCTATGCTTTCAGTGTTCACTAGGAGAGGAAACAGTAATTGTGCAACTAGTTTACATGATATCTAGTTTCCATTAGTTCCCCTTGCTTTCTGTTTCATAAGGAGAAAAAAAAAACCCAACACTGAGATTAATGTGGGCTGTTGAGCTCTTTCGAAAACCCACCCAGCACTGTGTCCTGAGTACTTGAAAAGCTAGCCTTTTCTTTTCAGCATGGCAAGCAGATGTGACAAATATGACAGCATGCCCTGTTTACCACATTATAAGATTTCAATTCCTCAGATCTTAGGTGTGGTGAAGCACTGAGTGCAACCCCGCCACAAGAAAGCAGCTAGGAAATAAGCTAACTGAGACAGGCTTCATCTTCAGTTACACCAGGGCAATCGGAACTATGTCCATGGACTAGATGGGAGCTGCTCTAGATCGACAGCCCCTCTCTCCTTTCATTCTTTTATCTCACTCAGCTGGCAAAGTTCTTTAGCCAAGTCAGTGAACCATCCAGAGGAAAGAAAATACCAAATTTAAACCCAACTTTTCCTGAGGTCTTGTAATGAAAGGCAAGCCCTAATATATAACACTGTGGCTCATATCAGGAGTCATAGAATCATAGAAAGTTAGGATTGAAAGGAACCTCAGGAGGTCACACCTAGTCCTACCCCCTGCTCAAAGCAGGGCCACCCCCAACTAGATCATCCCAGCCAAAACTTTGCCCAGCTGGGTCTTAAAAACCAACAAGGATGGAGATTCCACAACTTCTCTAGTTAACCTGTTTTATTACCTACTAAGAAAATGTTTCCTAATATCTAACCTAAACTTCCCTTGCTGGAACTTGAGACCATTGCTCCTTGTTTTGTCATCTGCCACTACTAAGAAAAGTCTAGCTCCATCCTCTTTGGAACCACCCTTTGGGATATTAAATTACCTCTCAGACTTCTCTTCTCCAAACTAAATAAGCCCAGTTCCTGCAGTCTCTGGTCAGAAGTCATGTGCCTCAGCTCCCTAACCATTCTTGTTGCCCTCTGCTGGATTCTGCAATTTGTCCACATCCTTGCTGTAGTGCGGGGCCCAAAACTGGACACAGTACTCCAGACATGGCTTCACCGAGGCCAAATAGAGGGGAAGAAACACTTCTCTCAATCTTCCAGCAATGCCCCTACTAAGGCAGCCCAGTATGCCATTAGCCTTCTTTTGCGACAAAAGCACACTGTTGGCTCATATTCAGCTATTGTTCACTGCAACCCCAGGTCCTTTTCTGCAGAGCTGCTGCTTATCCAGGCAGTCCCCAGCCTGTGCTGGTGCATGGGATTGTTCCGTCCTAAGTGCAGGACTTTGCACTTGTCTTTATTGATCTTCATGAAATGTCTTTTGGTTCAATCCTCCAATTTGTCAAGGTCTTCCTGAATCCTAGCCCTACCCTCTAGCAAATCTACATCTCTCCCAAGGTTGGTGTCATATGCAGACTTCCCGGGGGTGCACTCCAACCTATATTCCAGATCATTGATGGAGATATTGAACAAAACCTGCCCCAAGACCGACCCCTGGGGCGCTCTACTTGATACTGGCTTCCAGCTAGACATCAAGCCATTGATTACTAACCTTTGAGCCATACAATCCAGACAGTTTTCTATCCACCTTACAGTCCATTCATGCAACACATACTTCCTTAGCTTGCTTGGAATGGGAGACCATATCAAAAGCTAGCTAAAGTCAAGGTATATCATGTTCACTGTTTTCCCCACATCCACAGAGCCATTCAGCTTGTCATAGAAGGCAATCAGGTTGGTCAGGCATGATTTTCCTTGGGTGAATCCACGATGACTGTTCTAATCCTAATCACCTTCTTCTCCTCCAAATGCTGAGAAATAGAATCATAGAATTCAAGTACCGGAAAGGACCAGCAAGATCATCAAGTCTGGTTCCCTGCCATGGACAGGAAATTATTGGGCTCAAATGAGCTCAACAAGGTGCTTATTCAGCCTCATCTTGAATGCGTTCAAGGATGGCGACTGCACCACCTCTGCTGGGAGTATGTTCCAGATGCTAGTAACCCTTCTGGGAGAAAAAATAATCTTATGTCCAGCCTAAATTTTCCCTCTCTTAGCTTGTGCCCATTGGTCTTCATCCTCCCTTGAGGTGCCTTCCTAAAGAGTTGCTCCCCTAGATCTTGATGCTCACCCCTAACTTACTTGTAGGTGGCTACCAAGTCACCTCTCAGTCTTCTCTTGATCAGAATAAATAAGCCCAGTTCTTGGAGTCTCTCCTCGTAGGGCCTATCCTCCAGGCCCCTAATCATATGGGTGGCCCTCCTTTGTACCCTCTTGAGCTTATCCACATTCTTCCTGAAGTATAGTGCCCAGAACTGGACACAGCACTCCAGCTGTGCCCTCACCAATGCTGTACAGAAAGGGAGAAACATCTCCCTGGATCTACTGGCAACACACCAGCTGATGCACACCAGGGCTGTATTTGCTCTGCTGGCAACCTCACCGCACTGTTGGCTCATTTTCTGGTCAATTGTGACCCGCAGATCCCATTCAGATTTCATAGAAGTTGTGCCAGCCAGTGTACCACCTCCCATTGTGTAGTACTGGTGAAGGTTCTTCCTGCCAAGATGAAGAATCCTGCACTTCTCCCTGTTAAACTTCATCTAATTCCATTCATCCCATAAAACCATTCTATTAAGGTCATCCCTAACTCTGTCCTCTGATGTGCCTGCATTTCCCCACAGCTTAGTATCACCTGCAAACTTAATCACTGAGCCTTCTACTACCTCATCCAAGTCATTAATAAATATGTTAAAGAGCATGGATCCAAGCACAGATCCCTGGGGAACATCATTGGAGATGACCTTCCAGGATGGGGCTGTCCTACAATTACACCTCTCTGGGATTGGCCTCTAAGCCAGTTGTCCTCCCACCTCACTGTAGACTGGTCTAGCCCAGTACCCTCCAATTTAGGTGAGAGAATCTCATGGGAAACAGAATCAAAGGCTTTACTGAAGTCCAAGTAAATGACACCAACCTCATGGAAATCTTCAAGAGGAGACTGGATGGTCACCTTGCTGGGGTTACCTGACCTCAGTTGTTTTTCCTGCCTAGTGCAGTGGGGCTGGACCTGATGATATTGTGAGGTCCCTTCCAGCCCCTTCCAGTCTATGAATCTATGTCTTTCATCCAGATGATTAGTAACCTTGGTCACAGAAGGATACCAGGTTTGTCAGGCATGATCTACCCTCGATAAAGCCATGCTGATTACCGCTTAATACCCCACCAGTTGCCAACTGTTAATTGATGGTCATCGTAACAAATTTTTTCAATTTTTTTCCCAGGACTGAAGTCAGACTGACCAGTCTGTAGTTAGCAGGAGCATCCCTCTTCCCTTTCTTGAAGATGGGTATCACACTGGCCCTCTTCCAGTCATCCGGGAACACTCCGAGTGTTTGAACAGCTTTGCCAGTGGCCACGCTATAAGTTCAGCCAGTTCTTTCAGGGCTCTCAAATGCGGTCATCTGGCTCAGCAGACTTGAAAATGGAAATCCCTCACCTGTTCAGGACTGATTTAATGTTATCTTCCCCATATTGCCTGGGCCTCTGGACAGGTGACAGCCTCCGTTTTGACTTTTTGCAGTGGTCAACTGTGGGCTGCCCCTCTGCATTCAGCAGGGATCCCACAACAGAGCCTGATTTTTTTTTCTTGCTCCCTATGTATCTATAGAAGGACTTTTTGCTGCCCTTTATTTTGGTTGCCAGCTTGATCTTCATGCCTGCTTTGGCTTTCCGTGTCTCATACTTGCAGACCCTGGCAATATAAGCGTACTCCTCTCTGGTTGCTGAACCATTCTTATAAGCTTCTTTTTTTTTTTTTCAATAGTTCCCTAATGGCCTTGTTGAGCCAAGTGGGTCTCTTGGCTCCTTTCCCACTTTTTGTCCACATAGGGTTGACCTCTTTTTGAGCAGACAGAATTGCCCCCTTAAGGAAGCACCACCATTCCTGAACTCCCAAACCATCCAGTCACTGGTTGCAGAGGGCCTCTTCAACTAACCTTCTGATTTTGCCAAAGTCTGCCTTTCTGAATGGATTCCTTGAGGACCTGCTCCATGATTTTTCCAGAGACTAAGTTAGACTGACTGGTTCATAGTTCCCTGGATTCTCCTTCTTCCCTTTCTGAGAGATGGGCACTATATTTGCCCTTCTCCAATCATCCAAGACCTCCTGACTGCCATGAGTTTTCAAAGGAAGGGCATCAAGTCAGATGAAATCTTGCTGCAAAATGATGCAAAACTCTAGATTCACAGCAGCGTAACTGAAATCAAGATCTGAATCAATAATTGAAAGCCATTTTTACTGATACATGCATTCCCTGATATTCATCCAGGTGTATCACTGGTAATCTGGCAGACTCAGAACTGGAAGACAATTAAGCTTCTGTCTCAAGGATCATTCAATAAGAGCTTGAGATACATATCTTAGATAGTTGACATATTACCTGCTCCTCCTGTAGTGTGGTGAGGTGCAAAAATGAACTGGGAAATCACCTGTAGATTAGTTGGCAGGCCTCCAGTTTATAGGCTAAATTGTATATTTCCATGTGGTTGGAAGCATGGTTGGAAGTATTTCACAGAGAAGCTTCAATGTGGAACAGAGGACATAGAGTGGCAGTTAAAGTGGCTGAGAAATTATATAGATGTCCTCTAGAAAAACTTCATGTTCTGAACCTGAGTGAAACCAACACTTTTCAAAATGAAAAACCAAAGAGAGACATAAACTCATCCAACCTAGGATAAGCTGGCTAAGATGAGTATAGCCCATATCCAGCATCTGGGAGTAGAGGAGTGACATTTTTTGATAAAAAAGTAAATCTACCAAAAAACGAGGTTCAGGAAAGACTGGCATTATGTCAGCTACAAGCTGAATTTCAAAAACCATTTTGGCCAAAAAGAATAAATATAATAAATTAATAATTGTTAATAATTGTTAGAGCAGTATGGCTGATGGGGATCTGGGGCAGAATTGAAGATCCAAAAGTGATCTCGAAGAGCAGGAGCTGAACACCCTTACTGGAGTCAGGGAGCCAAAGGCAAGGCTGGACATGAAGAGCCAGATGTGAGCCTGGACATTATTGGGACTTCTCATGGTCGGAGAGAAATGTCTTGAACAAACACTGAATCTTATTATGATTGACTTTGAGGAAGGGGCATGGGCACATAGGAGTGGGATTTTCTGTGGGGCATAACCTACCTCCCATTACCATGTGCAGAGAGTGTGGCTATGCAAATACATGCTTTATACCTTCATGACTGCTTTCCTGAGATTATTTTCCTGAGTTTGGAGGACCACAGAGTAGTAAAAAAATTCTTGCTAAGCTTCATCAAAACAGGTCTCGGGGTATAAAGTAAGAGCTAAGCCAAAACTCATCCACAGCAGTTAAAATGAAAAGTGATAATTAATCCCCGTCCAGTAAGAAAGGACATAGAAGGTCTCTCACTCTCTTCTTGCAGAGACAACAGAGTGAAGGAATTAAAATCCATGGAAGACACAGCTAAAATATTAAATTAATTTACTGTGTTTCTGTTTCTTACTAACAGAAAAAAAACTTTCAGATTATGAGACCATGCACAAAACCAGAACAAAGTCATTCAGAATATTAATGGGTAACAGGGGGAGGAAAAATGTATCGCTGTAGCACTCAGGTGTTACAGGTGAAGGGAAAACACATGAGATGCATTTACATTAAATTTACATAGAAGGAAGATGCCATGTGAATTCATCTGGAGACATCCCAGAACGTAGACTTTATTGCGGGTGAGTGGGTAGGGAAGGAGAGCAATTTTCATTTTGTGATTCATTATCTGGGATGTACGACACAGAATTCTTTCTACACAAAAACCACGCAGGTATTTCCAGTAAGAACGACCTTTGTTTAGACTGATGGGAACAGGATAGAACAAAGGAGCAGGCCCGTGAGTGAATATATGGTGCCTGTCTTTGTAATCGCCTCTACCTAAAGCACAACATGGCTGCTGCCTCTTCAGCAATGGGAAGAGCTGCTCTCCCTTTCAGAGTGCAGCACGGCATGCACAAGTCATAACAGATCCATGCTATGTACACCACAACAGGTGTTTGTTTTTGGATGTATGCCACAGCTCTTTTTCCATAGGGAAGTCTGTTTCATCCCACATCTCCTCATGTTGGCATGTAGGGAATATGGCATCTTCACTATACTCTTGTACCCCTCAGGCCTCGGGACTTGTTTCAACTTTAGCTAAGCAGCCTCTCCCACCTGTTGGCACTCAGGACTTTTCATTCTTGTCTTCATCCTCTTATTGGTTCCCAGCACTGCTCAAGTTTTTCTTTTCTCACACAAAATGCGAAGTGCTTGATGTTCATTTGTGGTTAAGTAGACCACTTGTGCAATCCTGTGGGTCAGGCTGTCTGCAGAAGCTGATGAGACACATTTTGCTTTTACATAAAGAGTGAAAGAAATAGCAAGTATTCCAGATCCTAACTGATTAATAGGGGTGTGCGAAGAGGGCCCTATTGGATTTGGATTCGACCCGCATCAGAAACAGTGATTCGATTCGTTGATTCAGATCACTGTCCAATTCGATTCGGCTGAATCCAAACCTGAAGATTCAAACTGATTCGGGGAATCAGCAATTTGGACATAGATGCAAGTTTAAGTGTTTTTTCTACATACCTTGAGGTACTAGGCGCGGCTGGGGATCACTGCAACGCTGGGGTGGCTGGAGCGTTCCACAGGAGTGGGGGGGCGGGGGACATGTGCTCGGCGGTGAACCTGGACGTGGACTGGAAGGACCCAGGAGGCACCCAGGAGTCGCCGAGCTGGGGGCTGGGGGTGGGTCCCCCTGCATGCTCCCCGGAGGACCTGGAAATGGACAGGAAGTGCTTCGGGTCAACTTCCAGGTCTGCTGCCGAGTGCTAGGGAGACCCTTATACTCCTGTGGGACACTCCATGTGCCCCAGCATCATAGCATTCACAAGCCCCTGCTACCTAGACATTGTAGAGAAAGGATTTAAAGCTGTGCCTACGTCCGAATTGCTGAAGCTTTCCGAATCTCTCTGATTCGATTTGGAGAGATTAAAGGGTCCTCTGATTCAATTTAGATTCAGATATTTGGCCACCAAATCGAGCTGAATCTCCACCAAATCGAATCAGGGACCAAAGCTTCACACAGCCCTATTGATTACCACATCATCCCATGGCTCCAGGGGGAAAAAAAATCACATGCTCAGGAGGAGTAGTGTCTGGATTGAGAGGGAAGAGACAACAGTCACAGACTCTTAGTGACTTGGTATTTTAATAACTTTTACCTTTGCAAAAATGTTTTGTGCTCCACTATATGGCTTTTAAAAACTGATTCATCAGACAAGCCTTCTGTGACTGCAGTTCAGCTGCTAAGACTAATTCAGCTGCGATTTCAAGTAAGTCAGAGAAGCCTGACCTTGGCTCCATGTCACTCATATTTACCACCCAGTGTGCGCTCCAGTTCTAGTTCAGCAGAGCAGGAAACATGCTGAAGTAGAACATGCTTCTGGTATATTTTTCAATACTTTGAATGCTGTGAAGAAGTCTCATTAACGCTGTGCGTGCTGCCCCATTTCAGGCAGCATGTGTGTACATGGCAGGGGGAAGGGATTTATTTATCATGCAGTGTTCCTAATGTTTCCGGTAGAACGATTTTGGAAGGCCTTGTCCATGGCTGCAGGAAGGAGCCTATGTCCTGAGAGCAACTGAAGCAGTTTTAGAGAAATCCATATAAGTTATTTGACAAGCTTGAACCCATCCAAATTTCACTCCCCAGTGCAGGGATCCTTAGGGCTGACATCACAGCTCTTTCCCTGCCTGCATCTCCTTTCTAGTTCCTCCTCACCTTACTTCCTCATCTAGAGTATGATGTACAGTTTTTTAGAAAGACATGAAGAAGTCGGGTGGGTGACAAAAGTGATAATAAAGGGTTTGGAGGACAAGTCATACGTGGAGAGGTTGAAGGAAATAGGCATGTTCAGCTTATGGAGAAGGCACTTAAGAAGGGGCAGGGTAGCAGTCTTCAAATATATGAAGGGCTGCCATAAAGAAGAGGAAGAACACCTTTTGTCTCTTTTTTCAGAGAGCAGGATGTGAACCAATGGCTTGAGGTTTCAGCAAAGCAGATTTAGATTGGATATCAGGAAAAAACTTCTTCACTGTTAGAGCAGTGAGATAGTGGAGGTGATTGCCTAGGGAAGTTGCAGAATCGCTATCAATGGAGGTTTTTAGGAAGCTGGATAAAAGTTGGGCAGGGATGGCCTAGGAGCAGCTATGGCTATGGGTATGCTCTACTATGGGTATTTCCCTTGCTTCTGTATTTCACTGTTTACCACATGGAGCCAGGAAGGAATTTTCCCCCTCCTGTTGCTGTACATGTCTGATTTTCTTCACCTTCCTTAGAAGCAGAGCCGACCCAAGCAGTGTGCGAGGCCCTGCCCCCACCCCGATCCCGTGCTCCCCAGATCCAAAAAAGCTGCTGCAGCCGTAGCAGAGGGTGGTGAGCAGCTGGATGCGGCCACTCTGCCCAGCCCCCCAAGGCCCGGGGCAGTTGTCCCAATTTGCCCCACCCCCTAGAGATAGCCCTGCTTACAAGCTCTGAGTGTTGACTGCGGCCAAGGCTGTGGATGTTGACAGGGCAGTGCCAGTGCTCCTGCTGAGGCTTGAACCTGCAGGTTGCTGGCTAGAGAGTCTTGCCCTTCCACTAAGGGTCAGGCCAAATACCAATTTGGGGCTGACAAGGAATTTTACCCCATAGTAAGACTGGTACCAACTGTTGGAGTTTTGCCTTCCTTTCTAGCAGGGGGCATGGTCCCCTTTCTTGTATCTCTCAAGTGGATTTTAACATCCCTTGCAACCATGGGTTGATACCCATTGTTGATACCCTGCTTTATCGCTGGCAGGTTACGGTGCTATGTCTTGCGGTTTTGTTACAGAGTTGACTGTGTAGTTTTACTAATAGGCTGGACAAGGATTTGTATGGATTGTCTGGATAGGGATGATCCTGCCACAGCCAGAGGATTGGACTAGATGACCTTCAGAAGTCCCTTTTCTGTGACTCTATGGCTCCCACTCCCCGTGCGCTCTCACTTTTGTACCTTTTTTCTTGCTTCTCCTCACATCCAAAGTTCCCTCTAAAGTTTAGCGATCCGTGAGCAATCCTGGCTGTGAGTGTGTGGGTATCTCAGTGTGCCTGCCCCTCCTGCAGCAGCCTGTGGCTGGGTTGAGGTGGGTGGTGAGCGCCCGGACATGAAGCCGGTGGTGGCAGCAGGGGGAGTGTTGGTGCCCCCTAGCCATGGCACTGGGCATCCCCCCCAGGCCGGTGCCTGGGGGCCAGGTCTCCCTACTGCCCCCACCCCATGTCAATACACCACTGTACACGCAGCATTAAAAAGTTATTGCGTGGCATGATTTTTTATTGTGCATGGCCGTGCACTCTCGCAGCGTAGAGGGAACTGTGCTCACATCTAGAAACATATCCCCCTTGCTGGTCATCAAATGACCTCACTAACTTTCCTCCTTCAGATCCACCCTATAACTGTTCATCCCGCCTCGCTGGCATAGCTGTCACCAACCCAATTCCAGAGTTAAGTTTATAAGATGTCCTTGCAAAATGTCTCAACTGCACAAACATGCTGTATCTAGGGAACAACACTGATAAAACAGGAGCAGTTTTTGTAAGGCATGTGCAACATTAATAGGCCTTAACAAGAGACTTGGTTGCAAATAGGATGACTGAGCAAAATATTTGTCTCCTTTATGATAATCTTATTTTAATGAAAAACAATATATCATCAGGAAAACTATGCAGATGGCTCCTTTGTGAATGCTAAGGACTTTCCAGATGCCATTATTTTTAGTTACCTTTTCAAATTGACATATATTTGAATGTACTTCTTAAAAGGGATTGACTTTTCTGGAAGCAATGAAATCTTCTTAGCAAACTTATCTCGATGACAGGTTATTTGAAGAACTTAAAAGAAAACTCCAAGCCTCACATCATTGTTCTTTATACAGGAAACTTTGAATTTAAATCACCAAGCAAATACTTATTTCAACATTTATGGGAGTTGATCCATCTGCCTACCCAGAGGCTGCCATTTTGTGCAAAGCAAGTTTCCTTTAATTCTACCTTGTACCATGAATGGGAAATGCTGAAAAGGTGTCGTCCATGCTCCCCGTCTATGCCATCCAGTTAGTATTTCCCCTTGTGACTTAAATACCTTTAACCTGCTATCATTGTGCTTCAGCCATTAACAGCATTATGTAACTCCCATATTCTAAAATGTCTGGGCACCATCTGACAGAAAAGAAACAAAGGCAATAACAAATACTTGAAAGCATCTGTCTACATCTTCTGCTCTTCCTGTTGCTAGAAGAGCTGGTAATTGTTTCCTTTGGTCTTACTCTGCACTTCCTATAAATATTGGAAGCTCTGGATTCTATAATGATTATTTTATATAAATAAATATATTTTCCATGAAGATATAATGCATTTTAAAGGAAGTGTAACCCTGGTACACCCGAGGGTGTGCCCTATTTTCAATCAGATGGGACAGGTAGGCAGGACGGGGTGCGGTGGGGATGCCAGAATTTCGAGCAGATCCCTCTTTCCTCTATAGAGTTAGCCCAAGCCCAAAATTCTTAATTAGATACAATTTATTGAGTTATAATATACATAACCATAAAAATAAATGTCATATACATATATTTACACAGTAAACATTAATCAGTAACCAAGGTCAAACACTAAATAACACTATTTACCCATCACAATAAAACAATTTCAGTGGCATCAACAAAACATCACAATACAACACTTCAATTACAAAATATATGGCGCAAACAGGAACAATCTTAATAACACCTGTTCCTTAATATAGTCCCTGACCCATGGCAAGACATAGTCCTCCTTCCAATGGGGTCCCTTGGGGGGTGTCCAGGAAGCACCAGGGGCCCCTCCCCTTAAGGCCTTGACTAGGCGGGGGGCGGCTCACCCAGCCCCTTCTCTGGGTTTGCACACCCCAAACGTCTTTCCCCTGTGGGTCCCAAGGGCCCAATGACTCATGCTCCATCAGGTGGCGGTGGTCAGGGTGCAGCTCAATGGGGTCTTCTCTGCTGGAGCACCTCTCCAGGCCGCTCCTGAGCTGCTGGGCTCCTCCCCACCCTGTGCCCCGCTCAGGGCACCGAGGGCTCAGCTCCTTTCAGCTGCTGCACCACTGCTGCTGGCTCCTGGATGCTGGGCCTAATGCTGAAGCACAACTAGTTCCCCATGCCCTGGCTCGGCACTGAGGGCTCTTTTAGCACAGACTAGGCTCTGGCCATCCATCCTTACGCCGGGTGGCTAACCCAAACAGCCTCCGTTGCTCCCTGGCTCCGCTCCCTTGTGCGTCGCTCTGCACACTATGTGGCCTGCTCACCCTCTGGGGTTGCAGGCTCGAGCTGCCACTTGTGGTTCCCAAAGCCTGGACTCCGTGCACCAGACTGTGCACTGTGATGGGCCCAAGCAGTCTCGCACCACTCCCAATGCTGCTTCTCCAGTGGCAGCTTCAGCAGCCTTGGGCCTATTCCCCGGTGGGGGAGAGATCCCAGCTTCTCTTGGCTCCGCTCTTCTTGAGTCCCTCGCCACATCTGCCCCTCTTGCTGGGCACGTGGCTCCTTTTAGACGCTCCAGGGCTCCGCCCCTGAAGTCTTCCGGACCTGACAGTTTACAGTCTTCAATCAGGTCCGGGGGGCATCTTCTTCCCCTCCCCTCAGGAAAGGGGTGTGACTTTATTTTTCTTGCTGCCTCTTGATTGGTGGATGGGCTGCACCAGTCAGAACAGCAGGATCTCAAGCCTGGGACTCAACCCAAGCTCTGAAAGGTGAGCCTGCTATGCAAGATTAAATGAGCCTTGGGTTTGTTAAAAAACATGGGTTATTTTATAAAAAAAGGAAAGTCAAAGCATGTCATCATAGAGTAGCTTTGTATATTTTCCTTGGAATGGAGCTGTGGTGCTCAAATTTTTGGCCAGTGGGTCGAATGGGCCGTGCCCAATCCCTCTGCAGGGCAGATCCAACTGGTGGACCCAATCCAGTGCCCAGGGCAGGCACAGTGCAGCCCCTTCCAGCTGCATAGAGCGGTGAAGGCCAGCTCTGTTCCAGCTGCACAGGGGGCAGGGAGTTAGTCAGCCCCAATCCAGCCCCACAGGGAGAGTTGGAGTGGCCTGACCGCATGGGAGGAAGTGGACATGCTCTGGCCCCAACCTAGCTGGGTGGAAAGCGGGGTGGGGGAGGATTGCCCAGCCCCACAGGAGGTGGGGAGAAGGGGATAAGAGCTGGCTCTGAACCTTCTGCCCTAGGGGAGGGAGCATGGCCTTGCCCCAATCTGGTCATGTGGAGGGGAAGCTTGTAGCCTAGTTCCTACCTGCCCCATGTACTGCCATTGTTCCCTCACTAGCAAATTCCCATCCTGGGGGGGAGTGCAGTGGGCCAGATTTCAAGGCACCAGGGGCTGCATTTGGCTAATGGGCCAGACATTGAGCACCCCTGGAATAGAGAATCTTCCTGACATCCCAGTGAAAGGGCAGCTTTTTTTATCTAAAATAAACCATGCAGTGTCCTCAGTGCCAGATCCAGGATTTCCTGAAGGCAGGGTTGCCAACCCTCCCAGATCGGCCAGGAGTCTACCGGAATTGGCATCGATCTCCCGGTGACTATTGAAAGCAATCCAGGAGACCGATATTATGAATGAGTTGAACAGTATAGTTTATGACATTACGGCATCTTGGAAAAAAAATCTCCCAGAATGGCTTCAGTCCAAGTTGGCAACCCTGCCCGAAGGGGAATGCAGGAGCAGCATCCCACGCTGCAGGCATGCTGCACCACCACCCTCCTGCTTTCAGTCTCCCCGCTAGGTGCCAGGGGAGCCTCTGCACATATTTTTTAAGTCCCTAAAGCAGGTGAAAATCCCACCCCCTTCCCCTTCATGCTCAGTGGCATGCCCCCTTCCACCCCTTCCCCACCTGCCACTGCTGCTTTCCCAGCTTTCCATGGTGAAGCAGGAAGCTCCAGAGCTGCTTCTGGCCACCCCAGTTAGGCTGTACTGGGGCTGGGTTCACCACACCACACCAGTTCACCTGCTCTGGATCTGCCCCAAGTGTCCTGGAGTCTTCAATCTGCAGTGTGCATCCCACAAGTGGCATGGGCAGCCTTTGTGTGCAGGCAGCAGGGAACACAGCAGGAGGCAGGGGAGTGAACACAGAGCAGAGCAACAAATTGGGCAGGGAGCTCAAAGCAAAGTAATAGATTCAGCAGGGAAAGAGGATCACAGCAGGAAGGGACAGGGTTTACCTCGTGGTACACCTGGCCCCTGTCATCCTAGATCTTTTGCAAGTATTACAAGGGGTTGCCATTTTATGCCACCCCAGCTTCTCATAGGTAAAATGCAGATGCTTAGGAAATTTTCTCCAGCGTTAATTTATCATGGCTTCACAGGAATAATAATCTTAAGCTTGAGTAAGCAGACTGGCTTTTAGATCAGGAGTGCAAGGTCTGCAGAAGCAAACTGAACGAACAACTCCATGCAGTTATCTCCAGGGGTGCTTAGTCCTGCTTGTCAGGAGACGGATGGGCGCTATGCTCAAGAATAAACTAGGACACATTACTGCATGAGGTATGATCAGGGAAGGTGGTCATGGGGTAAGGCACAGAGGATTTAAAGAAAATATCTACACCTGCATCCACAATCCTTGGACACAGGTGTTGTGGTGAACGTAGTCTTTCTGGACTTTAGGAAGGCCTTCGACACTGTCTCTCACCCCGTTCTCATTAAGAAATTAGGTGACTGTGGTGTCAATGCCTATGTGGTCAGATGGGTCGCAAATTGGTTGGAGGGCTGCACCCACAGAATGGTGGTGGATGGGTCATTTTCGACCTAGGGGGACGTGGGCAGTGGGGTCCCCTAAGGCTCGGTCCTTGAGCCCGCACAGTTCAACATCTTCATCAGTGACTTGGACAAGGGGGTGAAAAGCACCTTGTTCAAATTCGTGGATGACATTAAATTGTAGGGAGAAGTGGGCATGCTGGAGGAGAGGGATAGGCTGCAACTAGATCTAGACAGGTTACAGGGGTGGGTGGATGAGAACAGGGTGGGATTCAACACTGACAAGGGCAAGGTGCTGCACTGGGGAGGAAGAACCAGCAGCACATCTACAGGCTGGGGAACTCCCTTCTCGTCAGTGCAGAGGCAGAAAAAGACCTTGGTGTCATTACTGATTCCAAAATGACCATGGTCTGCCAATGTGACGTGGTCAGTAGGACTAACCGCACCTGGTCATGCATCCACAGTTGCATCTCAAGCAGGTCCAAGGAGGTGATCCTCCCCCTCTATGCAGCACTGATCACACCGCAATTGGAGTATTGCGTCCAGTTCTGGGTGCTGTACTTCAGGAGGGATGTGGACAACATGGAGAGGGTCCAGAGGAGGCCACTCGCATGTTCAGGGGGCAGCAGGGCAGGCCCTACGAGGAGAGGCTACGGGACCTGAACCTGTTCAGCCTCCACAAGAGAAGGCTGAGGGGGGATCTTGTGACCATCTACAAACTGGCCAAGGGGGACCAGCAGGCAATGGGAGAGTCTCTGTTCCCCTGAGCACTGCCGGGAGTAACAAGGAATAATGGCCATAAGTTCACTGAGAGTAGCTTCAGGCTAGATACCAGGAGGCACTACTTCACCGTCAGGGTGGCTAGAATCTGGAACGAACTTCCGAGGGAAGTGGTGCTTGTTCCTACCTTGGGGGTCTTCAAAAGGAGGCTGGATAATCACCTAGCTGGGGTCATTTAACCCCAGCATCCTTTCCTGCCCATGGCAGGGGGTCGGACTTGATTATCTGCTCAGGTCCCTTCTGACCCTACTAACTATGAAACTACCTTAGTGTCTGCAATGTAGTGTACAGATAACCAAACTAACTTTAACCTAATTAGTCAAGGTACTGGGATCACTCTAGCTGCTGAATGGGCAAATTCCCAGTTAGCTTCTTTGCTGCGCAGAGATCCATAAAGTTAGCTTGTGTATCTCTGTACTGCACTGTCATCTATATTATGCACCTACCCTGTTAACATACTCTTTGGCTCCCAGCTCTCCAAACAGACTTGCTATATGACAAAAGCAAAGTTGCTTAGACTTTCCACATCTCGATTTCCTTACCTGAGAAACTGGCTACTATTATTTATCTGTCTCCCAGGGATTTTGTGGTGCTTTCGGTTCAGAGATTCTTTGCTGGAGATTTGCTGGGTACCTTAAGGATGTTAGATCAAACTATGCATTGGGCACTCCTAATTTTCACAGCATTCCCCATCCAATCCAGTGCTCCCCACTGCCCTTGAATCCAGTGGAGTATCTCTTGTGTATTTGCTCTGACTCCAATTTTCATCATGCTGAAATGTTTGAATTGCAGGCTCACAACTGCTCCACTGAAGATTGCTAGATATTGAGAGGGGATATTTAGGATTTCAGGCTCGGAAAAAAATCGAGAGCCAGTTTCTATTTGACAGGGTGTAATAACATTTCCAGGAGTGAAAGGTGCTTCTTCTTTTTTCCCCCCTCATCCTTTAAGATGGAAGAGAGAAAACAATAAATTTGGGAGACGGATGAATGTCCTCATTTCCCTACCACAACAAACCTAGCAGGCAGATAGTGGCCCCATGTACTCCTACATCCAGTAATGATGAAGTAGGTTAACTTGATTCTGCTAATGATCAAGAGTGAAATAGGTAGCCACCTTGACCTTTACAGGATTTGCATCATGAGGATCTAGGGCTGTCTGATCACTAAAGTATATCCTGTTAGGGTAACACTAGTGCAATTAGAATAATAATTTTCCTAGTGTAGACAAAACCCAAGGTGCATGCCCTCCACATGGAGTATCGGTTATGGAAGGGAACAATTCTTCCTTCTGAATATTTAAAAGGTGTCTTTCCTTTTTGCCTTCAGGGCTCATCTGTCTCTTCACAAACACCTTGGAAGTTGGCCTCATGCACCATTGTGCAGTTTCACTGCAGAGCTATACATTTTAAACAGTGTGACATTTTCCAGGAAGCAAGAAAACTTAGCCCTGATTATGTGAGTGGAAATAGTGAGCTGCTGGGTCTGTGCTTCTAAAAATGCAATAACTGTTTTTTGTGGGCTCAGCAGCGAATGACAGATACACTTGTAGCTCATGTATGAAATAGTGGAAGTGAGTCTCCCATCGAGTCAAAGATCACTATTTGCAAAAGTGCAGGGCACCCAGAATTTGCCTTCACTCAGAATTATCAGTTTTCATGGCCTGACAGAGGCCAGAAGGGACCATTATCTGGGCTGATCTGCAGGAGTGTATCTAGCCCCAGGGGGGCCATAGCAGCAGCTCTGGGTGTTGCCTCTGCAGTAGCACAAAAATAGCCACCAAAGTAGCAGTAGCAGCTGACTGCACCAGTGCTACTGGTAGAGCACCCATTTGTCTCAGCTGCCCCAGGTATGGAGCTGCTGTGCTATGGCTAGGCTGATATACATCTCAAAGCACTACATTTCACCCATTCATACCTCTGCCAAGCCCAGTTACTTGTCTAGTTAATACACACCACACAGGGCCTCTCTAAACATTCAGGTAAAGGCATTATAGGATCTGATGCACAATCCACACAATCGCACCTCTTGCCATGCCACATATGCATGGCAGGAATCAAGACTGTGAGATCTAGCTCCACTCAATAACACATTGAGAGCTACAAGTGTGGCCCACTATGGCAAATAGGTTGAGAACCACTACTGCAGAATACATTTGCTTATATTAACCCATGGCTGACTTTACCAGCTGTATTAAAGAGTGAAATAGGTTCTGCTCTAATCTTTTGCACATATGCAGTAGTTCATTAGACAGGCCTGCTGTTGTAATTAAAGAATGCATCTTGACTGTATTTCCCACTTATAAAAATACAAATCAAGTCTAACCTGTCCGTCCAACAAACATATTTCTCTCATTAAAATCTGGGTGCTACTGTTTGGTTCTAGTTTCACCTTGACAGGCATAAAAGAGCTCATTCATCCGTAAGCCACATGTAATTTACTGTGTGGTTAGCTCAGCATTATGAAGTTTTTAATCAGACTTGTACTATGTTAGAAACTGCCATTGCACAATCACAGGGACATGTTTTATAGCAGCAAGAATGGTTACAGCACAAACTGATCTTGCATTTTTTCTACAGGTTTTGTACAGTACAAACGTCTGGGATGAAGGCACAGTTCTGAAACCTTTCGATGAGTAGGCCTTGTATCTCTAGACCCATTGTTTCCTATGGGAGTTTGCTCTGATTAAGACCTTCATATTTTGACCCTTAATAACAGGTAAATTCAAAAGGCAGATGTACACTGCCACAGTACCTGACAGAGTCACGGGGTTCATGTGCCACAATACGGAAGCTCAGTTACTTCCATTTCATGAAGTAGCATTTATGAAGAAGGCAAAAGATGCCTCATTATCACTATTACCAGAGAGATAGAGTGCACATTTGAAAGAGCCACCTGGATACCACATGAAAAATTGCTGCAGTACAGAAGAAAAACTCCCACAAATCACACACCACTGGTTATGACATATCACCCCTCCCTCAAACCCATATGGAAAATCCTCAAACAACTGCAACCCATAATACAAAGAGACCCTATTCTTAAAGAGATCTTCCCAGAGCCACCCATCCTAGCCTTCAGACAAGCACTGAACCTCGCCAACCTCATCACCACAACACACCAGATGGATCCAGGCCATGCCATGACAAGACATGCAAAACCTGCTGACACATTTCCACCACCCCCACAATCACTACACCCCACAGCAGAGCCATCAGCTTTCCCAGGTCTTACAGCTGCACCTCCAGAAATGTTATATATCTCATCCAGCGCACCAAATGCCCTGAAGGAAAATATGTAGGAGAGACCAAACAACAACTGCACACCAGAGTGAACGCACACCGGCAATCTGTCAAAGACAGGAATACCCAATGACCTGTGGGGGCACATTTCTCACAAGAAAACCCCTCTTTCTCCAATCTCTCAGTTCTGATCCTCAAAGGGAACTTACAAAACACTTCCCAGAGACAAGAACTCCACTTCATCAACCTCCTGGATACTAAAAATCATGGACTAAATATAGACATTGGATTTATGACACATTATAACCCGCCTGACATCTGACTCCCCAGGTACCTCTGCACTATCCATCCCCCTTCTCTCCCGGCACCCAGTCTGTCTCTCACCCATTGACTTCTCAATCTGCATGTTCACTGAATGCCTGTCTTGCATGCAGACCAGCCCGGCCTCTGCCTTCTTTACTTTTCGCTCCATCCAGGAAGAGCACACACCAACTGCTGAAACTTCCCCAACCTGATGAAGAGTTTTTGAACCTGAAAGCTTGCTTAAAAATTTTTTTTTCCAACTGTGTAAGTTGCTCTAATAAAAGATATCAGATTCACCCAAAGAACCTTGTCTGTCATTATCATTATGGCTTTCCCTCACATAGTACCAGGGACCTGAGTAGGTATTTGAGTCACAGCCCTAGCAAATGTATATTATTGATGCTTTAACCAAACACCTGAGGCCAAGTGACTGTGGTAGGTTGTCTCTGGCCAAGGATTTTAGCTTAATAGCAATTGCGAAATACACTGAATGATTGAAAGGAGAAAGTTTCTACAGTGTACCTTATGTGAAGTTTGTGAATCCCCCCTCCCGCTTTGCATTACAGTCCAAGCCTATCATGTGCTTTATCCACTAAAACAGTATTGGACAATTCAGGTAAAGATTCAAGTAAGATGAAGAGTTGTTCTCCTTGGTTGGTTTTGAAGACTTCTTGCATTTCATCTTTTCAAAGGTTCATGTGAAATAAACTGATGAACTTAATTCAATCTCTAGTGCATGGGTGTTGTGAAAGGCAACCTGCAGCACCACTGACACCATCCTTGCTGACCTCAGCAGGAAGGACAACTTTGTCCCCACCAGAAGTGATCCCTTTTAAACAGTGCTGAGACATGCTAGTAGGGCTACATGTGGGGGCTAGCATATTTGTTGCCTGTACTTTGCACTTGTGTTATTCTCATCCCAATGGTATGGGAAGTCTTCCCAATAATTCAGTAAGCGACATGAATGGCACAGGTCACTCGTGTTTCTCCTTCAGCTTCACTGTAAGGGGAAAAAAACATTCATCTCTGTAAATCCAGACTTTACATTTTCTTTGCTCTCTCTCTGCTCTTCAGAAAACTTAGGCAAATAGTTCCATACCACTAATGTTTAGGTTGTAGCTTAAGCAGACACAAGCAAGAGCATAAATGCAAAAATCTATGTTAATAATAGTCTGGCCACAAGACATTCCATCAGTGAAGGGTGGATTTTACTGTCAACATAGATATAGCTGCCCCAATGACTGTCTGGCAGCAAGGTGTGTTAGTCCGTGGGAAACCTGCCTTGAATAGTTCTCAGGCATCTGAGTGAAACTAGGCTATGCTGACTGAGTATGCAGTGAAATGTTTGGTTATGTACCAAGTGATTCAGTTCTGTCCAATGGTAAGTTCCAAAATGTTCACAGTTTAGAAAGTCTGTGAAAAATGGCATATACTTATGGTATATGTTTTCCAATTATTTTTTTTCTTTGTAGTTCCAGCACCAAGGCAGAATTTCCAAAATGTCATAGATTCATAGATGCTCGGGTCAGAAGGGACCTCAACAGATCATTGAGTCCGACCCCCTGCCTAGGCAGGAAAGAGTGCTGGGGTCAGATGACCCCAGCCAGATGCCTATCTAGCCTTCTCTTAAAGACCCTCAAGGTAAGGGAGAGCACCACCTCCCTTGGAAGCCCGTTCCAAGATTTGGCCTCCCTCACCGTGAAGAAGTTTTTCCTGATGTCCAGCCTAAATCTGCTCTCTCGTTGCTCCCTGTTACCCCAGGAGGCACCCTGGTGAACACAGCATCTCTGGTTCCTTGCTGCACCCCCCTAATGAATTTGTAAGCAGCCACAAGATCACTTCTCAGCCTTCGATTGCAAAGGCTGAAGAGATCCAGGTCCCTCAGTCTCTCCTTATAGTGCTTGGCCTGTAAACTCTTTACCATACAAGTGGCCCTCCTCTGGACCCTCTTGAGATTATCCATATCTTTCGTAAAGTATGGCACCCAAAACTGGATGCAGTACTCCAACTGCAATCTGACCAATGCTGCATGGAGGGGAAGTATTGCCTCCCTGGATCTATTTGTCATGCATCTGCTTATGCATGATAAAGTGCGGTTAGCTTTGCTGATGATTTTGTCACTGTGGTGAAGTGGGGCTCCCCACCTAGCCACAGTGCTAGGTTCCCCACTTGCCTTTGGGCATGCCTCCCCCGACTTGCCTGCCATGCCTCGTTCTTAATTAATTAAGATGTTAATTAAGATGGGAGGCTGCCCATTTTATGTCCTGATGCCAGAGGCAACTGTCTGCAGCTCCGAACCTTCCCTACACCACAGCCCATGCCTCACAGATGGCATCTAGCTGTTAGTCACACCAGCCCCACAGTGGGCTCCAGAATCCTCCTATCAGGACCCCCCTTTGATCCCTCTGCTCGGGTGGCCTACTCTACCATCATTCGGGCTTCTGAGCTCCCAGGAGCTATCTCCCCTCTCGGGCATGGTCCCCCAGGACTGTTAGCCACACAGGCCCTGTGTCTGGCCGTCCAAGGCCAGGTGGGACCCCCAGGCCCTCTGTCTGGCCGTCCCTTGTGATGGGCCCCTGGCCCTTCTGACTTTCCTGGTCCTGGCCCCAGTATTGACCAGTTGAGGGGGTACTCTACCTCTGGCCTCTCTCACTGGCCCCACTTTCTCTCAGGTCCACCTTCCTAGATGTGGGAGCTGGGGTACCTCACACCACAACTGGTGCTCCAGGGTCTCACAAGGGACTCTCACTCACCCCCTGGAGCATCAGGTTGTGGTGCTACTTAATAGATCTTACCCACATTCGGCCTTCCAGTGGTGGAGGACTTACCAGGGTCAGGATCCGCTCCTCTCTTGGGCTGATCCCCCTTTGCTCAGCCTGTAGTCCAAATTTCAGCCTCAGGTGTACAAAGACATACCTTGGCCTGCTCCCCTCACTCGGGGTCTCCACACCGCCCCTTCACTTGGAGCTCTAGATCTCCACCCCCTTCACCTGGGGCTCCACACCACGAGGGTACTCGTCTCTGCCCCTTCGCTCAGGGCCATGGGGCTCCGCTCCCCAGTGGGCTCAGGTGGCAGTAGTCAGGCCTGGCCTCAACTCCCTCTGGTGGTACACAAACCCACCCGAAAGTGAGGGTTAGGGTTAAGACACCCCTACCTGCCTTTCACTGGGGTGGTAACTGGCCTGGCATTTCCTGGGGGCTCCTATGCCACTGAGAGCCCCACCAGACCACCCACTCCCAGCAGGGTGCAGTTTTAGGTCATGCCCAGGACCAGGAGCCTCCTGACCATCCCCTACAGCTCCTCCCTTACCTCCAGGATGATACACAAAACCTCACAACCAGGCCATGTTACTGCCTTCCCAGCTAGCAGGGAACTGAGCTCTTTATATAGGCTGCCAGAGATCTAGAATGGCTGCCTTAATCAAGCACCCTAGTATATATTGAATTTCTACTACTGTGATCATACTTGCAAAGTTATGATGATTCTTGCAAAGCTGTGATGATCATTGCAGTTAAATCCTGAAGCAAATTCATCATGTAAAATCTCAGCCTTCAATTCACTGGGGAAGGGAGGGAAATATGTATAAACAAGAGTCTGAATTATTGCTTACTTTCTTTCTATTTTTTTAAACAGCTTCCTTCTAGAGCCACCCATAGGCCTGCCATATGATACTTGGGTGCGCTCTATGACCTAATTACACCCACAGATTCACCCTCCCTAAAGCCATTCACAATTCGACTTGCTGCTGCATGTTCTCTTTTCTGAGCAGAACAAATCACATGGAAAGAAATAAAACAATCTGGGTTTCCTTTCTAAAGTTTTTCAACTACTGCAGTAACTAAAATCAAACCAAACTGAACTGCTTTGACTTATAGAGTAGTGTATATATGGATTTTCAACCCTGCTGGCCCAGATTTGTAGTGTACGCTGCAGAGAATAGGGAAACTCAAATATAATTACAGATCACTCATGAGTGATAAACATGCTGTGACCCTTCTCAAGCTGGCTATGTTCTAGAGCAGGCAATACTGGTCAGGTCAGGACCCACAGTTACAATGAAAGCAAAAGCTTCCCCAGTTAGGTGATAACAGTTCCTCTTTGTGGAAAGTGAATATACAGAAAACAGATCTATTGAGCCATTGCATTATCTGTAGGGCTTGTAAAAGGATCAGATTTAAGGCTTGCACTAAGGGGATTATAGAAGTATCATAAGTGTCAATGTCACTATGGATTTCATATGAAGTTATGTCTAGCTCATATCAAGATAGAGGCTAAAGACATGGGTGTTTTGTAACCGCATATGTGCAAACATTTCTGGCACACAGGGCACATTCCCCCAACTTGGACTCCAGATCAGCTGGGCCCTTTGTTGAAATGTTCCTCTGTTATTGTTTTCAAAATCACCAGACACATTTGTACAATGACTATTCACTACCTTCCATTTCAAGGGGCGGGGAAAGGGGGGAGACAAAGGAGATTATTTGCAGTCAAAGGCATAGCCCGAATTAACATGGCAATAAATATCAAAAGTGAGCTTCATTTTTTTTTCTCAGCCTCTGCTAGTTTTCACATATGAATATCCTACCAGTAAAGGCAACATACCAGTGTAAACTACCTCTTATAAACCACAGCTTTACTTTGTGGCTTCCACTGTTACTCTAAAAGCCTTCCAGAGTTACATGTGGAATAGCAAACTTTCTAGAATAAAAGCAAACCCTAACAACAAAGATATGGCAAACTGCTTTAAAAAATCTGTTGGCCTGGAAATGCCCATGAAAGTATTAAAGGCTTGCAAGAGTTTTTTGGCAGTGAGTAGATAGGTAAAGGATATTGCTCACAATAAAATGCTGCTTATAGTGTTAATTACGGATCCAGCGCTATGGCTTGGCAATAAATGTATACAATGCCTTCAAGACACTACCTCTGTATTTTAGTTTAGTCTATGAACAGCCCTGATTTGGGCTATTCAAAATTTCTGTTTCCAGGAAGTAATCTTGTATTATAAATAAACTGCAATATAAATTACAGATTCTGGAACATGGAGCTTACCTCTCATACCCCTTTCTCTCCCTCCCTTTCCTTGTATAGCTACAGCCCCAGTATCCAATAGCAACTCCCTAGAATTGTATGTGCAATTTAAGAAAGTGTGAAATGCTCAGTGAAGCATGTTCAGCCAATCAGAGCATTGGACTGCTAGCTTTATTATTTGCTTTATTTTTGCAATATAAATATCTTAAAATACTTCTTTGGACAGAGAGCCTTGTATGCCTAAACCTAGATAACTCACACTTCACTATGACTTGCATAAGTGTCACACACTATCAGAAAACAAATATTTAGGAGAAGAGGGAAAAACAAGATCAGCTGGAAGCAAATGTCTTGGCAGAGTCCTAAAAATTTGCACATTTGCAATACAGATACTCCTCTGAAAGTCTGAGAAAGACCAGTGAGCTAAGCTTGCATAGTCCAGATCATAAACAACTAACGCAAGGCACAGCCTGTGCACAACTAAATTTCTAAAAAGTCATAACATTTTTAATGCGCTCCTATACTTCGAAATTCTTCCTATCCCACAAGGTGAATTCCATTGAATAACAGTAAGTGCATGTGAAATGACTTCACCCCTTCCTCTAAGACAGACAGAATTTTAACTATAACTAATAAAACCAACTCTTTTAACTAGCATTATTCCCGTTTTACAGTCAGGGAAACTGAAGCAGAGTGGACAAATGACTTGCTCAAAGTCATACCACAGACTAGTATCAGAGTCCAGGAATAAAACTCAGCTCTTCTGGTGCTATCTTCAATGTCCAAAAGCTTCTAAAATCACCACTTGAGCAGGTCAGAAAAATTCTGACAAACCATATCTTTTTAGGATCTGCTGTTTTTGAGAAATGGGATCATTTTGTTGAAAGAACGCAGGCAAGGGTTTCAACAACATGTCAGTCTGGCTCCTCAGCAGCCTCCCAGATGGGCTGGGGGGAGGCAAGGACTTCCAGCATCTGCAGCTCCAGGGCAGCACATCATATCTACTGCACTGGGGCCAGGGATCTAGCAGCCTTGAGGGATCCTGGATGAAAGACAGACATCTCATGATGGGAACTTTCTGGCATTGGGGACTCCAGCATTCCCATGGCCATGACCCATGTTCCTTCCCAGAGAACTGAAAAATGTTTTGGCCTTCGTTCTGAATCAGGACACAACCAAATCTCAAAATATCGAAGTCTTCTGTTAGTCAGAATGCCTTCCCCACCCCACAACCACTAGGTATTGCTGTGAAAAAGCAAGCACACGGGTGATACATTTTCCAAGCATATGATACATTCTTTTTTTTAGCATTTCTGTAATACATGAACGAGGTTTTAGGACACTGTCTTACTCAGGAGCCAAATGAGTGGTCAGTGCTCAAAAAGTCCCAAGAGCATACAGACCCTGAGACAAACTGTGATAGACACACTTCAGTTCAGTAGATAACATCTGCACAATCCAGCCGGGGAAAGTACTTAAAAAGTGGTAACTCTTTAGTGTTTCCTGACTCCAGGAAAGGCATGTAGTCAAAAAAATCCCCTTTGATAATGGTAGTACGCCGTATAACAGGGTGGTCTGGTCCTTTAATAGGGAGCAGACAGCTGTATTGTAGGAGCCTAGTTTCCAGAGATTATGCCATGACAGAGTATCCCACTAGATACCCCCAGAAGAGAGAGCAGGGAGGACAAACTGGGGGAAGGAGCAGCTTGTGTCCAGGATGCAGACTGGAACTCAGATAACCTTTCTACCAGGAGGGGCCATGTGACAGCCCTGGGTCAGAGCTAAAGGGCCTCTCCTATCACATGGAGAAGGGCTGAAGGTTTTGTTTGTCCACTTCTTTGCTTAGTGCAAAGACTGTGTTTGTGTACAGAGGACTGGCTGAGGAGCTACCAAGAGAGCAAAGCTCGCCTGCACGGCAGCAGGCACACAACCTGCTTACACACAGGCAGTGCACTGAAGGCACAGGAACCATAACTGCTTTAGAATAGCTGATTAATTTAATTAACCTTAAGAGAATAATAGACAAGTAGGGCTGTAAGGGACCTCAGAAGGCCATCTAGTCCAACCTCCTGCCTAAGGCTGGATCATCCGTCACTAAATCATCCTAGACGAGTGTTTGTGTAACATGTTTTCAAAAGCTTCCAGTGATGGAGATCCAACAACCTCTCTCTAGTACAGAAGTTTGATGCATTGGTCTAACCTAAATCATAGTTTCATAGTTGGTAGGGTCGGAAGGGACCTGAGCAGATCATC
>NW_017728918.1:16513801-16528159 GCF_001723895.1 Crocodylus porosus | reverse complement strand
CACCTTGCACTTGTCAGCGTTGAATCCTATCCTATTCTCATCTGCCACCCCTGTAACCTGTCTAGCTCTGATTGTAGCCTATTCCTCCCTTCTAGCGTGCCCACATCCCCGCCCATCTTAGTGTCATCAGCAAATTTGAACAGGGTGCTTTTTACCCCCTCGTCCAAGTCACTGATGAAGATGTGTGAGTGAACGTCAATCCAAGTGTGTCTTAGATCAGGTTCCACCATTTTTAAACCAGTCTATGTACACCACTCTCACTGAACTTCTGTTCTGTTATGAGTGGAAACCAGATTGGGGGCACTTGTACCAGTTTACGTGTAATGTCTGTACCTGGCCCTCCAGGGAACCTGTTCCAGTGCTAACCACCCTGGTAGTGAGAAAGTTCTTCCTCATATCTAACTTAAATTTCCTCTGCTGCAATTTAATACCTTTGTGCCCTGTCCTGTCCCCTGTAGTCACAGATACTAATCTGTCACCCTTTTTATAACCACCCTTTAGATATTTAAAGACTGTTATCAAATCTACCATCAGTCTTCTCTTCACAAGACAAAATAATCCCAGTTCTTTCAACCTTTCCCTTAAGTGTGGGTCAACTTTTTTTTTTAGCAAACATGCCACAAATATGCACCCCCCCAATGCCACTCTGATTCCCTTCCTCTGCCCAATCTGCTTTGCTTTCTGCTCCCTGCTCTGTGCTCCCTGCCTGATCTCCTATGAATTCTGCTTCCTTCTCTATGCTCCTTGCCTGATCTTCTGCTCTGTCTTCTGCATGGCACATGCAAAGGCTGCCTATGCCACTTACATCACTTGTGCCACAAGTTGGCCACCTCCGTCTTAAGTCATGCTTCCCAGATGTGTAATCATTTTTACTGCTCTCCGCTGTACTCTCTCTAGTTTGTCTACGCCTTTTTGATGTGTGGTCCCCAAAACTGGACACAGAACTCCAGGTGAGGCCTCACCAGAGCTGAATAGAGCAGATTGATCACTTCATTTGACTTACAATTGGTGGTTTTATTAATACAGCCCAATGTGCTATTGGCTTTTCTTGCAATGAGAGCACACTGCTGACTCACATTTAGTTTATGGCCCACTGTAAGTCCCAGGTAATTTCTGTAGTACGGTAGCCCAGCAAACAATTCCCCAGCCTATATTTATGCATGCAATCATTACAATGCAGTGGACTTGTAAGGAAGCTGAGACAATCAGCTAAGTGTTGGCCCTGCGTGTGGGTTTGCAGGAACCCATCTTTTAACTTGCTGGTGCAGGAGGAGGCTGAATCATGTTCCGAGGCTCCCTCTAACTGTCAAGTTAAAAGGGAATGATTGGGACCTGGTGATGTGAATTGCACCATAAGAGTAGTGTGTTCCAGGGGTCTAAAAGTGTTTATCTTGCTCTTTAATGGTAGGAGCTGCTCAAGCCACCGAGCTCCACTGCGAATTCCCAACCAGATGTAAGGAACATATTCTCCGTATATTGCTCTGCTATGCTGAGCAATTGAGAGTGCTCAGTACTTCATAAATAATAGGCACAGGACAGACAGAGAACCCTGAGTCTCCCAAGATTAGGAAGATATTTAATCATGCAAAGACTTTACCATTTTAGTGTAATGTCTTGGGGCTTTCGGAGAAAGGCAAGAGGAGAGAGGTAGAGGAGAGGGAAAGGGTCTTCAAATAAAAGCACTGGAACAGGAATCAGGAAGTCTGCACATACTTCCTGACTTGGCTTCAGACTTCTAGTGTGACTTCAGGCAAGTCAATCTTTCTGTCTCAGTTTCCCTATCAGTAAACTAAGGATAAAATGTTCCCACTTGTAAAGGGAGTAGTTCTTTGCACGTGAGGTGCTGAGATAGAGTGGCCTAGAGTGGCACAGAAAACCGAACAGATCAAATGAGATCTGATGGCTTATCAAAGTCCCAGTCTGTTCCAAATCCCTAACTGTATTTTCCCTCCCATCTTTACTTTTGCAGGGAGGTTAGGAAAAGAGTGAATAAACATTTGGTGCAGTTCTCATCTGAGTGGCGCACACTTGCACTGGCTACCCTGAAGTCAATAGATTTACTTCACTGACTCAGTGGTGTAAGAAAGACCTGCAGAACTGAACCTTTCTATTGCCACACTGATGAGTGCTGACAAAAAGCAGATGTTTAATTCACTTGGTCATTAAAGATACCCTAAGATAGCTTTCGTCACAAAAGGAGCTGGTGTCACAACTAGTTTTCATATTTGGGAATTTTTTTCTGTCTACCTAAAATTCCCATGCAGTTGGGCATGATTAAAATACTCTTCACTTTCAGCTTACTGTTACTCTCTGCTGTTTGAACAGCTGCACCTTCTTGTTCCCTGAAGGTGGCTGCAATTCAGCAGTGGTGGAAATGATCCAACTATATATCATACAATAATGATGGCTTAGATGAACTATTGGTTTTCCCTACAGACCAATTCTTGTTCCTCTTTGTGATACTGAGCCAGTTGCCATGACCCTACTGTTCTGAATGAATCATCACAATATTCAAATTATCTGTTAGATAAGAAGCCTAATTATTTTCTCTCTTCCCTAGCTTCCTTTGACTGTTTTTCAGTAAGATGCATCCTGTGGTACTCAGGCAAGCTTATTGGTCATGCTTAACTCACATATTTGTAACTAAAGGCATGAAATAATAAAGACATTACGGTGCATTAAAGAAGGTAGGGACTTACTGTCCATCAGCTGTAAGGAGGTGACTGTTCATGGGCCAGGGCTTACCCAGCAGTATAACTGCAAGCTAAATGGTGGTAACATGTCTTTATTGTATTTAGGGCTAACATACCACAGTTAAGATATCCCTTACCACAAGGACAGTACTGAGAGAGTTACCCTAAAACCGCTGACATGCACAAAGTCCCAGTCCCCTGTTAATTCACTATGATTTCTTCATTTGTGCGTACACTGAAGGTCAGACTCTAGTCCCAGTTATACCAGAGGGAACTTGGACTAACTCCACTGAAGCCAATGGTATAATTCCAGATTTATTCTGGTATAAATGAGAATGGAAAAAGGCCGTAGCCTAAAAATAGATAACCAGTTTAATCCAGGCCTGATTAGTCCAGGGTTTCACTTGCATTAAAACAGGGGTGGGAAAGTCATTTACACATAAGGCTTAAATAGCATTTATCAGAAGCAAAGTGTTAATTTGAATACTTCATAGGTACTTAAGGTCTGGGGTTTGCTGCAAGATGAGATACTCAATTCTGAATCAAACTAGTTGCCTGTTTTTAGCCAAATAGAAAGTTTTTCCCTTAACCTTTGTACATCATTCAGTACATCTGATGTCTATGAAATACAGTCTCTTCTTAGAGGAATTACATAAAAGAAAAGGATTATGTTTTTAACACTTTTTGTCATCTGGTAGCCCCAGGGTTGTGATGTTCTTACTTGTTATGTGTTACCTATTTCTTCGAGAGAGCTAAGAAAGTGTCATTTCTTCTAAGCTAGGGAAGTCTGCTGATTCCATTATCAAGTTGCCACAGAATAGAACTGCTGGCAGTTCTTCACATGACACTGAGGACAATCTCACCTTTAAGACATATTGTTTGTTTATTTACTTTAGAAGACTATTGTTTATTTATTTACTTTAGAAGACTTCACTGATTGACAATGATTAGTTCACAAAATGTATGTTTGATTGACACTGTGCTGTATAAAAGGAGTGTCCCTGTTGTAGTCAGTCCCAATTGACTAGGCCTCTTTGTTATAAGTTTCTTGTCATCTCATTAGGGTCCTCCCTTTTGCCACTCTAGTACATTTCTTTATTGTAAAACTTCCTGATCAGCCCCAAGAGATAAGCACAGGCTCATACTAGGTGTCTGCTCCTCGCTGACCACCCCCAGAGTGTTCAGACTTAAAAAAGTGTTGGCCCTGGATAGCAGTCATCTTTTTGGCCAAGGGCCGTCTCTTCAATTGAAGAGTGCAAGTTTAATGACCCTGTTGTTAGCTGTCTACCACCATAGCTTGGAATTTTAGTCCAAGACAGAAGTCAAAAGACAAGGAAACCAAAACCAGCCTTACAACCAAAACGCAATTTGCACTTACATACACTAAGAGTCCACAATCTCAAACACAATTCACCCACTGAATGTAAATTCCCCAAATCATAGGATCATAGGAAAGTAGGGCAGGAAGGGACCTCATGAGGTCTAGTCCAGCCCCCTGCTCAAGACAGCATCATTATGTCCAAACCATCCCAGACAAGTGTCTACTCAACCTGCTCTTGAAAATTTCCAAGGGTCAAGACTCTACAGCAGGCTTGTCCAACGTATGGCCTGTGAGCTGCCATGTGGCCCTCCAAGATGTTTTCTGAGACCCGAGGTGCTGCGACGGGAAACGAAAGTAAACACTATACTTTCATTTCAGGGCGGTGATGTGATACTGCTTCCTGTGAGGTCTTTGAATATGGTTTTCCAGCCCACTGGGTGATAAAAAGTTTATGATCCGGCCCCACATTCAAAAAGGTTAGACACCCCTGCTCTACAGCTTCTCTAGGTAAAAAAAGAAGACTGGAGATTAGAGAAGATTGCTCCAGTGCTTGGTCACCCTCATAGTCAGAAACTTCCTGCTAATCTTGAACCTAAATTTCCTCTGCTGCAGCTTGAAGCCATGGCTCCTACTCCTGTTCCCTATGGCCAAAAAGAAAAGCCGATCTCTATCCTCTCTATAACTGTCCTTCAAGTATTTGAAGACTGTTATCAAATCCCTCTTCAGTTTTTAGTCTCCAGACTAAATAACCTTAGTTCTTTCAGCTTTTCCTCATGAGTCATCCTAAGTCATGCTTCCCAGGCATCTAATCATTATTCTGGCTCTCCTTTGGTCTCTTTCCAATATTTCACATCTTGAAGCGTGGGGCTCAAAACTGGACACGGTATTCCAGGTGAGGCCTCCCCAGTGCTGAATAGAGCAGAAGAATCACTTCCCCTTAATTTGCAAGTGACACTCCTTTTAATACAAGAGCATGCTGTTGGTTCATATTCAGCTTATAGTTCACTGTTACCCCTAGGTCCTTCTCTGCAGTATTGCAGCCTAGCCAGTAAATCTCCAGTCTATATTTGTGTAAGCCGTTATTCTATCCTAAGTTTCCACTTTTTTTAACTAAATCTCATTTGATTGATTACAGATCATTTCTGCAGTTTATCCAGGTCATTTTGGATACTAGACTTGCCCTCCAAAGTGTCTACAATTCTTCCCAGCTTGGTGCCATCCACAGATCTGCTAAGTGTGCACTCTATCCCACTATCTAAATCATTACTGAAGATGCTGAATGACATATGTTGTCATGAGGAAATAGAAATTATGCTACATTGTCCAGAAAGTTAGAGAAAGCCATTTTTGTGTAAAACTGCTATGCTCAGAAATGAATGAAATTGCCTACATGTTTAGGATGGTAAGGATGTGTGGTCATTTTTATTTATTTTTAAGCACCCTATGTGTGCTAGGAACTTCACAAGATATGGAGAGATACTCTTTCTCTACCAAACTTAGAAAATAAATCTTTTCTGGGACAGTGCAGCCAATCTTTTTGGCAGGCATTCCACAAAGTAAGCTTTGCAGCTTCCCCAGGTACCACTCCGATCCCTTTCCTCTGTTGCTCTGCTTTCTGCTTCCTTCCCTGTACTCCTGCCTGATCTGCTGCTCAGCTTTCTGTTGTCTGCCCTCTCTATAGCTAGGCATCCTGTGGCCTCTCTACCTGGCAATTTGTTAGTCTGCACCTTTGCCTGCACGTGCAGTCCTGCTCATAGATGTACTAAGGGCTTATATACATCTGAGTGAAGCGCGCTAGTGGCATCCTTCCATTGAAAACTATACCTTAAAAATGGTCCCAAATAAAGTTTGAATTGTGAAACACAGTTTAATTTTGTGTTTTGGATGACAATTCAGATAACAATGTGGTTTTGCAGTTTCTTATGTGATGTTGACCAACTAGCCTTTACAGAAGTCTATAAATGTATTGTGTATAGATGTTGTTCTGGGAAAAATAAGTTAGATATTGGATCTTAAGTTAGTGATGGACTCACATCAAAGTCCCTGATCCATCCCAACTGCATTTCACAGTGTCATGAGGAAATAAGCACAATCTGAAACTGTATCCAAATATGAACTGTACAAAAGGAATTATACAGTTTTTCAACAAATGAAACAGGCATTTGTTGAAGAACTGCACAGCCAACAATTAACAACTGATGTAAACTCTAATAACATTGAGGAAAATTGTGCATCCGTCAGAGACTCTGTGTACTCGGCTGTATCCAATACCCTTGGTTCTACCACAAGTAAGCATCAAAATGTGTTTGATGAAAACAGTACTGACATAGGGAGACTACTGAATAAGAAACATTGGCTCCATATATCCTGCTTAGAAGACAGCACTTCAACATCTAACAACAACATTGAGAGGATTGTCCAACGCAAACTCAGACAGATGCAAAACTCATGGCTGAGCAACAATGCAGGTGAGATTCAGTCCTACCCAGACAGGAATAATACAAGGAACTTTTATGATGGTCTGAAGGTCATGGCAAAATTCAGTTGCCTAGAGAAATTCACCACAATGGTTCAGCAAGTCATAGTTTCATAATTTCATAGTTTCTAGGGTCAGAAGGGACCTGAGTAGACCATCTAGTCCAACCCCCTGCCATGGCAAGAAAGATGACTGGGGTCAAATGACCCCAGCAAGGTGTTCATCTAACCTCCTCTTAAAGACCCCATGATGGTAAGCTCGCTTGCATTGTGGATGACTGTCATCTGAACCATTCCTAGTCACCAAGGGAGGCAAGCAGGGCTGTGTGTTGGCCCCAACCCCTCTTTAGTATGATATTGACCCTCTTTAGTATGATATTTAGTTGACCCTCTTTAGTATGATATTCTCTGCCATGCATACAGATGCTGTTCATGACTGTGACACTGGGATTGACATCAGCTACCGGACTGATGGCAAGCACTTCAATTTGAGGAGACTACAGGTGAAGACGAAAATACAGGAAGTGACTGTTCATGACCTTCTGTTTGCTGATGGCTGTTCCCTAAATGCCAGATCTGAGTCTGACATGCAGCGGAGTATAAACTATTTCTCTTCAGCTTATGACAACTTTGGTCTCACAATCAACACTAAGAAGACAGAAGTGATGCACCAGCCTGTACCAGGAAAGCCTACCATCACAGTGAATGGCTAAACCCTCTAGGCAGTGGACAAGTTCACCTATCTCTTCAGTACACTGTCCTGTGCAGTTCAAATTGATGATGAAATCAATGCCAGAATTGCCAAAGCAAGCATGGCCTATGGCAGACTACATGCAAATGTGTGGGAGCATAGAGGCATCAGTCAGCAAACAAAACTGAAGATCTACAAAGCCACTGTCTTGCCAATCCTGATGTATGCATGCAAAACCTGAATGGTGTATAGAAGCCAAGCTATGAAGCTTAACTACTTTCACATGGGCTGTCTGAGGAAGTTGATGAGAATAAGATAGGAAGACAAGGTCCCAGACACTGAGGCTCTCACATAGGCAGTCTTTCCAAGCATCTGTACTCTGTTGATGAAATCACAGATGAGATGGTCAGGCCATGTCACCAGATATCAGATAAGTGACTGTCAAAGAAGATTTTCTATGGCCAGCTAAAGGAGGGAAAGTGTTCTTAGGGAGGACAGAAGAAATGTTTCAAGGACTTCCCCAAGTCATCCTTGAAATGTTTCAGCATTGACCTGAAATCCTGGGAAGATCTCACTCATGATCACTCCACCTGGTGAAGCCTCATCAATACTGGAGGTATACACTATGAGCAGAGAAGAACTGCTGAGGCAGAGCAAAATCACAAATAGCATAAATCTTGCAACAGCAGCATGTCCGCTGTTGAACAAGAAAACCAAAGTGGCATCTCTTGCTCAGTGTGCCACAGATGGTTCAAAACATAGATTGGCCTGATCAGCCACTTATGCGCTCACAGAAACTATACCAACCAGTGATGACATGGTCATCTTCGTATTCAAAGGATGAACAACAATAATAACAAAAGGCCCCAGTCTTCCTAGTACAACTCCTAGCATAAACATCACTGGCATATTGAAATGTTGGACACCAGTCCTGCAGGTTGCAAATTAAATAAATAAACACATGGTTTTGCCCCATTTTAATAGGTTACATGATTATTGCATAGTAATTACATATTATTTATGTATTAACTAAAAGGATTATCATACAAGACTAAAAAACTAAAATCACAGCAGAAAGACAGTACATGTTAAACAAGAAATCCCAGAGTTGTTTTACAGAGCAGATGACAGTGTTACAGAAAGCAGCCAAAGTTTCAACCCTGAGGGAGTTTTCCTGAGTAGAAACATAATAGAATATATTATGTTTATAAACATATGCAGGATCCTCTTATAAATGAAATTTCATAAAGTATCCACTTGCTTTATATAGATGTGTGAATATGTGAGGATCTATGGATATGTGTATATGTGTGTCATCTTTGGAGTGATGGAAGCTGTGAACATTTTTATCTGCAGACAGAATTTGATCCTCCCCACCTCCTGCACAGTCCCCTGACACTTCTTTCATTACAGGCCTTTTTTCAGTTTTCTTCTTTCCTGTGCTAAGTTCAAACTTCCCCTCCTTGCCCCCATGACTGTGCCTTGCTTCTTCTCTGTGTTCATATGTCCTCCCACCTTCAGAAATCATTAGTCATAAAAAGTACAGAGTGGGATTTTCAAAAGCACTCTATTTTAACTCAGTTCTGCTTCCATTGAAGTCAATGGGCATTTTACTTCAGATTTCAGCAGAAGTAAAGTCAGACCAAAGCCCAGCACTTTTGCTAATTCCCTATGCAAACAGAAGTTGTGTCTTGCCAGGAACTATGCTTGGCTCCTAGCCTTTTGCAAGGGACCTTAACAATAGATCTGGGCATGAGCTAAAATCTTGTACTTGACACTTCCAGATCCCAAATATGGAGTCCCTGGATGCACTGCTTAGTGCTCTCCCAACGGACACACAGGTTAACACTTACTTCTGATTCCAGATTAGGAGCTCAGGGTAAGAGTTCTTTGTCTTGGACAATGACTTATCTTTGTTATGACTTTTCTCCATGTGCACTGTCAGGGATCTTGCCTGTTCCTGTAGGAGACCATTGGAATGGGTTAGCTTGTTCTGAAGTGAGAAAGGATGAGACCCTAAAGCAGTGGGTCTCAACCTTGTTGATACCTCAGTCCACCGAAACAATGGTGGAGTGACCCGTGTGGCCTCTGGAACTGGAAGGGACCATTGCTGGAGCTATAAATAGGTAGCTCAGGTGCCTTAGTGCGGCACTAGGTCAATGGAAGACAGGGCCATACAGTGTTACCTGAGTTCACTTTGCCTGCACTATTCCCCACTCAGAAGCAGTATACCTGTGTTAGTGTGACAGTGATCCCAGGAAGGTCTTAGCTGACCTAGTTAGCCCATCTATAGCACATCACTAAAGCCAGCATGCAGCTTCCCATTTAGGAAATAGTGCATGTGGAACAGCACAGCACCTCAACATGAAGTTGCCTGGTGCTGGAGCATTCATGGTCTACCTGCAGCCGTTCCATTATCCAGTCCTTAAGGACCGTTGCCTTTGAAGACATTTCTTCATCTGTCAAACAGAGTTTCTGTATACTAGAAGTACAGCACAACTAGTTACAGTTCAGGGCAGCTGACAATGCCTGTCCAAGGCAAGGCTCAAATGGCCGGGCTCTTGCAAGGTCTAACAGTGGATCCAGGCATGGAGTAAGACTATTCCATGCATCTCCAAGAGTCCTTTAAACTTCCTTTAAGCTCAAGTACATTTTAGGGCTTTCCCATTCCCAACTCTGCCTCTGTTCTTCCTTCTTTCATGTATTTCCCTCCCACGGTGAACTTTTTGGATTTCTCCCCTCCCCCTCCCCCTCCTCCCACTAGTTTTTGGTTTCTTACTATAACTCACAATTAAACCCCCTCAAACCACTTGGTGTGGTAAATCCAATAATACAAGTAGCCTCTTTTAATCTGCCCCCGGGCAGGGCTTTTAGGGGAAGTCTGTGTTGTATCTGCCTGTATTTTGCCTGGCTTTAACCTATACTACTGTCTTTGATCATAAGCTTACACTAAACCAGAAGAAACTAAAGCAAAACTAAAAATAAGCTGCAGTTCATGTTGTGACTCAATTTAGATCCTCATCCCTCAAGCTTCTCTAATCCATCCATTGATCTGCCTAATCAACACTTCTAAAGCACCCATTACTGTCATATCTGGGTGTGTCATAAGTAGACAATAATGGTATGCAGCCAGCATTTTAGGGGGTTGGATAATTTGGGGTAGCTAATTATACAGAGAGCTGGCTCAGCAGTTCACATCTAGCCCAGGTCAGCTGTGACACAAGGTTATGATTGCCTGATGCACTGGGGCATCTGGATGAAATTAGTCTTGCTGGTAGGCTCCTATCAAACAGTGTTTCATAAAACTGCCATCAGCATTGGCAGCCCTTGCTTACAGTTTCAGCCCCAAGGCCAATTAGCCCCATGTGCCTTACTATTTCTACCAGAACATGGTGCAAATGGAAATGGCAGTAACGTACGTTGTCTTTGACTGCTCTGTGCTACCAACCATAGGGATACACAGGTTTTTTTCACTATTGATTTGTCAACCAAGCACTCTTCACAAGCAATAAAGGCATTTAAGAAGGGTAGATCCATAGACATCTGTGCAATTGGCTTTCTCAAAAAATCAAGACTCTTATCTGCAAGCATTTCTTTGTGATCCTTTTCTAACCCTGATCCATCACATGTAAGCTGCCAACTCTGTCTCAGTGAAGTAATCTGATTTATGTCAGCTAAGGAGCTGGCCCAGTTCATTTTGTAATTCTGAATAATAAAAACAGAGCAGGTAGAGCTCTGATAACACAAAGTAAACAGAGCATGTGGCCTCTTTCTGTGCAGATATTGGCCTAAAGGGAGATTAGTTGCATGTTGAGTTCTGGATTAAGAAGTGATATTTATGAAGTAGAGAGTGTTTAGTTTGCCCTGTGTTATTCCTTGACAGCTCCTAATTCCCTACTGCCCCATAGCACTTTTTCAGGGGAGTCACCCCAGTGTTAAATTGGTGTAACATATTGGAGATTCAGGCCCACAGACTGTAGCCTGACAGCAACTTTGTAATGGTTTGTTTTATGCTGGTTATTTTCCCACTTGGTTTTAACCATTCTCATTTGACTACCGTGTTCTGCTAATTCTTTTCTCTTTTTCTCAAGTCTACTCTTAATGGAAAGCAGGCTGGAAACTGTGTTAATTGTGTTTGAAACAAGCCACTCCTTTTCAGGTTTTCATACACCAGAAGTGTGTTTCAAACACTGAAGCTTATTCAACTAGTATTTGATGAACAGAGAAAATGTAATATATAGATCTCAGGGATTTTTAATTGGTTTAACCTAAATAATGATTCTAGAACAAAGATAGGATCACACTAGAATTTGATACACCGTAACTCAAATTACATTTATAACAACTGCTCTTTCCCTACACTCACTCGAAACACTTTCCCTCAACAAAGCTTTCCATTAGTGGACAATGGAAAAGAACCAAATAATTATTCATCAAGTTCAGTAGGATTTTGCTGTGCCAGCCTTATTTGTGTGAAAGATGCTCAAATATTTTAGGCTGTAAACAGAAGTCTTGTTTGAAGCAGCCCTGACTGATCAGCCTCAAAACCCAGAACAAAAGAGGAGCAGCACAGCTCTTTACACACATGGTCCTTCCATGCAGTATGGCTGTTCAGTGGCCTGGGAAAGCACACAGCTTGACAGCTCTTCCCTAAAATGACCGGCGGTTAACTTGAATGAGCAATTATTAATATACAGTACACAGCCCTGTCCCAGGTAAGAAGTGTTAGCTCATTTTATCCTGCATGCTTCATAGGTACCTAAAGTGGGACAATGGACTTGAAAGATCCCAGGACAAGTCTTTCTCTTGGGAGAAATGGGATGGTCTATTTATATTATATGGCTAAGTACAGACAGTCAAAAAGTCCAAGCCTGAATTGATTCAGTCTTTGTAGATTAGTTTAAGCTGCATAGATTGAACGGATAAGCAAGTGAACAAACATTTACATTTGATTCCATAAATGCAGCCACATGCCTGCAGTGGCCCAGGCCAGAAGCCAACAGGGTACAAGAGCATACCTCCCTGCTCCCAGCAGACAATGTGGGCCAAAGCTAGCACACCCACCCTGCAAAGTGGGCTTGCAGGGGAGGTACAAAGCATCCTGGGATGCTGGGGGGCTGTGAATTAACTTGAATCTTGAGGGGATCTGGGAAAGAAGTTCAGTTAACCAGTTTAACCTATATCAGTTAAATCTGATACTACATCTATCCAGGTTTATCTTAAAACAGTTTTGGCCATTTTAAAGTGGTTCCTGTGCACTGAACTTCTGTTGCGTTACAGATTTGAACTAGTTTATGATCACTTATACCTTTTATGTGTAACTTCTGTTCCTAGCCTATGGGTTGGGCATAGGTGGATTAACGTATGGGCCGGCTGGGCCTGGGCCCAGGGGCCCCTGACTCAGCATGGATGAAACTGGGGGCTGGGCCAGTCTGGGCCAGGCCAGGTCAGCCATGCACTAAGTGGTGTGCCATAGCTGCTGGGTGCCATTTGCTGGGTGTTGCTGTAGTCAGACTGAGCTGCGGCAGGGCAAGGGGCATCCCTCGGAGCTCAGTCCACGCTTCATGCACCTGGCAGGCAGCAGCTCTGCGCCTCTGGCACTGGCTCCAGCACAGACCTGTGGGTGGGGGCAGCCACGGCTCCTGCCCCGGCCTGGGGGATAGTGTGTCTTGCTCCAGCCACTGCTCCCACTGCACAGGCTGGGGGCAGAGCCTGCAGCTGTGGGGCAGGGTATGCTCCAATGAATCTTAATCCACCCCTGGATTTGGGGGTGAGAGGGGAGGGTAGTGTTTACAATCATGGAGATGGTATCCAGTCCAAATATCTAAGAGTGAAGTTCTTTGGTTGTAGGATCTTGATTTGGGATCAGTATAGAAGCAGAAGTTGATGCAGCATAACCTAGTGAGCTGAGAATGAAAGTAAAATCCAGGACCTAGAGGTGTCTGGAGCCACAGCAGTGACACCATTGCTCAGAGTTTTAAGACAGTTTCCATTTTATTCAACTTGATTTTGGTGCTTGTATGTGCCAATAATTTTCTGAATAAAAGTTAACTCTGTTTAACAATCCATTCATAACTTTCAAGCTTGTTTAATCTAAAATGTCAAAGATCAAATACTGTTTTCATGGTGCAAAGCCAAAGTAACAGCATTTGCTTTATACACTAGTTTTAATGACTCATTTCAACTGCTGATTCAAAAAATTCACATGACCTTTGTGGAATATATAGGAGGGGATCACATGCCTTTGGTCCATGCTGCAGCAGAGGCCAGAGGTCTGAGGAGCAAATAAAGGCCCTATGACTGGGTGTGTGCTCACTGCAACCCCACCTGAGTCTTTTCTTGTGTCTTTTGCTTTTGTTTCTATGTCTGCCTGAGGCACCTTGAGCCACTCTCTCTTGTTGAGTTTAGTACTAATCTATTTGTGCTGTGGTTGTTACCATGTCCTCTTCTGTTCAGTGCTGCTTCTTCACTGAACTGGTTTTTGGATGTAGAATACTTTCATCAGTGGGGCCAGATGCAGACTCATAGGAAGTTTTTAGAAAGTCTCTTCATATATTATATCTTCCATCAGAGGTCTGGGGATGTCCCAGACTACACACTCTCCAATTTTTCATTCAGATAAAATGCTGACAGATGAGAGCATCTGTAAAGGTTGACAGGAAGATGAAGGGAGCCTGGGTGCCTATGAAAGGAATTGAGGGAAAATATCTGGGGCTAGAAAGAGAAAAGGAGAGGACATACGGGACATGGGAAGCATCAGCATGAGGAGTGGGTGAAGCACATTTACTGTGGGAAAAGTATCAGTGGCTATATCTACATGAGACACGAACTGCGCAGTACCCAAATAATACTGTGCAGTAGCGTGTCACAGCAGAAACAGTGCTAATACGTTACCTGTGCATCAGTTAAAGGCATTTGTTGGTGCTACTCTACGGTAACTCTGGTTGCTGCACATTTATTTAGTACTTGATTACTTGTTTAATTACACAAGTACTAAATAAATGCACAGTAACCACTGCATAGTAACATCTTGTGTAGACATGCCCAATAGATTTCATAGACATTAGGGCTGGAAGGGACCTCGGGAGATCATCGAATCCAGCCCCCTGCCCAAAGGGCAGGAAGTCAGCTGGGGTCATAGGATCCCAGCAAGATAAGCATCCAATTTCCCCTTGAAG
>NW_017728918.1:16510535-16513790 GCF_001723895.1 Crocodylus porosus | reverse complement strand
CAGCGGGCTTCACCCGCGCGTCTCTCACCGCTCCATAGCCTACCTGAGTGTGAAGGAGAAAATGGAGCAAAAAGCATATGTAATTAAGTTACAAGCTCCACAGTTTACTGCATGTTAGGCACCAGGGCGAAGGTGGTCTGGCCTAGTGGTTAGGCACCTGAAGCACACATTCAGTCCAGGTTGGTTTCCTAGGAGCTGGGGGTATGGAGAGGTCTGGCATGGATTAAGACTGGGAAACCTAGCCAGAGACAAAACAGACTGGGGTCAAAAGCTGCAAGTTTTTGGCGTTTGGGGCCCATGCCAATGTCTACTAAGTACTAGAGGTGGGGGTGCAGGAATCTCTAGCCCACTGGCATGCGCTGAATGGTAATAGGAAGAAGATGCTTCTCCTGGAACAAATATATTTAGGTTCTAGCTTTTGCAGACTTAAGTCTGCAACACTTATGGCCACTGATAGATGCTAATTTACTTGCACAACTGGGATCTGATGAATTCTATACCAGGTCCCAAAAACTGCATCTTGTCATGCTACAGGTGCATGGCAGGTTGTGACGTTCTTGGGATCTGGCATAAAATAAGTTGAATCCCAATCATGTGAGAACTGCAACTTGCTTGGACCCAGAGACTGGGTAAAGGGCTTCCAGGGCTCTGTTTCCCAGTGCCTGGGGACTTTAAAGAAGCTCACCTGCAGCAGGGCTGTGACTGTGCTTTTTACAGCTCCCAGGGCCAGGGATCAGGGAGAGACCTGGCACTGGCCTAGGCCATGCTTGTTAAAAGTCCTCACATGCCGAGATGCACGGTGTGAGGCACAGATGGCTGGAGCACTAAGGCACCCATAGAACTTAAAAAAATCAGGTGTGCATCTGGTGCTCTTAGATGCACTCCCACTTTTTAAAGGTCTGGGGTACTGTTAGCCCCCATCTGCCTCCAGGAACTGGGCAGGGCGGTGGATGCATCTGGGACCTGGGGCTGTCCCCAGCTCAATTTTTCTGCTCATGCAGGGGGCAGTTATGTCCCAGGCCCTGAGACTGCCCCACTTCGTATCTCAATGCTCAGCTGAGCCAGCCTGGGGCAACCCCAACATGCCACCACATTCAAATTTAAGGTGCGATACAAACAAGCCATACACGTGAGATTTGCATGGCAAAGTGCAGGCAGGCAGTTAATTCATCAAAGGTGATGAAGAATTATGAAGTTATAGGTGGCAGATGCTAGATAAATTAAGATATAAGGTGTGTGTGTGTGTGTGTGTGTGTGTGTGTTTGTTGGGGCATGTATACTGCATGTATGTATCCATAAACTAATGCCCAAATCCAAAAAAGGGATTCAGGCATGGTCAGGTTGAACATTCACCTGCTTAAAAAGTAGGTGCTGGACTCCAGACCTGGAATCCATGAATGCCAAGGGAAGTGCCTATATCCCTCCACTTTAAGTGGTGAGACTTAGGTACTGAGGTTTCAGATTCACAATATTCTGCATGCTGAGCTGGGAAGACACATCAGCCAGCTAGCTGGAAACTTGGAAGAGTTGGGCTTTTGAGAACCTACCTGAAATCCTGAGCTAGGCATCTATGCGAGGCAGGAATTCACTTTCTCAACCACCCACTTGGAGCCAGAAGCCAGAGGCAGCCTGACTCAGTAGTTCAGTGATGTGGGCTGTCCCTTGTGAGGGGAACCCCAGGTTTCCAGCACTATTCCTAGGGCTATTTATGCATTTGACATTAGACGGTGACCAATTAAAACAAAAAAACAACAAAAAAAAGAAGCCCAGACAAATCCAGGCATATGCAGAGATTAAACTGTGACCATATTTGGCAGGAGCTTGGATTTGGAAAGCAAACCCACCACCAGATTTGCACACACTAATCTGCCAAAACAAACAGAGCAGCGTGCAGTGCAAGCTGTGCTGCCCTTACAGCGTGCAGCAGTGAGCCTGTGGGGTTTATTTTTTCTTTCATAATTTATTTTCTTAAAACAAAGATTTGAATCGAGCCCTGCACACTTAAAGAAACTGAAACATATCTGCAAACAAGCCTCGTCTGGCAAAAGTCATTTGCATAGGTGGTCTAGGCAGCCAGAGGCAGGAATGAAATGTGTAGCGTCTACTGGGCAGCTACCATAAAAACACTTGTAAAAGTTGTCTTTTGGCACTGGTGCTTGGACTGCGTGTGCTGCGGCAACTGAGTGTCATGCAGTGAGGATGAACAGTTTTTGCACAGGTTGCTGTAGACTGTTCGGTCATGTTTCATTCCACAAGTATTACACTCCAACTGCCACCGCTGCCGTTGCATTACCTTGCTAACATCACCATTAAATGTGGACTCATAGGCATTTCCTGTACTAAGCAAGCATTATAAATAGAAGTACCACTAGAGGGCATTCGAAACACAGTGATCTCTGATATCTTACTTAGATGTTCATTCTTTGGTTTATTAGAATAACTGGGATCAGAATCTGTGCCTACATTACTGCATTACAGATACAAGCATGTGGAGAAAAAATAAACAAGGAGAAGAAAAAGAACTATTGAAAAAAATCCCCGAAAAACCCTCCAAACAAATGAAGAATACCTTCGGGCTGCAAAATAAATAAATAAATAAAAAATGTTAAGGGCAATGGTCAGAGAAATGGCAGAAAAAGAGACACAAATTATATCACAATAATAACAAATCCTTTTCTGCTGTATTATTTCAAACCTTTCTATTTCTCTTTGCACAGCCTTACAGACTGAAATCGGACAACCTCCACGACCATATAATTACTGTAGATGGTGTCTTCCATTTAAGGGCCAAATAACACCTTTCATTTAGGATGTGTTAGCTGTGCTTAAAACATGAGCATCTGAGCAGTAAAACCAGTGCTAAGTGCAATCATATAGTAGCAAAAGTGTGAATTTTTGCACGGGGAATATCTCCTAATCATATTAAATAACACGTATTCAGCTATCACTGGACTGCTTTATGGATGAGTTCACAGTTCCAGTGCAGTTTGGAATCCAGTTAAACACGGAGCTAGAATGCTAAAATCTTTTGCAACTTTTGGAAAGGATCTACACATATTCAAAGCTTTGTTTTACCTTGTATATTTAGACATATCTACATTCCTGAAACAAAACGAAACTGAAAAGAAAGGGCAATGTTGGACCCCTGGTAAACCAGATGGGGCAACTGACAACTGACACCCAGGAAAAAGCCAACCTATTAAATAGGTACTTTGCGTCAGTCTTTCATCAGTCACATGGGATGCCCATGCCTGC
>NW_017728918.1:16494026-16509337 GCF_001723895.1 Crocodylus porosus | reverse complement strand
CCCCAACAACACCACACATACTCCTCCACACCCACACCACACAACGTAGAAAAGTAAGACTATTTTTAGCTATTGTGCCATCACTTCTATATACACTATGCAAACACACAGAAATCAGGACAAAAATACTTTTTGAAATAAAATTTAAAATATGTTATAGTAGATGTTGATTTTTAGTATATGATTTGTTTTTCTTCTGGTTCTAAGATGGCAAACCCTGCTCCCTGGCTCCCAAAAGAGTACTTCCAGGGGCAAGGGAAGAGACTTTTGGTAACTAAGATCAGGGGTTTGGGGCAGGACTTTGGGTCCCAAGATGGCAACCGGGGGCAGGGCTCCTGTCAAGGGGCCAGGCTATACTTGTAGCCCTCAACAGCTCACCAAAACTCATTAAGCAGCCTTCCAGCTGAAATAATTGCCCACCCCGATCTAGGAGTTTCTTGCTGTTTAAATTATACTGCCATATCTTAATCCCCACCAATAAAAAGTCAGTTCTATGAGATTAAATGATGTAATTGGAATCACTGTTAAAATACAAGGGACAAATCCGAGTTGGTAGGAGAATGGTGGAAATTCTCCAATACTTGTTTCTGTGCTCCTTTTAGGTCAGGTTTACCATGCCACTGGTACCAGGTAGCCCAGCGCAACCTGTCTCATGGTGAGGTTGTCATTGATTAAACCAGCACCCCCACCTGGTCTGCTAGGTGAGGAGGGTGTATGGAGACCCAGCAGGACTAAAAACAAAACCTGGCAAAGAGTGGATGAACTGACAAGAGCCAATGGCCATCCACACCTGGAGAGGGGATAGGCACTGCCAGATTATTTTTGCCTGAAGAATCACCAGTGATGCAAAGCCAATCAACTAACCTCATACTTGATTGGTCAAGGCCTAAGTTAACAATGACAATGTCTTTTATTGGCGCTGAGCAGGATGAAGTCAAAAAATATGTTACTGTCAAGCCAACCTCTTCTAATGAAGACACCTAGGGTGGAATGGTCAATAATGCTACTGGCTCAAAAAATCAAGCTCATTAAACAAGAAACCACCATTGGAACATGGAATGTGAGAACTCTCCATATTACAGGAAAACCTGAGGAGCTTGTTACTGAAATGAATCGCTACAAGTGGAACATCCTTGGGCTTGCCAAAGTACAATGGACAAATTCAGGAGAACTATTAATAAAAGAAGGATGCAAATTCTGGTACAGTGGAGAGGAAAATAATCAGAAAGAGAAGTAGGATTTCTCATACACAGAGACTCGGTCAAATCAGTTTTAGATTGCAAATCTGTAACCAGCTGAATAATTTCTATCCGGATTTTTGTGACACTGTAACAGGGGGCCTGCTCAGGGCTGATCTACCTGTGGCCCACCTACTTGTTCTGAGCCAACCACCCACCTTCTCGCCCACCACGCCTTGATGTTAATTAATTCATTAATGATCTTAATAAGCAGGAGGCAGCCCATTTCTTGCCCTGATACCAGAGGGCACTATCTGCAGCTCCATACCTCCCCTACACCACAGCCCATTCCTCGCAGATGGCATCCAGATGTTACCAACATCACCGGCCCCACACTGGGCCCCAGAATCCTACACTTTGAACCCCACCTGGATCCTTTCATTCAGGCAGCCTACTCACCTTCCTTGTAAGCTGCATAGCTCCCTGAGCTGCTCCCCCTTAGGGGTGTGGTCCCCCCAGGACCTTTGGCTACACTGGCCCTGGCCTCACCTCCAGGCCAGTCAGAACGCCAGGCCCTCAGCTCTAGGTGTCCCTCATGGTGGGCCCCTGGCCCTTTGACCCTTCCGGTCTTGGCCCAAGCATTGACCAGTTGGGGGATGTCAAGACAGGTTCCTGAGTCTATTGCCCCACTCTCTCACTGGGGTCCACCTTCCAGACCTTACAAGGGGGTAACTCACCCAGTTGTGGGAGCTGGGGTTAAGGCGCCCCAACCCACCTTTCACCAGGGTGGTAATTGGCCTGGCATTTCCTGGGGGGTCCTGCACCACTGAGAGCCCCACCAGGCTACCCACTCTCAGCAGGGTGCAGTTTTAGGTCATGCCCAGGACCAGGAGCCTCCTGAACATCTCCTACAGCGCCTCCCTTACCTCCAGAGTGTTCCATGAAGCCTCGCAGCCAGGTGATGTTGCTGCACTGCCAGCCAGCAGCAAAATGCCCTGTTTATATGGTCAGCCAGAGCTCTAAAATGGCCACTGCAATTAAGCACCTGCTGGCTGCTTGGCCCCAGGTCTTAAAGTGGCAAGCACAAACCGTGCCCTGCCACAGACACCTAACAACATCATAATCATCCCAGTATATGCACTAGGACTGTGCGAAACAGCAGCGTTCCGCTTCGACTTCCGTTTCGATGTGTCAACAGAACAGTGTTTCGTTTTGAGTTTTGTTTTATTTCAAAAGCACTGTTCCATTCTGTTTTGTCGAAACAGTTTCACTGTTTCCATGCTGTTTTGACGTTTTGCCACTAGGCTATAATGAGAAATTATGAAACAGCCTATAACTTTGTCATTTCTTGCCTAATTCTGATTACACTTGCAGAGATGGTAGCCCCTTCTGAGGGCATAAAGCCTGCCAAGTTTCAAAGAGATGGGTCCAGGGATTTCTGGGAAACTGCACCTCAAACTTTGCACAGCTGTAATATTCACCAACATCTGACTGCACTGAAGAAGAAATTGAAAATTGCTGTAACAAACTTGATAAAACAGTAGCAAAGACACCAGAGAAATATATTCTTTTTGTCCAAGGTGACTGGAATGCCATAATTGGCACAGGTGTGCATGTGGAATGGCCAGGGATAGCAGGAAAAGATGAATTAGGAAACACTAATGGTAAAGGACTGAGACTGCTGGAATTTGCACAGCTACACAACCTTGTACTTGCCAGCACTCTCCATCTACATAAGACATCAAGAAGAGTAACATGGCACTTACCAGGTGTTATCTACAATAACCAGATCAATTACATTCTCATGTGTAAATGATTTTGATCAAGCATCAATCCAAACAAGAGTCGAACATTTCCAGGAGCTGATATTGGCAGTGACCATAACTAAGTTATGATGTCAATTAAACTTAAACTGAAGAAGATCACTAGCAAAAAGCCACCAAGAGTTAGGTATAACCTACAAAAACGAAACGATCCAGCGGTCAAAGCTGACTTTGAAGTAAAAATAGGGGACAGGTTCAAACCACTTCTAATGCTAACTGATTTACAGAACATTACAGATGGCTTCACTCAAGCACTCAGTGAAACTGCAGAAGAACTTGGAAGAGCAAAGAAGAACCAACCATGGATGAATGACAAAATCATGAAAATGTGTGATGTACACAGAGAACTAAAAGCTAAACACGTTCAATATCCTCCAATACAGAATGCAAACAAAAAAGTGAGAAATTAAATGAGGAAAATGAAAGAGAAATGGATCTTAGACATATGTGAAGAGATTCAAAGAGGCTCTGAACACAACAACAGCAAGAAAGTTTTTGAGAACCTGAAAAAGATATCCAAGATGTATCAAGTAACTGCAATAGAGGACAAAAAATGGTGACTTGCTTACTGAAAACACTACAATACATAAAAGATGGGCTGAGTATGTGAAAGAGCTGTATAATCACAATATCAAAACAGACCAAGAAGTAATAACTGAACTAGAGAAAGGAGATCTGGAACTGGAGAAGAAGATAAAAGCTTAGATATGACAAAAGGAGAAGAAGCTGTCAGAAGCATGAAAAATCTAAAAGCAACTGGCCTGGACAGCATACCTGCAGAACTATTAAAAACAGGGAACAAAACAATTGACATACTGCCCAAATCTGCAGCATGATATAGAAAAGGAAAACCTGGCCAATGCAATGGACAAAATCAGTAATAATCCCAATCCCAAAGAAAGGAAATCCATACCAATGTACCAACTACCACACCATCAGTCATCCAAGTAAGGTGCTACTTAGAATAATATTAAACAGGCTCAAGTCACAATTAGAGACTGTATTAGCAGAAGAACAAGCTGGATTCAGATCTGGAGGAAGCACCAAAGAACAGATCTTCAACCTTATAGACTCATGTGCAAAAAGTACCATGACCACCAAAAATAATTCCATCACAATTTCATAGACTTTCAAAAAGGTTCTGACACAGTGAGGCAAAAAGCACTTTGGCTGACGATGATGAATCATAACATCAGTCCCACATCGATAAGTCTTATAGAAGAACTCTACAATAATACAAGTAGTGAAGTCCTGCTTGACAACAACATTGTGTAGTGGTTTGCAACATCAGTAGGAGTACACCAAGGTTGTCTTCTCTCACTATGCTTATTTGATTTATACCTGGAACAAATCATATCAGATGCCTTAGAGAACTTCACTGGAACAGTGTCAGTTAAAGAATAAGAAAATAACAACCTTCATTTTACGGATGACATTGATTTAATAGCTGGAACTGCAAAAAACCTTAAAGAAATAAGAGAAAGGTTGCATAGGGCTACAAAGAGATATGGAATGGAAATTAATGCAGAAAAAAGCAAAGTAATGATAATGTCATTCAATAGCAATGATGATGCATCAGTAAAACTTGGTATTGAGAAGCTAGAAAAAGTAACATGCTCTAAATACCTTGGAGCAACCATCACAGAAGACGGTACATCAGAAAAAGAAGTAAAAACAAGAATAGCCACTGCCATTGGACAACTAGCAAAGCTAAAGAAAATCTGGACTACCAGCAACATCACAATGTGCGCATCTACACATGATGCGCCTACACACGTAGCAACACACTAATGTGATGTAGCATTGATGGTCACAAATCATTATGCTGCAGCTACGTCCCCATAACAACACACTCCCTCTAGCACACTGCTACAGTGACATAGCAGTTAAAAATAACTATGCCTGGTGCACGTGGCACAGTATTGGCTGTTGCTGCGCCATAATTTAGTACTTTCAAAAGGAAGTACTGAATGACGGTGCAGTAACAAAGGTGCCATAGGGACACGTGCAGATGCGCCGAATGAAAACAAAACTCACCTATTATGTGCTGTCATCATTTCTACAACTCTCTGGCTGTGAGACCTGAACATTCACTAGGACACTGGAAAGATGAATTGAAACCTTTGAAATGTGGTACTTCAAAAGACTTGTACGCATACCCTACACTGCACATAGAATAAATGAATCTGTGAATATCAAATCAGACAAGAAGTCAGCAGATATGAACCCTTATTTGAAATCATAAGAAGAAGATGCGGTGGTTTGGACATGTAACAAGAGAACCCAGCACCCTTGCCAACCATCCTTCAGGGTGGTGTGGATGGACAAAGAAAAGGAGGAAGACCTAGACCAGACTGGACCACCAATATCAAAGACACAACAGGATTAAAACTGACTGATGGTACAAGGACTACAAAAGGGCAGGAAGAATGGAGAAAAGTTATTGCTCCATCAAAGGTGCTCTAACAGTTGGTGCAGCCTCAAGACTGACTGACTGAGTTTCTGCGCACGGCTGCAGTAAAAAACAGGTGGAGAAAAGTCTGGCTAGTTTCCAGAAATCTCCATTACATATCACATCACGTGTTCTGCCTTCCCCTTTTGAAAAAGGTCATCATAGTGCGAACAGATTTATGTCAGACTGGCTGTGTCTACATGAGATGCTTACTGCACAGTAGCATTTCAGGGCATGAACCATGATACAACACTACTGCACAACAGTAATGTGCTACTGCACAGTAGTTGCAAGCTACTGCTTAGTCAGCGTCACTAGGAAGCCGTGCAGGGATGCTACTGCTCAGTAACACCAGTTACTGCGTAATCATTTAGTACTTGGGTATGCAAGTACTAAATGACTGCATGGTAACGACTGTGCAGTCAGCATCACAGCCACTGTGTACTTTTGAAATTCCTTTCCTGGGCACTTTTGATTTATGTCATGATTACTAGTTTTCTTCTCTGACAGTTTCAAAATGTTACCTAATCTTGGGTCAGAAAAAGCTCACAACACATTGCATCTTACTCCTTTCGTTCTCAGATGTTCAAATCTCCCAAGAATGCTAAGTTTCTCCATTCACTGAATAAAATATGTCTTTTTGATTCTACACCACTGAGAATTAAATAGACTAAAAAAACAGGTACATGAAATCTCCATGAAAGGGACGACAATAGCACACGGTCTAACTTTCTACTTCTGAAAATGTTCATTATGGTTGCCATGAGCATTCCTGCTATAAGCTATTTCAGCTGCAACCAAATTTAACAACCATTATTCACCTTGGTTATTGTACCTGCATAGAGCTAAAAATCATCGTGCTTGCTATTGCTTCCAATCATTGGCTTTCAGCTTCTTAATCCTGCATCAGATTGTCAGCTATTTCTCATGTTTCAGATCCTTCAGAATAAAACAAGTCTTTTCCTGCAGTTCTGTTCCTGTCTACATGAGCACTACTACATGTTGACTTACAAAAACATTTCTAGAGCTCGGACTTAGCCTTGGAACAAAAGTTCATTTCTTTTGGGTTCTGGCTATGTCCTCCTCTTTCAGTTTGCTTGGACAGCTGGGGTTTCCTGCACTGAACTCTACCAATGGCCTTATCCCAAGTCTCACTGACAGTAGGAGGCAAGTCACTGGTGACCTGATGGGCAAGTCCCCATGACCACAAAGTGCTTTCCCTGTGGGACAAATAGCAGAGACATGCATGCTCTGGTGTAGGGCAAATTGTCCTGAGTGGGGGAGGGAAGACTGGGGCCAGTACCTGGGCCTTACCTGAGGGCCTCCTGGGGCAGCAGCAGTGGTGATCCAGGTGTTCGGAGTCTGGGGGGCAGCCAGATCATGGCTTTGACTGGCCAGGCTCTCTTTATGCCAGTGCATTCTCATGCCACATGCACCGCACCGCTACTTTTAGTGGTGGGATTTTTTTGGCACCGGGATCTCCCAGTGTCAAAAAACCCTGCCATGCTGCAAGTTAGCAGTATGGTGAATGTATGCAAGTGTGGTGGCACTGCAAACCGCACGTGCATGCTCATGGAGATGCACACGATGAGTCCAAGATAGGAAAATGTTGCTATAAGGTCTCAAATAGGTGAGTGCGGGACATCTGTCTGATAGGCTGTTGATTGTGAGCTTTAGGGCTTGTGCATAAGGATGGATTCATCCAAGTAAGCACTATGTGCAAAGTGTGTGTCATAGCTATCTGATCAATACCTCAATATCCTCAAGCCTTGTAACATGCCTAATACCTGTATTGTGCACAAAGTCATACCACTGTATCCAACCAAATGGAATTGACCTACAGACTCTGCAAACCACTCCGTAGTAATGTTCATGTCTTGGATCAACATGGAAGCTCATCTCACACATAACAATCTTTGTAATACCTAGGGTGACACACTTCTTCAATCCGCAAGCCAAGAGCATGACAATAAGGTAGTTGTTGTCCTGTGCTCCCCTTTTGATATAACATTGACTATCTGGCACCCCACTTCCTGGTTCAATGTCATGATCATCCTAATTTATATTCCCACTGACACTAGAACAGGTTGAGACAAAAAATGTTTTACAACCAGGTCAGCCATGATTCCATCTGTACTTCTTGAAGAACTACTGCTCCTAAAGGATCTGAATGTAGCTCCTGATCTGCAATCACCTGACTATGAGGATGGTCTAGGGCAGTTTGGGTTGATTTGGGATATTTTTTATCCCCAAATGACCTTCATATATCTTTTAAAAATATTTTTCTGGAAATTTATCATAATTCTGGTACCTATAATCAAAGCTTATCTAGTACTGATAGCTGTCCATCAATAGGAGCTGGGAATATTCTTCTTCATTTACACTGAGCATATAGCTTCAATTACTTTCTGTAGAGTCTCATCCTCAGCAGTACTTATAGCAGTCACAATCCACATTTAGTCTATATCTGGATGGAGTTTTTTTTTATAAAGCTGTCATAAACAAAATCTAGCTTTGGACTCTGCTTCACTGACTGCTTGCAAAGGCTCTTGTGAGTGTGTATGTCTGCAACCACCAAACCAATCCTGGGTTTGTATTCAACTACAAAGACCAAGATATAATAGCAAAAATATTGAGTGTCAGTTAAACATGGAATTAAAATGGTCCAGGTTTGCCAGAGCAACAAATTCATATTTTAGATGATTTAAAACTAAATCCCATGCATCAAATTTAGATTTTTAAAATCCTACTGGGCAGGGAACCTGGCACATTGGATATGTAACTCTCCGTGGATGGGCTCTGTCTGGCTCTCCAGGATGCAACTGTTCTTCCTATTTTGCAAATGTAGGAATAGGCATTATTAAAAAGTCTACCAGGATTTTCTTTACAAACCCAATACAGGTGGCAAATGATGGATGCAAAATGCAAAGGGAATGTTTATAAAATCACCATATGATTTCTCCAACAAGTGGAGAAATAACCATAATTCATCCATAATCCATCCTTGATGTCAGCATGAAGGCAGATAATCTGAAGCTATCTTCTCTTGACCATAAGTATGAAAGCTTGGGTAACAGCTTTAACTATATTGATAGAACTTTACAGAATTATTTGTTGTATGACTGTCAATAAACTTGTAACGGATGACTGTATATCCATTTACAGAATCCATTTATCTGGAAGTAATGGTAAAATAGAAATATCCTTTTTAATATATGGAGGCCATGGGTGATTTTGCTTTCAGACTATTTATACTAATATAGCCATTAATAATTAACCCTTTATTGCACAAGCCAAAGGGCAAGTATTAACTCTGGGCTGTGCTACCCAGCAACTCTGGGCTGTGCTACCCAGCTGCTCTGAGTACTAACTCAGAGGCTGTTCCTGCCTCTGCCTCTTTCCAGCTGGTCTTCCTGGTTTTAATCTTATCCTATCAAGATTTTGACACCTGAGCAGGTGGAATAGGGTCACCAAAAGCACAGGTGGCTGAAGCAGAACCCTTTTTGAGCATGCTCAGAAAGACAAGTCTAGTTACACAGGTAGAAATAGTTTCTAGAATTAATTTAATAGGCAAAATATCCACATTTAGCTCCATGAGCACCATTCAGACATGTTCAGGTGCACTGGGATTTGGGCCTAAATTCTTATGCAAAAGGTGCAGTTGGCAGAGGCAGGAGCACTGTTGAGTGGCACTGACAGCAGCTGCTGAGGTGTGTGCTGAACTTGGTGCTGTCTGTGTGAGTCAGGCATGCTCAAAGCACACACAGTGAGTCAGGTTCTTCAGGGGAGTTTGGAAGGGGCCCCACCTCCCTTCTCCATTACACTGGCCGTATCTATTCAAGAAGCTGACTGCTCAGTCATTTATTCATGTAATAAATGACTGCTCAGTGACTGGAGTTACTGCACAGTAGTGTTGCCGAACAGCTTTTAAGTGACGCTGACTACGCTGTAACTTGTTACTACTGCATAGTAACATCATGTTACACTTCCTGCCATACAACACCACTGCGCAGTAGTAACGAGCTACTGCACAGTCAGCATCTCGTGTAGACACGGCCAGTGTAATTTAATGCAGAGAGAGTTGCCTGTCCTCTGTGACTGCAATGCTTCCAACCATTTGCAGAAACCCAAGCAACTTGGTAGTAAAAATGTAGGTCCCAAAGGATGTCTGAGGCCAGGTGAGCAATGCTCAACTGCCTTGTGAAACTTTGGTGCCTGAATTCTGCTTAGGTCCCATTTAGGCACGTACGTAACCAATCTAGATCTGACCCTCTGTCTTTCTTTCCTTCAGTAACCAGCATCTACGCCCACCCTATTCTACAATTCCCAGAGCAAGGCATCTATCCAGCTTCTCTTTTCACTCCTATTATTTTAGGGGCATGAATTGTGGGAATGTTGAACTATTTCAGCTCCTTTCCACAGGTGATGGAGAGCTTCCCTGGACAAATTCCAGTAGGGAGGGGGCAAGGTGTCTGAAAGGAAAAGCAATGGCTAAGTTCCCTTGGCAAATCTAGTCCCTTATGTCTAAAGTTTCCTCTCCCTGAGTACACAATTCAAGTCTGCATGACTGCCCACTGACAGTTCAGTCATCCAAGACAACCTATGTGGGTTAAACCAGGATAGATAAGTCACTCAGCAGTCTCTGCCTCCTGCCTCTGCTTTGCCAAAAAGTTTATCTGAATGGCCCTACCCTCAGAAGATATAGCTGTAGGGCATGTACAGGCAGAGGGCAGGAACTATGACTGACAATAATTATGGCATCTCTCTGCGAGCTGTCCTGAGTCACAGTCCCCCATCTACAATTTAGCAGTGCCACAAGCACGGCGAGGAAGTGGAAAGTAGCAGAAAGAAAGGCATTTAGGAGCTTCAGCTTAAAGTGTTCAGACTTGAAATATAAAAGCCTGGTGCTCTCTTTAACAAGCATACACCCATGCACGTGTGTAGTTAGGATTAGTCATAGTCAACAGGGTGACGTAGAGAATATAGTCCACTGCTTAACATTAAATGTACCACTTCTGAAACTCACATCTGTGCTTGTGACTCAGTAGTATCGACAAGGAACTTTAGTTTCTGTCCCTAAATAATAAAGTCTTTGTTATTAGATGCTGCTTCTTTCCTCTTCTTTCTCGGCTCTCTTGCTAGAGGTTTGCTGCCCTCTTACTTCATGAGTGCATGCACGGCCCTGCGGTTTATGGTACATTATAGTTGTTATTATTATCATGACTGCTACTATTGGCAGCAGCGGTAGGGGTGGTGGTGAAAGAGTTGTTACAGTAATGCTAAGAGTTATGTCTCCACCACATCTGTTATCTGTCCAGAGAGGGGCTCTCAGGGACACCCTACCACTTGCTGCTCCAGGGATTCCTTCCACAGTCCTCCTGTGATCTCTGGCTGATTGCACCCACAAAAGTTGCCTCCAGAGTGGCTTCACTGCCACAATTTTGGGTTTGGAGCATACAAGTGAGAGTAGGTAGGTGAGGTGTGCTGAAAATATCCTCCCCAGACACGCTGGAGAGATGCTGTAGACAAGCCTTATAAAGCCTAATCCTAAAGCAGCCACCATTTTGCAAGACTGTCCACTGTTCTCTTGCTCAAGCACTCACGGGCACAGTGAGAACTGTATTCGTGACACAGCCAGCGATGTACTTACTGAGGCTGACATGGTCTTTTTTGGTGGTTTGCTCAAGTTTCAGAGTAGCAGCATCATGCAAATGTATTTATAGTCCTGTCCGCTGCTTACTCTTGGCTTAAGCCCAGTCCTTCTTCCAGATGGCCCCTGCAGTGAGGCTTGTGGACTGGGCATGGGGCTAAGAAGCAGGAACTTCTGTTCCCAGCTGTGCTAGTGGTTAATTATATGGCTTTGAGCAACTTGATTAGTCACTCTTTAGTTCTTACTTACCTCCAGGACGTGGGTGTTGAGGAGACTGGTTTGTTTATATTTGTCCAGTGTTTTAAAAATGTGAAGTGCTGTGGTCAACGATGAATAAGAACCACTCTCTAGCAGGCTTGTGAACCAACATGTTCAGTTGCTCCCTTAAGAGCATACGTAGACTGGAAAGCCTGAATGAACCCCATTGAGGTCTCTCTTGGAGCTCTTAACAAGCAGGAAATCTAAGCAATGCATTCTGCAGAGGACCACTAGGCTGCAGGGGTAGTGCAAGTATTTTGAAATATTCACACATTGATCTATACACGGCTTCAGCATTAATACTATTACTACATCTTCCACGTTATAAGAGGTACTGATGTATAAGATGTGCATCCCCGCAAAGAGACTAAGAAGTTGTGAAAAAAGTTTTTTAATGTAAATTTGGTTGATTTTTGGTCAATGTAAATTTGGTTGATTTTTGGTTTAATGTAAATTTGGTTGATTTTTGGTCAACAATTATTACAATGGCTTTGATTAGTTTTCATTACAGAGCTCCAGTGTATAAAATGCACCACATTTTAAATATCCCTTTTTGAGGGAAAAAGTCATGTCTTATACACTGGACTTCTTTGCACTCAAGCACAATTTGCAAGATAAAATCCCTTCGCAAAGAAGTTTACAATCTGTGGAGATGAACCACAAAGTAGGCATTGGGGAGAGAAGTGACTTGCCCAAACAGATCTGGGAATACAATCCCAGTGCCTTAGTCTGAGTCCTCTGCTGTCCCCTGGACCAAGCTGTGGGTGCAGACGGGTCCAGCATCCCTAAGAGGGCTAATAAATAACCAACATGAGGAGCGGCTCTGGAAGAGTTAACTGTACATCCTGGAGGATGTGGTATAAACCTCCACCCATACCCTCACCAGAGCAACAGACTCAGATTTCATAGAGGCTATAACTGCTCTCTGCCACCACTAACCCCTAATGACCAAACTGTACAGGGATTTCTACACTACCATGGTCATTCCTCTCTGCACTTTTGATCCTGCTTCACATCTAGTGAAAACTTAATAGCATATGAAAATGCCTTCCTGTAGTATGCTGTAAACCACATGCAAAACAGGAGCAGATGGAGGGGGCTGCTCATGCGTGGAGCTATAGGGCTCTTCCAAGGGGCTGAGAGAACCTCGGTTCTCCTGGACAAAAACTAGAAGTGGGGATTGCCAGCCCATGGTTCCCTGATTTTGGAGGGCTTAGCTGCGGGGGGGAAGGAGGGAGCAGCAGGACTTTCAGAGCTACAGCTGGTAGAAAGTCTATAGCTGAAGGTAAACTGTAAATAAAAGGGGTGGGGGAAGAATCCCTTTTTCTTAAGCCATTCCCTGCCTACAGATGTTAACGGTTAAGATTCCTGCAGGAACTGGGGGGGCTGCAAAGTTAACACATCTGAAAGTTTCCTGATGCCTGAAGTCAGGCTGCTGCAAGCAGTGCAGACTCTGCTGAGGCACTTTTATTGCAGTTGGACTGACTTCAGGCACTGCTGTGTGATTAATTGCTCTTTTAAACACAAAGTTCAAAACGTTTCCCAGGAAGTTGGGGAAGGCAGAGAATTCCAGTCAACTGGCAGCTCTGAGCTCTAGTTCACAAAAGCTGCCTCTGCCTTAGATCCTAGGCATGCAACCTCTTCAACCAGACTGCTCTGCTGAAGTAAGCCTCTGATCCTGTGTCCTGCCCACACCCAACACTCCCGTATATCTGCCAGCCATCACTGTGGCAGCAAGTCACGGCCCTTTCTTCTTACCTCACCCTTTTTTGTGCAAGCAACAAGGGAAGGGCAAAGGCTGTAACTGTGGCTGGGCCATATGGGAGTCACAGGTACGGGAGTTCCTGACATCTGTTCCTTGTTGCTGCTGCCGACCTATTCAGGGACAAGCCCCCAAACTAGCCCCAGAGCAGCTTTAAATATGCAGTCATATCTGAAGGACAAAGGAAAATAGGCATGGGAGAAAATGAATATCCCAGATGCCAGGAGCCCCGGGGAGATGGTCTTTGCAACAACAAAGGATGGAGTGGGGACTGGAGCCAGGACAGAGAGGAGAGAGAATCACTATATTTCACCTTTGTGCGGGGAAGAGGAAACATCTGATCGCCTCACTATGAAAACAAGTACATACTTGATATGAAATGAAGAGCAGCTGTTTTAGTTCTTGCCGCTGATGCTTGAGGTGTACAGTTGATGTGCGGTGGTAGGGAGAGCTACAGAGAATGCCTTGTAGTGCTGCCCCATGGGTTGGGGCCACATTAATACAGGACCATGAGTAGGAGAGTCTGTGAAGAGGTCTCACATATACCCACTACCCCTCTGAGTTATTTAGTGTATGACCAGAGCCAGACACCCCAGACATCATTCACAGATGTAGTCACAGGAGCCAATAGGCCTGCTCACATCCAGAGGCACAACCAACATGATCTTCACTGCTTGCCAGCTGCAGTAAAAATGCTGGGAACAACATAAACCTTTCTATGTGGCCTTCTTTGACCTCACAAAAGCCTTTGAGTCTGTCAGCAAAGAAGCGCTTGTGGAGGATCCTTCTGAGGTACGGATGCCCACAGAAATTCATCACCACTCTTCACCTGCTCCATGACGGTATGCGAGTGGTGGTTCTCAGTAACAGACCTATCCCAGATCCCTTTGAGGTTAAGATGGCTGTGTCACCACTCCAACACTCGTCTCGATATTCTCTATTGCAGTGGCCACCAACCAGCTTCCAGTCAGGTGGAGCTCAAGTACTGAATGGTTGGTAAGCTGTTTAATCCCAGCTGACTCCGAGCCCAAACCAAGACCACTCTGACCTCAATCGTCAAGCTCCAGTACGTTGATGATGCTGTAGTGTGTGCTCACTCACAAGCAGATCTTCGAGCAATTGTCGACATCTTTACTGAGGCATACAAGAAAATTGGACTGATGCTTCACATTCAGAAAACTAAGGTCCTTCATCAACAAGCTATTAATGAGCAGACCCCAGCTCTGGTAATTCAGCTTTACAGTGAGACTCTGGAGAATGGTTGAGTATTTTGTACCGTAGAATGTACTGCAGAAGCCATCTCTCCCAGAAGTCTGACATGGAGGAAGAAGTCCAACATCGCCTCAAATGTGCAAGCGCAGCCTTTGGACACCTGAAGAAATGGGTGTTTGGAGATCACAACATCAGATTCAAAACCAAGCTCATTCAACCAAGCTCATAGTTTATCAAGCAGTCATGATTCCTATCTTACTGTACAGAGCTATACAGTACAGTACAGTACTGTACAGAGCTGAGACATGGACAATGTATAGGAGACATCTCAATTTGCTGGAGAAGTACTGTCAGTGCTACCTGTGGAAGAGCTTGTGAAGCCAGTGGGAAGACAGACACACCATTGTTAGCATCCTTTCACAAGCAAACACCATGAACATCTTTCACAGACTTTCATAGACATTAGGGTTGGAAGGGACCTTGGGAGATCATCAAGTCCAGCCCCATACCTGAAAGGCAGGAAATCAGCTGGGGTCATAGGATCCCAGCAAGATAAGCATCCAATTTACTCTTGAAGGTGCACAATGTAGGTCCTTGAACCACCTCCGATGGCAGGCTGTTCCAGACCTTGGGGCTCAGACATTAAAGAAATTCTTCCTTATGTCCAGCCTGAAATGGTCTTGCAGTAGTTTATAACCGTTTGACCTCATTATCCCTTGGGGCGCTCTGGTGAACAAACGTTCCCCCAGATACTGGTGGTCACCCCTGATAAACTTATAGGTGGTCACCAGATCACCCCTGAGCCTGCGCTTTGCCAAGCTAAAGAGCCCTATGGCTCTCACCCTGTCATCATAAGGTCTGTTATCCTGACCTCTGATCATAAACGTGGCTCTTCTCTGGACTCTCTCAAGCTTCTCCACATCCTTTTTGAATTGTGGAGCCCAAAACTGGATGCAGTACTCCAGCTGCGGCCTCA
>NW_017728918.1:16461056-16492016 GCF_001723895.1 Crocodylus porosus | reverse complement strand
CAATCTCTTCTCCCTTGTCCAGGTGATAGGTCACCTGGTCGTAGAAGGAAATGAGATTGGTCAAGCAAGACCTACCTGCAACAAACCCATGCTGGCTATCCCTCAGGATGTTGGCATTGGCCAGTCCATTGAGGATGGGCTCTTTAATAAACTTTTCTAAGATCTTCCCCAGGATAGAAGTTAGGCTAATGGGCCTATAGTTAGCCGGATCCACTTTCCTCCCTTTCTTGAAGATTGGCACCACATTGGCCTTCTTCCAGTCTTTGGGCACTGTACCAGAGTGCCAGGAGTTTTCAAAGATCCGTGCCAGGGGCTGGGCTATGATGCTCGCCAGCTCCTTGAGTACCCTAGGGTGCAGATTGTCAGGGCCAACTGTTGTGTCCCCTGTACCATGTTCCCCACAGATTTTAACCCAGAGGGTCTCCAGTTGTCCACCCTGGTCACCAACATCAGTTTGCAGGGATGCATAGCTTTCCTTAACATGGAGAGCTACACCCCCGCCCCTTTTATCTACTCAATCCCTCCTGTACAGGGTATAGCCATCTATACCTGTGGTCCAGTCATGGCCTCCTTTATTCCTAGGATGTTGTAATTATTTGCATTAAGCAGGAGGATGAATTCCTCCTGCTTATTCCCCAAGCTCCTGGCATTTGTGTACAGGCAGGCAAGTGTCCCCTTGGGGGCTCTTGCCTTGCCCACAGATTGTACCAGGTGTGGGGTAGGCAGGGGTGGGCTCCCTTAAGTGCCTTGGCCTGCTGGCTTTGCTCAGTGGGTGAGCAGCAGGAGTCACCCTGTCCCCCAGCAGGCTTAGTTTAAAGCCCGGTGGAGCAGGTCAGCCAGCCTGGCTGAGAAGAGCCTCCTCCCCAGGGGGGAAAGGAGGAGGCCATCTCTTCCCAGCAGCTTGCTGCCTCTCTTGCCAAAGAGCGGGCTGTGGTCATGGAAGCCAAAGCCTTCCCAATGACACCAGCGCCGCAGTCCTTGGTTGACTACCTGGATCCTCCTCTCTCTCCTCAGCCCATACCCCAAGACTGGGAGGATTGAAGAGAACACCACCTGCACCCCCAGACCTTTTAGCCCCACTCCCAAATCCCTGTAGCACTTCATGACCCAGCTGGGAGCACTCCGAGCTGTGTCATTGGTGTCGATATGAATAAGGAGCATGAGGCATGATCATCGGGCATTAACTTTGTTGGGCCAGCCATGTCATCTGGATTTCCAGCTCCAGACTCCTGAAGCAAATCTATTCTTCCAGCTTAGTCGAGGTATATGCTCAAAAAAAAGGGCAGAGAAAGTGCTTAAAGGATGTCCTCAAGGCCTACTTGAAAAAATGCAACCTTGACATCAACTTATGGGACACTATCACCCAAGACTGACAGGACTCTCACCCAGGACTGCCCCAAAAGAAAGAAGTGTCTGCTGTAAGGATCTCAGTACTTTGAAACCTCATGAGGACAACAGGAAATGGAAAAGGAGCAACAGACACTGCATGCTGCAGACCGAATCAAGAATCCAGAGCCACCCACCTTGCACAAAAACACATGCCCAAGTTGCAATAGAACTTGTCAATTCTGGATTATTTTGTCAGTCATCTTTGGATCCACAGATAATGCAATTGTTGAAGACAATCATCCTCAACTTGTTGATGGGTCACATGACCTAGATGCAGTAGATATAGCACTGTGCCTAACAGCCAAAAGGTACCATCCAGCCAGCAGTACTAGTTCCATGAAAGCTTCCTTTTCACTAGAAGAGAAAGAGCTATTGTTTGTCTAAAATGCAAGAAGATAAACAATACAAGATGTGCTGAACAAATGGAAAATATCACAGGTAGTCAGCAAGCAGAGGAGCAGGAGGCAGCGTTTGCTTGTCTTGGCAATGTGCATTTGAAGGGAAACCAAATATATGCAGGCTCCTACTTCTGCTTTTATTTGACACAGTGCAAAACCCACACAGGGCCTTGTCACCCAGGGGCATTCCAGAACACGATGCATCGAAGTAGAACTAGAGGTTAGAGATATGTGGGAAACAGGCACTGTATTTCTCAGTGAGAGAAAGGACTCTGTGTGGGTGTGTGGTGGGCTCCTGGCCATGCTGGAATTTTGATATTTATCTCAGCTATCTGGTGTTTACATCACACAACTAAAAAACTCCAGACTGGTAACCATCTAGCTGGTTAGTGCATGTTCCTCATGCTGTTTCCCTTTTCCTCCCATTCCCTTTCCTTCCTGTTCTTCAGAACACCCAGATTGCATCTCCATGTCATGTTAGGACCTGCCTCAACAAATATTTATGCACTCTCTTGATTTTAATGTACAGTAAGCCATAGTATGGAAATCAATAGGGTGGATGGCTCAGGGTGTGTAAAATTAATCATATGCAGAAGCTGTTGCAGAATCAGGGCCTTACACTATAAATGCAAGGGGCCAGAACTGTTCTTCACCCTTGTGCTTGAGCAGAGCTTAGCTGCCTGAAGCGTGGATCTTGTCTGGTATCACGAACTACCACTTTCATACCTCATTTGCTTCAAATCATTCCCACAATACTTACAAACACTTGACCAAAAATAGGTGTATAGGTTGTAGCCGGGTTGGTCTAACAACATAGGCAGACAAGGTTCTTTGGGTAAATTTGATTATCTTTTATTAGATCAATTCAAATTGAAGTGGTCTAATAAAAGATATCAGATGTATCCAAAGAACCTTGTCTGCCTTGACCAAAAATAGGCACTGGTGGTGCTGAGTATAGTATGCTGACGTGTTACTTCATTGTTTCCTCACACTCCTTGTACTGGTGGTTTCTTGTCTTATACTATGAGAAAAAGCTTTGAGAAAAGATTGTCTGCTTATTCCATGTTTGTACAGCACCTAGCACAATGGGCCCTGGTTCATGACAGAAATTAAGTATGACTATAATTCACATTATTAAGATTGTTCTTGCTGTTATTGTTATTACTGCAATTATGTTAAATAATAACGTTAGTTTATTAATTATAATTTTTAAATTTTCTTTAGTTTTTTCCTATGGTCTGCCTTGTGGATGTGAATAATGATGTAAAAACTTATATTGTCATTATTTACAAATAATATTTACTTGTTTGTTCATTTATTTTGTGCTCAGAGGATCCAGTCAATGTGAGGAGCTTACCTAGGCACTATCAAACACATTTTAAAAAAGAATCATTCTTCTGAATTGCTCTTCTGTCTGCCAAGTGGGAAGACTGGGGGCTTTCGAAGAGATCTATAGGATTTATGTGCCATGATGGTATTGCATTTCCTGACCCTAAGGCTTTGAAAATCCCAAACCTAACCTGAATTCAGTGGATCAAGTTCATGTTACATACATGGTTGCTCCATATCAGGTTGCTGGTTCTTCAGGGCAGGGACAATTTCTTGCTATGTATATGTAGTGTGTCTAGCTCAAAGGAGTCCTGATCTCAGTGGCAGCATTTTGGGGCTATGGTAATGCAAATAATAGAACGTCTTCAAACACAAGACTGTGACAAAAATCACCAAAGGACTAATATCAGTCATTTCTATTAGTGCTGTGCGAAGCTTTGGTAGCCGATTCGATTCAGAGGAGATTCAACCCAATTCAGCAGCCAAATCTCCAAATCCAAACTGAATTGAGAGACCCATTAAAAGCTCCAAATTGAATCAAAGCCTCTGAATCAATTCAGAAAAGAGTAGGAGATTTGGAGATTGAGAAAGCAGACCTGCAAGAAACAGAAACTGAGACGAGGGAGGAAGAGGAGGGGGTGGAAAGGCTGCTCTGATATTGACATCTGTAGCTGGGCAGTGATGGTGATCTTTCTCTGAGTTCCCTTCCAATCACAGTGCTCCGGGGGAGGGATGTAGATACAACATATAAGGCTGCATGTGAACTCATCTCTGTGCCTTTTGTGAGCTGTCTGTCTGTCTCTGTGTTGCAGCAGCAGCACTTGAAGGGCTCTGGCTTGGTAGTAGGTAGTCTCTTGACACCAAGTTCTATCCAATACTTTCCTATTTACCCTTGCCTACAAGCCCTATTCTTATCCAGTCCTTATCCTTCCCCCCAGAATCCTCTTATTCAGGGGACCTTAGTGCCATAGCCAAGGACATTCTGGGCAAGGAGGGGGAGAATCTGAGTTTATGCTCCACACCCCTCAAAGTTCCCCTAGAGGCAGGTCTCCTTCTCTGGAAGGCGCGTCGGAGGAGGTTGTGGGGGCAGGTGGCTCAGCTCCTCCTCTTGTTGTGCCTCTGCCTGGTGAGGAGGGGGATAAGGCAAGATCCCTACCCACAACCCAGAAGTAGGTGAGTAGTGTAGTGTGGGATCGTTTTGAGGTGGCAGATGATCCCAGGTATGCTACCTGCCAGCACAGCCAAAAGCATATCAGCCAGGGCAAGGACGAGAAACATTTTACCGCCACAGCGATGCTGCTGCATCTCAGGAGGCAGCACCCCCTTGCTCCTCCTAAGCCTTAATTAGTTATAAGTCTGAAACCTGTAGACTTGATATTCATCCTATTTCTATCTGTGCATTTAATGCTCTGTCCTCCACCTCTTGGCAAGAAAGTTAGAGAAGGGTGAGTATGGAAGATAAGCTCTGTGCTTCTTTATATGTGTATCTATTAATAATCGGATATACACATTAATAAAAAGAACATTTTCCCCAAACAGTTTAAGTTTCTTCCCTGAAGACTTCCAGTCCTATTTCTTATTTTTCAATGAGGTAGCCTGCAGGACCCTTACTCAGGCTGAGTATTATCTGCAAGAGCCTGCAAGAACCTTTGCTTTCAATGTAAAATACTAAGGAAATCTGACTACACTATCAGTAGCCCAGTGGCTCTCAACCTTTTTGGACCTGAGGCACCCCTCACTGGGCCTACAGCACCCTTCATGGGACTCAAGGCACCCCTCCATAACTTTTGAGAATTGAGTGGCACTCAATTTTTAAAAAATCTCTATACTATAGTGCTTACCTCTTTACATAGGGGCTGGCAGTAGGGGTGGGGAATCCTCCAAGCAGGGATAAGACCGAGCTTGATTTATCAGCTTAGTTTATCTGTTTATCTCCTCACACCTTAATCATCTCCTCACACTTTGTGGCACACTTCAAAGGACCTGGTGGCACCCTTGTTAGGAATCACTGCACTAGCCTAATAACTTCAACCCTTGGATGTCTTCAGACTGGCATCTCCTAAGATTTCCTTGTACCAATTTTGTTTTCATAATCTTTAAATCAGCTGCTGTATAATTTCAGAAGTCATTAGCCACATGTAATAATGCAGCAGACATAGGAGATTCTGCTTTGCAGCAAAGCTGTTAAGAAAGTGCTGTGTTTACTTGTTTGTTTTCTTTCCACCTACCTTCTCAGCTTCCTTTCTCCTTACAGGTATTTATCTTCTGAATAAATTTCATAGTACGCTGGTTATAGGAATGTAAACTTGCTGTGTACACAGCTCTGTCGTACCCTCTACCCTCCCATACTCCAAGCAGGAAACTTTTTCTGCCATTCATAAAACTCAGGGTCATGCATGCATTAAACCAGTGAGTCATTTAAATACCTAATTGTTCATGTTGTGGCTTGTAGGTGATTAATACTTGTTCAGATCTTTTTATTCCCCATTCTACGCCATCCCCCCTCCCCCCCAGCTCCCCTTCTTTCTGATTCAGGGTCTGATTAGGATGGCTGCAGATTTTCTCTCTTGCTCACACTGCCATTAGTCACAACTCTGCTGTTAATTCAAAATCTTTCGAAGGAGAAAGGGCAGGCTGATGCAGGCGGATGGTTTGCTGAGTTTTTGTACAATACGGTTCTTTCAGGAATCTGGGATGGGCAAATGGTGCAGGAAAAGGAAAGTCAATTGGCTCGTGATTTCTTGGCATTTCATAAATGACCTCAGGCTTTGCTGATTACATTTAAAGATGGGAGCAACTAGAACTGAAGCCCCCAGCTTCTGGGATAAATGCAAGCTGAGGTGATACAGTAAATCACCATTAAGGGATATCAGAAATGGCTTTTGCCACTGTTCCAGAATAGTGATAACATTCAGTTCTCAGAGCTCCTCCTGCACCCCTTGCTCTGGTGTGACTTTTCATAGTTGGGGAAAGGAATCAGTGAGCTCTAAAAGAAACTGCTCCTAGTCTGTTTGCTGGAGGAATGGTCATCAGAATAAGAAAAGAGGAGCCACCAGGAGTTTCTAATCCATCTCCTCTATCTACAAGACTTACATGGCTTTATTATTATAATATCTGAAGAAAATGCGTATGAGGTATGTAGACGTTGATCCTTCATAGAGAGGAAGCTCTCAATAACTCAGGTCAAAGAGTTCCCTACCTGAAATTGGCAGGAGTCCTACTCCCTTCCTCCTGGCAGCAATAAAGGATGTTCTTTCCTATGGCAATTAACAACTGGAGATAGACTTTTCAATGTGGCTTTAGGGGACAGGAGTAAAAACAATGGCCTCAACCTGCAGCAAAGGAAGTTTAAGTTGGAGATTAGGAAAAAACTTCTGATTGTGAGCATGATTAAACATTGGAACATGCTACCTACAGGAATTGTGGAATCTCCATCCCTGGAATTTTGCAGAGCAGCTTATATAGATACTTGGCTGGGATGATCCTGTTCTGAGCAGGCTATTGGATTAGATGACATCATGAGGTCTCTTTCAGCCCTACTTTCCTATGATCATATCCTATCAATCCTATAAGCACAATGTATTATAGGTAGTCACTTGCATGTCTTTGTCTCCTCTCCCTCTTAATGTTCTTAGATAATTAGCTTGGGACTTCAAGGAGGTTGATATTAAAGCCTACACCGATTCATAGATTTTTAAGACCAGAATTTGGAATAACTATAATAGCTTAGTCTGATCTCTGGTACAACTTCTGGTCATATAAGTTTATACAGTCTTTTCTGCAATATAACAGGGAAGCCAGAATTGGCCCCTGTTAGAGAATGAAATGTGAAATACTTACCCAGGATGAAAGCTGGAAGCGCAATGTGAAGGGTGACATCATTAAGCAGCATCCACTTGAAGAGTTTCCAGAAACAGCAGAGGAGGAAGGCAATTGATCTTGAAGACCATCTGAACCAGAAGACCTATAAAAAGAACCATGATGAGAAGGTTAGTTTCCCCAGGAAGGGGACAGAGGAGCAACTCTTAGAAGTTTCTGCTGTCTGTGTGGAGGCACAGAGCTTAACAGAATGAGGCTATGCTGGCTGATGGCGAGTAGATTCGACAACCATGAGATCACCATGAGAGTAACGGTGAGCAAACTTGATGGCTGTGGAGGAGAGCCGGCAACAACAACCACTAGATTGGACACTGGTCCTCAGATATGAGTCAGTAGCCTCCCCTTTGTGGTATATTCCTTTATTTTTCTCCCATCAAGGCATGGCAGGAGAGTTCCCGAAGAGGAGGCAACTATATACATGTGAAACTAAATAGGGACACCCTTAGGGTGACCTGTAACAGTCCTGTGACATGCAGGACAAAAAATTGTTCTCTGATGACTATGTAAATGAATGCTATTGTGCCCAGTAATTTGTAGTCAATTTTGAGATAGCCAATGTCAATGTCTCATGTGATGATGAATTTTTCACTTCCCTTGGTAATTCCTTTGATTTGTGATTTTGATTTTCATCCCCAACTATATTCAATACATAGTAATTAAACTAGATAGGAGGATACGGTGTCCTCATTTATATTTATTAATATATACAGAAATATATTGTACCACTCATGCTTTTACTCTGCAAACTCTTGGGGCTGAAGAAGAATGCACTGCATTCAAAAAATTGTCTAATTTTACTCCAACCATACAGTTGGTCCACTAAAAGGAATCACCTTGCCTTTTGAATAATTCCTGAATCATCACAGCTACAACATCACTCTAACACTATGACTACTACTAGTACTAATTTCCTCTTCTTCCTTTTTTATTGACACATACCACTTATAGCACAATATCCAATCTGCACTAGGCAAAGGTCCAGGGACACAAGCACAGGCTTAAAATTCATAACACTCTGGTTGTGTCTACACAAAATCCTTTACTGCATATTATACTAATCTAATGTGCAGTAAAGCCTCACTATCTACACATGCACAGCAATTACTGTACAGTAGATTAGTCTAATGTGCCACTTTCTGGTACCTGTAAATACAGGCACTAGAAATCAGCGCATTAAACTAATGCACCAAAGTGAATGTGCAGCTGCTGACTTGGAGCAAATTGCTCCTGGTCAGCCTAGGCAGCAAGGGGCCACAGGGAGAGCTGTCCCAGCTTTATGGGACGCTGCTTCCCAGCCACTTAGAAATCAGGCCCCATCCCAATCTCCACAGGGCAGGGAGTTCTGTCTTGGTTGTCAGGCAGCTGCCTCCCAGCCATGTGGAGATTGAGACCCATCCTGATCTCCACAGGGCAGTAAGGCAGGTGCCCAGCAGCTGGGACAGCTCTCCCAGCCCTGCAGAGATCAGGACAGGTCCCGATTTCCACAGGGCTGGGAGGCAGCTGTCTGACAACCAAGACAGATCTCCCTGCCCTGTGGAGATGGGTTCCAGTCTCCAGGGGGCTGCTCTCCCAGCCCAGCTGGGGAAAATTCAGGCACATTAATTGCATGTGTAGACAACCTCTCTACCCCTCCCCACCACCGCCCCAATATCTAATCATAAATCTAACAAAATTTGCTGAGGGATCATGGGTAAATTGCTTGTATTACTTTACCTTTTCAACATGAGGTGGGGAATCTATTTTCCGACCATGCAAGCACATAGACATCTGTTTACTTATCTATCCATATATTCTATGTGGTTGGGTGTATCTAGTTTTGAAATGTAAAAGGATGTAACTTTTATATCGCTTTACAAGGTAAGGACGTAATGCTGTGCAACTTATCTGGAAAAACTCATTTTCTCTGTCCATTCCTATTCCACGAGAACCAGTTAAGTTAAATGGAGGCAGGTTACATATTACTACAGTTTAATTGGAGATTTTCCCATCTTTGCAAAGCCAGTGGTGGCAACTGTGGCAGCTCTTTTTTGTGTGAAGCATGATGTATGTACCCTTGAAAGAAACTGGCCTGAACCTTAAATATTGAAGCCGCTTTCACTGTCTAACAGTCCAAGAATAAAGACCCAAAGTAGGAACCCAGTGGGTCTACTCAGAGCAGGGAGAGCTTAGAGAAGCTGAGGAGGAATACAATGCTAGCGTTCCCTACTGCTCAGTGTATGTTACACGGTACCTTCTGGGCACAATTCACATAGGATATGGATCTGTCACAGCTATTAGCTCATGTGGTAGCAACTCTGAAGCTTCCTACAGCCAAGATAGCAGCTGCCACAAAAATAAAGACTCACTAGATATGCAAATATGCTTTCCAGCAGTCTGGCCAAACCTTTTATATCCAGAGGAAGTACATAAGGAACTAGTTAAGGTATTCTATGTATGCAGCTCTGTCTCTGATTCACAGAGGTTGGGAGTCTGTCACAGCTCTTAGGTAGAGGTTGGCTTGTTCAGTTAAACCTGTGCAGATTCAAGTTCTCTGCTCTGGCGACCTCTGTGCTGTGGATATCTCTGATCCCAAGGTTAGTCAAGATGGTACCTGTCACACTCTTACCCCTTTAAAAAATATGGCCAAATTCAGAGGCAGAAGAAAGTTAAGTGTCCAGCAGAAGTCTGGCAGGGGGACTCACTACAGGGGTAGCAAAAGTCTTTAATTTAGAGTCCTGCTCTGGACTTGTAGGCTAGGGACAGAAGTTACACATAAACAGGTTTAAGCCTGTAACAGGATAGAAGTTCAGTGCACATAAACCAGTTTCAAAACAGCTGAAACTGGTTTAAGATAAACCTGGTTGAATGTAGTATCAGACTTAACTGATTTAGGTCAAACTCATTTATGAAACTTCTGTCCCAGGCCCCTTCCTAGTTCAAGTTAAACCAGAGTCCCTCAGCATCCCAGCATTTTGCAGCCCTGGGCTGGGCTGGACTGGGCTGTCTGCTTCAGGGAGCAGGGAGGACTGGCTCCTGGGCCTCCTCAGATAAATCCCTCCTGGGGTCTGAGGCCAGGGAGGGGGTTTAAACTTCCCTTCCCCTGAGTATGGAGACGCTGGCTTACTTAGTGCTCACTGTGACTGTGGACTACAAATCCCAAAGGCACCTGGAAGCAGGAAGAGGAAGTGATGAGCAACGCTGTGGAGTCCTGCTGCTGTGATACTGGACTACAAATGCCAGAGAATTTGGGGGCAGCAGGAAGAGGAAGCAAACACACAGCCCATACTGGTTATATGCCATAGAGCTGTGCTCTAGCACTCTCTGGCTTCTGGCTTGAGCCACTGCAGGCATATGGCTGAATTTCCTGAATCAGAAGTGAATGTCTGTTCATTTGCTTATCGGTTCAATCTTTGCAGCTTAGATTAACCTGCAAAGATTGAATCAGTTCAGCCACGGGCTTTTTGACTGTCTGGCCTTAGCTGTACTGTACACTTCCCCAGTCAACCCATCTGGAAACAGGGACCTACTCATTCAGGCTGGGACATGAAAAGCAACCATAAGTGATGCTGGCTGCTTCACTCTCTCATGTACAACTGCTAAAGCACACCAGAGTCTGAAGTCAATGCCAGCTTAGTGGGGTATTATTCTTGATGGATCTTTGACTGCAGGGAGTCTAAATTGGAACCCAAAGGCCCACTCCTGCCTGCAGTACAGCTGTGAGTCCCATTTATTTCACTGAGGTTGACAGAATTCATCTAAGTTGCTGCATTATAACTCAGCCTTTCTTAGTTACTTGGAGTCATATCATTTACTAAATTAAGCCATCACTGATTTCCTTAAGCATCACATCTGAGTTTGAGCTAACTGGCTTCTAAGTCAATGTTAATTCACATGCCCAGGGGATAGAAATGAAGAGCATTCAGGAAAAGCTAGGAGTTTGTAAGCAGGTGAAATTAAAGCAAGATGCATTTTACTTTATACACCTCTTTTCTAGTTTAACAGGCTTATCCCCTCAACTGAGATTTCCTCACAAAGCAATAAGGAAGATGGTCTGAGTATGAATGAATCCAATTTCTACCACCTTCTACATCACCTTTGAATCTGACTCTGCAGACTTTTGAGACACTGAAGAGCAAATAAAAACGTCATTTTATTTACAGCCAAAGCTCCCTTAATGAAACAGGGCTGCCTTTTCAACCCTGCAGTCGGTGGTTGTAGCTCACTGATTAAGAAGCCTTTATTAAAATGACAAATTCAGCCTAGAGACTACTGACCATCTGGAGTTGCTGGAAATCAAAACTTATCTTTTACTGCTTTCCCTTTGCAGCTGATAAATTTGTCCCCATGCAGAATAAATCTGAGCCAAGTGTTTCCCAGGCTCTGGGCTCTGAACTTCACCTCTTTACTTACCTTTTTTAAGAGGATTTTATTTGCCAAAGCAATAAGTGAGGAACTTGTGGAGACCTGCCCCCCTATGAACCCTGGGAATGGGAAGAAAAACACAAACCAGTATTGCTGCATCCTTAGCTGATAATCCAACAAAGGTTCAGATAACAAATAACCAACCCAGCCATAATTAAGCACTGCATTTAATTCACCTTTCCTGGCTCTCTCAACAGCTCACATTCAAATACTTAATCTTTCCCAGGGCTTCTCTTAATTGGATCTTTGTTTTTTTTATCTATGGTTTAAGAAACTTTAAGAAAATAGATCCAAGGAGCCAATAGAAATAAATACTCCAAAAACTGCAGGCTGGAATTAAGTGACTTTGTTACAGCACCATATGTCACATAAGTAATAACACTGGGAGACGGGGGAAAGGGCTGATCTTATTCTGCCTCAGTTTGTTACATTTTTAGTGTAAAAGTAGAACTTGGACTCAAACAGGAAGTTGAGACCAGAGCCTCCACCACAGGTCTCACCAATAGCCCTGAGAGGTAGCTAAGCTTACCATTTTACAGCTGGAAAACAAAATAGATGCATTCAAGTAAATTCTTCAGGGTAGAAACTATGTGTTTGTCATTTGTCCTCTGCCTAGCACAATGTCGGTCATGCTAGAAGTCTAGCTGCAAACACCTACTTTTGAAAATGATAGCCTGTTACATTAGGCTTCTCACACACCCAACTACAGAGTACCATTAGCAAGTACTTACATCTATACAGTATCTTTATGTAAACTCTAGAGATGGAAAAAGTGAGGCAGAGAGCTGTAACTACCTTTGATCTGATACTTCTTCAATAAAGAAAAAATACTTTTAATGAAAGTGGGAAACTGTTTGAACAGGGGAAGTTACAAAATGAGATGGCACCGTGCTTCATTCCAAGAATTTCCCAGCATTGCTTGCAAAGGAAATTGCAGCAGCCTTCTATCTTTGGTAGCACCCTGCAGGGAAGGGTTGGGTTTCTGGATGTGTTTCAAAGTTAACAACATTGAAGCTCCTTCAAATATAACTGCTGGCGAGTAGAACAGCATGGGCTTGTCTACATTGTGGCAGTGGCTCGCCCTGGCTGGGTCACTCCCAAGCAAAGCCCACCTACCCATTCCCACAGGCATGCTTCAATCCACAGAGTATGCTGATGAAGATGCTGTGGGACACCCCTCCCTACCCACTCTCAAGACTGTAGTGATTATCGGGTTCAATAAACAAGGGCCTAGATGAATGAGAAGTAGTAAAAAATCATCTTATTGTAGAGCAGTAGGCAACCTCTGCAGTTTATTGGTCTCTCTAACTAACTAGCAACTTAACTAAGAGATCATGTCCCAATGGCCTGCTGCCTCACGACCCTTAATCTGGAAACATCTTTAAATTACAACTTGTATCACTGTAAAGACCTCAGTCACCTGTGTGCATGCAAGTGGACACAATGGGACACCTTGGAGCATCTTCACCTATATACTGCCAGGTCTGAACATACCCATTGGAACAGATGGGCAGGACATGCCAGAGTCCTGGCTCAGCCAGGAGATGTCCCTGCCACAGGGCAGACATGCTGTAGAGATGCTTTTGATGTTACAACAAGCTTGCAGGAGAGTTTGGCCGTCTCTCGAGCAAAGATGGTTTGCAGTGCATTTAGAAATACAGCTGTTTTGTTTTGTTTTGTTTTTCAAAAATAAGTGATCCTTGCCAACTCCCGCTTTCTTGCAGATATCTGTGTTATAAATGCCATTTGTCCTTCTGAAACAGGAATCTCTTTGTACATGTAATGGCAGCTACTTTATTGGCATCTTACAGCCACAGTATGCTAGAGGGCTTTTTTCTCTCTCTCTCTCTTTCCAGAAATTGTACTATCACTGATATTAATTAGCAGTAGGTGAGCCCCCAGGCCTGGAAACATGGCTTATTCCAGGCTACTTTTCTGAACTTTGTTGGTCTATAAAAAAGGGCAATCAGCATTCCAAGAACCGGCTTTCTTGCAAGATAACTATACTTAGTGTTGTTGCAGTGCTTTTCGTTTCCAGGCTACATTACAAACATTAAGGGACTTATCCTCACAACACCCCTCTGTGAATTTGTGGATCAGCATTAACTTCATTTGAGGGAGGTGATGAATCAGGTGTGCAAGAAACTCCCATTCTCAGCAGCCTCCTTCCCACTGCTCTGCAACTCGAGCTAGAATCTCTTCCCCGGCCAGTCAAGGGGATTGGGCAGGACAGAAAGCCCCAGCCTAGGACTGAGCTGGTGGTCACGTAGCAAGCTGGGAGCAACACAGAAGCGGCAGGCTGGGGTGACTCCTGGGGAAACCATGTGCAGGGCCTACACCTCATGTGATCAGACTGTAAAAGGCAGGCGTGTCATAGTTGGGTCTGCACTAGGGATTGGTCAGGGACCTGGTGAAGAGGGGTCTCAAAGAAGCGCGCTACTGCTTGAAACCAGCCTGAAAACCTCCAAGGTTCGGTTTGTCTGTAGGAGAGCCAGCTCTAGAGAGGCACTGACGGCACTAAGCCTGAGGAGCCAGGTCCCTCTAGTGCAGCAGTCAGCAACCTTTTTAGGCTGTGGGCCAGCCTGAAGCAGTTCAGGTTAAAGGGAGGTGCTAGGACCTAACCATTACCACCACCTTTTCACCACGGCGGTACGGGAAGGTGACAGCTGCTTAAGCCCCCTGACATCCATTGCTGCTGAAGCCCCGGGTCCGGGGGCTAGATCAAATAGCTCTATTGGCTGAATCTGACCTGTGGGCTATAAGTTGCCAACCCCTCCTGTATTAGACTACCCCCAAAGGCTCTCACAAAAACAGTCATTCCTCTACCTTTCATTGCAACCCTGTAAGCCACTGTACCTACATTATTTGGTTTCCCCTTTTACTCAGTCCCTTTATATCACTCAGCATTTCACCACTATTGTCTCGTCTTTCTGGTTGACTTGCTTATTCTGAGGTGTAGCTTCTGCCCGTGGGTTATGCCCACAGAAGCAATCCAAACATTACATGGTGCTGAAATATTGCAGTGTTAACCATGCACAAATATCTGGGGGGAGGGGGATATTCTGCACTTAGCTGCAACCTAGTCAAGCTAAAACACACTTAACTCTTTTAATCTTTCTTCATAAATCAGCCTTCTGACTTCTGTTCCGAGGTGTCCAAAAAAGCCTATTTTTAGGCAAGATTTTTTTCCCCTGTTGCATACATGGCTCCAGTGTTTTTTCACAGTGGTTAAAAAACAAGGGGACCACAAAGATTGCCTCTTTCTCCTAGGACACATACAGGTTCATAATGTCTCTTGGTTAGGAGCCAGCATAGCATCCTGTGTTCATACTGCATTTCCCAGAACCCCTATATTAAAAAAATGTTCCAAGAGGGCCCACTGATTTTTTGTGAATGCTTTCATGAGGCAAGAAATAGAAAACTGGGATATTGCCTTTTAACATTAAGGTGAAAAAAAAGTCAGTTCTCGACTTCAAAGATAGATCCAACCCCTCCCAGGATGATAGCTTCTGGTTGTCAGAGATTCTTTAATTTGACAATCATCACGCGCAAGCTAAAAGGTCAAAACCCACAACTACTGCGCAGCCTTCTTTTTAACATTCGAAGTCCAAGTGTCACATCTGAAAATGTGAAAAGTCCCGTTTCATGTACAAGCCTACCCCCTTAACAAACACACATTTAGCAAGCAAAAGCCTGAATCACACACTGCTGCAATGCAATCACCAATCTTTTGGGATAAATCTGGTTTCTGGATTTTCTACTGCTGTAAGAATCACCGCTCTAGTTCTCCGTGCGTTGTTCTTTAGTGTTTTAACTGCAATTACCTGTCAGCCAGGCAAGACAGTGCAGGCAGCAATGAAGTAAGATATTCTATGATCTCACTCCATTATACAATCGTTTTAGACAGCTTCAGTCATTCAACCTTTACACAGAACAAGCACCAAGGAGTTTAGAGACCCAGGAAACTGTTTTGTTTTGGGGAGGGGAGAAAAGAGGAGATTCAGAATAAAAAAAGATGTTCAAATTCCTGCTTATAATGAGCCCAGCAAAATCTATTTTGTAACTTGGAACTACATGAGGACATGAGACTTGGTTCATATCTTTCCTTGGTGTATCTCGATGCTGCATTTAGCTTACACTTTATTTGTGCTACATCAGCATTTCAATAAAAATGTGGTCACAGGGCCTGGTGTAAAACTGAAGTCAATGAGCTATTTAGATTTACCTGTTAGAAATCTGACCCATTGTTTCCTTTAAGAAGGGTCTATAAGCATTTTCATTAATATTGTCTTTTACTTTTTTCCTACAAAGAATTTATATTTCAGCCAAATATACATGTGCATGCACACTCTCACATGTGTGCGCACACACACACAGTGGTCAGATTGGTACAGATTATGGAGATTTTTGTCTTCTTCTGCAGCAAAAGACATGGGCTTCGTCCTTGGATCTCTTGAATGTATTTTAACAACCTTCATAGCTGATGGAACAGACAGCCCTTGTCCCTCTGCTTTCCCTGTGGCAGATTAGGGTGCTTTTTGGTATTTTGGGACATTGTAGTTGCCTGACAGGGTTGATTGTGTAGTTTTAGAAACAGGTTAGACAAGGACTTGTATGTCATAGTTTGGATAGGGATGATCCTGTCTTAATCTGTGTGGTTGAACTAGATTACTTCCTTAGGTCCCTTCTAGCCCTATTTTTTCAGTGAAATGATACACAGTTTCCCTCGCTCTATGCTGTGCATGCATTCCTGGAAAATGGCACAAAACTCAAATTTGCATAAAGAGAACCCACTTTACAATGTAACAAATAGGGATATGTTCCAAGCCCTCGACTGTAATGACTCCCAGACCCATTTCTACCACTTTTACAAGACAATTTTGGTACTTGCCAACAGCAGAGAGTACACACAAGCAACGGGCATTATCATATTGGGGATGGCAACTACAGAAACATGTGTCAGACAACAAGCGAGGAGCATGGATCCACACAGGAGACTGTATTTTGGTATGTCACCCCCACAATGAACCTCACAAAGCAGCTGACTGCAGACTTGACCACACCGATTGCATGAGTGAATTTGCCTTGCATATAATGATTTTTTGCTATAAAAAGGGTCATTACATACGAACAAATTCACACATACAGAACCCACATAAAGCGAGGGAAACATGTATTAGGTTTGGCCTCTGGGTTGTGAACCTTACAATTCACTCTGTTACAGGTTACAGGCTTGCTCTCCATAATGAAGCCTGAGTCTCATGAAAACATGTGCCTAAGGAGGTAAGGCTTTGAGAAAAAACAAAACACTGCAAGACTTGCTATAAAATCCCAAGAGTTGGCAGCATTGTTAACCAATCAGTCAACCTAGGAAGTCAATCAGTCAGGCTGACACTGTGCCTGTTTTTTGTACCAAAAAAAATCTTACCCCACAGTCTAAGCAACTGCCAGGTAAGAAACAGATGCACTGTCCAAGTGATCACTAGCACATATTGGAAAACATCTGCATTTTTAAAAGAAGTCCTGTAAGATTACTGATGACATCTCAAATGTGTGCTGGACTTTTGTGACCCACAGAGAGAGTACAGCCATTCACCCAAATCCTCCTGATCAGGGGTTTGAGCTTTTTACAAACCTCTTACGTTTACAGAGACATGTCATAATATTCCTTTTGTACCTCTCGGTGGGAGCCTATTGGTCCTCCTGAGTTTGTTTGGGTTATCCTGTGTATTTTTCTTATTTCTGATGGGTTGCGCCTTCCTAGGCAGATTGCACAAACTGCCTTTACCCAGATGTCATGAGGACTCTCCATCCCCAGGAATTGCTACGCAACCTCCTCTTTCCCATAAATGGCTCTCTCAAATTGCAGGTCAGTTTGTTGTTTCAGCTACATCATACTCACGTAAATCAATGCTCGGGTATTTAGTGCAATGCAGAAGCTGTCGGGATTCTTGGAGCATGCCCATGGTGAATAGTGTTGCTGCAAGGAACATGCCCTGCCTGCTTGCTTCTGCCTTTGTGCATGTCATAAGGTGTCGTGCAACTGGATGTGCTCCAAGTCCATGCCAAAAAGGGGCTTCATGGTATTTTTTTCAGCATGCATGAGCAGGAGCCAGTGGATGGAGCATGCTTTCACAGTGGCAATCCCCCCTCCCCAGCACTGTTAAACAGTATAGACAATCCCTTAATTTGAGCTTGAGTCCAAAAAAGGTTTTATAGAAATTAAATGGGATTCTGTAGAAATGACATTCAGACCCTTTGTGTTTCATAAGGTGAATGGGATCCCTGGTGCACAATCTGCAGCTGGAAAAAGCTTGGCATTCATTGCTATACTTCATGGGGCTTTCAGATCAGTTGGAGAGAGTCTTTATTTCCCATCTATTCAACAGCCCAGATGAAACACTAGTAAGATAGGTCCTACTTAATGTTTGGAAAACACCATGAGTTACTTTTTATTGTGTGCCATAGGACACAATTTCAAGTGTGGATTTTCATTACTTTCCAACAGCTTTCTATTTAACCTAATTCCCTTCCCGCTATCAGAGGAACATATCATTCTCTGTATGTCACCCCCTTGTGCAGCTCTGATTCCCTGATGACTCCAAGCTCTGCCCCTGAAAACGCCACAGCTCAAAGAGAATAATAAAAATTCTGGTGAAAATTTTATTGCCACGTCTTTTCCATGTGGCCCTTTGAGCGGGATCTGAAACACTTTAGAGTCCATGGGATTTTTATCTTTAATTTCACAGGTAGCCTGATCTGGCGCAGGGGTGACGAGGCATTTCTGTGCAGCAGAGCTCTGAGATCAGAAGATTAGCAGTTGGATTTGTCAGTAAAACTCCTAAAGATAGTAGGGGCCAAATCCTAGTCCATGTCTTTGGTACTCAAATGGGACCCTATTCCCCTCAGTTTTAATCACTGAGAAAAAAAATCCTCAGTTAATGCCAAAAGTGGATGGCTCCTTCTACTCCTCAGGCCATTTTTATAATTGAGCCTTGAGGCTAAGATGATGGTGTGTTATAAAAGTAGGTGCACTAGCACTTTTTCCCAGGACTCATGTAGGATGGAACAGGATTCCACTTAGGTGCCTGTAGATAGACTAGGATCTTCCCTTTCTTAATCATTTCTTAAAATAAATCTATCTCAGCTACTTAGGATCTTCATGTCCTCTTGACGTCTCTCCCTACAGGAAAGTGGCAATGTCTTGTCCTGCTTTTTTCAGGCCATACCAAATATGCATATTAAATCTTTATATTAAATCCTGTGTTTACAAGTGTGTGTGTGTGAGGAGTCGGGGGGTGCTGTGCTTCCCCATATTTCTAGCCTCTTGACTTCTCTAGCTCTGCCGCTCTCTCATGTTCACTTGCTCTCACTCTGTTGCATTCTCATATTTATATAGCATCCTCCCTAGCTGTAATTTGCTCCCGTGCTTATAGCCCATGCACCCTGCCACGCTCCCATGTGTAACTTGGGAACTTCTCCAGCTCTGCTGATTTGCCATGTTCATTGCTTCTCCCTCTGCTGCACCGGGTGTGTTTATACAGTATCTTCTTGCATTGCCACTGTTTACTGCCTGTGACCCTGCGACACTCCCGTGTTTATGTTCTGTCACCCTGCTGCTCTCCATATTTATACACCGGGACATCTCAAGCCTTGCTGCTTTCTCATGTTTGACATCCACAGCCAGCCGCACCTTGGCTCCCATGCCCATAGCATAAATTGAAATGCAGTCATAAGGAAAAGAAAAATACACACATGAAATGAAACACCCCATATCTTCATTTCCTGTTTTCTGTCCTTGTTTTCTGTCCTTGAAATGAATCACTTTTTCTAGCACCTTGACATAGGAGATGACCTTTTGCACTGAACAGAATTCAGAATCAAAATAAGGACATTTAAATGAGGTGGCTCCATTCTAACGATAGTTTATAATTGCCTTTTTCTAACATAGCTACGGATTGTGCTTTGCATTTGTAACGGCATCCTGCATATCCACTACCATCTACAATAGGAAAGCTGCCATGGGTGGTTACTGCACATGTGCCTGTACACACACACACACACACACCCCTCTGTTGACCAAAGCAAAAGTTAAGATCTTGTATGATTTTTCCTGTTAGAAAGAGATATTAATAATAGGGTCATATATCTTTGTTTCTGTACAGGAACAAAGTTCTACTTCCTTGAACCCAGGGGTAATTAAATAACCTTCTCCTAAATTTTACCTTGTAGCAGGGCACTAAGGTGCCTGCTACTGATAACAGTAATATGGGCTCAGCTGCCAGTCACCAGGGCAGCACAGGTGTGGGTTGCTGAGACAACCAGTTGGATCAGCTGACCAGAAGGGGGCAGGGCCTGGCCTATATAAACAGCTGGGCTGAGGCTGGAAGGGCAGTTCCCCTCTGGCAGTAGAGGAAGAGGGAGGTCTGCTGGAGCAAGCAGAGCAAAACAGCAGAGAAGCCTGATGGCCGGAGCAGCGTCTGTTTGACAGTACGGGGTGGAGAGAACCCTGATAGGGACATGGATGAAGGATAGCCAGGTTGGCTTGGGATTTATGTTATAGCCAAGGGGCTTTGTGTTTTCTGTTTTGTTGTTGTGTAACACCGGAGGGCCGGGCGAGGCTGTAGGGGTTGGAGGAGGCCTCATAGGAGCTCCCCAGCAGTGGGGGGGGGCTCCTAGCGCACGAGAGAGTGCTGCGTTTTGGGGTGTCCTGGCCCCAGTGTGGGTGATTATTGGGAGGAGCCCAGTGTGGGCGTAGGCAAGAAGCCCAGTGGGCGTAAGACCCAAGAAGGCGGGTCTGGGGGCCAGGTAAGGCTGAGGCTGCCTGAGCCCCAATTGTGAGAAGCCCAGTGGGCGTAAGACCCAGGAAGGGGGCCTGGGGGCCAGGTAAGGCCGAGGCCGCCTCAGCCCCGATTGTGGGGAATTGCGAGCAAGACCCCAGTGTGGGCGAGCGCAAAGCACAGGCCCCAGTTGGGGGCAAGAGCGTGGGGAGCGTGAAGCAAGGCCCCGGTGCAGGCAGGGGGATCGCGAGCCAAGGCCCCAGGGAGGGCGATTCGTATAAAGGCAAAGACAAGTCCTCAGAGGGTGATTCGTATAGCGCGAGACAAGCCCCGGTGTGGGTGGGAGCATGAAACAGGCCCTGGTGCGGCAAGGGCCGTGAGAGAAGCAAGAGGGCGCCCGTGAGGGCGCAGGCGGGCAATTGGACAGAGCCCCGGTACAGCAAGGCACCGTGCCAAGGAGGGCAAGAAGGCAGCCTCCCTTTAATGATAGTTACCAGCAAGATGTGGTGGGCGAGATAGAGGGTACATTCGGGACCCAATCTGGCACGGCCGGTAGGGGCACTAGGGGAGGTCACAGCACCCCTAAGGCTGCCCTGCCACATACCTGCATCCACATTTTAGCCAGCGCCCAATAAAAATACTCTTTCCAGCCTCTTCCTCAGATTTCTCCAGACCTTTTTCCAGTGCATGAGCTGCTGACATGCTTCCTTCTAATTCTGCATATGTTGAAAGGTATCAGGATGCTTCGGAGGCTTTTGCAGAGTCTGCTGCTTCTGGCCCTGTGCTGTGCCTGACTCTTGTCTGTAGCAGATGAACACTGCAGTACATTGGTGATATCATCTGCAATTATGTATTATTTGTGCTTTCCATGGTTTCCTTCCCTCTACCCTGGCCCCTCCTGTTTAAAAGCTTTTGTCTCATGGTAGCCGGTAAACTTTTCCCTGGCGCCCAGTGACTTTGGTACAGACTGGCTCAGGTCTTCATTTCTCTTTCCATGCTATTTGCTACTACAGTGGTTTAGCTAAGAAATTAATCCCCTCTGATTATCTGCATGTTGGACACTGATTTCTTATCTTTGCAGACTTTTCTAGCCCTGTTTTGTATACTAGGTACAATGAAGAAAGCACTGTGTTTTTACATGGTTATGAAAGAAGTAACTAGCCTATGTTTCATGCATGGACCTGTGTAATAATCAAAGGGCTATATTTTGATTGCAAGAACTTGGATCTTCAGTAGAAGTGCCCTGTTCTCCCTGCTGCTACCTGAGGCCTGTGGTGCAACCTGTACTTGGAGCTGGGTTCTTCCTGTGGGGGGCTGCGCCACGCTGCGCTTGGGGCAGGTGGCAGCAGCACTGGGGGGGGGCTTTACAGGGGGGCTGCAGCCACCCCAAAATTCATTGTTCCCTCGCTTACCCCCCCCCACTGCCACCGCTGCCTGCCCCAAGCCCCCCACCTGGAAGAGCCTGGTGCCACCCCAGCCCAAGCCTGTAGCAGCAGTCCATCCTTGCCCTACATGCAAATCCAGGGGTACATGCCCCCCATGCCCTCCTGGCCTGCTTGCAGTGGCAGGAGCCACCCCCGCAAGATGAGCTGCTCACAGCTCCATTTCATGTCCTGTCCCAGCTGTGCAGTGCTAGTCCCTGCCCCAGCCCCCCTCCCTCTCTCACCGTGGAGCCCTCAACCTACCCCCCACACGCCTTCCCACCCCCCTCACACCTTGCCTCACAACAGATTTACCAGTTGGATGCTGCTCTGCAAGCTGCCGGGTGGCATGTCGGTTATCAGATTGGTATCGGCTGATATGGTTTGTTAAAAATCGCCGACCAGTATTGGCCCCCAAAATCTCTTTCAGTGCACCCCTAAAACCAAGGGCAATATTTTAAATGTGTTTAGGATGATGATGAAGATTGGCTTTTCAAAAGCACCTTGAAGACAGATTTAGAAAATGACTTAGGTGCCTACAAGTTGGCAGTACTGCTTTAGGAAGTAAAGTTCATTTCTGCATCTCAGCCTATGTGCTAAATGCACATTGCCAGAAATAAGAGTTAGGCACCAAAGTGCTTTTGACAATCTCATTTGGCTATCTGCATCTTCAGGTACCTACCTACATTTAAAGGCTCTGAACTTTGCAGGATTCAGTCCTGAGTCAGTAGACTGCTACAAAGTCCTTCTGGGGTAGGGACCGACATTCAGAAAGCCAGAAATTGAATTGATTCAATCTTTGGAGGCTAGTCCAACCTGCAGAGCTTGAACTGATTTGGAGGTGGGTAGACATTCACTTTTCATTCCAGAAATTCAGGCACATGCCTGCAGTGGCTCAGGCTAGGAGCCGGGGGGCTCTAGAGCAGCTCGCCCTTCCCTTCCATAGTGTTGAGCTGAGGGGGGACACAGTCAGGCCACCACAGGATGCTCTGATTTAGGGAGGCATTTAAACCTCCACCCTGCTTGCACCATCCTAGGCTTTTCCCAGCTCACTACTCAAGGGCTGGGAATGTTACCAGACCCTGCATCTATTGATGATACTGAGCTCTTCCAGCTCCCTCTCCCTGCCTCTCCATACTGTCTGCAAACCAGGTCATTTCTTACACCTTACTCTGTCCCCTCTTGAAGACTGACAGATTGCAGCCAGCAGGTTGCTTGTCAGAACAAAATTTATCAGCCCATGAAGTCCTACAAAAGAAAACATCCCTCATTAGTTTCGAACTTTTCTTATCCATAGGGTGCATTTGCATTTGCAGGCCACTAGCTGTCTGCCTTTATTCCACTGAAATTGGAGGCCCACACAGACACCTCTCAGCATGAGGGAGGGCATGGCCAGATGCAGGGTCCCTGTGCTGTGGTTCCTGCCATGGGGGAGGGGTGGGGGTGGGGATCCCTGCTTGAGCAGCCAGGGGAGGTGGGTGGGGTGGAGCAGGGGGGAAGCCTGGCAGCCGCTGCAGTCCCTCAGCCAGCCGGAGCAGTGATAGTGCTCTGGCTAGGAAGGAGGGGGTGGGACCAATCCTGCTGTGCTCCAGCAGACAGCCCAGCCCAGCCCAGAGCTGCAAAGCATCTGGGATGCTGGGAGACTCTAGTTTAACTTAAACCAGGAAGGGGTCTGGGACAGATATAACTGGCTTGACCCAAATCAGTTAAGTCTGATACTACATTCTACCAGGCTTATCTTAAATCAGTTTCACCCATTTTGAAACAGGTTTACGTGCACTGAACTTACATTCTGTTACAGGGTTAAACCAGTTTCCGATCACTTAAATCAGCTTATGTGTAACTCTGTCCCCAGCCCTAGAGAAGAGCAGAAGCCAAGATTTTCAGGAGCAGTTAGTAATTTCTCTTGCTTCCACTTCTAGATGTTCAATCCAAAATGATGAATCCCATCTAATTTTCAGGAAGGGAACTCCCAACTTTTCAGTAGTACGTGTCTTTAAACGGGTCCTGAGCTTGATGCCCCAAAATTGCGAATCCCTGTGGAATAGTCTTGACCAGCATTCCCTCCAAGTTGTGTGGCGTGAGCGCACCTGTGTGGCCGCACGTGCTGCACAGCTTAGAGGGAATGCTGGTCTTGACCATAGTTTTCTAAACCTCATTCACCTCCAGTTCATTGATCTCATTGATCATTGATCTCCAGTGATTCCCAGTCATTAGAAACGATTCTTCAAGGCTCTGTTCATTCATTTATAGCATAGCCAAATGAAGTGCTGGCTTCTGATTCTATCAAGTGTTTACAAGTGATATAAATGATATAGGAGATGCATGGTACTGAAGACAGTCAGGTCTTGAGATTTTTATAAAAAGCCATAAATCTTTTCATGAGTGAAGTTATCTCAGAAGTAACAGACCAGGTTTTGTTTTTGTTTCCATCAGTGCAAATCCAGTCACTCATCTAACCTCTCTGTTTAGCTCAGGTTTCTATACCGTGTCCATCATTGTGATATCTGAATATCTTTGCTCACATTACTCACTTTACTCTTGACCTACACTGATGAAACTGAAATCAGAAAAAGGCCCAGTAAAATTAATTTTCCATATAGTGAGATGCAGAAGAATAAACATATGACAAACTGGGCAGGGAACCATGCTATGAATTAGCAAATTCCCACCACACTGGGATATTCTAATTTAGAAGCAGAAAATTTCTCACAATAACCAGTTCTCAGCCCCAGCTGTCTAATAATAAGTACTGTGAAATGACTGGGCATAGTAACAAAAGATTACAAACAGATGTAGTCTAGAAAATCAGTCAGACCCACAATGAAAATAAAGCTCTTCCCAAAGTGTCACCACATTTAGGCAAACTGACATCTGATTGAACTAAAGCATCCTTTTTTTCAGAGTTGCGACCATGAACTGCAAGTTCATTCTGTCAGGAAGTTCTTACTCTATTGGTGCTCCCTTGCTTTGCACGCAGACAGAAGTAACTTTGCAGGAAGCGTTCTGAGTTACAAGGGTCCCCCGGACCAAACAGAAGTTCACTGCTGGTTCCAGGGGAGGGCAATCTAGCTGTGGGCCCGGCAGCCAGTTTCCCCGAGCATCAGCCCCTCCTCCCTGCAAGGCTGTAAAGTTTTCAGAATGGGAGAAAAGAAAGGGAGCAGAGGGAGCTCATTCTAGGGGTTCCCCAGCCGGTGCTGGAGGGTGAATTGGAGCCCGGCCCACCCTTCAGCAGGGGCTGAAACCCCCCCAGACTGAACTTCCTTTCCCCCCATGTTAGCAAAGGGGATGGGGGTGTATCTTTCCTTCCCTTTCCTTTCCAAACTCCCTTTCCCCCTTCCATTCTAAACACAGCGACAAGCTGGGAGGCAGCGCAGACAGAAGATGCTCTGTTTTGAAATGTCTTCATCTGACTCCTCACCCCAGGGGTTGGCTGCTGGACCGGAAGTGACCACAGCCTGGCAAACCTCAGACCATCAAACTGCAGACTGGAAGTGACCAGCATACCGTGGACCAGCAGCCAACCCTTTTTTATACCTAGTATGCCAGTTACTGCTGATCCACAGTTTGCCGGTCCACGGTCACTTCTGGTCTGTGGTTTGCCAGTCCTCAGCATAAAAAGGTTGGGAACCCCGATCTAAAAGATAGGCATAACCTTCAGTATTGTTACAAGCAACCCATAATACTTGAGAAGCACTTAATAAATGGCAGTGGTGTCAAAAGGAGTGTTTAACAGTCTGCCAGCTGTAAAACAGCTTAGCTGAGAAACGTACGGTCAGAGTTTCAAAAGCACTCAAGGCACAACCACACTGCAGAGTTAACTCAGTGATCACTGAAAGCGAGCACTCAGATTACCCCACCTCGTCAGAGCTGCCACCCTGCAAGGCCATTATCTAACATATTGTCTCTGTGTTGGCACTGTAGACATATGTGAATGTTGCAAAATATTCATAGCTCTTTGTGCTTGGCTTAGCTACCCTATCACATGTTCCCAATCAGCCATGGGAAAATTTATCTGGCCTTTAGGCACACAGAAGAAACTGAGGGAGGCAACTAGAGAACTGTCACCACCTGGCAAGCTGGGGGCATTACTAGCTCAGGTCTAAACCGCACTCACCTTCTTGTCTTTAATCCCACATGAGCCAGATGGCCTGGATTTAAAGAACCATCTCAGCTCAGAGATTTTTGTGTGCGAGTAGATGCTGGGGTCAGTGCTGTATCAAGTGAGACAGGGCAACCCCCTGGATGCCAAAGTGAAGGGGCACCAACAGGTGCTGCCCAGCCAGGGTGGGACACGGGATGGAGCCATGAGCAGCTCATTTGGGGGGGGGGCAAGGGTACAGGAAAAAGGGTGGCCCCTGCCACTGCGTGCACTCCTGGGCAAGCATGGCGTGTGCCCCCTGGATCTGTGTGTGATGCAAAGGCAGGCTGCTGCTGCGGGCTTTCCCCTGAGCACAAAAGTTCCTTACCAGGGTACTGGCTGGGGTGCAGCCCTTGAGTCAGCCTGTGCCTTGAAGATACCGCCTTTATGTTGCCCTAACTGTGCTTCTTTGAAGTTAATTGGAGTTCTGCCAATGAGAGGTGAGTTAGACCAGCACTGAACGCTTTGGAAAATCCTGCCCAAAGGAATTAACACTATCTAACTATGAACTCTGGATTTTGCTCCAGATGTGAATATGAACTTTCCCTAGGCTGGAGAATATTTGGAATTGCACCTCCAGTTGTGGATCCTGGTGGAGACAATAGGCAGAATCTTCTATCCTGTGGGTGTCCTAAGTCAGTCTCTTAAATCTGTATTTAGGCACCTAAAAAACTGCCCTAATTTTTTCAAGGTATGGAGGATTGATAGATCCAACTGAATCTAATGAGAGTTGATATTAAGAAGTCATTGAGTAACATTTGTGAAAAGCCAGAAGTGCTTTCCTTCATGATGGACCACATGGCAGGAAAGGCAGTAAATCACTAACATGCTCAAATTATTTGAGATTTTAATTTCTCCATTAAAAATGTATAGAGACTCGGGGAATTATTTCTTACTGGGGTAGAAAGAAAGTTCCTTTGACCCACTGAATAGAAATGGGCCATTTTCAACTACTATCCGGAGATGATTGCCTGGGTATGATTCACCATGGTCTTAAGAGCTGCTGAAATGCACTGGTGAGTCACAAAAGGGAAGTACAGCAGCTGATAATGAGAAGTACTAATGTGAACAACTACCAAAGTCATCTGTCCACTTTAGGCAAAAGTGCTGATAGACAGCAGAAGGGGGAGAGGAATATGTCTTCTTAAGTCTTAACAGACTATTAAAGTGGCCTGCTCTTTTCCTTTCAGACTATGAGCAGGTATACACTGACAAAGACCTGCTGACTTCAGCGGCACTGTACTGATTTTCATGAACTGAGACTGGCTAAGTGTAGACTCACTTATGGTAATAGAAATCTTATAGACTGCTGTGCAATGGTTAAAAAACCCCCCCCAAAAAACAACCCTGTAGAAACCGTCGTTGCTTCAGTGTTTAGGGCAAGATTTTTTAAAGGTAAGTGGGTAAATTCCAGATATGGGCCTCGTGGGAGTGTGTAAAGTGCCTGGGGGCTTCACCCCTGCGGATGCTACAAATCCTAGTAGGCACCAATACACCATCAAGCCTATATGCTTGAAAATCTGGTTCTGAAGCTCAGATTCTGCCCTCAGCTGCATTTGGGAAGTCGGCCGTTGGAGGCATCAAAAATGACAAAGTCAGTGGATTTCATGCAGTAAATGAGTTTGGTCTGCAATCTGTTTGCTTATAATGGAGGCAGGGGGAGGGCAGGGAGAGGGGGGAGAGGCAAGTGCTCAGTGAAATAAAGATGCACAAAACAGTAACTAGAAACGCCTCCTGTGTTGCCAGTCTCAGGAATACTGAGAAGAGTTAGATGATCTTGTATATATTCACCTCAGTATGGATCAAATTGCTTTCCCCAAGGCATCTGAAGCAGTACACAGAAATCAAGGCCGCCTCCTATTCCTATGATCAGCAAGAACTCCCTTGCCTTTCTCTGCTGTGCACACAGTCAAATGCACACACATACTCTTCAAAATATGCCTGAGCCCAACCAACTTTGCTCATTTGCTCATCATGGCTAGGGACAGGCATAAACCAGTGATCAGAAACTGGTTTAAGCCTGTAACAGAACATAAGTTCAGTGCACATAAACCTGGTTCAAAATGGCTGAACTGGCTTAAGATAAACCTGACTGAATGTAGTATCAGACTTAACTGATTTGGGTCAAACTAGTATATGCAATGTCTGCCCCAGACCCCTTCCTGATTTAAGTTAAACCAGAGTCCCACAGCATCTCAGATGCTTTGCAGCCTTCGGATGGGCTGTCTATTCCAAAAAACAGGACTGGCCCAGCCCCTCTGCGCCTCAGCCTGGCTTCCCCCAGCCCCTCCCCCCATCGCTGGTCACTACTTAAGCAGGGATCCCCCTCCCTCCCATCTCCCTCAGCACTGATCCCAACCCCACAGACCCTAGGCATGTGGCATGTTAGCTAATGCTGAGAAATGACTGTGCGTGTTTCCAGTATTACTGGGACAGGCAAGCAGAACAGTGTCCGCTTAGAGCTTTCTGGAGCTAATCAACAGGTCAGCTAATAATGTCCCTATATTCCTTCCTTGGAAAAAGCTGTTTAAGAAGAGCTTGAACTAATGAGAGAGGCTTTTGTTTTGCTGGTGGGCTGATAAACTCTATGTTATCAACCCCCTGCTGGCTTTCTCGTCTGTCAGGTTTGCAGCCAGTATGAAGAAGCAGGGAGAGGGAGATTGAAAAGTTCAGTATCATGAATTCGAGCAGTGAAAAGCCTAACTCAGTGTAGGTAGGGTGGGGGTTTACACCCCTCCCTAATCAGAGCATCCTGCCGGGGCCTGGCCATGCCCCCCCTCAGCTCAGCACTGTAGAAAGGACGGGGGCGCTGCACTGGTGCCCCTGGCTCCTAGCCTGAGCCACTGCAGGCATATGCCTGCATTTCCTCAGTCCAGAGGGAACCTCTGTGTAGTTGCAAACTGGTTCAATTTAGGAAGGTTAGACTAACCTGCAAAGATTAAATCAATTCAGGCTCAGGCTTTTTGAATGTCTGTGCCTAGCCGTAAAGCCATGCCGGCTACATACCTCCACCACTATTTAACACTATTGAAGAGCCTTTATTCACATTGTAAGTTCTGATTAGGAATCTGGCACCATAAAAATATAAGAGCATATTTAAAATCGGATGTCCTGAAAAAGGGACATGACAAATGTTTGCTCCAGATAAGCAAAGTGAATGAGTGATATTTACTTAGGGCCTGCGGTATGAACTCTCTAAGTTGCTGCTCTAGCCTAGGAAAGTTTATGCCTTTCTGAACTAATTCGTTTTTAAGCTGCCAGCCTTTCCTTCTGCCTGACTGCTTAATTTTTAGGTGTTTTCTTACACAATATGCAAATAAATGTCATTTGTGATCATACATGTAATCAAGACAGACTGTTCTTTACATATCATTGCCTGCAGTATTATAAGTGTAAGCAATATCAGCTTCATGATGAGTGGGGATCCTGGTTTTCTCTGTTTAAAAATCATAACTTCTCTGATTAAAACCCGCAAAATCCACGTTTTTCTGTGATTAAAATGAAATGCCACTATATACATAGGTATCAGTTAAAAAAATGTTTTATTGCTATATTTACAATTTGAAAGCAATTTGGAAGCCTACCACTGCCTCAATCACTGTAATAAAATAAATTCCAAATATCTTTTCATTTTGGCATTTTAGGTTTTTTATTGTGGAAAATCAGAGCTCCTCCTGTCCCTTGGCTCACCAGGATGCAGGTCCACATCCCTCACTCCTCACCCATAGCCCCCTGGGCCTGCTGGTGCCCCTCACTCCCCACCCACAACCTCCCTGCCCCTCCCCCGCTGCCCTGCTGGAGGGAGGCCCAAGCTGCCAGAGCTGTGGGGCCAGGAACCTGGGTCTGCAGCCCCCTGCAGTAGTGCCCAAACCCTGGCTGCTGCCCGCAGCAGGCAGCAACTGCTGTGGCAGAGCAAAGCATGGAACCCAGCTCCTGTCCCCCATGAATGATACACCCAGAGCTGCAGACTTGGTACTGCCCACACTGTTGCCCTGTGCCAGGGCCTCTGTGGCCCAGCAGGCAAGACCTGGGTAAAGCAGGGCAGGGTCAGGGAAGTTCAGTGCTGGCACTGAAAGCCCCATGCCACCATGACAAAGAACCCCTGCTTGCTTACCCCTGGGAATCCATGCAGCAGTGAGGAGCCAGACCTCCCTCACCCTCCAGATGAGCCACCCACTGCCACATCCCACTCCCCACCCAGGCCCTGTGGCCACACATGTCCCTAAGCCCCATGCACCACCTCAGCTGGGCAGCAGCCCCAGCCCTGCCCAACTCCAACCCTCTCTCACTATGGGGGCCTTAATTCCCACCCACACCTCCCAGCTTACCTGGAGAAGCTGTTCTCCAGGCTGCCTGACGGCCATGTCCCCTACCTGAATGCCCTCCTTCCACTCCCCCCAGCACCTTGCAGGTTGGAACTCTGCCAACTTGCAAGGGGAATCCCATGTTTTTCTTCTTTAAAGGAGAAAATCCTGGTTTTTCTCCTTAAAATTAGAAAATCCGGGTTTTACCGCATTTTTCCATGGCGAATGAAAAACCCAGATCCTTGATGAGGAAGAGGAAAGGAAAGGGGTTAGTCCATTAACACCATTAATGATTTCTCCATCCAGGAAGCACTGTGTTACTTTTTAGCTAATCTGCATCTGGGAGAAAGCGACCAACAGCTTTGAACAGGAAATACTTTCTAATAAGAATGTCTTAAAAATCTACTTTCTAAGGACCTGGTATTGAATTAACAAATATTGTCGTTCAGACTTCCTCCTGTTTTGTTCTGCATCTCTCTGATGTGATTGAAAGAGCTGTGTTAAAAGGTAATAGTTCAGTGCATGCTTTCAATCAATTTCATATTCAATATCTAATTAGAATAGTCATTTTTAAGGGCTGACTATAATAATTATTTATTAGCTGTGTTGTCCAGTGATTGGAGCTGATTGGGTTCAGGGTGAAGAAATTTGTGGTCTTTGGCAGGGGCTGTGTTACAAGCAGAGTCCTGCAGTGGCAAAAGTTGCCAACCCCTGGTCTAATATAATAGAATACAAAATGAAGTCCACATTGATCTAGAGTGTTTATTTAGTCAAAATACAAATAGAGGCAGACATAACTTTGTCAACATTTTCCTTCATAGTTCGTAGGGTCAGAAGGGACCTGAGCAGATCATCAAGTCCGACCCCCTGCCATGGCAGGAAAGAGTACTGGAGTCAAATGACCCCAGCAAGGTGATT
>NW_017728918.1:16447951-16459171 GCF_001723895.1 Crocodylus porosus | reverse complement strand
GCCCTCCTGCTCCCTTTGATCCGTGTTGGGATTACCTCCCTTTGGGCTTGGAGGATCACTTCCTTAAGGAGCGACCACTCTTCTTGGACACCTGGCTCCCCTCCCCTCAGGGACCTCAGTGCTTCTCTGACTATTCTCCTTAGCTCATTGAAGTCCGCCCTCCTGAAATCTAGGGCTGCAGGCCTTTGCCACCTTGTGCTGGATGGTGAATTTCAGCAGGCGATGACCACTGTCGCCCAGGTGGTCGAGCACCTGTAGCTCCCTCACCAGCTTGTCACCCATGGCCAGGACCAGGACCAACGAGGCATCTCCCCTGGTGGGGCTGTGCACCTCCTGGGTTAGATGGAGGTCCTGCATTTGGGCTAGGAACCTACATGAGCTGTCAGACCTGGCTGGCTGCTCTTCCCAGCAGATGTCTGGAAAGTTCAGGTCACCCATGATGACCACATCCTTTGACCTAACTATCTCCGTGAGTTGACTTAAGAATTCCTGGTGTAGCTCTTCCCCTTGGTTGGGTGGTCTGTAGTAGACCTCCACCGTTAAGTCTCTTTCCCCTCGACTGCCTTGTATTTTAACCCAGAGCATTTCTGTGTGCCCCTCCTCTGACTCTGTGCTACCTGGTGAGGATGTGTATTCCTCCTTAATGTAGAGCGCCACACCCCCACCTTTTCTACCTGTCCTGTCCCTCCTGTACAGCCAATAGCCCTTGATATAAACTGCCCAGTCATGCGTTGGGTCCCACCACATTTCAGTGAGCCACACTATGTCTGGGTTGGTGTCAGCTAGCAAGAGGGTGAGTTCCTCCTGCTTGTTTCCATACTACGAGCGTTTGTGTAGAGGCATTTGAGGCCTCCTGTGATTGTGTGCACTGGCCCCCTAATCTCAGCATTGCCCTGGCCTCTGTTGCTTATTGTGTATAGGTTCTGCTCATTGGTCTAGGCTGAGCTGTACTTTTGAGTGCTGCTTGGTTTAGCAGTCCAAGGCTTCCTCCTCCCTCCTCTTCCCCTACCCTGACAAGCCTAGTTTAAAGCCCGCTGGAGGAGATCCACCAACCTAGAAGAGAACACACGCTTACCTTTAGGGGAAAGGTGGAGCCCATCCCACCCGAGCATGTCTTTTGTCATGATGTGTGGGTTGTTGTCAAGGAAGCCAAAGCCCACCTCAAGACACCATTCCCGAAGCTGCCAGTTTGTCTCTGCGAAGCATGTCTCATGCTGTCTTCCACGTCTACTTACTGGTAGAACGGAAGAGAATACCACCTGTGCACCTATCTCCTTCAGCACCCCCCCCCCAGAGTGTGGTAGTCCACCATCAGGTGATCAGGGCTTCTCCTGGCCACATCATTAGTACCCACATGGATTAGGACCATGGGGTAGTAATTGGTGGGCTGGATCATGGCCTGGATCATCCCCGTCGCATCATGAATCTTTGCTCCAGGTAGGCAGTAGACCTCGCATGTTGAGGGGTCCTGGTGACAGATGGGGCCCTCTGTACCTCTCAGGATGGAGTGACCCATGATGATCACTTGATTCTTTCTCCTCCAGGACTGCTTAGCTCCTTTGGCCTGTTCGGAGCACGGAGAGTGTGGAGTTGCCTCCTCTCTGGTTGCCTCCTCTCCCTCCTTCTCCTCCAGTGTTGCCAGGCCCTCGTACCTGTTCTCCAGCCAGACTGGAGGAACTGGTACTGCTGTGTTACAGCAGCCCTGGTTCTGGAGGTGACTGTCTGCCACTCTGCAGTGGAGGGCACCTCCCGAGGTGCTTCTTCCTTGGGTATGTGGCCCTGCAGGGAAAGGAAAAAGCCGTCAATTTCTTCCTCCACCTCCCTGATTCCCCTCAGCCTGCTAACCTCCTCCTGGAGCTCCCTCACCTGTGCCTCCAGGGCCCTAAGGTGGGCACCTGCAATCTCTTCCCCCCTGGGCCTTGCTGGGCAACCCCCGCAGGCCAGGGAGTGGGGGGACGCCAGCTCCCCCATGGGCTCTGTCTGGGTGGAGGCCTCAGACAAGCCCCGGGTAGGCTGCTCCCCCTGGGCAGGGACCCTGGCTGCACTCCACATCAACACCATCATAGGAGTTGCTGCTTGTTTTTAGCTTAGTGCCGTGCCTTCACCCTGCCCTAGTTGGAGTCTCCCTCCCGGCCCTTCCTGCTCGCTCGCCAGCACGAACGCTGACGCAAACACTGGCGTGCTCTTACAGAGCACGCTTGTTTGGGCGCTCTGTTTGTGCGGCGCAGCTTGGGAGCGTGGCTCCCTACCAGCTCAGCTAAGAGGGATCTGGGGGGGCTGCGTCCAGTCCCTCTGCCCACTTACCTTAGGGGGATCAGCTGCTGCCGCCCCTGCTGCTGGCTCCACTGCTGCTGCGTCCGCCTCCACCTCGGGTCTGGTAAGGAGGCACATGTGCGTGCGGGACACACGTGTGTCTGAATCCCTCTTCTCCCCGCTGCTCCTGACTCCCTCATGGAGAATACTGACATTTTCCATTTTGGTTCTGATTTGAAAAGAAGTCTCAATCTGAAACCTTGCGAGCCGCCACAAATCAGAACTTCCATCTTTTTTCATAGCATGACTTTTAATAAAAAGGGCAATCCACATTTCAGAAACCTGTTAATTTAAGTGTAAGGAGGCAAAAAGTGAGGAAGCAAGACATTGTCCCACTAGCTGGCCTTTTTCAAGTGTTTTGTAGCCTAGTGGCAGAAATGAGTTGGCCAAAGGTCAAAGAACACGAGATCTCCATCTTAGACGGCTTTATCCAGAATAAGACAAGGGCTGGGGCTCTTCTTTTCCTATGTGGACATATATGGCAGAATCTTATTTCACTTAATGCACCTAAATACCAGTTATACAGCTGAGTAAGTGCTATGAGCACACCTAGGACTTAAACGTGCAGATGGTATGGTGCAGCATCCCATATAAGACAACATGTATTTTTCTCCAGTTAAAAAAAATGAATGAGATGCTTTAGTAACATGCTAGGGATCTTCAACTATCTTATTCCATTTAAAATCTAAGCAAAAACAAATATAACTTTATTGGTATATGCATTAGTTTGCTATTATGTACAAAAAAAATACAATAAACTAGGCAAAAAAAAAAAAATCAAAAAGAATTTATTCATTAGTCCTGTATTCATTAGAGTTAAAAGTATATCTCTTTTCCAGAATCATAAAACAAAACCTGGCCTTCTTGAGCATCTTGACTTTATATCCAATGCTTCACAGAAAGTTATTTCCACACCTGTTAATATATTTAGCTAGAGTAAAAAAACAGTCTTCAATGCTGTTAAATAGGAGCTAGATTACCAGGAACCACTAACAGACAGCAAAATTGGCAAAAAACCCTTCAAAATATGCCTTTTTTTATTAGTGGAACATCAAGATGGTAAGGTAAAGAAGTATGGGCTGGATGAATGGACAGAAAACTAGCTGGACAGATGGACAGAAAACTAGCTGGAGCATTGGGCTCAGAGGGTAGTAATCAATGCCTCAATTTCTAGTTAGTAGCCAGTATCAAGTAGAGTGTTCCAGGAGTCAGTCCTGGGGCCAGTTTTGTTCAACATCTTCATCAACAACCTGGAAGATGACGGAGTACACACTCAGCATGTTTGCAGAAAATACCAAGCTGGGAGGAGTAGTAGATATGCTGATGGGTAGGGCTAGGATTCAGAGTGGCTTAGACAAATTGGAGGATTGGGCCAAAAGAAATCTCATGGGAGTTCAACAAGAACAAGTGGGAAGTCCCGCGCTTAGGACAGAACAATCCCATGCACCAGTACGGGCTGGGGGATGACTGGCTTGGGCAGCAGCTCTGAAGAAAAGGACCTGGGTGTTACAGGGGACAATAAGCTGAATATTAGCCAACGGTGTGCCCTTGTTACCAAGAAGGCTAATGGCATCCTGGACTGCAGTTGTGGGTACATTGCCAGTAGGTCCAGGGAAGTGATTATTCCCCTCTATTTAGCATTGGTGAAACACCATCTGGAGCACTGCATTCAGTTTTGGGCCCCCCACTACAGAAAGTATGTGGACAAATTGGAGAGAGTCCAGCAGAGGGCAATACAAATGGTGAGGGGGCTGGGGGACATAACTTATGAGGAAAGAATGAGGGAAATGGGCTTATTTAGTCTAGAGAAAAGACTGAGAGGGTATTTAATAGCAGCCTTCAACTACCTGAAGAGGGGCTCAAAAGAGGATGGAGCTGGACTCTGCTACCACTGAGCACATGACAAAACAAGGAGCAATGGTCTCAAGTTGCAGCAAGGGAAGTTTAGGTTAGATATTAGGAAGAATTTTCTCACAGGGGCTAGGACAGAAGTTACACATAAACCAGTTTAAGTAATCAGAAAGGGCATTTATACACATACTTTTTCATCCCACAACATGCCAGAGACCCACCACTTCAAAGCAGATTCAGTTAATTGAGTCTGCTCTGCACGCAAGCTGTTGCTCACCGTGCTGTGCCATGGGCAGTTGTATAAGCAGTGAAATGTGTCAGCAGAAAATGGTGGTGGTGCACTTTTGAACTAAAGCACCTCTGGTGTGTTTTAGTTCAAAAGTGTGCCAACACCATTTTCTCAGTGCTGGTGCACATTTTGCTGTTTACACAACTGCAAGTGTTGCACTTTTCTTAGCTCCCAGTGCTGCAGCGCCTACATGTGTAAAAATGCCCATTCTGCTTTAAACCTGTAAGAGAACAGAAGCTCAGTGCACATAAAACAGTATCAAGATGGCTGAAACTGGTTTAAGGTAAACCTGGTTGAATGTAGTATCAGACTTAACTGATTTGGGCCAAATCATTTCATAAAACTTCTGGCCCAGACCCCTTCCTGGTTCAAGTTAAATCAGAGTCCCCCAGCATCCCTACATGTTTTGCAGCCCTGGGCTAGGTTGTTCTATCTGCTCTAGAAAGGAGGGCTGGCCCTGCCTCTGTCCTCCCTAGCTGGAGCAGTGATGGCTGGCTGACCAGGGGGTGGGGGAGGGCAAGCCCAGCTGGGGACACAACCCAGTCTGCAAGGCAGGGGGACTGCCCCCAGGCAAATCCTCACTTTGGTCTGAGTCCAGGGAGGAGGGTTAAACACCCCTTCCTCCACTCAAACTTACTGCTGGCTGCAACTGTGGACTACAAACCCCAGAGCCACCTGAAAGCAAGAAGCAGAAGTGATGGGCAACCCTGCAGAGTCCTGCTGCTATGATTTTGGACTTTGAATCCCAGAAATCTTGGGGGCAGCAGGAAAAAGAAGCAAACACACAGCCCATACTGGGCATCCCCCAGCTTCTGGCCTGAGCCACTGCAGGCATGTGGCTGCGTTTCATGAATGCCTGTTTAGTGCTGTTTCAGTTTAATCTCTGCAACTCAGACTAACCTGCAAAACAATTAATCAATTCAGCCGCAGGCTTCTTGACTGTCTGTATTTAGCCTATAAGGGTAGTAAAACACTGGAACAGGTTACCCACAGAGGTGGTGGAGTGTAACAGTTCACTCTCCCCAGTGCCATCTTTTGCATTATCTGCACCCTATGTGGGGGCGTCCATGGAGTCCCCTTAAGGTTTCCTGCTCTCTACTCATCTGCCTCATCTTGATGGAAATATAAGCAGGAGACTGCCTATTGTTTTTGTATGTTGGGGTCCTCTGCCAACACTGTCCTTGACCCCAATCTCTGTAGCTAGGCCTCCCCGTTTAAACCCACCAGGTAGGGTTTGACTCAGAGGCTCTAGCTCTAGTCTTGGGGCTCGTGGCCCTCCTTTTCTACTCCAGTCTGGAGCACAGCCCTCCTAGCCCAGAGGCTAGCCACCAGCCAGTGGGTCACAAGTTCAAAGCCAGGCAAAAGCCTCAGACCTCTAACATCCCAGTTCAAAAAAAGGAAGGAAAAAAGCAACCATACACAGTTGCACCCCCAGGTGTGCCAGGCCCCACTAGCCTTTTAGGCTTGCCCTCTCCAGCACTGGGCCTCTGCCCTGAGTATTGTGCCTTCTCCGTCACTCTGCCTGTGCACACCAACCACTGCACCTACGCAGGCGCCAGAGTTCCCATGCTATGGTGGGGCTCCAATGAGGCCTCCTTCTTCCCCAAATAGCCTCATCCAAACCACTGGTCTTGTTCAATAAGAGAAAGAAAAAAAATGGAAAATATGAACAGTCCTGTCCATGAACTATAACCATCACCAAGAAATTATGATTAAAGAGGGCAGCATGCCAGCTTACAGTTTCTCAGGGGTTCATGCTTCTGCTCCCCCACCACCTGCTACAGTCCTTCTTCTGGGGTTGCTGCCACCTCCCCAGGAATCCTCAGTAGTTCCCCTTCTCCAGCTACTGGACCTCTCTCCAAGCCTCTCCAGAGAGCTCTGGGATGCACTCCTTCTCCTTTGGCTGGCCTAGATGACCTCCTGAGGTCCCTTCCAACCCTAATTTTCTATGATTTTCTACAATTCTAAGATTTTTAAAAAGGAGAGAATGTCATTAACACCTGTGGAGTGAAGAGTTTAGAAGGAATCAGGTAAATTATTATGAGCCATCAAGTCAATTGACTCTCTCTGCTGCTTGAATAGAAATGCTGCTGCCATTGCCAGGCAGTTAGTTTTAAACTTTGGGTGGACCAAGAATCAAAGCAGATGTGACTGTACTGCTCCACAGATTCACTGGAGTTTAGGGGTGGAAGGGACCATGTGAGATCATTGGGTCCAGCCCCCCTGCTCTGGACAGGAAAGACTGCTGAGGTCAAATAACCCCAGCAAGGTGGGCGTCCAGTCTTCTCTTGAAGATCCAGGGCAGGTGCCTGCACCAACCCCACTGGGAGTCTATTCCAAAGTCTGGTCACATGAACTGTGAACAAGTTTTTCCTTACATCAAGTCTTAAACCTTCTTGCTCCCCCTCTATGCGGTGCTGGTCAGGCCGCAGCTGGAGTACTGCATCCAGTTCTGGGCACTTCAAGAGGGACGTGGAGAACCTGGAGAGGGTCCAGAGGAGGCCATTCGTATGGTTGGGGGCCTCCGTGGCCAGCCCTATGAGGAGAGGCTGAGGGACCTGAAGCTCTTCAGTCTCCGCAAGAGGAGACTAAGGGGGGATCCTGTGGCTGCCTACAACCTTATCAGGGGCCAGCAGCAGGGACTCGGGGAAAGTCTGTTCCCCAGGGCCCCCCTTGGAGTCACCAGGAACAATGGCCACAAGCTGAGGGAAGATAGGTTTAGGTTAGATATTAGGAAGAACTACTTCACGGTAAGGGTGGCCAGAGCCTGGAATAGGCTTCCCAGAGAGGCGGTGCTCTCACCTTCCCTGGAAATCTTCAAGAGGAGACTGAATTTGAGTCCAGTCTTTTCTCCCGCCCAGGCGGGGGGTCGGATTTGAAGATCTACAAGGTTGCTTCCGACCCGACTTCTATGATTCTATGGATAGGCACCTGGCTGGGGTCTTATGACCCCTGATACCCCCGGTGCTCCTTCCCACCCATGGCAGTAGGTCAGACTCAATGATCTGTCTAGGTCCCTTCCGACTCATTGATTCTATGATCCTTCTAGGAGTTTATGACCATTGCTCCTGGTTTTCCCCTGGGGCACTTCGGTGTATAGTTGTTCACCTAGCCCCTGATGCTCACCCGATATATTTGTAAGCTGCCACCAAATCCTCCAAAAGTCTTCTCTTTTCTAGGCTGAACAGTTCCATATCTGTCAGCCTTTCTTTGTATGGCTTGCTTTTCAGGCCTCTAGTCATATGAGTGGCTCTTCTCTGCACTCTCTCAAGCTTCTCTACATCCTTCCTGAGGTGCGGTGCCCAGAACTGGATGCAATACTCCAGCTGCAGCCTCACCAATGCTGAGTACAGTGGGAAAATAACTTCCTTAGTTTTACTTGAGATGCATCAGTTGATGCATGCCAGCATATTGTTTGCTCTGGTGGCCACCATCACACTGGTGGCTTGTATTCATTTTATGGTCAATTATGACCCCCCAGGCTCCATTTGGACATGGTGCTAGCTAGCGTAACACCACCAAGCCTGTAAGTTTGGTGGGGATTTTTCCTCCCCACCTCTCTAGATCTGCCCTGACTGCAGTCAACAGAGCTTTGCCACTTTAGTAGACACAGGATCAAGCTATACCCAATATGCCATTTACACTTTAAATGGAAAAAAGCTTCAGAAGGTCACAAGTGACTGATCTCATCTCATTATTTCAGCAATTTATCTAAGGTGAAAATGGGTTCTTTAATGGGAAATCACAGACAGTACTCTTACAAATAAAAATGGCACTAATTCAGCTAAATTAATTTCTTTTATTGTATCACACTACTTCAGCACCTAGGAAATCACACTCCATTTGTGGCACATCAATGAAGCACTTGCTCCAGCAGACTGGACCATGCCTTTTCTAGATGTTGCAGTCTGAGTTTCAAGCAAAAGCCAGCTAATTATGTTTCTGCGTGGTCCTGAAATGTTACCTCGGTGGGTATTTGTTTGTTTACCCTTTCTTACAGGTAATGGACAATTTCATTTGTGTCAGGATATAAGGAGCGAGGACATTCATTTACCTAATATGCAGCAGCTTCCGTTGCCAAGGGAATGCTCACGAGGATACTTTGCAGGTCAGAGTGTAATTGTCTGAATATTTTTTCTCCACATTGGCTAATTGCTTTGTGCTGATTTTTTTGAAGGTACTGGACCACAAAGTAAGATCAGAGCATTTAGCACGTGACACACAACAGCATATAGTCAGCCTTATTATATATTATATACAGTTGCTGAACTAGGAATCTTTGACGAGGTTATAAGCAATGGTGCACACAGCTGCAGATGAACATATGAGTAATATCTGAGTCTGGTTCATTTACCGCATCTATAAAAAAATGTGAACAGTATTTTTTTTCCAATGGGTTAGATACCGAGGTTTCTACTCAGGCAAAATTCCATTTAAGGTCAGTGGCAATTTTGTCTGAGAAAGGGCTTAATAGTAACAAAGAGCTTGCAGCTTTTTCAGAGCTGTGCCTAAAGTCATGATCTGGCCCCAAACTGGTTTTGAAGCACCGGGTTCTGGGCTGAGCTTTCAAATATGTAATCTGGGGAGCCAGCTGAGCCTTCTAAATTTAGGCCCATACAACATGAACTTGATTTACTTACACAAGGGGAAAAAATCCCAAGGAATTCAATCTCTGAAGATCGAGTCATGGATTTAATGCCTCTAAATGGAATGTGTTTTTTCTCTGCCATCTGTCTTTCTGTAGTTTGTATTATCATTCACTAAACATATCTGAGACATACTATTTAGTTTTGTGTGCGACTTCCCTTTCTTAAACCCAAATCTTTGGGAATTTCACAAATAAATTAATGGATTATGGGTTTAAAAGAAAAGCACATTTGTATCTTGTTCTTTATCCAATTCATTCATTGTCCGGGGCTTTTGAAGCTTTATGGGGGCAATCTGAAACTGCTGTAGGAAGGGATATTCCAGGCCCTAGTAATACTGAAGCACAATCCAGCATCAGACTTGCTTGCTCAGTCTGATGACATTAAAGCATCTACCATTTATAAGCAGACTGCTTTGCGCCTCCAAAAAACAATAATGAGCTGAAGGGATCTGAGGGTTTGCAGTCACGTTTCAGTTCTGCTTAGGAATGTCTAAGGAAGCGGTAATGATCAAGGAATGAAAGGAATTGGTGCGTCTACTTGAGTTAATATCTTGGCACTTTTCAGCCTGTATCTATGGTTTTACTGGGTTGCACAGGATGAGGATCCAAGCATTCAGTATTCTGTAAAAGTCAGATTCAGTGAACATTCCCATAATGTGTTGCTGATAGGCAGAACTGACCAGAAAATATTCTTTTTATGGAAAATGTTGGCTTTTCTTCAGTTGGACTGAATGAAAATGCCAGCACTTACTTTACTATCAAATCAGATTCAACAAAAAGCCAGCTCTTTGATATAATGCTGATATGGAGATCTGGTCTAAAACTATATAGTGAATATGCAGATCTGGTCTAAAAATATAGAGATTTTTTTTTTATAAGAAAGGTATAACTAAAAAGGAAAAAAAGGATATTTTAGCCACTGGCTGAAAACTGAAGGGAATTCTGCATTTCACCAAAAATGTTTGGGTTATGACAATTTTGATGGAAAAATTCAAAATGTTGAGAGAAGCAGGACCTTTCCGTGAAGAATTTCATTAGTCTAAAACAGAAGTTTGTTTTTTTAGAAGCTTCATTGGAAAATATTTGACCTGCCCTACTGAGAAACTAGTGTCAAGAGGCTGTTGAGGGCTTGTTTGCTTCAAGGCGGTGGTGGGTATGTCCCAGCCAAGAAGGTCTCCTGTGTCCCACACACCCACATATATTTCAAGCCTCAAAGGTCACGGGAGTCACTCAGGATGTCCCCCTGCGGCTTCTGTCAACTTCTCGGTCTCCAGCAGAATTGAGAGCAGCTTCTGGAGCTGAACCAGGAGCAACCTCACAGCTGTAGTTCTCCATTTGGTCCGTGCCTGTAGGCATGGATGCGTGGTGCGTGCTCACATCTGCTTTGGCTAAGATAGGCCCCTCTTGGTCATTTTTAAAGATAAGTATTAACCTCTTTATGGTTTGGCCTGTAAAATGGTCGGATACAAAATCAAAATCAAACAGGTGAGGTTCTGTTTGTCCTGGCAGAAAGGTATAACAAGGGGCAGAGGAAGAAAGCAGCATCTTCCAGTTCTGCCATCCATCCATAATCATGACTAATGGACTTTCAAGAAGCTGTTACTGCCTCTCTGGCAGGACCAGAATTGAGACTGATTAGAGGATATTTTCATGGAGACGTTTTCGCTTCCTTTCTCAAAGACAATCGGATTTCTTTAGGTTTGCAATTAGGATGAAGCCCTGTTTCATGAAAAAAATGGTAGTGGGATAGGGGCAGACAGTCCTGCTGCCCTGAGGGGAGAATCCAGCCAGAGGCAGAGCTAATCAGAGTGTCTGCCCTTGAAGATAGGAAGCAAGCAGTAGATATGACTGCTTTTGAACCCGGGAGATTGTCATATCTGTATCAGAGTCTTGGATCTTGGGTCTGCTGCCAACGTCACTATTCCTTTGAATGAAATGTCCTTTATGGGTGTAGCCAGAAGTGGCAACTTGTGCCTGATCTGGCCGCAGAAAGCAACTTACAGCTGTGACCAAACACAGGTACATCACTGCAGACCACTTCATGTCCGGTCAGGTGAAGATCTGAACCCTCATTGCCTGAGGGTTCAGATTTCATAGATTTCATAGATTTCATAGACAT
>NW_017728918.1:16412239-16447833 GCF_001723895.1 Crocodylus porosus | reverse complement strand
GCCCAAAGGGCAGGAAGTCAGCTGGGGTCATAGGACCCCAGCAAGATAAGCATCCAATTTACTCTTGAAGGTGTTCAATGTAGGTGCAGATGAAGATGTTTCAAAACATCGTATCTTCTGTAACTTGTGCCTGCCTGCCTGCCAGCCTGTCACTATTTTCAGAATGGGAGTGGGGAAAAGGAGCAGGAGAAATTAAGTCTGGGGTTTTTTCAGCCCCCACGGGATGGTGGGGTAGGTGAATTGGAGCTCCCCTACCCTACCTTGAGGGCTGGGGAACCCCTGCAATGAACTTCGCCTGCTCCCGTTCCCTCCCTCCCTTTCCAAAAACAGTGTGGGCTGGCAGGGAGGAGGGACCATTGCTAGGGGAAACCAGATGCAGGGTCCCAGCCAGCAGCTAGATTCTCCTCCCCTCCGCGTACCACTGAACTTGTGTTTGGTCTGGGGGGTTACAGCGGGGAGCTGCACTTCTGTCTGCACCCAGTGTTTCTTCTTTCATTCAGCTCCTTTCTCATCCCAAAATCTCAAACAAAACTCTTCTCTGCTTTAACAGAAGAAATTAAACAAGGAAGAGGTGGTTGGGAATCATCTGGTGATAGTGCCATCACTTGCATAAGCTTTCCAAATTAAGTTTAGAGTGGAATTGTCTGCTTCATTCTGTTATGTATTTCCAGTAATCAAGATTCACTGGGAAAGTTTCCTTTGCACATTGGCCCATCCATGGTTGTTGGGTTTTTTCCCCCCAGTCTGTCTCATTTTGCAAATGGGTTGTGTTGCAAAGGTTCATTAATAAAGCTTGCATATCTGGAGTTATGTCCCAACATCAAATGCATACTTAACATAATTTACATTCATGACCATTAAAAGCAGAAACACCTTAGGCACTCAGCTAAGATTTGTCATTACCATATTTGGGAGTTTAGCACATAGTGAAGTCACTGTTGAACTGATATCTTCCCCCAGCAGAAATGTTGAGAGTTACAAGTAAAACATTAATTTGAGGAATCCAATGGAAGGGCCAGGTAACTCACCAAAGTTAACTTAAGTTTCCTAGTTCCTGCTGGCAGTGTGTGTGTCTCCAGACACAACTAGATGCAATGCTATGTAGTATGAGCGGACTACAAAAAGACTGCTGCTTAAATATTTTGGTTGATTCCAGGGGGTTCTTTTAGATTATAAAGACATTTGTGTTGAGAAAATGTTGAGATTTTTCTGATACAGGTAATAAGATATAAAGTTTTTCTAATAAAGACACAGTCTTTTCAAGATGGAATTTCATTCTTTTTGCAAAATTGGACACTCTTTATGCAGTTGAAGAATTTTCCCTAAAATTACTATTGCTATTGAATATGAATGAGGCCAGACCTGAAGTAGCTCCACTAGCTTTTGATGGGGTTACTTCAGATTTGCTGTGGTGCAGCTGGAAGCAAAATTTGGCTCAAACTTTATACTTTGAAGTGCACAGTCAGCCATTAAGGCCCATAAACTGTCATTAGCATTTGTAGGAAAGTAGAGTAATGACTTTGAAATAGGAAGTTACATAACAATACAAAATAAAAGTATCTGTCTTCAATATATTCCAAGTTCTATGTACATTACTGCCATTATGCAAATCAGACTGCACGCATGTTGCATTCTCCTTTTTTAACAGAGCAGCTAGAAGAATACTTCTTTCTTTTTCTTCTTCTATTTTTTTTCCTTTTTATTATTATCATTTCCCAGCTTGCTAAAATCAATGGTGGATTAAGAATTCTCGGGGTTCTGAGTCAATCAAAGATGATTGCCCTGATTGCCACCAGTAGAAAAATTCCAGTATTAACCAACTAATAAAAACACACACACTGCAGCTATTATATTTCAAATGACAGGCTTCTTTTGAGCTTTAGGGGGCTGGTCAGGCACCAAGGCCCCTTGTAGGATTGGACTGGCATTGTCCCTCCTGTCTGTGCCAATGATGGTATTGGTACAGGTCCTCCAGTATCCAACACAGTGCTGCAGATGCTGCCTGCTCTGACTGGGCTATGCCTGCAGAAAACCTAGAGCCATGGTGCCTTCCAAGTTGGTGGTGGGGTCCTCTGTTTCAGGGCATCCTGAGAATAGTGATAGAAATAATAATTTAGAAAGGTTCTCTAACAGGAGACTGAGGAATCTGAGAATTGTGAGATGGTCCCTCAGTTAGTTAGTTAGTTAGTTAGAGACATATAGAAGGTCTACAGAGGTGGCCTACTACTCCAGAAATACTCTGCATTATTTAGCTCTTCTCATTCACATATGCCTGTGTTTATTGAACCTGGTAATCACTACATTGGGCATGGGCTATGTGCGACTGCTCGTTAATCCACCCCTGAGTAAAATGCTTTCTATGCTTTAGATGAAAAACATGAGTGGGAAATGCTATTATTTCTCTTATGCATGTCTCCATAAATAGGCTGTCTGATGAGCTGTTTGTTGGTTGCTTATTGTTAAACATGACTAAACCTGTTTTGTTAGGAGTTTAGAGACTATACAGGCACTAAGAGAACCAAAGGAAGCTTCTGATCTTGATCCTGCTCCTTAATAGTAATACTTTAATATTAAACCTCATTGTTTATAGTGGATGGAAGCAGTTCAACTTGGGTGCATCAGAGTTTCTAGGCTTTGTGGAAGAAGAGAGTTTGGGGATGAATTTGAAAGAGCAGACAGTGAACGCTAGGGATGCGGGAAGGGGTGTGAGCGATCAGGTCTGTGACAGCCGTGAAAAAGAAAAGTTTCAGCACTTTTTCACCGTGGGGTAATACCTACGATTTTGCACGAGGTTTGGTCTTTTGTAGTAACAGTAGAGTTCTTTGTCTGTCTTGGGTTGAGTCACACCATTATCTCAGTAACAGGAAGCAGCCTAGCAACAACGTTAGTAAACACCCATTAGTAAACATTATATTTACCCTTTTATTACTGGATTAAAAAGAGCTGTCCCTTGAAGTTGAAGCCCATTTTGTGAAGAACATTGGATAATACCACAGATATCCTGGTGGGCCGTGGCCGTACTTGTCAGCTGTGCCAGGTTGGCTGGGCTTCATTTTTTGACTCCTGTGCAGGCCAATATACGGGTCTCCTTCATGGGCCAAAGCAACATTTAGCCCAGGTTTTCTGGCTGTAGGTTCACAATAGTAGTGCTGACTTTCTATTAGTAGCATCAATACCTGTGCAAGTACTTAGTGACCAACACAAGATATGAAAAGAAAAGAAGCAAAAATTGTGTTTCTTTTAATATAAACCTTTGTGTGTGATGTTTGTATGTGACTGGTGTTTTTGTATTGCTAAAAGGGTTTTAAATACATTAAGTGTTTTCAGTAGATGAAGCATTAAACACAGGAAACATTTCCTTATCATGGAGGATATTACAATTTTTTTTAATAGAACTTCTTGGCCTATTTTGGCTGGGAGGTCTAATTAGAGAATATATATGGCTGCAAAGAGCTCTTTATGGGAATATTGTTCTTTTTTATATTTTTCCCCCAAACTCCACAAATCTTATAAACCCTAGTGCTTACAGCATGATGAGTGAACTGAGTGGAACTGGCCAAGCATGCTTTGAATGAAAATGTCTTTCATTCATTTCAACAAATTGATCAAAGCCAAAGAACGGCTGCCACACGTTTCTTGACTCAAAAAATTTTGGGGAAAAGGTCTAAATTATTTCATTGGGACACTTGTGACATTTTACCAATGAAAAATTCTGCTTTGTATGAAATTGTATTTCTTTTTTTTTTTCTGTTCTTTTCTTTTCTAGCTAATTAAAACAAAAAATGTTCACACTTGAAACAAAGCATTTCAAAAGCTGAAGTGAAATGTTAGGACCCAAACTGAATAATTTATTCTCTATAACCCTGATGCAGATACACAGGCTTCATATAAACACAATTGAGTAGGTGGGTTAGATGCCTAACCCACAAAGCTAACAAACAGAGCTAAGCTCACAAACAGAGACAGCTAAGGAACAGGTTATGTCTTAAACCCCTCTAGGAATTAGTCACCTATGTGTCAGGATCCCTGCTGCACATTATAATTATGTTGTGATTTATGTGCCAATCGCAGCATAAATGACAAGAGTGCTACATGTGTATCCAATTTAAGGCCATTTAAAATGGCAAGCAAGCCATAAAATTGTTGCACATATAATGTTGAATAATTTTATGGCTAATTTGTATGGTGCTGCATATTGAACATTGTCAACCAATTGTTAGCTCAGGTCAAGGACCACACCAGGGCCTGGAATGGGCTCCAGTGTAGTCCCAGCTGGGCTGACAATCAGCTGATTGTTGGTCTGACAGGAACTGCACTGGAGCTGGTTCCTGACCCTGGTGTGGTCCCTGTCCCAAGTTGACTATCAGTTCATTGTTGGCCCTGGCCCTGGCCCTGGCCCTGGCCCTGTGCCCACCCAGCTTTCAATCTGCTGGTGCAGAGGACAGCCCAGCTCCTCCTACAGTACCAAGTGGGACACGATTCCAAAATTGCAGCTCCTGCCATGCAGGAGGCGCAATTGTTGGGATGGGCAATCAGGTCCCATGGCGCACTTTAATGAATGTCTGCAAGGAGCCTGGGATTCACAGCCTTGCCCTCTCACCTGGACTTGGATCCCTGTGCCAGCCCTTGCTGACAAACACAGTTAATAGTGTCATGCTCCCGCTTCTATGCAATGGCACAGTCAGTACTGCAATGAGGGCAGGGCAGGAGGGGCACAAGCCCTGGTTTCCACAATGGCTTCCAGTAGGGAACCTGCACAATGGCAGCAGCAACCAGGGTGCAGGGAGTCTATGCCATGGTAATGGGAGCAGCAGCTCAGCACCCCTTTCCCCTTCTCCCCACTCTCCGGCACTGAGCCTCTCCGCTTTCCACTCTGGCATCTCTACCCAGGGCACCAAAACCTCTAGTTACCCCTCTTGCCTTATTTACCCAGGTTTTAGAAGCTCAAGTACAATTCTGTTTCCAACTCAAAAGGATTTGAACCTGAATCCTTTATTTTCTTGTGGCACGCACTGACATTTGGGTTATTAGGTATCCTGGCATTAGGGAGGTATTCCCCCTCCCTCCTGCTGAAGCTGTTCCACTTGGTTTGAAACTGTTAAATCAAAGACAGTAGATATGTGTGTGGTTCGCCCTTGCTCCAGACCAGCTCTCCAGATGTCTAAGAACAATTGCCCCTCACAGTTCAGGTAAAGTTTGTTTGCTCAGTGAGGCATGTTCAGGAACAAGTTTCCGTTTTGCTCACTTGCAGTTGGAAACCTCAGAGCTTGAGGTTTCTGAAACACCACGGCTGTAGACCTGGCTGCAGAATCAACTCGCTGCCAGTGAATCGTGCCGCTGTACTTAAGTCGAAAGCCAGAAAACCAGCTGTCACCTGGAGTCTTGGAGCCCGTTCTCCACTCAGGCCAATAAGCTCATCAGATCTGCAGATGGCATGTCACCCACAGCACGGACCTCCCATTAGTGGAGCGGGCAATAGGCTGCACAATAACTGTGGCTAAAGAATTTCATCCCCAACCCCAGCTTCCACCCCTCGGGCTGGCAGCTGCCCCACAGGGCCTGGACTGCTCTTAACTGTCTCAGAAAGCCCCAATGCCTCACCAGTGACTCTGGTTGAAGCTGTGGTGCTCAAGCTCAGACAGCCAATCACATCATCTGCGACTGCCCTCATGGCCCTCCTTCGGGAGCCCAAGGTCCTATTGACATTGACCATTCAACCTGTTGCTGGCTTTCTGGCCCTTATGCCTCTGACATGAGTGTGGCAACACTCACTTCATTATCATCACCTAAGATGTCAGGTTTAAAAACATGTTATCCTACATTAAGTCTGCTTTACACTAATGGGAGAATGGAAAAGGCCTTTAGGATAGAAATAAATGACATCTGTAACCATCTTGAGGCTCTGTTACAGAAGTGGATTGGTGTGGACTTACTTTATAAAAGAAATTGGGCTTTACATCCCCAGTCCTTATCCTTGGCAGGAGATGAGGGAGCCACCTTCTGAATTTGCAGCTGGGGATTGATGTTTAGGGGCATGTGTAAATAAAATAGGGGCCCTAAATTGAAGTGGTGGGTTTTTTAAGACACTGCTTCAATTAGGGCTGATTAAACCCCCATGTCCTGTACACACCAGACTTACCTGCCCTTCCGGCAGCAGGGAGGGGAGGGTGAGCTGCCAGCGGGTGGAGCGGTCCCTGGGCTGCGGGGACGGTTGGCGCTTCCCTCTGTGGCAGCAGCAGCCCCAGCCCAGGCGGCACCTGCCCACAGACACCCAGCTCGGGTGCTGCCAGGGGGCACTGCAGCCACGGAGGGAAGTACCAGGCCCCTGCACAGCTCAGGCAGGCTCTGGGCCCAGGGGGGAAAATAGATCAGGCTTGCTGCTTTTCTTGGGCAGAGCCTGTCTTCCAGGGCTGCTGCCAGGCTGCCTGCAGGGCTTCCTGCAGAGCTGTGGAGCTGCACAGAGCCCGGTGCTTCGCTCCGTGGCTGTAGGGGCAGCAGTCTGCTGCGCCCCAAGTCATTTAAGGCCCATTATGCCACCGAATTTCCTACAGCAGCTGGAATTAAAGTACAATATGCTGCTGAGGCATGCAAACACCGACACCATTAAAGCAGTGCAAAAGCATTTAGCCCACTTTAAAGTATCGTGCCACATGACCCTCATTTCATCTACATACAACCTAGATCATAATTTAGTAGGATTTTACAGCCACTTGCCACTCATTTTGTAGAGGTATCAATACCCAGGCAAGCTTCAGGATAGTGAAAAGTACCCTAAAAATTGTTAATGTTGTGTTGAATTCCCTGATCAATTCATGTATGGTTCATTCAGAAACCTCGTGATTCTAGCGTGTATGTAAACATTCTTAATTATTTAACTGGTAATTTGTCTGCTGGAGACATTTATCTAGTGTCCTAGTCTCTCGCTGGACAATGCAATGGCATGCATTGAGAAAGATATAGGTCAGCAGGCAGGTTTCTGGAGTGAGGAGCTAGCAATGCTAGATTCACAAAAATAGTAAAATCAACGAACACAGAGTTTCCATCTGTCACTTCAGGGTGGTAGGTAGGGTTTTTTAACAATATACTAGTAGATATTTTGTGCAGATACAGTTACAGCAGTATAAACATGTCTTATGTCAGAAGAGTTTGATCCCTGTCTTGGAAGAGAATAAACCACCCTGATATAACTACAACACAAACTGACCATATCCATAGTCAGGTGTTTCATCTTTTAACTATTCATCCAATTTAATCTGGGTCCAAGTAACTCCACCCTTGCCCACAAAGGGAAGGGAAAGAGAAGATACATCCTCACTTTGCTCTGAAGAAATATCAGGTCCATTTTCGTACAACTGGCCCTGGCCATCTGTCAAAACCCCCTTACTTTCCCTTATGTCATCTCCAGTACAATTACATGGTGCCAGTAGAAAGATATACCACACATTAAAGAAGTTTCTGAAAAGACAGCATAAAATACGTATAATTAAATACAAAAGTCAGCCTGATCGGGCTATTGCATCTTGCACATGGACTAGTTAATGCATTCAAATCTTCCATTTTTAAAGCTTCCTTGATTTTTGCCTCAGGGTTTTCTTCATTTTCTGCCACAATTCAGTGCCTGTGTGCTGTCAGAATTAGTTGCAGCATTAAGGCCCTGCGTGTCACTAAATACATTGTGCCTCAATTATATCATCATGTCCCCTAGAGTATATTTACTTGGATTACTTCCCTTTGTGGGAGAAAAGCCTGTTGGCAACTAAAGTGTAGCTAGTACAACTGTTTTCATGTCAGGTTTCACATACTATATGAGGAAGTTCAAACGAGCACCTTCTAAGTTACAGTCTTCCCAACACTAATAATCAGCTAAGGTTTCCATAACCGAGGCAGGTGTCATTATTTGACAAGCTATGTAAGTCACCTTGTATACAATGTCTGGCAGCATTTAAATATTTCCAGCAAGCCAGCCAACTTCAGAGATCTTGTGGGGTTAAGAAACTTCACACTGCTTTCCAGAGGAGGTACAAGCTAGACTTGATTTTTCACAATGCTGATTGCAACATAAAGGAGGAAAAAACCCAGCAGAACTTTCATAGGACCTCATAAATAATCCAATCATCATTTCCCTCTGACAGTGATGGAAAGTCTCCTTCCAGCAGGTTGGGTTGCTGCTCTGTGGTGACTTGTCACTCCCTGAATCTGCACAGGCAAGAATGCAAAGTTTCCAGAAAAATAAATATGGACCTGCATTCGGCTAAATGTATCAACTGTGAAAGAAAAGTGCCCATATAACACAGACAGCTATTTGTTCTGAGATGCCGTTTTGTAAATGGTAACATAAGAGGTGTGTTTTGCCCTTCAGAATGTGTGAACTCTTGTTGGATATATCGACTATCGATGGGCTTCATTAGATAAAACTGAAAAACTAAGGAAAGAAATTAAGCCTTGGGGAGGTGGAGAGGGGAACTGAATGAGACAATCGCTTCATTGCTGTTGCGATGTTTCCTTTTCTTGCCTGGTTAAGTGTTTCCAGGACAGCCCCGTTTTTAATGCCACCCTATGCTGAGAGATCAGTTATACTAGTCAGGCAGATGTGCACTGCGGTGTAATGTGCCTTGAGGAGTAGCACTTTAAGGGGGAGCGCTTCGCTTATGTGACTTCTCAGTGGAACCGATCTTCCACGTCTCACTAAAAGAAAAGCACCGTGTGTCTCTTTCAATAAAAACCATGGCACCCTCCCAAAATGAAGGCATACTTTAAGTGAAACACCCTAGGAAACATAGAAATACATCATCAAAATTGCAGGGTGAAAAGTTCCCAAGTTACAAGAATCTGCCAGAACTTGCCAAGTTCAGGACTGCTGGACAGGAAGTTCAGCTCCTGCTTCTTGGAAACAAATAGGGAATTTCACTTTGTGTGGGTCACATTTGCTCAGCCACTTCAGGGTGCATTATCGATCATTGTGATGTATTTGACTTCCCTCTTTGAGTCATACTTTGCTACTTTTCAACTATATAAACATTACTCAGTTCTCAGTTACAAGTAAAAAAAAGGGATCCTGGGAACGATGTCATTTTTATTGACATAAATTAGTCATTCCAAAGTCTGACACGTCTTTACAAAGATGATGCCAATCCTGTTCCTACTGAAGGTAACAGGAATTGGGAAGCAGGCTAATACTGTTTGAGTGAAGTAGTAAAATAAAGGGCAGACAGGGCTAGATTCATGCTGAGACATGCTGAGACATGCTGAGTAAGTGGAGCTCATTGAATTCAGTGGGCACGTCTACATGGATGCTAAAAGCGCAGCAGACTAAGTCTACTGCGCATTAGCACGTCAGGTGTTGATAATCTTATTAAATCCCATAGGCACCTGGCTCAGAGCCTTGCAGGAGATCCAAAAGGTGACATGCTCTTCTTTGAGTCACCAATAAACCAATATGTAAGCATCTTTTTTAAACAGAGGAACAGTGTTTTGAATGAACTGTCAATTCTAGGCATTTGTTTTCAGGAGATAACTCCTGATCCTTTTTTGCAAAAAGTAAGGATAATCCTAGGGTTCTGGCCAAATACTAATTCAGGTAATTGCATTCTGATTCTATAAAGAGTATTTGTTACTCTCTTACCTAAATCTTTGGGGTGTCTGGTTACACACTATTAAAGAGCTGCTATTCTACCCCAGATATATCTGGTTTCAACAATGGGAAAATGATTGCTGCTATATTTTTCCATACAGATATCTAGGGCTAAGGCAACATGCATGTTGGAAAGTAATGGACTTGCATATCTAGAAATGCAACATAAAATTTGGAAGTTCAACTGTAATTGCACCTCTTTTGTATATATCATAAGATATAATTTCCTTTATAGCCTGAAATAACAGACATAGGAACTGATTGTACAGCAAGTACTATTGCCTTTCTCTGTAGTAGGGGGCATGGTCTGCTTCCTGGGATCTCTTGAATGTATTTTTAACAACCTTTCCTATAGCAGGACATTGGCTGCTGTGGTCCCGCTGCTTTACCTGTGGCAGATTAGGATGTTACGTCTTGTGTTGTGTCTGAGCTGTCTGTGTAGTTCTGCTAAGAAGTTAGACAATGGATCTAAGGTTAATGAGAAAGTTTCATGTCAACATGTGCTGGTATAAAATTATTGGCCAACCCAGTTACTTTTCTTAGCAGCTGTAGTCCTAAAACAGCCAGGATGAGCAGTAGGATAACACTATGCATGACAAACATGTAGTTCCCTTAGTTGAGTGAGCTACATTTACCACTCTGGCAGCTGATGCCACTTTTGCAAATCATTCAGCCATGTGCTGGGCTCAGCATACAAGACAATAAGAGCGAGAACCAGTTCTCTCTCTTCCGTTCTGACACCAATTAGAAATGGCCCTGTGGGAAATTGTGAAACTATTTTCAAGCTGTGGGAAAAGGCTGGGTCACCAATGATGGGGCAGTGCTTGAGAGATAATAGCTAATTGGCCATGAGGTTTTAGATAAAGAGCCTAGTGTGATTCATTTTAAGTATTTCCATACCCTCACTTAAAACTTCCAATTTAAAGGAAGCCAGTTAGGCCAAAATACCCCAGATAGGGATCATTTCCAAAGGCCTTTTTAAGGAAACAAAGGCCATGTCTATTGCTAAAATATATACCCGCCTCTTGGGCAGGTTTTGCAAGGAATCATAAGCTTTGTACTGCTTTTGCTACCTTGCTGAAAGAAACCCAAACTTGCTAGTTTAAACCTAATTTGCAGCCTTCTACACAAGCTGCAGCTGTAAGAGTAACTGCATTATGGACATACCCTAGGACTGAAAAGTCACACTGTGAGCTTAAACGGTTTGAATGGTGGGGCCAGGTGGGAGAACCGGCACCAGACTACAATCTTCCGCATCCAAATGCCTACCTTCTCCCCTTCTCAGCTGGGGAATCACACGCAGGCCTGTCCCCTAGGCAGCACAGAGATGTCGCTCAGAGTGTGGTTTGAATGCCGGGGCTGGTCGGGCCAGGTATGTGAATTGGCACCGGACTGGGGTCACCCACCTCCAAGTGCATTATGGACATACTAGGAAATACTAGGACTGAAAACTCACACTGAGCTTAAGTAGGCTAAGAGCTTATTGACATGAACAATAAATACGGTGGGAAAGTAAGAGGAGCTATGGGTGGGTGGGTGGGTGTGTAATATGGCAGACAGTTGCTTCTTTCTCTATATGCTTATTAATACACTGCCCCCTCTCTTAGAATTAGCAGAGAGAGATCTGAGGTTTTGGGGTGAAAGAAGTGAAAAAGTATTTTCAGTATTCAGGGAAACATTTCCCATGCTACAAATGCATGGGTAAATAATTTAGGACTTCACTCATTAGACTGATTCTCACTACTTTTCTGATGCTCTTACAACATTCCAGCTATTTGCTATACATGCTGTATTGGCATATTCAATATTGATTTTTTGTTGTGGGTAGAAGAATTGGAAAAGGTGAAGGAATTGAAAGATGAATTAGCTGAATAGTGTTAAAGGTTCTCCAGGCGATGTTGCTGTGTTTGATGGGTTTATATAAGTGCTGAAAAGGGGTCAGACCATGTTTCTTACAGTCTGGTTCCCATACTAAAATATGAAAAAGCAGATACCACAAAAGTCAGCAGAAGACCAGAAACATGGGAATCTTTATTTGTATAAAACACTCATTGCATTCCTCCTTGTTCAATTTACAAACTCAGCTTTGGACTGTAACTATAACACTGAACATTAGATATTTTTATTTTGTTATTTTTATTGTGGTCTTCCTCTGTGTATAATTATTGTACCCTGTCTTTAGAACAACCAAATAACTTTTATTCAAATTTGACTTGTTTTTTAGATCTCAGTGGGCACATCTACATGAGACCCCTTAACACACAGTGGACCGTTCTACTGCACATTAGTGCATCTTGGCAAAAACAGTGCTAACCCACTAATGTGTGGTTTAATTAGTGCACTGTGCATTAAGCATCACAAGAAAAACATTTGCCTTTGCTACTGTGCATTAGGGCAGCTACTGCACCTTTATTTGGTACCTCATGTTAGAAGAACTAAGCTTAATAGGCATTTATACACATACATTTGTCTGCTCTGACACACCGGAGATCCAGTGCCTCAAAGCAGACTTGATTAACTGAGTCTACTCCACACATGAGCTGACACACCCGGCACTGCATTGTGTGCATTTGTATAAACGGTGAAATGCGCATCAGCACTGAGAAAATGGTGGCAGTGCACTTTTGAACTAAACAGCCTTCAATGTGTTTTAGTTCAAAAGCGGGCTGCCACCATTTCTCCGTGCTGACATGCATTTCGCTGTTCATACAAATGCACACACCTAACGCTGAGGCGCAAGCTTGTGTCCGGATGCCTAAAGTGCAGTAGCAAGGGTGTATTAGTGGACATGTTGATGCTCTCACTGGGCATGTCTACATGAGACACTGCATCGCTGTAGCAAAGAGCTGTGTCGATGTAGCTCATCGCTATGATGACATAGTGTCAGTGGGCATGAACTGTGAAGCCAACGCTACTGAGCTGTAGCAAACAGCTCTGTAATGGTGAAGTGGGAGCTGGGAGATTCATATCTTGAGCCTTGGCTCTGTAGTTGAGGCTGGGAGATAAGACTTTCCCAGTCTCTGCTCAGTGATTGTGATCACAGAGTGGGGGCTGGGAGCTTCTTGCTGCCAGGATAGGGGGCATTGTCCCCTCCTGGGTTCTGGTGGCAGAGGCCACCCCAGCAGCAGGCAGCTCCTGGGGGTAAGGAGCAACGTCCTAGGCCCCGCCAGGAGACAGCAGTCTCCTGGCCCTATGCTTCCTACCAGCCGCGCCAGGAGACAGCAGCCAGGGGGGTCTAGAGCTCCCCCTGACTACTGCAGGGGGCTGGTTCAGGGCCCACAGGGGCAGGAGTTGACTGCTGCCAGGAGCAGCAAATTTGCTCCCACTTCCCCACACATGTAGACACCTGCCTGGGCTAGGTTTACTCTAAAGCAGGAACTGCCTGCTGCCAGGGCAGGGGGACATTGTCCCTGCCCATGCTCTGGTGGTAGAGCCTGCCCTGGCTGCAGGCAGCTCCTGGGAGCAGGGAGCCATCTCCCAACCCCTGCTGCCTGGCTAACCGAGAGCAGGTTTGCTCCCAATCAGTCATCTTCATGTGCCATACTGTGCAGTAATTATTCCTGAGTAAATTTGCTACTTGGATTTACAGGTAGCAAATTTACTTGGGATTAGAGCAAATTACTGTGCAGTAAGTGTCTGCATGTATAGATAATGATGCTTACTGCACAGTAATTTGCTCTAATCTCAAGTAAAGCATCCCGTGTAGATGCGCCCACTGAGTCGTGGGTTCCTTTAGTCAACAGAACTGTAGCTCGATTTTCATGGCGCTGTGGTACCCTTCAGTGACCGTGTCAAAGTCCGTACCAAAGGGTAGTCTGTTTCTTTGATATTTCATATAAAAGCAGGTTTTTTAACATTGTGAGATCAACTTTATACATTGTAAAAAAGCCATAATGGCACAGCGTCATTGTTTAGCCATCTATTTTACAATTGTGGCTAGTGCTATTTCATGCACAGTATGGATGGGGCATAGGGCTGTTGACATTTTCCCCACTTTTCTAGGCACCCAAGTGCAGTAGAAGCAGGCTGCTGGGTCTCCATAGTAACTGAGTGGCCTACAGCTTTTTGCAAGTCTCTTTACTTTACAAAGCTGGAATTACATGCTGCTCTACTCAAAAGCTTTCTAGTGGGATTTGTTCACTTCAAGCCTTGCAAGCAATTAATAAGCGGCATAGCTTATGAAGCAGTTAATAGGCACTCAAGGTGTTGATTGCATCTCTGTTCTAAGTATTTTCTTATCTTCCTCCATAATCATTGTAGGGACATGGGACTGGGGGGCCCCTTGGTCCAACAGTTCATTGTCTGCCCTCTCGTTGTACACGGCTCATTTTCACTAAAGACCTCGTTGAGTTTGTAACTAAATATAAAATGGCTGACCCCACACCCCATATGGCTGAGAGGCTGTGCAATGGTGTCTGAAGGTGGTTACATCCCTAACTTCAATTCTTTTAGCTTCGGTTGTAAAAGCTCATGCTTTTTTTTTTGGAGGTCCCCAGGTTAACGCCCGGTATGTCACCCAACATAGTGGCCTTTCCATGCACCAGAAGAATAAGGAGACATATGGTGCCTTTAGGTCTCCTGTACCGAAGTCAAGGGTTTATCTGAGCCTAGCAGCCTAATGAGCTGCCATAACTATGGCACATTAGGGCATGTGTAGTTGAAACGGGGGGCCCTAAATTGAAGTGGTGGGTCTTAAAAAAACACTGCTTCAATTTAGGGCTGATTAAACCCCTGTGTCATGCACACACCTTACCTGCCTCTCTGGTGGGGAGGGGAGGGTGAGCTGCCAGTGGGCAGAGCAGTTCCTGGGCTGCAAGGGGTGGGGGAGGGCTAGTGCTTTCCTCCATGGCAGTGGTGGCACCCCTCCCACAGGCACCTGCCCACAGGCACCCTGCTCAGGCAGTCCCAGGGGGCACCGCAGCCATGGAGTGAAGCACCAGGCCCCCATGCAGCTCAGGCAGGCAGGCTCCACTGTGCGGGGTGGGGGAAGATCAGGCTTGCTGCTTTTCTTGGGTAGAGCCTGCCTTCCCAGGCTGCTGCCAGGCTGCCTGCAGGGCTTCCTGCAGAGCTGTGGAGCTGCACAGAGCCCAGTGCTTTGCTCCTCAGCTGTAGGGGCAGTTTGCTGCACGCCAAGTCATTTAAGGCGCATTATGCTGCCAAATTTCCTACAGCCGCTGGAATTAATGCACAATACACTGTCGAGGCGCGCAAACACCAACACCATTAAAGCAGTGCAAAAGCATTTAGCCCACTTTAAAATGTTGTGCACACATGCCTCTTGTTTCATCTACACATAGCCTTAGATTCTGTAGCCAACAGTATAGAAGGGACTAGGGCAGACTCAGCATGAGTCCTGAGGGAAAGGCTCAGACAAACATCTCTGCAGCTATTTCAAGACACTTTCACCACTCTGCCACTTCACCCTATACACTACTGTGTGAGCCCCTGGAGCTACTGTTCTCCTTCCCATGCAGGTTGGCAGAGAAAGAGGTCATCTGTGCCAGGCAAAAGCCTGTCAGATTTTTCCTACGGAGTAAAAGTCTTTGGAGTCAGAAGCTAGTCCCACGTGGTGTTCTGGGAGTATGTGGCCACTTCCTTAGGGCTCATGACAGGGCCCACAATCAAGCTCAAAGACAGGATAGTCCTGATACTCCTGGGATCTATCTTGGCTGTGATTTTTTTCAGTCACTGCAAGCAATTCCCGTGTCTGTGCAGAAGAGAATTTGTGAAAGTCAACACAAGAAAAATGGGGAAGTCGAATGCATTGTGATACCATGCCTAATCACATGTGTGTGTGGGTGTCTGTCTGTCTGTATCTGTGGTTGGGCCTGTGTCTGCAACTGCATCGGTGTTTGTGTCTGTGCCTGCAGCGTTTGACCAGATAATACCAACTGTCAGGGAACACATCCTAGGACACGGTCCCAGACCTCGGGAACTGGAACTGGGCTATGTACTCCTGGTTCCAGGTAGCCTTGCCACTTTAGGGCAGTGCTGTGTGATGGCTAATTATCTCTCCTGACAGGACAAGCAAATCAGCCCAGGAGATGCAGCATGATGCAGGCTAGCATGGGGCATGGGGGGCTGGGGAATGGGGATGGTGAAGGGGGAGCAATTTTTCTAAATCTGGACAAAAATCTCTTTTCAAAAACTCTTCAGGGGCCCTGAGACACAGTTCCCAAACCTGAGATCTGCCAGAAAGTTAAGGACAGTAAGTGTTCAGTAGTCCTCTGTCGGAGAGACGTCCTACTGTGTCTGCTTAGCCAGATTAGCCAGTTCCAGTAAACTGTGTCATGTGAAATACGCTTACAGCCCTCTCCGACACTATTATCTAGGGGTAAGTGAACTAGTTATTCAGATTTCACCAGAATGCTCCGTTAGAATTGCAGTTTGGTTGCAGGCCAATGCAGTTGACATATTGCGGCAGGAAAAAAACAACCTATGTTCAGAATCAAGTTAATTATCACCCTGTTAATGGACTTGTTCTAACCTGGATGTGTCCCATGCAGTTCTGTTCAATGTGAAGAGGAAGTTAGGCAAGGAATCCATGTCAGCCAGGTCATGTAGACAAGACTGGCAAAACAGAGAGCAAGCCTTTTTAAGGCATATGGAAACATTTTGGTGGTTCAGACGTCCAGTTTTCAAATTGTATTTCACCATGACTCATAGTCTTGAAGGAAGCTGGGCAGTATTTCAGCTTTCCTGCCCCGGGTGTATAAACAGAGCTATGCAGTGAATAATGTGCATGTGAAGACTCTCACAGTGCAGACAGCTTGGACCTGAACTCTTTGGACTTTAAAAGCTATTAATGATACACTGACCACACTAGAGGGCTAGACAGAAAATCCCACTAAGTGAAGTGACCGCTGATGCTACCCATGTGTAATGCCGCTGTCATGATGCTCTCATTGCTGGATTTGTTTTTGATGCAGTGCTTTCAAGCACTCACAGCTGTACCTCCAATCCTGTTGAGTGGCCCTGTTTAGCCTCTGTCAGTGGATCAGGAATTCATGAAGATACTTTTTATCTCTTTGGTCCTTTTTATCAAGTACATCTTGTCCTCTAGCAGGTTATTGTGAAAGCATGTCATGTTACAGCTCTCTAGCCAAAAAACCACTGGCAAATGTGCAGGGAACAATGGGGTGTATGAGGAAGAGATTTGATGTAGTGTTTCTTTGGGATGGTGAGCACCAAGCAAGTGTGTCTCCTGGGTCTGGGGGGACACCCAGGGTCCCCCCATGGCTGATTGTCAAGCTGGGGGGGGCAAAGGGGGCCCCAACTTCCAGGTTCACCACCAAGCACACAGGGGGTCCCCCATGCTCCTGTTCATCTCAGCGTTCACGATCTGCGCCTGGTACCTCGAGGTATCTAGAAAAAACATTTAAAGCTGTCTATGGCTGAATTGCTGATTTTCCAAATCAGCATCTAATCTTCAGTTGTCCAAATCGAATCAGGGAAGAGTGATCCGAATCAGCAAATCAAATCACTGTCCCCAATTCAGGCCGAATCCAAATTGAATATGGTACGTTTCGCACACCCCTACTAGAAAGTCAGTAGTGGCTGGATGTGATGCTAGCTACAAGTCCCCTGTGTGCCATTGGCTAAAAAATTCATGTTCCTTACTCAAAATAGCCAAGTGAGCTATTAAGTTCAATAAGACCTTCCATAAGTCTGTGCTCAGCCTTTAAGCAAAAAACATTTACCAGAAGTTACAAACAGGTAGCCCTGGAGGTACATGCTCTACCCTTTTCATTGTAATTTGAGGGAGATGGCCACCTTGCTCAACCCCACAGATTGCTCCAAAGACCTCAAAAATTGACAATGCAAGTGTCTACAGACAAACTCTTTAGTTCAGCACTGTAACAGACTCCTTTCCTCTCTGTATTGGACATTGGATGGAAGTGATTTAACATCCACTGACCCTGTCTGGGGGAATACATGGGTACTAAGGACATGGGATGTTTATTAACAGTATCAGGGGATAACTAGGTCCAAGGACAATTTCTGATCTGTATTTCCTTACTAGTGCCATAAAAAAGTGGAAACAACAGGGTTGACAGAGTGCTTTTGACCCTGTGTCCTCTACTTGCAGTTAATTGCAGCTTTCATTCACTATGGTGGTAAAAACACTTTAGCCCTACTGACACTACTTCTTAGACTAATGATGTTGTTTACCATTAGATAGACACTGAATTTTCCTGGAGAGAGAAGAAAAATGAGGTGTCAGGGGGGAGGGAGTTCGGCTTAGGCCTAATTGCTAGGGGTAAGATGACTTTGATGGAGTGTCGTATTATAAAATGATTGTTCCATAACTGTAGTCTAACCTGCAGTAGCCTTGCCTATGGTATGCGGTTTAGCCAAATTACTGAACTCTGCTCCTGCTTCTACTAAGATTGCCCAACATTTTTTTAAATACCTAGGTATTACATGATCTGACTGTATTCACCTTTGAACCAAACCGTTATGCAAGCTCTGGCACAACTTTCAGAACAATGTTTTAATTGCATAAAGGCCATAAGGGGACTTTGCCTAATGCAGCTTCTGAATATATATAAATAAATAATCATCCATCTACTTTGAGCAGGGAAACCATGTTACCACCAGGATGGATACAGCCATATTGAAAACCAGGTGTCAAAAAGAGTTTTGAACCCAGTGGTACCTACCATAGTCTAAGCCATACATTGGCCAAAGAATTACCATTTGTGTTCAGATGACATTCTTGACAGATGCTGCATACAGCTCTGGTGTCACTAATATTTTGGGCACTTTTACGTGTGCTCCGAGAGACGTTCTAATTGAAGCGCTGCGCCATCTCGTGTATCGGTGTCCCCATGCTTCCAAATGGTGGCAGGAGCGCTTGAACTTAAGCTTGTTTGATGAGCTTTAGTTCAAGCACGCTGGCCACCCTTTGGAAGCATGGGGACACTGATACACGAGACGCAGGAGGCTACTGAAGTGCCGTAATTGCCACACTCCAACAGACTCAATTAATTGAGTCAACTCTGATGCGCTGTAATTGCAGCATGTCAGAGCAGCCTCCTCACTTGTGTACAGGCACCTTGTATGCTTAACTTAAGATCTTATGATTTAAAAGACGATTGGCTCTTTCTGAACAGAGAGCCATAAATGAAGGGCCTGCTCTATTAAGACCTATATTATCTACAATCTGTTACTTTTTAATGTCTCCATAGTCGTCTAGGAAACAAGTTCTTCTGCAGTTTATAAGGGAACTGTCCCGCCTATTAATTATTCTTTTTTTGGGAATCCTTATTTTCAGTCTTTTGACCCAACTGTAACTCAGCTGAAAGTACACCAGGTAGACATTGATCCCCATGTTTTTAGGCTCCAAAAGGTCTGAAGATGTGGAAGCGCTGTGCATAGGAAAAGGGGAATTCTGGATCCTGGGTCATGCCTCCAAGGACATGGTGGTGGGGGTGGTTAAGACTTCTTGCTAACTTGCCAGACTGCAAACTATACTAATGCCAAAGGCTACCTCTGGTCACCCTGGCTACCTGGTTATTTGGGCTGGGAAAGCAAAGTGGGGTAGATTAAACTAGCCACAGCACTTCTCTGTATGCTCTTGGCTACCATAACTGGTGTGCTTTAACCGTGCAAACCTGATGAGCTCTCAGATTCAGGTAGGCATTTGGCCAGCTCAAGTAGGCAGTTGACTGACACTTCTGCTGCTCTCTCTGTGGGAGACTGTCAGCAACAGTGATGTGAGGAGTGATCTCTGAGGCTGAAAGTCCTGCAGTCTCCAGTAGAACCAAATCAGGTTTGGCCTCAAGGATTTAGCTTGAGACCAAAGGTTAGAAAAGCAGCCAAGGTGGGCAAGGGGCAGTCTGTTGTCTGACAGTTCTTTGTGAAAAGGCAGTCAGTTACTGGTTAATATTTCACCAGCTTCTGAAGTACAGTAATTGTTTGAAACAGCTGCCTAGGACGCAATGTAAAAGCAGCCTTTTTCTAGTTAGTGCAGTGACCCAGGGCAGAAGGGTGGGGTGGGGTTCCTCTTCCAAATGCAGAGACTTTATACAGCAAAGTTAAAGAGGCTAACACATGGGGAGGGGCAGGGGGAATGAAAGAGACTGACCTAGAGGTGTTGAAAACATCATAGAGAGGTTTATTTGTGGGCACAGTGCAGGCTGTTGGAGCTACAGCTCTGGGAAGTCATTAACTGGACTGTTCAAACAGGAAGTTCCTTGCCCTGCAGCTGGCATCATTGCCTGAGTTTGCAGATCATGCCTGGTGTATTGTCAAAGAAGGAGACAGGAACCTCCCACTATACCATCTGGCAATTGCCCCTATGATGAAGAATTCTTAAATATCCTCTGGTACTTTGGGTCGTTTAGATTAAATAATTTAATGGTGGGGCATCTCTAACATGGTGGTGGCCACCCTTTGGCACAAATGCCTCAAGTGCCATGGGTAGCCTCTGTTTGTGGCATGCAACAGGTAAGGGAGCACAGCAGCAGACAGTTCAGGGAGCAGAAGACAAAGCAGGAGATTGGGCAAAGAGCACAAAGGAGAGAACAGAAAGCAGAGCAAGAGATTGGGCAGAGGGAGGGGAACAGAGTGGCGCTCAGAGAGGGTGCAGGGCTAATTTGTGGCACACCTGCCAAAGAGGTAGACCCCTACTGTGCAGATAGATCTTCCAGGATCTCAGGAGCTTTCCAGTTATTCAGCCTAGATTTTTCTTTCTCCAATTTCACCTGTCTTTCTGTTTGTTCCTGCCCATCATTTCTGTAGCATGTAAGCCCAAACTATTTTTCATCCTCCTTGCCATCTATTCCATTCCCATAATAGCACATAGGTGTCTTCATTTCTGCCCAATCCTTAGTGATCTTTTAGTTCAACCAAGTTCTATGTCTGACACCAAATGAATACAGTTGGCTTCATCAGAGAGGGTGAGGAAGGAGTTACTTTTTAACTGCAGAAAAAGAAAAGGGTGGATACTGAGATAGAAAGGCTTCAATTTTCCAGCAGGGGCAAAATCTCTAACCACATTATTGCTCTCAGGGGTGAGGGGGAGTATCTGAGCTTGTATTGATTCCCAGGTGGCAATCTATGTGCCAAGCAACATCATTCAAAAAGCTGACAGAAAATTAAATTAAATTCAGGAGATTTACTATTAATCCCCAATGTCCACAAAAATATGTCTCTACCTTGAAAATGCCTTGCCTCCCACAGCTGTATTATTAATTATACACCCCAAAAAAGAACCTGTGTGATACTTCAGGGCAGTGATATTCTCTAGCCATCAGCATTATGGCTCTTCACTTTCTCTCTCATAATTACCAAAGAGTCCCTGAAATTCTTGTGATTTATTGCATTAAACCTGACAGGACCATTCAAGAAACTACTGAAGTCGAAGAATACAGGTACTGGCTTCTTAAGCTTTCATTCTGAATCAGTGTCTCCATTCTCTTGAACTGTGGCCATCCATTTCTCTTCTTTAAATGTCTTCCTATATGTTGATATCCTTTCAGACATGGAGGCAGCCAAACTGAAAGTTTTGAGTCTGGTTCACCACTATGTTACTCTAGGTCCTTACCATAGAATCCCATTGATTTGTAGATGTAAAACTGGACTAGCACAGTGACAAAATGGGCCCTGCATCTAGGAATACAGGAGACATCATCAAAAAGGAAAAGCAGGAAAACCACAATAGAAGCACTAGTTTAAAAATGACATTTCTCCCACTTTCCTGAAACAAATCTTAGTTTTGCAGCAGTCTTCAAAGACACACGTTCCTCAGACAATCCACAGCCAAGGAGTTGGCCAACTGGATGGCTATTCAAAACAGTACTTTATCACCAAGTTTTCCAGATGTTTGCACAGCCTCTTTGATCTGTGTAATGGTCCAACTGTCATGTACAAAATGCTAAACATTCATTCTCAAAGTAAAGCTTATTAAAAATGTTCTATGAAGTATGGGACAAGACAATTTGAAGGAGTTGATGGATATAAGCAAATGGTCATTAGAAATAAATGAACAGGAGAAATGATTATTTCAGTACTTTGCTGACCAGAAGATACCCAGAAGAAACTTTAAATATCTATAAGTAACTTACTGTATCTTACATTGATGTTGAATTATATTTTATCTTCTTATCATGTTCTTCTTATGGCCAGTATAAGATAGAGACTTATCTTGTTAACTACCATGTTGAAAAACATGTTGAATAATATTGCTTTAGCATGACTCTACTTGGACCAGTGATTATGTAACAATGGCACCTTCTTACTCCATAGACCTATTATTTAATAAGAGCATTCAGAGCTGGGAGCAAAATATTTTTACTTCTTTTTTAATCCTGTTGGTACTTAGAGCCAACACAGCAAAGAAAAAATAATCTAAACCGGGGTGGGCAGTTATTTCAGCTGAAGGGCCACTTAACGAGTTTTGGTGAACTGTTGAGGACTGCAAGAGTAGCCCCACACCTTGACAGGCGCTCCACCCCTGGATGCCATCTTGGAACCAGAAGTCCCACCCTTGACCCCTGACCTTTGACACCAGAAGTCCCTCCTCTTGCCCCTGGAAGTACTCCTTTTAGAGAGGATGTTTGCCATCTTGGAACTGGAAAAAACAAAAACTGTATACGAGAAAGTAAATATCTACAATAACATATTTTAATTTTATTTCAAAAAATATTTTGTCCTGATTTATGCGTGTTTGCATCGTGTAATTGCATAAGAGTTCAAAATGAAGTCTTACTCTTGTATATTGTCGGGGGGAGGGGTATGAAGTGGGGTATGGGTGGATGGATATGGGGTTTGTGGGGGACTGTGTGTGTATGTGTGTGTGTATGTGGGGTGTGGGGGAGGGTGTAGGTATGTGGGTATTGTAGAGGAGTTAAGTGTGGGGGTGCATATGGGTGGGTATGGGGTTAGTGGGGGGAAGTGGGTGTGTGTATGTAGGGTGTGGGGGAAGGTTGGGGGTATGTGTGGATGTGGGGGGTGGGTAGGTAAGGGGATTTTGGGGGGTGTTTTGGGGATCTGTGGGTGGGCATGGGGTTTGTGGGGGATGTCAGTGTGTGGGGTGTGGGGTGTGTGGTGGGGAAGGTAGCTATGGGGTGTATGTGGGGTCTGCATGGGGGGAAAAGTCTGTATGGTGGGAGGGGTGTGTGGGGCCTCCCTATAAACATGTCCCACATTGCACACAGCCCCTGCCACCAGCAGAAACAGAAGGTGGAGACCCCCAGTGGCTCATGGTCCCAGCAAAATCCAGAACTGTGGCCACGGCTCTGGCTCCATCACAGGGGGCTCACATGCCTGAGCCCCAGGCCACCCGGGGGAGCCCCATGTAATGAAGGCAGTGGAGCATTTCACAGGACTCGGCTGGGGTGGCAGGGGGAAGGGCGGCGCTGGCCCAGCTGCACAGCATGGAGCTTTGCATGGTTCCCCATGATCTGGGCGTAGCAGTGAGCAGGGCTGGGCTTCTGGCTCCATCACACAGGGCTTCTCCCAGAAGCGTGCAGCTCAGGTGGAGAACCCAGGAACTGCGTGTGAGCCCTGTATGATGCAACTAGATGGACCCACCACCCCCGATGGCCCAGGCTCCATACTTCTGCCACTACACCCTAGATTTCTGCCAGCCCCTGCCCCAGGACACCAGCATGGGCCCTGCACTCCCACTCAGCTGCCACTTCACTCACACCCACCACCACCACTGCCACTACCCCTCACCTGCCCCACTGCCACTGCTGCCACCACCACTCCCATCCCCTACCACCACCACCACCACCACCACTCACCGCCACTGCCACCTTCCCCTGATGCTTCCCTACCTTCCCACCTGCTCACCGCTCTCCCCTCTCCTCCCTTCGCCTGCCCACCCACCTGTCACCACTGCCACTTCTCCCCCACCACCTGCCACCACCACTGACACTACTTCCCCTGCCCGCCACTGCTGCCCTTAACTTCCCTGCCACAGCTTCCCTACCTGTGGGGTCAGGGCCATACTGCAGGTGAGGGTGGGAGTACACACTGCCCCTGCAGGAGTAAGCAGAGCTTAGCCCCATGCAAGCACAGCAGAGGCAGTCCAGGGCTGGGCTGGATGCAGTGAATTGGGAGGCACCCACCCACAGGCCAGATGAATCACCGGATGCAGCCCACAGGCCACATTTTACCTGCCCCAATCTAGGCTCTGCTTTTTCGTGTTCACCTTCAGATGAGCTGTTTCATTCCAATTACAGGGTCAGTCAGTTATGTCTGTGCAAGGGGTTAGTACAGGGCTAATCAAGGAATGGTTGGAAAACAAGGGGCTGGCACAGATATAGGAACAGCTTTTGAAAACAAGGGGGCTGACGAAAGTACAAATGAGGGCGGCATCTTTGTTACTGGCTGTATTGTGAGAGAAGGAAATAACCCGTATTCACTGTCAGAACCTGTTTGTGTTCAAACTGTTAGCAAAAATGACCTTTTACTGTTAAATTGATTGTACTTGATATGGAAATCCCTGAAAGACCATACACATGGGCTATCACAATTCATTTTATAGTCAGTTTCATAATAAAACCGTACGTGTAGACACCCAGACAAGTACATGGACATTTGCTTTTCCCCTGAGTGGTGCCAAGTGCTCTCAATAACCTCTGCAAGTTAATAGACATTGATGACCCTCAGTATCTGGCAGATAAAACCTGTTTCCTCATGACTATAAAGTCTAAGAGGTTCTTTGGTCTGTCCTGGGAAATAACTGTATGTTGGTGGTTGGATTTTGTCTCAGTGTAATTAGTCCACAGATGCAAACATTAAAACTTTCAATAAAATAAAAAATTAACAGAGAAACGAAGCAAAAACCTTCTACCCAAGGGACTGTGAGAGCATTTTTTGGACCACAGATATTAATACCTTCTTTTCTTTCCCCTCCTGTGCCTACCTTTCTCGCAATCTGTTTGCACTGAATAGCGATAGATTCTTCTACCTCTGCTCAGTACAGTGATTAGTGCCAGTGCTGATTTCCTCTGATATCAATGGGAATACTCTCAGCACCTCTGAAAATCAGAGCTTGAAATCTTGTTGAGGCAACTGACATTTGAAAATGTTTTTTGGCCGTAGTTCCTTGTTCATGACTATGCGACAAGCGAATCTTTGGCAGAACCAGAAGCTGAACTTCCTAACTCCAAATGTATTGCCCTAGACCACACCGCTGCCATGGTAATGAGCCGCTAACCGTTGAGATCAGCACCTGATAAGAGTGCATCATATCTTTCACGGCCCTGTGCACCTTCCTGCTTCACAAACTTTAAAAGGATACAAATAACTAAGAACAAATGGCACAAGTATGTCTTCACAGTTGTCTGCAAACAACCACAATGAAGATGACTGAAATAGTAATGTTGGGTTTATTGATTTTGTTTCTTTATCAGAAACATGCAAACATTTCTTCTTTGACCCTAAATCAGCTGGGTGGCTGCAACATTCATTTGTAAAAGAAAAGAAAAGAAGAGAAAAACAGCTAGTAATAACTCGCCACATGAAACAATGTGCTCTTTTCATACCAATGGAGGGATCTAGCTGAGACATGTTTCTACTTCCTTTTGAAACAAGTATCAAAGAAAAAAAATACTTGGCAAATGAAAAGCAAGTTCCTGCCTGTTTATGACAAAGAGGCTGAATGCTAATAAACACTGTCAGATATAAAAAAGAAATACAGGTAAGTACAAAACGAAGCACCACTTTCCACAGCAGTCTCCCAGCAAACCACCTTTAATCCATCACAGCATGAAATCTGACTGAACTGATGAAGTCTCTCTGAATCCTAATTCATATAAATTGAATTATGCTCCAATGGGAAAATATCTGGGGGAAGGTCACTAAAAATGCTAGCTGTCAGAGTGCAGACTTCCCAAGATTTAGAAATGGTCGAATCTGCATAATGCCTTTCAGGCTGAAATATTGATTTGTTTGAAGACACTTGGAAAAGAAACAGATATGATGTTTAGGTAATTTAAATCATGATAAAACTTAGATCATTGTGGGTCGTATAGCACTGTATGTTTCAGGTAATGTCGTATAGCACTGTGGTTTCAGGTAATGTTTTCTCTTTGGATTTTCAGTTCATCCTGACACCAGATTTTCACTAATGAGAGTCTTCTTTCTAAAGCATCTGCTAAGTGATACAAAGCCCATGTGCTTTTATAGTGGTGTCCATATCTATGACTCAGAATAGCATTGATTACTTTTTTCCACCTCTTTAATAGTTACACCTGATAACACAGACAGGATTGCACTGAGAGGAAACTATGACCTCTCTGAGGGGTCAAAAAACCGAAGACGAGTAAAAAAGAACCCCAAATATACGTTGTAAAATGTCACTTTTTCCTTTGCTGATTTCATTATGTGGAGAAAGGGAGTCACCTGTGATTTTTAATGCTTAGGGCCCTTAGTAGTGTCTGATACTTTGTACTAGGAAATATCCAGGATATACTTACTAGAGAAAAGGCACATCTACACGTCACTCTATGTCATAGTAGTGACACACTGCAACACCATACAGTGCACTGCAGTGACATAGCGATCATGTGGGTCTACGCACGATCAGCAGCTACATCACCATACTGGCACGCTCCCCTGTTTCAGCACGACACTATGGCAACGTCGCAGCAAAATCTAACTGTGCACCGTGCACACAGCACAGTACAGGCAGTCACTGCACCATGCTTTAGTACTTCCAGCAGGAACCTCGCTGTACGGCAACCTGTAGATGCGCCTTAACTACTCGGCTAAGTTTCCGAAGAGCTCAGCTCATTGGAAACTGGATGCAATTAGAAAGGAATTATGTCCTTCTCCTGCTGATGGATATGCTCTGCATTTTTCAATAGTGTGTTGCAGAAAGGAAATTTAGTGATCTTTCCAAAGACGAGCAGCCTGCTGAAGACACAGGTAGGAGATGGGGGTAGAGAGGACATCTGAAGAATTTACAAGGAGGATACCAGTAGGAAACACAGACCCATGGGTTGCTGAGTAAGATGGGATAGCTCCTTAGGTATGAGAAACATCTGCATGGGGGAAAACTTTGATGGATTTCCCTGATGTTCTTCAAGAGAGATTTGGCAGACTCTTTCACACAAGCCCAAGGAACATAGCAAAGCTGCAGTTACAATAGTGTTGTGCCTCAGCAGCTGGATCCCACCAGTCACTTTCTTATTTGAGTGCCATGTCAACATCTGTGGAAAGAAAAAAACTCTTCCGTGCTGTGAACAAATGATCCGGACTTTTATTGTAGTTTTGCCATTAAACTCACATTTGCACAAACAGCTTAAGGTCCTAATAGTACAAAGCAAAGCCAGCCCTACAGCAGAGGCATAGCAGAGCTCCGATTGTGGCCTCAAATGTCTCTGAGTTGTGACTTCATAGTAATTGCATTCACATGTTCTGGAGAATCAGATGATTACCCCCTCTGTTCCCAGAGATGGATCTCCAGATAAGCAACAATGGTTCCTTGTTTAGGCCCAGATTTGGGGTTTATGTTGCTTGGTGCAAAGCAAAACAGGAGGAGCCTGAAGCAAGATTCCATGACCAACCCGCTCCAGCTGAGGGGGTGGCGGAGAAATGGGAGCAACAGCAGAAAATATTTGTCATTTGGGAAACAGAACTAACTTTTAGTAGCTGGAGAAAGGGGCTAAATGCTCTAGTAATTACAGTGGCAGGGTTTTCAGAAGATGCTGATGTTCAGGAATTGTCCCTCGAATTCTCAATTGTAGAAACCGCAGATCTCATTAATCTGTCTTGGCAGATTGGAGAAGGTTGTACAGGCAGTGGTGTCAGAAGAAAGAAAGTGTGTGACAGACCATAGTCCAGCCCCAGTCTTTACAACCAGCAGGACCTTGCTCCAGACTTTCCCACTATGCTAAGAGTGGTACTCAGCTTTTTCCTCGCTGGGGATGCTAGAGGACTCCTTGGTTCATCTAGCTAGGGTTTTCCCCTACTTAGGAATATGGGAAAGTCAGAGCAGTTACGACCGTCTGACTCCTTGTTGCACCCATGATCCGATATTGAGAAACCCTGTGCTAACAGGGCTTAAGCCAATTCCTCTAAGGTATTTAGAGATTGACCTCTTATAGGAGTTTTGTGTTTCATGTGACACAAAAAGTTAGATCCCAATATCCCTTGTAAATTGGGAGCTTGGACAGATCTAGACCTGGATATCAATGATGGCTCCTCTTTTGGGTGAAACTGAATTTCTGAATCTGATCACTGGAAAAGGTCAGTTATAAATCTACACTTAGACCTGGACATGGTGTTAATGGGAGATGCATTGCTTTATTACCCAGGCTCAATTATGCCACGCTTCCCCACCCCCTGCCAGTACAAAAAATGTGTTTTTAAAAACCTTGCTCTTATTTATATGAAAGAAGCTTTGTTGACTGCATGTTGCAAGAGGTCATGGGGCAATGACCTAAAGCAAATCAGTGAACTAAGAAATCAAGCTATAATAATCTTGTCTTTTCTTAAGAAGGCAAGGGTGGGACACAGCGTATATTAATTGCACACAACTTCTAATTAGTTTTGCTTGTTTTCTTCCTTCATCTAAAGAAACTTTGCAGAAAAGTTTCCATTGGTATTTGCATTTTCTCACTTACATGGCTCCTGCCCCCGACAACAACATCATCTACTTTAAAAGTACTTTGATCCTCTCCCAGCACATTTAACAGTATTGAGAAGTATAATGGTCAATGGGGTTGATTCAGGCCAAAACTTTCCTGTCAGGCCCTTGACTTGGGGTTCTCAGGCTTCAAGGTCCATTGTGCTGCCCTAGTTCCCTGCCTGCCATAAACCTTTGAGCTATGCCTGCGTTTGCAGTTTTAGCAGGGAATAAGACTAAACTATAGGCAAAAAAAATCTTTACCTACATGGAGGATAATATGGAACACCTGATGTGGGCATTTATGGAGCGAAATAGGGAGATAATGGGTAGAGGTTCCTTATTAACTAAGGCATGGGAGAACGTGCTGTTTGTGGAGGCCAGAACATTACTTGAAGTGGGAGGATGTCACAGGGCTCTAAGTCACCCCATCCGACCTCAGGTGGCAATGAGCCTAGCCCGCTAAATGCTGTCACCGTACTGTTGGAAGCCTCTGTGATCTCTACATTTGGAAACATTGGCTGCGTTCACCCTTTATAAAACCTTGGTATGGGTGATCCTCCCATTGGGAAATAGATGATTACCAGCGGGGAAAAAATAAATAAATGAGGAAAGCTAACAAGGGAAACAGGTCAGACAAATCCATTGCACAATGCTATGGAAAAATGAAGCAGAGAGCCGCCTCTTCAGGTAGCAAGTAGTAGAATCAAAAGCACTCAAGGCTGAGATGAGATTTTCCCCATCCATGTGTTTTTACAGCTGTGGTTAATGTGTGACTAATGCTTACTGTGGAGTAACCACACAACCACTCCTTAGAGCTGAATACAGCTGTACTTTGTTAGCGGGAGGCTTGTTTAAACGTAGAAAGGGTGTCATAAAAAAATCAAATTGAAACCAACTACACTTTACACAAACTCCGTGTTAGTGTGTGCACTGCCCCAGATTGTAGGAATAAACCAGTGCAACTAGCTTTCAGCTCCTGCTTTAAAATAACTGTAAGACCAGTCACCTGACACGAACGGTAAACAGTCCAAAGGCTCCTTTTTATAAGCAGCTGCCATCAAATATTAACAGCAAGATTTCAAAAGTAAGAGCAGGCTTGACTAAAGTCTCCACCAGCTGTACGCAAATTGATGTTTTCTCCAGTGCAGTAATAATGATAATAAAAATCCCTTACACATTCAGAAGTCCAGAAAAGAATAATTAAGGTCACACAAGTGATCTTATCTCTCACTCGCTCGCCCCTCTGGTATCACTCTTGTGAACAATTACAAATTCCAAAGAAACCTTAATCATCTCTTCTATACCATTAGGAGATTAACATTCATGTACCGTCCTCTTTGGCCACTCATGAAGTGAATGTTTATGGCAACCAGATAAGATTAGCTCAGACTTTCTTACTGCCACCAAGGCGGCTTTTCCTGTGCTCAAATCCTGTGGTGACGAGGTCATAAACGGTTAGATCGGGTGTGACTTTAGCTGTGCTTTTGCAAACTGTATTAATATGTATATTATAATATAAATAAATACACATATTTGTAATGTACGACCTCAGATTGGAATTTCTAGGCTTTGCAAAGTTGATAGCTGTTTTCAGGAAATCACAACATTGTCACAAGATGTTTCTTGACTGAAATTCCTTCAGCCTGAATTCCAAGTTCAAGTCATTGTTTTGCGCGTGTTTTTATAGCTTTCCAAATGTTGTGCGAACTGCTCAGTGGCAGGAATCCCTGCAAGACTTGTAATGCTGCAAGCACTAGTACTGGGTAAGCGGGTTGGACCTCATCTTTCCAGAATGACTTCCGCAGGTGACTTAATCTTTCCTATTCTCTGTATCAAGCTCCTGGGACGCATCTACACTTGGGTGACTGGTTCCACCTTAGTCGGGGCGGGCACATGCTCCCCCCAGCAACCACTCAGGAATTGGGGGGGGTTCTCCTGCGGCCAATCTCGCCAACCAGGGGTGGGGTCCCCCCACGGCTGTTCTTACCGACCGGGGAAAGGTCCCCCTGTGGCCAATTGCAAGACAGACGATTGCTGAGGGCAAATATGAGATGGCTGATCACTGCAGCCAGTCACTGCAGCTGCTTCCAGAAGTGGCTGAGGCCACTTCCGGGAGCTCAACGGCACGCCACTCCCTGGCTGGTGCTTGCAAGGGTGCACCAGTGCTTCTGCCTGCCCCCCCCTGCCCATCACCTAAGCAGCAAGCATGGTGGGTCAGGGGGTGCACGTGCACCCCATGCACCTCCTACATGTCACCACTGCATCTACATATGCATAATCATGTGGTGCAATATGCACTGGACTTTTTTGCTCCCAGGCACACATATAAACATGTGCCTATGAGCACAGCATGTTGAGGTAGGTTGGAGCAGCCCTGGCCAGCAGTGGGTCGGGGTGTCCCCAAGGCTGCTCCAACCCAGTGCAATGTGCTGCAAGGGGGGGTGGCTGGGACATGAGGGGCTAACTGGACTGGCCATCTCGCCGAAGCACCCTCATGCCCTACTGCCAAGTTTATTACTTTACTTCAGCCTGATAATCCTGCATGTGTAGACACCAAGACATTTACTGCAGAGCTAAGTAGACAACTGTAGTAAATATCTCGTGTAGATGCACCCCACATCTCGCACGTAACTTTCTTTCCATTCCTTCAAAGATGAAAAATCTACCTGTAGCCCATTTTTCTCAGTATAATGTTTCCCTACCATGGCTATATGCACCTGGGCTATTGTGCAAAGTAATTGATGTAGGTATACCGCACCTGCACACTGAGCAAAGCCTTCAGTAAGCTAACGTGTGTATTATACAGAATTCACATGCACATGCTATAGGGTGGTGTGTATGTCTTTAAGTACCAAGTCATCTCTGGTTTTGTATTTATACTTCAAATATTTAGTTGATTGCTACTTGACATCACTGTACCTCTAACACACTAATTACTTAAACTTTACAGCATGCTTTTGAAGTAAAACGGATATAATGAACAACCTACTTTTTGGTTAAAGAAAATGGTTCCTCTTACTTATTTACGGTTCTGGTTTGTCTTAACATATGTAAATGCATATGTGGGTATGCCCGAATTCAGGTTGTGGCCTGCATGTGTTATCATGGTTCATGCATCTGCTCACTTAATGTACTAGCTTACTGACTTTTTGAGAACGTCTTCCAACAAGAGGTCACTGCTGTTCTCATGTTAAAGCAAAAAAGAGGAGAAATAGAACCATTAAAGAGGGCAGAACAAACAAAAATGAGAACAATTAGAATCCTAGAAAATGAGGGTTGGAAGGGACCTCAGGAGGTCACATCTAGTCCAACCCCCTGATCAAAGCAGGACCACCCCCAGCTAGATCATCCCAATCAAGGCTTTGTCTAGCCAAGTCTTGAAAACCTCCAAGGATGGAGAGTCCACAACCTTTCTGGGTAACCTATTCCAGTGTTTTACAACCCTCCTAGTGAGAAAGTTTTTTCCTAATATCTAACCCAAACTTCTCTTGCAGCAACTTGAGCCCATTGCTCCTTATTCTGTCATCTGCCACCTCTGAGAACAGTCCAGCTCCATCCTCTTTCAAAGCACCCTTCTGGTAACCGAAGGCTGCTATTAAATACACTCAGTCTTCTCTTCTCTGGACTAAATAAACCCAGTACTCTCAGCCTCTCCTCAGAAGTTGCGTTTCCCAACCCCCTGGATATCTCTCTGAGGTCTAGTCTGATAAGGGATAGTGGGCCAAAACTGCCTTCAGCTCTCAGTGTAAGCTTTTTGAGTCCTTCCCTCTTCATTTAAATGAGATATTTTGTGGGTGGCAGACAGGACAGGAGTCTAGGAAAGGAGAAGTGGGAGATTTCTCTCAAAATGGATTTTGACCCAGGGTGCGATTAGCCCCTCTCCCAAATCTTCTAGTCAAGTCTGGTTTAAGACAGACAGGCAGACTCAAGTTATTCAGGAGCCAAGCAAAGTTAGTGTAATAGGTGATAGTGAGCATACTGTATTCTTTATATTGTAGGGGTAACATTTTCCAATTTCGCCTTCTCAGCATTAAATGGTAATCTTAGCACCCTCACACAAGAGGCTGAAGTACACCTCTTCTATATGGATAATTGTCTCATTAATTCTTCCTCCAAAAAGGAGGAACTATACAATTTGTTGAGCTAAGCTACCTAATCTGGCCCGAGTTTTGAGAGCACTTTGAACTGATCCTGCTGACATGCGACTCCATTTTGTACCCTCTCAAGATCTGTCCATCTTCCGCCAAAGAACAAGATCAGATTTCCATGCTCTCTAGACCCACGAAGACCAGCCAAACATCAGTCCCAGAACTGGAAAGACAGTTATATAGGGTCCTTTCTAACCAAGGCTCCTCTAACTTTTCCCCCAGTTGAGCCATGCCCAGAGTTTACACTATGTTACTAGGTACTAGGGGCAAATTCTACTCCCCTTCCTGAAAGAGTTATCAAACACCTTTACTTGGCCCTACAAGTCTTTTCAAGCAACTTTCTTAAACTTGAATGCAGGCCAAGAGCTGAAGAGAACCTAGAGAGTAAAAGATAATTAATTCATCCTGTAGACTTGCCATAAAAGCAGTGCTGTACTCAAAGGTTAGCTTATGCATAGCTCTATTTCAGGCAAAAGAGAATTAAAGATGTGTGCTTTCCTCTTGGAGGCGGTTCCATTTACCAGGTTGCACAAGAAAAGCAGCTTCTCAGAACAGGTCCTTGCACGTTCTGCCTATGTGCCAGTTGCATGTGGTTGGTTTTTCCATTTAGTCCAATATCCATTCTTGGGCACAGGAGCCTCCACGTCCTACAGTAGGACATGCCTGTAGTCCAAAATCCTTTCTTGGCATGTGTCTAGTCTAGCCGCTTCCTTCCTTCATTCCTCAGTGCTTGAAACTGAATGAGCACCTTTGTGAAAGGAAAAGCGTTGGTGGTAGATTGCTTAGTCAAAAGGTACAGATCTACCCTGCCTTCTAGAAGATTTAGAAAACACAGCCCTCACCTCCACTTGAGACACTATGCACTCCCCCCCCAAGCCTTACCTGTGAAATACCCTTGTGTTAGAGTCTCACTCACCTGCAGGCCCCCTTCTGCGCATTTGGGAATCTGTCCGAGAGAAAGAAAGCACTCCCCCCCGGGATGGCACTTCAGCAACTTAAGCAGCTATGATACCAGGGCCTCAGGCAACAGGGGTGCAGATAGCCTTGAGGTGGGGACCAAGGCTAAGTTCTTACCCAGTACTGCCCTTAAAACCCATCCAGAAGCTACAGCTGGTGCAGCAGCCCATGTTCTGACAAAAAGGTTAACTGCAGTGGCTTCCAATAACTTTCTGGGCTCAATTCAAGATGCTGGTTTTGACCTCCAAGGTCCTAAATACCCAAGGGACTGCCTTTATACCCTATCATGATCCCTCAGTTCAGCTGGGCAGCCTCCTGCAAATACCATCAGCAGGCCAAGTCCACTTGTCAAAAAAAAAAAAAAAATGCATAGGAGGTCATTCTTGGCTCCCTCCTGCAAGGTCCACCAGTGCCCATGTAGGTGACAAAGGGAACAACAACAAGTTACTTTTCAAAATGCCATTTATTGCATGTGTATTTTTACACAGTGTACAGATAACCAACTGAAGTATCTTCTATTAAAATTCATTTGCACCACTTAAATAACGAAGAATAGCTAGAATTAGGGAAACCAAGCATGGCAATTTAAAGCTACCAAAATATACAAAGTTTTTTTTATTCCCCCTACAAAGTGGTGATGTACAACTGAAGTTTTTAGATTCCTGTGGCTTGCAAGCATCTCTCTCATAAAGAGAAAAACAAAAACCCAAAAAACAAAAACAAAACACAAAAACAAACAAAAAACCAAGAAAGCCTGCTATCAAAACAGAATTTCTGCATTCCTATACAAAGCAAAGAGTTACAGCTGCAATTAACACCATCCAGTTGTTGCATTCACTTATAAAAAAAAGTCAGTGTAAAAAAAAAAAAAGGCAGTAATTAATATTCCAAATTTTATTTTCTTAGACAATTAAGAGCAAACTGCTAAACAGGCAATTAATGTTGTGCATAAATAAGTTTGGAATCAAACAAGTACTTTCTTGGTTTGGTTGAGAAAAATTGAAAAAAAGGCACCAGTTTTAGGCAAGTAGTAACTCAGGAATATTTTCTACTTCATTTAAGTTAAAATAATTCTTTTCCCCCCCTTGCATGTGCCAACTGTTGCCAATATTCTCCAATCACTTCCCCGGCACTATAAATATTTACATCCTAATTGTAAACATTCATCTCTTCCCTCTACCTTCACTGAGAGCAGGAAAGAACCTTATCAGCTTGGAACATAATACAAAGTCCAGATGGCAAAGCAAAAGGCAAAGATTATGCAGTATTTTAGGAAGTCAAACATTTCTTCAGCATTTATGGTTTAAACCAAGATCACTCAATTCCATTTCATGGACAAGTGTAGTTAAATGCATCCATCTATTTAGATTGTCATGACACTTCAGTGTGAAGTTCTATTGTATATTAAAACCCACTGATTTCAGGCAAAACTTTGAAACAAGCTACTTCCTTTTACATCTTTTCTACTCAAAGCAACAAGAGCTGCTTGGCTTGGAAGGTTAGCCAGGTGATACTGTAAAGATGAAGGCACGCGCTTATCCAATAACATCCTTGTACATAAGGATATTGATCTGAAGACAAATTTCCTTAAGCTGCAACAGCTGACATGTCTACAAACCGGCTGTGTTCACTGAGCTTGTGCCAGTTTAAATACATAATATACTTCCATGTTCCCTGGTCCTTGGGGATAGTGTCCCAAGACACTTGGTCTGCCCTGGTTTTCGTACCATTCATGCTATGAACAAATGCAGTAGGTATCAGGTATACTCGTGGCAGATTTAGTTGCAGTGGTCACTTATGTTCTAACAGCACACAGAGGTAGAGGCTAGAATATGGGATCAGAGTATCACATAGTGGTGCGGGATACAACAGGATCAACCCCAAGACTAGAAGGGAAGTTTGGCATCTAAAGAATGGTGGGATTAGACCATCTAATCCCAAGGAGTCATTTCTTGGTTTTAAAAATCAGCCCGGAAGGATTAAGTAGGATAAGGAAGCTCTGTTTCAGTGTAGAGCATGCAGTTTTGTCTAGTTAAACCCTCAATAAAAAGTACCAGTACGTGTACCGACTTAAGGAACTAGTTGGGGAAACTGTTAAAATGGTCTTTTCAGAAAAGTATAAATTAGACTCCTTAATTCAGTGGCAGTCAAATAAGCCTGCCCTGTCCTTTCACTCCTCCTCTTAACCAGTAGTCATCTTCTGTTTGGTGTCTTATGGCCATTAAGTGCTATACATTTTGGCAGCTAGAAAGGAGTCAAAAAACTG
>NW_017728918.1:16382880-16411669 GCF_001723895.1 Crocodylus porosus | reverse complement strand
AAAAAAAGTCAGTGTAAAAAAAAAAAAAGGCAGTAATTAATATTCCAAATTTTATTTTCTTAGACAATTAAGAGCAAACTGCTAAACAGGCAATTAATGTTGTGCATAAATAAGTTTGGAATCAAACAAGTACTTTCTTGGTTTGGTTGAGAAAAATTGAAAAAAAGGCACCAGTTTTAGGCAAGTAGTAACTCAGGAATATTTTCTACTTCATTTAAGTTAAAATAATTCTTTTCCCCCCCTTGCATGTGCCAACTGTTGCCAATATTCTCCAATCACTTCCCCGGCACTATAAATATTTACATCCTAATTGTAAACATTCATCTCTTCCCTCTACCTTCACTGAGAGCAGGAAAGAACCTTATCAGCTTGGAACATAATACAAAGTCCAGATGGCAAAGCAAAAGGCAAAGATTATGCAGTATTTTAGGAAGTCAAACATTTCTTCAGCATTTATGGTTTAAACCAAGATCACTCAATTCCATTTCATGGACAAGTGTAGTTAAATGCATCCATCTATTTAGATTGTCATGACACTTCAGTGTGAAGTTCTATTGTATATTAAAACCCACTGATTTCAGGCAAAACTTTGAAACAAGCTACTTCCTTTTACATCTTTTCTACTCAAAGCAACAAGAGCTGCTTGGCTTGGAAGGTTAGCCAGGTGATACTGTAAAGATGAAGGCACGCGCTTATCCAATAACATCCTTGTACATAAGGATATTGATCTGAAGACAAATTTCCTTAAGCTGCAACAGCTGACATGTCTACAAACCGGCTGTGTTCACTGAGCTTGTGCCAGTTTAAATACATAATATACTTCCATGTTCCCTGGTCCTTGGGGATAGTGTCCCAAGACACTTGGTCTGCCCTGGTTTTCGTACCATTCATGCTATGAACAAATGCAGTAGGTATCAGGTATACTCGTGGCAGATTTAGTTGCAGTGGTCACTTATGTTCTAACAGCACACAGAGGTAGAGGCTAGAATATGGGATCAGAGTATCACATAGTGGTGCGGGATACAACAGGATCAACCCCAAGACTAGAAGGGAAGTTTGGCATCTAAAGAATGGTGGGATTAGACCATCTAATCCCAAGGAGTCATTTCTTGGTTTTAAAAATCAGCCCGGAAGGATTAAGTAGGATAAGGAAGCTCTGTTTCAGTGTAGAGCATGCAGTTTTGTCTAGTTAAACCCTCAATAAAAAGTACCAGTACGTGTACCGACTTAAGGAACTAGTTGGGGAAACTGTTAAAATGGTCTTTTCAGAAAAGTATAAATTAGACTCCTTAATTCAGTGGCAGTCAAATAAGCCTGCCCTGTCCTTTCACTCCTCCTCTTAACCAGTAGTCATCTTCTGTTTGGTGTCTTATGGCCATTAAGTGCTATACATTTTGGCAGCTAGAAAGGAGTCAAAAAACTGAAAGGTACCAACCTTTCCTGCCAAATGCAGGCAATCATACTAGATACAGTTTTGTCAGTTAAAACATGGAAAGAAACTCTCTGTACCAGAAATCAAGCTTCGTTAGCTGTTTAGTCCTGCCATTTTTTTTTAACTGTCAAACAGTTTATATACATGCAGTTCTCCCTCATCTCTTTTCACCCAGCAGTCTTTAGTTAAACCAAAGCAAGTTTAGGAGCTTTGCAGTCCTACTTTAAAAAGATCTTTGTGCAAGAAAGCAGGATGAGATCAGTGAATCCAGATCTATTTTGTAGTTTGAATTTCCAATGGCAAGGTAGCAGGAGTTGCACCCAATGGTCATATGGCTTGAGTTTAATGCAGAAAACCAGGAGGAGGTCCATGTGCAGGGACAGAAGAGCCCAAGGGAAAAAAAAAAAAAAAAAAGGCGAATTAAATGTCCTGAATATCAGTGTTTACGCATAGAATTCTTCTTGTTTGTGTGGTTTTTGGTATCCTCCATTTGACTGCTTTGGTTCATCCAAGGAATAGCTTCCTTCGTCTTTCTTTTTCATTCTGTACAGCATAAACCCAACTAGGAATACTGCAAATAGCAGGCCTACTAATCCTCCAGCAATGACGCCTGCAGGGAAGGAGAGAGAAAAAACAAAAAAACCAAAAACACAAAAACTGTATTTAATGCCATGCTCAATACTGACATCCCATCTGCTATGCCAAAATTTCAGGGTTAAAAACTAGTATTGCATAAAGCAGTCACGGTTAGATGCGCCTCACCCCCCAGTATTCTTTAGGCACAGATCAGACCAGTTCATGCAGTGCACAAAGTAAAATGCCTTCTTTCTAGAGCTTGTCTTGTTCTCCCCTGTCCCCCCCACCCCCCAAAGAATGACACTTTTCCTGAAGTGGTGGGGCAAGTGACAGCTGCATTAATTGCTGCAGTTCCAAGAGTTTGAAGATCGCAGTTCTCAGGTTTGAAGATTGATTGGGGGGGGTGGGGGAAATCACCATTGGTGACTCATGTATGGCCTACTTGTCTAGGTGAGCCACACCCAGAGTTGCAAAAGCTGTTTGAAAGCGTTTGGCAGAGAATTTTGACCTTTAACACCTGGCTGTGAAGTCACAGCAGTGCTCTAGAGCAGGGGTGGGCAAAATACAGCCCACAAGGCCATTCTATCTGGCCCACGGTGCCCCTAAAAAAAAAAAAAAATTTAGAAAAATTAAAATTTCTGTCCTTTCCTTTCTGGCCTGGGGTTGTGTGGCTGCCCTGAGCTGGAACTGCAGGTAAGAGGAGCAGGGGGGCAGGGGACCAGCTGGTGCTGAGCGTGGGGAAAAGCAACCCCTTCCCTGCCCTATGGCCAGCACCCCACATGGCAGTCGCTTGCAGGCTGCACAGGGCTGTCCCAAGCAGGCACAGGCAGCCCCACACAGGCTGGTGGCCACGAGGCAGGGGAGGGGTTGCGCCCCCCACCTCCGCCACACTGATCAGCAGCTTGTAAGCGAGTCTGGGCCCTGTGCTGGCTCTGGGCTCGCCTGTTGGGCCCCCCCGCCCCGCTTGCCACACTGGGCAGCATTTGTTGCTGCTGCCTGCCCGGAGCTTGCGCCGCAGTAGGCTGCCACTGCCGCCTCTGGGCTGCCCCGCGGGTGAGGTCTGGGCAGGTAGCAGCAGCCAACACTACCCAGTGCACCAAGCGGGGGGCTGCAGCTGCTAAAAATCACCATGCACAGCCCTGACCGGCAAGGCCTAGAGCCAGCATGGGGCCCAGGCTGGCTGCAGAGGTGGCTTACAAGCTGGTGCTGAGTGTGGGGGGAAGGGGAAGGGAAGTAGCACCTCGCCTGCCCTGTGGCCAGTGCCCTGTGCTACAGCCACTCGCAGCCAGCTATGAGGCTGCCTGTGCCTGCTCAGAACAGCCCTGCGCACGCTGCGAGTGGCTGCAGCGTGGGCCATGAGGTGGGTTAGAGACCGTTTTTCCCCGTGCTCCATACCAACTTGTTACTTACTGCTGAGCAGGGGGTTGGGGCTGTGTGCTGCCTCCTGCCTGTACCACAGGGCTGGGGGGACACTGGGAGTGAAGAGGTGGCAGGAGTACAGAGCTAAGAGCTGGGCCAGCTCCCCCCTCTCCCTGCTGGTGCAGCCCAGCCCAACCCCACAGACCCCTGCCAGCCTTCACCCCCTCTGGGCCCCACTGGTGCTGGCCCTGGGACATTGGTCCCAAGATGGTGACGAGGAGGCGGGGCACCTGTCAAGGGGCAGGGCAACCCATGCAGCCCTTAACCGCTTGCCACAACTTGGTAAGCGGCCCTCCGCCCGAATAGCTCTAGAGCAGCGGCAGGCAGAGTTCAAGCATGTTTTACACTTTGAAGCAGAAGCTCAGAATCCAAATCGATCACGCTGCTACTAAACCAGGCGAACTGAAGCCCTCTAGTCTAGAGTATTTTTAAATACCTCCTAGGACTTCTTTCCGGTCCATTATTCCCAAGGCTCCTGCAGCTTTATTATTCATTTCAGAGTCAACATCGGTATTCCTGTCAGAGTCTACTGGTTTTTCATCATTCCTAGAGATGAAGAAGTCTCCCTGTTGAAAAATGCAACCCAGGTTAGTAATGCTTCAGATCTTTAACAGCTACTGAAGGGTCATTGTTTTACCTAGTTGTGCTAAAATTGTACTTTTAAATGCAATTTAAAAATTCATACACAATTGTTTTCCCCATCACTACACATACAATGTGCAATTCACTTTCTTTGGAGAGAAACTGAGAAGTTAGCGGAACCTGATCACTTTGGCATTAGAAGTTACAGGGAAGATATACATTTCAATATACATTCTTACCACGTCTCCAGAGCCATCCTCAGAAGTCACAATCTCTCCATCTTCATGTGCTGGACCGCTAGTCCCAAGGGTAGTGGCTGTGTGGAGAGCAGCTGTAGTGACATCTTCCTTGCTAGCAGGGTTAAAGTTGGGATCGTGCTCTTCTTTAGCAAAATCAACCACATCAAGACTATGGATGGCAGGTTCCACGGCATCAGCTGTACTTGAGACTTGCGAGGTAGTTACTTTGACAGTGGGACTAGGAGTAGCAGGATTTGTAGTTATCACTTCCTCCCATGCACCTGCACTGAAGGTGACCAGTTCATGTGTTATTTCATCCTGAACATCTACTTCTGGCTCATCTGTCACCACATCACTGCTGGAGGATGGAGCTACTACTTCCTCGTCAGCTGGGCTTCCCGCCTCATGGAGATAGTGAACAGTTGTGTGAAGTTTGTCATCATCTATGGATGAATTTGTAGATCCTACTGAAATAACTGTCTCGCTCTGTGGAGGCAATGGACCTAAGCAAACATTAGAATTTTTGTTTAATGGAGGTAGAGACCATTTGCTTCAGTAAACTACTAGCCTACACATTTCTTTTAAAAGGGGGAAAAAAAAAAAAAGTGTTACTGTAAGGATTGAATTAAACCTAAAAGCAGTTAGCTTCTCACCTTCATCCCTACCCCACCCAATCTGAAGTCACTCAGAATATGGCAGCACTCACAAAGCGCTCTACTCAGAGAACAAGGGGACTTTGTAAAGAAAAACCCACCTGCTGAAACGCAAGTTCACAAGTATTCAATTTACTCTTCAGTGGAGCGTCAAGAGTGGTCCTCTACTCATACCCCATTGTGTAGTTCTATGCAGCAGCTTTAATATTAGTTGGCAGACAGAGATCCGCTCCAGATCACCTACCTCCCCTAACCCAGCTCAGCTACCTTATTTACGTGAATCACGCACAGGTGCTTAGTTACTGCACATCCAAGACACGCAGCTCTGGAATTAGAGTTTCTGCAGTACTGCTTGGTGGGAAGCTCACTTTAGCTCTCACCTTTCTGCTTTTCCTCATGAAATAGCATGAGCCATGACAATTAAGAGTATGGGGGTGGGGGAAAGGGAGGGGAGGATGGAAAGAAACAAACCCCTTGTAGATGTCCTTATAGTAAGCAGAGGGCAAGGAACAAGTCTCAAAGATCTACAGAGAAAGCGAGGTCTTGGAATATAGGACAACTCAGCAGTAAGAAATGCACTTACCAGCACCTGAGCCAGAGAAAGCGTCATCATCTCCAGATGAGTCCAAGTCTTCAGGAGGAAGGTTCAGATTTGTAGTTTGCTTTAGAGAGAAAGACAGACCGTGTAAGTCTTCCTGAAGACTTTCTGCTTAGTGCACTGCTTTTAAGACTCCCAGCCAAACAGACTCTATGCAGGGAATCCAAGTCTATTATTAACTCTGCCCAAGATTAGCAAATATAGAAATCCCGCTTCTCCTCACTATTTGGACAACAACAGATAGCTTCTCTACGGCAACCCTGTGCTGCATCCTCCCATAGGATGTGCTTGCTTCTTTAGACCATTTTACCTAGTGGGATAAAGCTCCAGCTCTACTCTGCCCTTTTCTTTTCTTTAAAAAAAAAAAAAAGAACAAAAACTGGTATTCTGATGTTTGCGAAGCCCACATCCCTTCCTTGTTACCAGCCTCAAGCATCACCAAGTTAAAGATTTAAAGTTTGCATGCATTTAAGATTAGTAGTCAAAGGCCAGGCCTCATGGCTGCAGAGAAGCCCAAGAATGGAAACGCAGCATTCTTGCTTAGACCCCGGCCTTTAGGGCATCACAGACAATGGCAGACAATTAAAAGGGAAAACCCAACAACTGCTATGTGAAGCTTTAATGCTGCTAGGGAAAAAAAATTGGTCATTTAAAACACAGTTGAAATAGACAGGTGACCAAACAGCAGGAAACTTCTGGCTTTGTCCTACTAAACCAGGGGTAAGCAAAAAAAAAAAATGCAGCCCACAGGCTGGATGCGGCCCACCAGGCCATTCAATCCAGCCCATGGGCCCCCCCCAAATTTAGAAAATTAATAGTTTATCTGCTGCTGGCTGCCTATCATGCAGCCCTCGATGGCTTCCCAAACTCAGTAAGTGGCCCTCCACCTGAAATAATTGCCCACCCCTGTATTAAACCCTCTTGAAGTCCTAAAACAAAGTCTTCCAAAATCAAAAGGTAAGCCTCCATGTCATTAGGTGGTCTGTATCTTTAGAAGATGGGCATGTGCAGCTTGTTCTAGCAAGACCATTTCATGCATTTTAAGGCCCAAAGCCTATCCCAGAAGAAGTCTTGAGGTATAGCAGTCGTTTCCTGATGGCAGTCTGAACATTTTCTTCTGGAATCACAAGCCAGTTTAGGTTTTCGAGTCTTAAGTCTCCTCCGCTTGGGGCAGATGGAGATGGTTAACACTAGAAGTCTAGTATTTATTTTATGGTTCTCTCACATTTTGCTGTGGGTCTTTGAAGCACAAGATACAATAAGTCAGACTCTTCCTTATTCAGGAGGAACATATCCTCCAAATTAAAAGAATTAAGTTCGCTCAGGCAGCAACTCTGCACATTTCAAGGAAGGGGTTTTTTTTTTGTTTGTTTGTTGTGATTTTTGGGGGGGGGGGGGCAGGAGGAGTGGAAAACCCAACCTCAGGTTCAGTTAGGCTGCAAGACCTAGTACAGCAGTTTAAAAAAAAAAAGCTTGTGGACCATATTAGACCATCTTGTATAGGCTGCTATCCCATGCTAACAAAGAAAGGATGTTTACGAGCTGGGTGTCACTCAGCCCCAGCCTAAAAGACAGCAGAGAGCCTATAACAGTGTATAGGGAACTACTAGTGCCTATGCGGCAGCATTTTCATCACCTTTAAAACTTTCCTTAATAAACTGTCCCAAATAGGAAAAGGCAACATAGGTTAAGTTTTTACAGGGCTGTACAGCTTGCTGGGCCTACTGCGAGGGAAAAGGCATGCTCTTGGAAAGAACAAAGTGTTCCCCCTTACGTAGCTGCACTCCCAGAACGGGAGCAGTCTGTTGGGGCCCAGGAACTTGGCTTTGGCAATAGCTGAATTAGTGAGTTTACCAGATAGTATTACCTATTTACAAGGAAAGCTTCCTTCAAGCAAGGGAGCCAGGCAGGCAGAGCTCAGAGCAGCTCTTCCCCAGTAATCACAGGATTCGAGGACTGCCTCAACACACACCGAGTAAGTTTATACATCTGCAAAAGTCCTGTAAGTTTGTGCTTCCACTACTGCTGGGAAATAACTTGTAATCAAGTTCCAGTGACGCTCCAATAAAATTTAGCTGCGTACCAAGCTATTCATGGTCCAAAAAGCCTAGGATCCAACTTTACTTTAAAAAACACCCGCAAGATCAGGAAGAGTGAAAAAAAGACTGGAAGTGTGTTTACTGCATGAAGACAGTTGGCCCAAACTGAAGTGGTCAAGAGGCATGTTAGATAGGAGCTGGTCTAGCTCCCTCCCCCTTTTTTTGGAAGCACACCTGGCTGACCAGAATTTGACCTGGCAAGACTAGATGTTTAGTTCATGACCCAAAAGCTTGATCGTCTCCAGTTATAGAAAACAAACAAAAAATGGAGTCAAATCAGCCAGTCTCTACTGTGATGAAGCAGTGAGTTTTGTAGCCCAACGGCCATGGAAACCACCATCACCACCTCTGCAAGGAAACAGCCCTGGATTGTTCTCCTTAATGCTGCTTAGTTATTGGGACAGTATCTGAAGGATGGTAGGAGATCAGTTTGGCAATTTTTTGGCAACAGGTCTGGGAACGGTTGGAGCTCTTAAGCAAGTCAAGAGGAGAAAATTGGCTGATAGTCAGTTCAAGCATGCAAAGCAAGGTAGTAAAATAAAAGGTCATTTTGTAATTATGTCAGCTAGTGAAGAGGATATCCTTCTTTTTAAGAGTTTTCCCACACCACTGGCACCTCCTGGTTAAAGTCCATATCTTTTCAGTGTAGATCTTTCTAAGTATCAGAGTATTCAGACTCTTATCTCTTTAGATTGGGGGTTAAATTCATTCAACCCCATGGATCCAGAGCAAGAGGCTGTCATCTGCCTTGTGGGGTTGCTTGCAGGGCCAGAAATGTGGTGGTGGGGCAAGTGACAGCTGCCTAATTGCTGCAGGTCCCAGAGCCACAGTAGCTGCCACTCATCCCACCAGACTCCCAGCCCATGAATGGCTCCAAGGGTCAGATGACATACTTCATCAGGCCAGGTCCAGCCTGCGGGCCATCCCTTTTACACCTCAGATATAGACCAGTGTGCAGCCCAGGTTTTGCTATGGGCTACATGTACTTCAAGTGCAAGAAGAAAATGTAGGAGAGGTGAACTAAAAAGCCTATTAGAGATGAAAATCCAGTGCCTTAAAGAGCATTTTGCAAGAAGTATTGTAAACACACCAAGACCTAGCATAACCATGTCCAGAAGTGACAGGCTGAACAACTGTTATCTGAAGGGGAAAGGATGAGGGTCTAGTCCAATGGTCTACAGCAGAGGCTCCCAAACTGTGGTACGTGTACCCCTGGGGGTATGCAAGACACCTTGGGGGGGGGGGGGGGTACACAAGAAATTGTGTAGTAGCAGATTTAATTTTAATTATAATAATTGGTATTTAAGGGGTTAAAATTTAAAGCTGGTAGGAGTGGTAGGAGTATGCGGGCAGCTAGTAAATCTGAAAGGATGTATGCAATAAAAAACGAGTTTAAGAACCTGTGGTCGACAGATGTGCAAGATTCACCATTTCGAAACCATCCCAGATCCACGCCAGCCTCCCCTCACACTCGCCAACAAGAGCAGTTCCACAGTCCCACGGCTGTCACACGGAGTTGTCCCCCCCCAGATTTCAGATTAAATTGCTTTTGCTATACTTTTGAAACCTACTGCCCTCCTATCCTGCCTCCTGTGGCAAGGGAGAGAGTTCTTTCTCCATCAACTTGTCAGAGAAGTTGCCAACTACATTAAAAACTGCCATCACATGCTCTCAATCTGCAGAAGAAAGTTTATTCCTTCAACCTTTCCTCACATGGCTTGCAGTCCCACTGCAGCTTACTCCCGGATCCTCCAGTTTCTCTACGTTCTCTTCAGCGTGTAGGGACTAGATGAAATTAGACACAGGACTCTACAAGAGTCTTAATTACCATTAAGGTAGAGTGGTGCTGTTGCATCCTGTGTCTGCAGCAAAACACTTCTGTTAATGCAACCCAGAGTCAGTGCAGTTTTGGGGCACTCCACCAACAACGAGATAACAAGTCCGTGATCCATGATACCTACCCCCCCTGCCAAGCCCCACATCCACATCCCTTATTGTGCCAATATTTGTGCATTTGGGTCGAGTTCTCTTCCCTAGGTCTCAGCCAGGCACTGATCCATCAATATGCTCCCTCTTGTCTCTTGATATCCCATTATGCATCCACCTGAAAACATAGTTATTAGTCTACGCTTCTCCGGCCACATACCAAAAGCTTTACTGCAGTCCTAGCCTACATTGATGTCCAGTACATTCGCCTCATCCACAAAGCCAGTTCGCTTCTCAGGACCAAATGTCTTATTAGCTGTTAGTGACTTCTCAGACCCTTTATCCTCCACCTAACGACTATAATCAATTTGCTCTAGTAAGTTCTTGGGCATAGAAGTCCAGACTGGTCTACAATTCACCAGGCCTGTTCTTCTATGTATTCACTTTAAACATGAGCATGACCTTCACTTTTTTCCAGTACACCACCCCTCCTCCATGACTTTGCTGATCGCTGCCAATGACTCCAAGATAGCTCTTCTAGTACCGTCAATGTGTTGGGATGCAGTCAATCAACACCCCCCCCCCCCCAAAGACTTGAATTAGTTTTGAAAAGTTGTCAAACATTCTGGGTCAGTCTTCACTTATCCTGAACTGTGGCCTTCCCCCTTGTTTGTCAATACTGCTAGTCATCTGGGTCAACGTTTTGCAGTGGAGAAAATAAATTGGGCATTAAGCAACTCTACCTTCTTTACATCTCACCTTCCCCACTGAAGGGAGAAAACTAGGCCTCAGTGTCTCTTTCCATCTACCATTTTCCAAGCCTCCAGTTAAAAACAGCTTGCTAGGTATAACTTGTTTTTCTACCTTTGCCTACATGTTTGTGTTATTGTCCTGTACACTTCCCCGGGTGACAAAGGGAATGACAGCAGGCTGTCTCCTGATTTTCAGATAGCCAAAGAGCTCCTGTTTACCCACATCCTTCTCATGCAATTCCTCTCATCTTTCTTCTGCATTGAAATACTCGACCGTCCAGTACAAGGTCTTTCCAGGGCTCTTGGAGTCTGAATTCCTCTGTCCCTGCAACCCAATTCCGAACGGACTGTGGGAGAAGGGGGGGAACCCAATTTTTTTGTTTGGTTGGTTTTTTTTACTATTTTCAGGACTACTTCTCCTTAGGGTCATGAATCTTCTCATTAAACAGATAAAATAAATATATATCACAGACTTTCAAAATTCAGCCCAACTAAACTTAGGGTAGTTATCCCCTCCCTTGCTTCCTCAGCCTTCCAGAAGGAGTTGTCCACATTAAGGTTGCCGTTTCACAGTATTTACCCAAGATCCATTAACAGAGAAATTCCAATTCCCCTGCTGTTACTATCTGTCTTATCCTGATCTCTAGTTATCCCCCAAGAAAAACCACTACTGTTTTCCTCCCCTCTCCCTACTGTCTCACTTCAAACAAAACTCCTTCTAGAGGCTGCCCGTGAATGGCAGTATCAGAGCAGAACAAGACAGCTTGAATCCTCTGAACCAGAAAGGGAGAAGTCCCCCTCTGCTTTCAGTGGGGGAGGATGATGGGCTGCCTGCCTTCGCCATCGTTTCAGCAACCTTTATACTACCTTAAAGCCAGGATTGAAATACACTCCTTTCACCACTGCTCTCAGCTTATTGCCACCCCATAATTTTGAAGATCAGGTCCTCGGTCAAAGCCATAAAGATATCCATAGAGAAAAGGAAGGGTTGTTGCAATAATGCAAGTTCTGCCTCCTCCTATCAAGTGAAGCAGAGGTCCTGTTTCCAATGGATCCATTCACTACATGCAGCTGGATGATGAACCTCCCTCTTCACGGTGTTTTACCCAACTCTAGTTGCCCTTGTGATGGAGATGCACTAGAATAAACACTCAAGTATCCCAAAGAAGATGTTTTCCTGCCCTGCCTAGAGACAGGTGAAGGGAATCTGCTGCACAGAAGTTGCCCCGCTCATAAACAGTGGTTTCCCAGTAAAGACAGCCAAAATGCTGAGATGTGGACTTATTTCACAACAACCCAAATACATGGTACGTGCTATGAATCCTGGTTGGGTTAGCCGTGAACAGTCACTTGAGAAAAACAACCATCCCCCTGGTAAACCCTGTCCCCTCCCTCCCACAAGCCAAGTACCTATTTGCAGGCAGGTACCACTGTTCTTGGTCCCTCAGATGACAGCACACTAGTGCCTTGCTGGCAATTTGATTAATTAAATGAGAGTGGGTTTCAGGACAAGGGCCCACCTTCCCAATAAGGTGGGAGGGAAAACTACAGAAGCATAACCTGCATGCACACAATTAAGCAACTGTAAGTAGACTTTAGTACTCTACTTCTACAATATCCCACAGTCGAGATGAAAGTTTTCGTGTTTTAGTCTGGAAGAAGTTTGATGAGCTACAGCAGAAGGTCAGATTTTAGTTATTATACCCCCTCCCCTTCCCCTGCCATAGGATCTGGGTCTGGGAAAGAGACGCTTTGTTCAACAACAGGACAAGGAGTGCTAATAGATGGGATATCTGCATTGATACACTCCTTGAGAAGTTACCTGCCCTTTTCAACGAGCAAGGTAGAACTGTTTATGGGATTAAGGTAATGTCTGCTAATATCAAACTAACCCAGATTTTGATCAATGAGATGGATTATGATGTTCAGACAGTGAACACACCTTGTGGTCAAGGCTTTTCCATGACCTTTTACTGGAGTTACAGTTTATATCCACCGAGAAGCTTTTGATTAGTCAGAAGGATTAAAGTTACAGGACATGGGTAGTGTTACTGAGCTGTGCTGCTGTATGTGAAGGCTGAAGATTAATAATTAGCTGAAACAACACAGGGCCACCTTTCTAGTGCAACATAGTGCTTCCTGGCAGCCATGGCAAGAGTAGTCACATACCAGATATACCTGAAAGTCTCTTTCTGAAGGAGTAGTTCCTAGGCACTGCTTGCTATTCAGCAGCATCTGGTGCCAGACTCCACACAACCTAATAAGCCAGTCCCTTTGGTCCATTTGCTACTGGTTTTGACTGGGGGAAGGGGGAAGAGAAGAGAAATATGACTTTTGGGGGAGGGGCGTAAAAAGTGTGTGGACACCCAAGTACTTAAAAAAAGTAAAAAGCTGCTCTACCCATACATACTCAGTTTTTGTTGTACTGTTTGGCCTGAACCGATGTCATGCATAGCACTTTTTGGTTCCTTTCACCCAGAGACATTTCCAGCCCCTCCCTGCTGGTGTTCAGCACGACAAAGTATTGCCTCCAGCTGATGCTTGCTTGTGTTCAAACCCCACCCAAGCTTGGAAGCGACTTTATTTTCTGCCAGGAGAGACAAATGGAAGCAGCTTGTTTGATTAGCTATTGCAAAGATGGAGCAGAGCCAAAGTTTGAAAAGAAATCTCCTTCAACTAAATTAAGGATGATTTGTATCCCATTTGTATTAATCCCTGGTTAGTGATCAGTCTATTAATTTTGACAGATTGCTGCACTCTTCAGAGCAAGACCTCAAGATCCTCCATTATCTGTTGCAAATGCTGCTATGCACTTGCGTGTTCGTTTGTCCCAAGTAATAAGCCTGCCAACTGCAGCTTCCCTTTTTTTATTTGTGTGATCGTCACATCGTGATCCTATGCCCAACGTGCTACAAAACCTCTCTCGTTACCAAAGGGAGCCAATATTGTTCCTCCCGATACTCCTTGTCCTCAAAGTAGCAGAGAATGTGCAACTGGCCTTCCCCAGTTTGCCCACCACGCTTTAAGTCTCCAGGGAGGATTTGACTGAAATCAAATAGATTTCAATCATGTTTTAAAAATCACAATTTGATTCACTGTCAGGGAGCCTCGATTTTTATCATTGTGTAAAAGTGCAGTTTTGTTTAATATCTGTTATTCATTTAACTTCTTGAAACTTTGCACTTCTAGAGAAAGGCAAGGGCTTGAAGGCGTGTACGCAAGCCTGCAGAGACAGTAGGGCTGATGGGTGGGTAAACACGTCTGTTCTCTCTCATCTCCATATACTGCTGTTAACAAGGATGGTTAGTCCTGAAGAAGGGTGTTTGTGCCCAAAAGTTTGCAAAGAACAATTTTTCCAACTATTTAGCTGGTGTAATAAAACATAAATCACATCTGCCCAAAAGACCTACCTAGTCTGCCTATGATCTCTGGGAGACATAAATCCACAGTCTGAGAACTGAAACTAAGCATCACAGAGATGCTTCATGGGATCTTCTAGACCGAGCACTATGTCCCACTGGGTAGAGTAGTTTTCTTTAATCTTTCAAGAATCTATAGAGGAGCCTCCAGGAACCCCAAAAGACTGGGCCCCTAATATATCCATGGCCTGTTGTGACCTATTTATAAAACTTCTAAAAAGGTTACATGAATATATAGTCTCAAATTGTATACAATTATAACTTCTAATCCCTAGCCCATTATGATATATTTGAGTTTTAATACATCTTAATAAACTTATATAAAGATGGATTTTATTTTTTTTATAGCATCTTAACAAAAAATAAAAATAAAAACGATTAAATTAAAAAAAAAAAACCAATTGATTTTTATCCACCCTGTTTTTTCTAGATACTCTATGGACTTCATCTACTTTAGTGAGTTTTAATGCGTCCTTTATCCCCTCTAACATGCTGCAGGCAACAGCTCAGTTGGAGGGCCTGGGTTTAAGACAGGGTAACAGCTTGAAGAGCTTTTTACTTTGGCATTGATACCCATGAGTGGGAGGAGAGTCTCCGACAGAGAGAAATTTTAGCTTCTGTTAAACCTTGAGAGGCTTCAATTAGTGTTTATGTGATTAACTTCGGTTCCAGCTGCTCCAACCTGCAGGAGGCCAAAAGTGGCATTGCCAGAGGCTTTAGATTAGTTATTTTTGTTACTACCCAGCAGTGTCCACCATCCAGACTCCTCCCAAAAGGGCACAAAAAGAACTGGAAGCATTAAACTGACAGCACCTGCCATCCACTTAAAGCCATGAGCCAATTTAGTATTTGGATGCCTAAAAACCAGTAAAGTTTCCTCCCCCTCTCACCCAAAAAAAAAAAAAAAAAGAGAGAGAAAGGTTAAGTAAGGCCTATAGGAAGGAAGCAGTTGTATTTCTGAATCATGCAGTCTTGACCGCTGTATGGTTTTATGGTAACCACAAAACAGAGGAGCAGCAGCCAGATTGCTCAAATTGGTGCTCTACCATTGCTTGAGCCCCTTTTAAAAGGGCATTAAGCAGATGAACACATTAGCTAGATTTCTAGAAGAGCAGCCAAATACCCAAACTAGCCACTTACACCTAGGCCAGCCAGAGACTAACATAAGCTATGTTAGCAATACAGTCATCCCAAACTGTTTTGGATGGGTTTGGGGCTTTGAGTGGAGACCACCTTTCTGGGAAGAAAGGGTCACAGATCTAGACCTGTGCTAGGGAAATGCACCAAAAGATACAGCAGCACTGGCTCCCAGCTGGGCTCCTGGGGTCTCCGAGTTTGAAGGAGGTTCCCTCCCTTCTCCCATCCCACCCCAAAGTGGTCCAGCACTGCATCTGCATACAGATGAAGTGCTTTTTCTATATTAGCATCTGCACCACTAGCACCAGAGAGCTGCCATGGTGGATAGCTGGCAGGAGAAAGCGAAGCACAGAAATTGCACTTTGGGCCCTAGCCCTATGCACACAAGCTTGCTGGGCTGCAGAATCCGCAAAGTAGGGGAGAATTAATGATGAAGGCAAGCTAGGAGCAAGAGGTTTGCCTCGAATATTTTCGGAATAGGCCCTGCTCTTTGAGATCATACTGGCCCATATGTAGTACAGTAATGCAAGAACAAAAAACTGGAGCCGGCTGATCCCTAAAGCAAACCGGAGAACAACAGTCTCAGCAGAGGGGGCCAGTTTTCCATCTTCTAGGAAGAGACAGTAGTTTAGACATGTCCTCACCATCCTCACCTTTACTCGAGTGACATTTTAGCAAGAGAAGAAAGCCTCAGGGGGCAGTGTCATCCCCACTAGAGCAGAGACATTTGGCTGTATATCCAGGCTGGTTACCATGCATTTGTGACAGTCACCTCCCGGTACTCAACTACTGTCAGTGACAAATGCTTAAACCTAGCAAGCATGTAATCAAGAAACAGAGCAAGTTTGCAGGATCTAGCCTGCTGTAAGCATCCAGCAAGCTAACTCAGCCCATCGTCTTCCTAGGATGCAATAGTCTGCATTTATGCCAGCGAAACACCACCAGGATGGGCCACACCTTTGCTGGAGGGGAATACAAGAAAAGCAACCATCACAACAGCAAGCAGCTGCACCGCTGCTGCCCTGGGTGTCCTCCTGCCTGGCCCTCAAGACTGAGTAACTTGTGACATGGCAAGAGGCTCGCAGCCTGAGAAGGTGTAGTCTGAAGATGCTGTATGCAGATCAGTAGTAGACTGTTCTACTGTACTTTTACAGAGAGCAATTTTGTAGGCCAAGCTTCTGCTTTTAAAGAAAAGAACGACAAATCCTCAATCTAACATGGGGATTAAGCAATCCAGGCACTGCTTGTGAGCCCTGAATAGTTTTCCAGCCAGCCAGGTTCAATCTGGATGCAGCTGTGTCATTGTCAGCAAGGAAGTCTTCTGATCTTTCTTCCCTGTTGCACAAAGGACCGTACATCCGAGGCCTTTCCAACAAGTCTACACCCTAGTTAACTCTGCAGTGGTCAATACCCATGTCAGGTCAGCCCTGCCAGCATACGCTTTGCTTTCCAGAGCAATCCTTGAGGCCCCGAGTCATCACCGATACCGTATTTATTGGTGTTGCTACAGCTTCTCACCGATACCATATTCATCCATGTTGGGGGCCTGCAGGATATTCCCAGCACAGCCTCTCTGGTTTTTTACCCAGAAGACTGAGAATTTAGTCCCTACTTCAGGCTGAGGGAGAACAAATCTGCAGATTGAGATTCTCCAACCCTCAAAAATGGGCGAATTACAAGCGGTTTTCGCTGGAGCTGGTCAGCTTGGCCAGCCGTGCTAGCTACCCTGCGTGAAGAGCCCTGTGTTCCGGTGAGGGGCGCATCAAGTTTTGGACAACTTGGCTCCTTAACTCTATATCAAGGACATACTCTCTCACTTTAGGCCTATAGGCATAATATAGTATTGTACAGAGGCACCCAAGCCAGCTTGGAACTAGGACCAATATTAGTAGCTCTTCCGATAGGATGCATGCCCCATGCCAATATGGCTTGAGTGTATGTTTCAATAGATGCCATTCAGCATGTTCACAGCCTTCAGAGTCAGTGTGAAACAAGCCACTCCTAGAACAACTCAGGTGAAGTCCATTAAGAGAAGCAAACCATTGTTACTCTTGTTTTATGCAGTCTGGTTGTAGTAAATTAAATCCATACCTTTAGCCAGGGAGCGTGACAAAACTATGGGGCACATGCTGCAGGAGGCCACGGGCCGATTAGGAAAGAAGCAGGCAGCACAAGGCAGAGAACAGAAATCAGAGCAGCAGATCAGGCAGGGGAAGGAGATCAGAGCAACACTCAAGGAGGGTGTGGGACTTAATGTGACATGCCTGCCAGAAAGGCTGGTCCCCACTGCCTTTAGTTATTAAAATAGCTAAGGTTGACCATTTTCAGAGTGGAAGCTAGTTTTTCTGCTCGTTTAGAACCATTCTTGACTACTTTAAATGTAAGGATGCTTATTCCAATAGTCACATTTACAATGCACCTACTAAGTGGTACCCCACTACTCGCCTTCAGTCTGACATTGGATAGGTCTACAATAGGAGAAAATGGCTTAAGTATCTGTGCTCCCTGGACCTGGGCTCAGATCTTAGCAGAGTGAATTTCTCACCTGCTGTCTACAATGGGAGCAGAGCACCTGGCTCTTCTGGATGAGAAGTAACAGTCATCTGGTATGAGACTAAATTGCCACAAGCAAGTAAGGCTTGGTGCTTGAAGGGGCAGGACGATGCTTACAACGCAAAGGAAAAAAAGTTAATCCAGATTCAACTTGTCCCTTCAGTAGTTTGGGCACAGATGCCCCCTGATCAGCACTGATAGCAATCTATAGCTTAGAGTGTGCCTTGCGACTCCAAGGTACCCATACCCCTCAGACAAACCTACAAAACCCAAAAAACTTGCAGAGCAACATTACAATTGAAGGCACTGAACAGGAATTTATCCTTTCTTCTTGAGGGAGAAGTCAAGTTCAGCCTTGGCCCATTATACCATTTATATGAGCCACAAGATCAGTCCTGTTCGCCTCTAGAACAGGCAAAAGAGATTCAATAGATCAGATTGAGATGAATCAAGTTCCTGCAGACTTGGTCTGCTGGTCACAGTAGAAGCCAGCCACTTCCCAGGAAAGAACTGCTACCGCTACAGCAGAACGAGGAATCCTTTCTTCTGATAAACTTGAAACCTAGCTAAGTTGGCATAGACTTGGGAAACATGGAAGGGGAGGAGAAGGGGAATTGTCAAAGCCTTGCAGAGAGGGAACCAGGAGGCAGCAAGCTGCAGCTTCTGCTTTTGGTGGTTTCAATACAAGCCTCTACTTTTGTGGTGGAGTTGCCTGCCAGAAATCAGCCTGCAACAGATCCACAGCCACTTGGAAGTTACTGTATTATGCACTAGGCATGTCCACACAGCGACCTGTACTACTTTACATGGGGGAAAGAGTTGCAAAGTGGACAAACCATTTAAAAAAACCCACCCCCTTCCCTTGAACTTCATAATTACTAGGCAACTACAATTACAAAGCACTGTTGAATATACATACAAATCATACCACTCATGTTGCTGGGGGAAAAAAAAGAACCCTGCATTATTTTCCAGTGTAAGAAAGGCTACCAAAATGATCTAGAGAATGGAGAGCCTGTCATGAGACAGGACTAAAGAGAAATTGGGTTATTTAGCCTCCAACATGAAGGCTTAAAAGGATTACTGTCTATTTTATAAACATGGTGTGGGAAGAAGGGAGGGAGGGGGTAAAGATAAAGAAAAAAAACAAAATTACAACCAGCATGTCCAATTTATTTTATTTAGCAGACTTATTTTCTAGTCTATCAGATGAGGGCGGTTGTTCTGAAACAGCCTGCCAGATTTTTTGGCCCCCATCTCCATACTCTTATGAAGCAATTAAAAATGATAATTGGGACTAGGAAGTGGTAAGATAGAAGGGATCCAACTTGTCAACCCAGGAATTCCTTCCAGTTCTTATTACTCAAATATTTAGGCTGTTTTAAACTGTTCCCCCCCCTCAGCAGCACTAACAAGAAGTCCAAGATACTGCTCTTCAGTGCTTGTTACACGCGTTTTGGCATCCACTGCTCTACTGCCTCTGTACAGACAAGCCAGAAGTCAGAGGCCTTTCCTTTTTGTGTTTCGCTGTAAATCCATATTCATCTATTCAAGTCCCACCACACAGGAGTTCTGGCATCACTTGCTTCCCCAGGCCTCTGAATAGCAGATTTTTCATTAATATTTGATCACGCAGGCCACACAGACTTTGACCTGGCCTCCACTTGCAGACACGATATTGCAAGCATGGAAGTAGGGATACACCGACTTGGCAGCTGGTAGCCAGCAACCCATAGGTGCGATTAGTTGCTAGCCTGCAACAGTAAGGCCAGCTCTGACCACATCTATTCTCATGGACATCTAGATGCCCGGGCATCCAGTTTCTTTCAACGTGCAGGAAGGCTGGCTCATGCCAAGCTCCTTGGCCGTGACAACATGCAACAATTTGCAGCCAGCTACAGCGAGGCTGTTCTCCGCAGCCAGTTCCACTGCTCCTGGACAGGACTGGACCTGCTGCACCTTGCAGAGAGTTGAAATAGGTCAGCTGATAAGCAAGAGCTAAATTAGTTTAGACCAAGGGAGAAAAAACAGTTCACAGCTTTGTCTGTGGCTCTGAGGTCAGCCTCCGTGCTTTTGGCAAGGGTTTGCTAATCTTTCTGAGAAATCCCAATGCAGCCCTGTGCACTAGATTTCAGTTACTCAATTAGATGCGTTATGGTTCAGTGCAAGACAGAAAACAGCATTTCAGTAAGGTCTACAAGCAGCGCACAGACAGAGCCCATGATTTAAGAGGCCAAATCTGTGCTGCAAGGTGTGCCCAAAGAGACATAGAACATGCTTTGAACTAAATCAGCATTGTTAACAAGGAGTGTGTGTCCATCACTACAATGGTGCATCCTTAAGTAAAGGAGCAAAGAGCATCCTGGTACCTCCTTACCAGAAGTACATTCCTACCAAGTGGTGTGACCCTTATGTTTCTACAATCCTTTCTTCTGCAACCCAAGTGTAAGTACATAATTCACTATCCCAACTCCTGTGCGAGTGTCCTGCCACATGAAAAGGAAGCAAGAAGTTGGAGGGGGGTGTTTCATGGTACAGTAATTTAACAGTTTAATGCAAATTTACTATTAAGAGTCTTTGCTCCCAAGAACTTTAGAGCACAGAGGGTCATTGCAATAGCCCCATAAAGTGCACAACCCAAACAAGCCCAGGTTATACACTTTGCTACAGATCCAAGAGACTGAGCCAGCATTCAGCCAGGGACTGAACCTGAGCCATGTGCTAAACGCCACCGGGCTTCTGTAAAAGGTCCCCCAAACGGCATGACTGGCACAGCTGGATTTTAAGTAAGAAGAATAAAACTGAGGTTAAGTTGCAAAGCCAACAGTTATTCTGTTAGGGCTGTAAGCCAGCCTATGCAAGGGAGAGGTGGAAGCGCTTTGCTCCTGCCCAGACATGCTGGGAGTCAGCCTCTTTTTGTTAGCACCTTTGAGCACAGGTTTTTCTCCATGCAGCCTCAAACAGCTGCTCAGCACAGCTCAAAGACAAAGACACTCTCATGGACCCAGAGGGACAGCCTTCCATCTTCAGCTCCCTCTGTGAGAAAATTAAGTTTATTCCCTACCTGTGGGAACTTTTTACAATCTACACTTTTTCCAGAGCCTGACGAAGGGACTTTGTTCCGAAAGCTTGCAGAAAAGGACAATTTTCTTGAGATTTCCGTGTTGGTCGAACAAAAAGGTATCACTTTGGAACCAAGGGTTCTAGTTTTGTGTTCCCACGTGGCCTGCACTTGCCTGCTTCATGTTACCAACAGCAGCTTAACATCCTGGGCATCTCCACATGACACTGAAGCAATTTTCTTAAGGTGCCAGTTGGGTAAATGGGCATGTTAAAACCAGTTTGGTGGAAGAGTTTCATTAGATCATCAATTGTCTGGCTAGTACTCAATTTTTCACACCTAAACTGGGACTCAAAGGAGTGGTGTTTTTTCACAGAGCCACCATACAGTTCCCAAACATCTCCATCAGACACTCTAACATTACTGTTTTTTTTCCAGGTGAAGTACTCCTGCAATAGTGCTCGTTGTCAGAAAAAATATAACCCGTGAAAACCCCTTGCTGAACAGACGATCTAATGCTGAACTTAAAGATAAGTCTGCTTACTGTCAGCAAAAGGCTGTTTTGTGTATTTTGTAACTCTGTAACAGCAAGCAAAAAAACAAAACCCCAAAGCTAGTGGAAATTCCCCCCCAAAATGCGCATGCATATATGCCTCATGCCTATGTATACCTATATTTGCATATGTATGACCTGTTAGTATAAAATGCTACCAAACTCAGATCAAGGGAACTCTTGGTCTACTAGGCCCCAGGTAACCCTTCTGTACAGAAATAAATCATCTTGCCGACATTCCCTCGTTCTCTGCCCAATTGATCGCGGCTAGGAACGAGCCCAGAGACGGGACATGGCCAATGCTCCTCGGTGTATGAGCACACCCTTTGGTGTATGGGCGCTACGCAGTAGCTGGCCAATTTCCTCAACATCATCCATGTATAGCAACAGTCCCCATAAAAGGATTTGAAGGGCATAGTTTAGTTCTATTCAAGATAAGATTTTACTGGCATGTTAATTCAACAGTGGTTGGTAACGCAGGTTAATCCCTAACGGAGACCAGAATTGCTTCTGCCCTGAAGAGTCTTGCAGACAACTGTGCACCACAAGCCAGACTGCAGCACCCTGTTTCTGGTATAACCGAGACAGCACGCCCTAGCTGCAGAAATAAAAGCAGGAGGAGGAGGGTATTCAGAGTCTATTCATCTAGGGAAGGAAACAAGCATGTCCAACTCCCTCACCAGAGCTTCACAATTGGAGCATCTCTTTCAAGTGCCATTGAGAACTGGTCAGTGTGAAGCCAGGTATGAGCAAAAATTTTTTTCTTCTACTGGCATGGAAAAGCAGAGCAATGCAATGCAAACTGAGAAATGCCTGCTTCTGGCATGTAGCACCTAGATTTAAGAGCCACAGCGCCTATGCGATTTCTTTAATTCAAGGAACCACAAAACCCTGACAAATAACACTCCCCGCATTGGTTCAGAAAGCTGCATGTTTATTTCAAGTAAAAACAGGGCTTGCAACTTAGCTTTACTGCTTCCCTGCTGTCTTCCAAACTCCCTCCTTAGATCATAAAACAATCTGAGCCTCCACTTCAGTTAGGAACAAGACATTTGAGGAGAGATGAGGATTTTACTTTGGGATGCAGCAATCAGCTAGCTTTTCGCTCCTGTACTGCTGCAGCAGCCAGGCCTGATCCCAAGGGAGTCGATTCAGGCCCTTACCAGCCCCTGCAGTTTCAAAGTAACGGCCTTGCAGCTCCGACTTTCGAGAGACCTCTCATCTGGAAACGGTTATGTTAACAGTCGCTCGCTCTCCAGATGGCAGACTGGCTCCATTCCTCTTCCCTACCCACCCCTGGGCTTGCTATGCAGTTTGTTCTTCTAGTAATCCCTGGATGCTCCTTGGGCGAGTGCTGTTGTCTGGCTCCAGTTGGCACATGTGCTGCTGGCTGTGCCAAAAGCCTTATATTCACTCTCAAATTTAGCTCAAAACTTGAGGTCCTCCAGTGCCTCACAAAACACAGTTCAGGAGATACTGCCACTGTCTAAAACCCCTGCTCTTTCCTGGAGTAAGACAAATCTGGATTTGAACAAGTGCTATTCATGCCCCTCCCTCCAATGTAGGACTCAGGCTCCTAGGTGTGCAAGAAGTCCCGGTTCGAACTGCTGTGCACGTGCCCCACTGTCAGACTAGCTTCTCACTAAGAAGCTACTGCTCAGATCTGTAGCTAGCTTGACATTTTGCAGAAAGCCATCAAAGCAGTGCACCATACCAGATGCAGGCACCAAGATCTTGGCTCAAACATTACAGGGGGACTAACAAGTTCCTATGACAGGGCAAGGCAGACAGACTGTTATTCATTTCCCCCTCCCCATAAGGAAAATACTCAAGATGAGCATTACTGTTTTTCAGCACTCAGTGGCACCCAGTGAGCACCCCACTAAAAAAATTAAAATGCCATGGGTACACCCCCACCCATTTGATTTCAGTGACCTACTTGTCAGGATAAGCGCAGAGGGCAATGGCATTTTCTCAAAGGAGCAGCACAGTCAGGCAAACCACATGGATTGCTTCATTTAATCACAAAATGCCCCAGAGGGGTTCCTTGCTATGGCTACAGCATGAGAAGTCAGATTGCCACATGTTGGAGGATTTGGTTGAAACTACAGCTTCAGTGACTCAACAGGAAGTTAACAACTAGACAATGACCCAGCAAAGCAGATGTGTCACTCCCCAGACAGCTTGCATAAGTCTTCGCAGACCCGAACATCCAACTTCAGTATTCACTCCAATCAGGGTTTAACGAGAGTCTGTCCTCGCAAACTAGAGAACTGGGGCCATATTACTACTTCATGGGGAAGCCACACTTCAGCTTGTTTAAGATTGAGGTACCTTAAAAAGATCTTACGTCTTCCACAGCTACACCACTATAGCTCTTCCTCATTGCAAAGTTAACTTTCCTATACCTCTGACCAGCTTTCCAAACCAGAAAGCTATTCAGGATTAGCAGATTTATTTCGAGCAGGTTTGCATAATACATACTGGCCAAGTGTGCGTACCTGGAAAAAAAAAAAAAAAAAAGGATCATACCAAATAGCTAAATCGGGTGGTCCAGTATTCAAGAGGTGTCGCACATAATATTCACAACCCCGCTTCAGGAGGTGGTGACAGCGCAACACCTTTGAATATTAGGTCGTTCACCGAGAGCGATACCTTAATGCTCCTACATTTGAAAGTCTAGAGGAGTGTTCTCAATATTGTTAGGCAAAAAGTACCCCTTGTTAGACTCAAGACACCCCTTGGAAAATGCTAGCTTTCACTTGTTCTATTATTTTTCCATAGTCAGAAAAAACAATTCTTCTGCGCAAAGAACTCAGGAATTCATTCTGACCTGTCCGTACCTTTCTATGTGAAGTCTCTGGGTTTCGCTTGCGACTCATGCATTCATAAATGGAGTGTGAGGAGGGGGGTGGAAATCACTGCTCTAGTGCACGAAGAGTGAACCGGTCAGGCATACTGTACAGTAGGCAGTTCTCCGCAAATCCCATTAAGATTCGTTAACTTGAAAGAACGTGCAACAGAAAGCTTTACTAAAAAAGCCTAGTTTAATATGCACTACTGAAGCAGTTTGATGTTACAGCGAAGCGGAGCTGGGTGTTTTCTCCACCCACCAGAAAGCACCAGTTCAAAATCATTTTGGCTGAAGTGCTGCTCCCATGCATTTCCCATTACACTGGCAGATCTCTGATGGAACAAGGGTGGCTGCCAGCCAGCTCGCCTGGGGACTTCCAGCCTCTGCCCGGGAGAAGGCAGCTCACAAAGCTCACTGTCCAACCTCTGGAACCTGGGAGAGTCAGCTGCTTGTTTTGGGGGAGGGACTCAGAGGGCAAGATTTCATTTTTCCACCCAAACTGGCATCAAGTTTGTTTTCCAGAACAACAACGTCAGAAGAGAACCCTGGATGATCAAATCCCAAGTGTTGACAAAGTTCTGTGTTTTCTACTTTCCAGGTCTTGGCTGAAAAGGCCTGTCTAGTTTGTGCCTTCTTTAGTTTTTTGGTTTCCCCCCCACCCCCAGATATCTGCAAGAGGCTTGTTCAAAAATGCAGAAGTGTTGGGCCCTGGTTTGTGCAGCACCTGAACAAAGGGGTGGGATACGTACCATTTGTCTTGCCTGCATGTAGCTCCATGTCAGGGAAGTTACAGAACCCAGCCATGTTCCCGAAGTCCTACTACAGCCCTGAACAAAGCACGGATGCAGCATGGTTTATTTACAGATGCCTTTGAAGTCTGATTATATTACAAGAGCCCTGTTGCTACAGTTATGCCAGCACAGTCACTTGGGGCAAATGTGACAAATGGTGGCAGAAGGGTATTGTTCCTGCCAGCTTACACTTATTCTTTGAACACCACAAGCTAAATTAGTAAAAAGCCTTCCAGTGGAAGAGCTACATCCACAGCAGGGTTTTGCCAACACAGCAGTGCCAATAGGGGTGTGACCTTTCCAGCCAATCTAGCCATGCCAATAGAGCAAGACTGGACTACCTGCTCTAGTTTAAGGGTGGCCAACCCACAGCACACACAAATGGCACACGTGCAAGGGGCAACCTTTGTGCGTGGCATTCGGCAGATCAGGGAACAGGCAAGGAACACAGGGATAAAGAGCGCAAGGAGCAGCCAACAGAGCAACACGTTAGGCAGGGAGCAGAAAGCAGAGGATCAGCGTGACGCTTGGGAAAAGATGCAGGGCTTACTTCATGGCACAATAAGGTTAGTCCCCGTTATCTAGTCTAAGGTAGGACACGATTTTAGTTTTGCCTGGAAAACTGCTGTTTGACACAGTTTACATAACCCTTTGCTACATAGATCTTAGCAATGATTTCTTCTTTGCTTCATGACATTTTCAGCATTTTTCTAGAAGATTCTAGTTTAACAGTAACAAATTAATGGCTCTTAATGAAGTGAAAAATGTGACCTATGTTCCCAAAGATGCTCCAGTGCTTTCACATCACAGCCAAACCACGACCGCCTCCTTTCGTAGGAAAGGATAGCCGAGAAGACCACCCCACCCCTACTGTCAAATGAAAAATTTTAGTGTTATAAACTCCAGTAAAACACTCCCAGGGGTCCAATTACTTTGGTTTAATCAGGCAAGATCAGGATGGAGGGGTCTACACTGCACTTAAAGGTCTGAAAAGCACCTGCTACAATAACCACACGTCCTGTCAGCTGTGGGACATTAAATTACTGATGTTCACTGCTGCCCCAGCAACAATTCAAGTTAGTGCAGTTGGTGGGATAGCCTCTCCACATCTATATTTAAAAAAGAGAAGTTTTACAGGTTTGCCGTGCTTGCTGTAACCTGCCTCAGGTCATCAGAAAGGATTGCTTCATTTCCAGATGTTTCAGAGCATTGCCATTAGAAAAAATATGTTAAATCATTTGCTAGCACTAGTCAAGTTGCTTCCATTTTTGGCTGATGTGAGTATTATGGTTGGTATCTCCATTCAGGGTTTTTCCTTGGCAAGCTGGGCAACAATTATGACCGAGACTAACCACACTAGATTCAGTATTTTACAAAAGGTAGCCCTCAGCAGCGAGCCAAGTCCTGTCTAGGCTGCTTTGCATGTGTAACAAGCACCATTACAATAGTTATTTTTCACTTGTTCAAGTTAACATTTCTGGATGGATTCCTTCATTTTCCACAGGCCAGAGAGTTTTAAACAGGAAAACTGGTCTAGCCAAGTCTCTTGCAGGCAGTTAATTACCATGCAGATTAGTTTAAACATAATTACCTGCAACTACACACTATACAGGGTAAGCCAGACTCTGCCCACACTAGGCTGGTACTAGCTTTCAGTATGCGGCTTACACTAGACAAAACCCAACTGTTTAGAAACCAAGACATCATTTGTATTAGGTGATAAGGACATCAGTGTAATGAGCTCCTCTGTCCCATCACACCAAGTTGTGCAGTAATCATCTCCTGCTCTCCTCTAGCCAAGCCCAGTGTAAACTTGCTGAGATCCTAAGTAGGATAATGAACTTCAGGGACCATCTCATCCAGTCAAACATGCTCTGCTCAGTTATACAGAGATGCAACAGCCATCTAGTTGGATTGCACTAGTCCTGCCTTTAACCTGCATTCCCCGCCCCCCCCAAACCCCACTCACACTGCTGGGATCAGAAACATCATAGCAAGTCTTTCCTGCCCACATGCAGGGGGGCTGGGCCAGTTGGATGATCTGTACGGTCCCTTCCAGCCCCTAGCGACTATGAAACTACGTGCTCCTCCTTGGGGGAAGCTTTTGGACTACGCAGCTGGGCAAGGCAGAGCATGGGACAGGCAGAAACAGGAACCACTGTCTTGGGAGACTGGAAGGGAGGCAAGGACCATCCAGATCTTCCTAGTTTTGCGGGGAGACGCTCACTCCCACTGCAAAGCCCTGGGCTCTGCAGAAGCAGAGTTCAACTGACGAGCCCCAGGAAGCACCAGCCTCCTTATCCCCGCTGTGCTTCAGCCTTTAGCGCCCACCGCACCACTTCTACATGGGGAAGAAGGGGTCAGCAGCCTCCCCCCAGCCACAGATCATCAACAATGGACCACCTCCTCCCCCAAGGGCAACACAGCGCTTGGATCACCCCGTCAGCATCCCAAGCTCTGCCTCCAGTGTACCACAACAAGCAGGGGGATGGGATAGGCCAGGAGTAACCACTTCTGTGGCTTTGTGCTGAAAAGGCTGAGGCAGTGCATTATGCAGCAGTGCCCAGGGCAGCACAGTGGTGTCACACTGACTTTGAAGCCAGAGCACATTTTCTACTGCTTTTCCAAGGAGCTGGTGAAGGAACCCAACTGGGACCCCCCTGAACAAGCATGCTGGGCGTGACCGCATCCGACATGCTCCCCTCTGTAGCAGACAGAGGCCTACAGAGCATCATCTTCCTTCCCAACCCCTTAGTTAAGATCATCTATGGTAGTTCTTGCTCCAGGTTGAGGGACAGGTGTAGACCAAAGCGGGCTTTCCCCTTAATTTGCCAGCAGCGTTCACTTGAACGTGAAAAAGCATGCGTGAGCATCAAGTACAAGGGAGGCTGTTTAAGGACTGAGTCACCACGGTGCTGCCTACTTTGAGACTTTTGTTCCTCAGTTTGCTCACCGATGCCCCAAGTATTGACAAAACTGCCACGCAGCTCTGACTCTTCTGGGGATTAGTGTGTTTTTGCACTCGGCTTAGTGCTAGACGTCTGCACCGATCTCCAAATAAGGGAGCTGCTGCCCTGGGACAGGTTTCTCCTTCCCCCCCCCCCGCAAAAAAAAAGCTTTGCAACATTTATCACTGTAGTTTACTTTTCCCTTTTTGGGAAAGAGCAGGCTTGAAACTCAGCTCAAGACAAAGAGACGAAGTTCTGTTCAGATCCAAGCACGCTGCCTTGCTCTGTTAAGTTTCCTGGTCTGGGCACATCCAAGTAGGACAATTCTGAGCAAGGCAGACTTAAATCCTACAGGGACGCAGACAGAAGTGACAGTTTTTGCCCAATCTGGCCACAGAAAGCAGTCTATAGCAGTGACCAAACAGGCACGTGGTGGCAGACCGCTTCGCAAGCGTCCGACTGGGCACAAATCATAACCCTCCTTGTACGAGGGTTCAGATGAAGACATTTCAAAACAGCATCATCTGTAACTTGCATCTGCGCTGAACAAAAGGGAGCATCTTCACACAAGCACAGAAAAGTAGGACTAGAAGGGACCTCCGGAGGTCATTTGGTCCAATCCTCTGCCGGAGGCAGGATCATCCCTATCCAAACGGTCAGCAAACCACATAAAACTACCACACAGCCCTAACCCCAGCCTGCCGCAGGTAAAGCAGGCAAGGCCCTGCTTCTAGGACACAGTGTCGACAGTGTTCAGGACCCCCGAGAGACTCGCAGCACAGAGGAGCGCGTGGGCTCAGCTCCGGCCGGACGCGCGCAAGACCACACCACGGACACGGACACGGACAGCACCCGCGCCCTCTTCCTCGCTCCTTCCTGGCCTACAGGGACGCCTTCGTCTCTCGCGAAGATTTACCGTGCTTGGTTTCTGCTCCGGCCAGAGCTGCAGAGCGCCGGCTGCCCTCTCAGGCGAGGCAGGGACCCAGACGGCGGGCGGCCTGGCAAGCCACCAGGCACCGGCCCTCGAGAAGCGCCTCGCGCTACAGCTCTGCCCCCGGACCCGGGCTGTGCCGCCCCGCGTGCCAAGCCCGCGGCTGCGCCCAGCGCCCCGCTCCTCCACCCGCGCCCCGGCTGCGCGGAGGGGGCTCGCCTGCGAGCAGGCTCGGGGAGCCACCCCCTTCCGGGCCCGGCGCCAAC
>NW_017728918.1:16377019-16382624 GCF_001723895.1 Crocodylus porosus | reverse complement strand
CGCATCGCACCGCGGGGGGGGCACCCCTGGAGCCCGGTCTCGAGCCCGAAGCCCCCCTCCCCAAGCCTGCTCTTTCTTAATCCCTTGCTGCCTTGAGGTCAGCCGGGAGGGAGATGAGGGGTTGGAGGTGACCGACTTCTCTCCTTTTCCTCCCTCTTTGCTGCTTCAAGATGCTGGGCCTCCGAAGGGGCAGCCGCTGCGGCTCCTTGGGTTGAGGCTGCGGGGCTACTGGAGGCGGCTGGCAGCCCGCTCCCCCTCGCGCTTTGTGTTGTGGGCTGGGCTTTTGGTTGTAGCTGGGTTGGTGTAAGGAAATAGGCAGGCAAGGGGTTGGGGGTAGATTCATAGATTGGAAGGGACCTCGTGGGTCATTGGGTCCGGCCCCCCCAACCTCCCCCGCAGACAACTGGGGTCCAGCGACTGCCCAGTCTCCTCTTGAAAGCCTCCAGGGTAGGTGACTGCATCACCTCTGGGGGGAGTTTATTCCACAGTCGGGGCACCCTGACTGAAGGAGTTTTTCCTGGCATTAAGCCTGAAGCGGCCTGCCAGGCGTTTGTACCTATTGCTCCTGGTCTTCCCCAGGGGTGCCCTAGTGAATAATTGTTCCCCGAGCTCCTGATGCACTCCTCTGATAGAGCGGTAAGCCTACTCTCCCCTGTGCAAAGGTGTGATAGCTTTTATTAGACAAACTGAGCAGTTGGAAAAAAGTTCTTTGCAAGCTTGTGGGTGCAATCACCCTTTGTGAGGCACAGGGAGGGAGAACAGCGGAGACTTCCTATGTCTAAAGAAGGGTGATTGCAGCCAAAAGCTTGCAAAGTATTTTTTTTTCCCCCATCTACTCAGTTGGTCTAATAAAAGAGATTATTACATCTACCCAAAGCACCTTGCCATCAAGGTCTGGAGCATTTCTTCTGGCCACTGAGAGACCTCAGGCTGTTACTAAAATGGGACCGCCAAATTAAACCTGTCTCGTAACTCTACAGCGGTTGCCCGCAATCCCTCGGTGTGGGGATGCTCGCTACCACGGCACGCTGGTGGGGCTCGAGGTGACTGAAGAGGCCAGTTCTTGAGCCACAGAGCCAGCTGCATGAATTGCAGGTCTTTCCACAGGGGACAGTAGGCTGCAGGCCAGGATTTCTCTCCTTTTCTTCCTCCACTGTCTCTTGTCTGCTTCAAGGGCAAGACATTTGACCTCGAAATGGGCAGCCACTTTGGTTAAGGTTGCAGCACCAATGGAGTGGGTTGGCAGCCAACTCCTTCCCGCTCTTGATGTCAGCATTTGCTTTCTTGAGGTCTGCCTTTAAGGTGACCTTGGAGCCGTTCCTGAGAGCTTTCAGGCCAGAATGGGAAAACCAGGTTAAACCGGTCTTCTGTTTTTCGTCAGATAGAGGTACCTGCTCATTGTGTCACTTTACCTGTGAAGTATCAGAATTAAGACCGTGCCCCCTGGACAATCAAGGCCAAGTGGAGGGAACTGCCATTCAAGCATCCAAGCAAACCATTATCCCCATCTGTTTTGATGGGAGTGAAAACCCGGGACAATGAATCCTGGATTAAACCAGTTCAATTTTAGCCTTAGTCGCTTGCATTTCTCTCCTACCAGTTTGCTTCCAGTCGGTTTTTATTCCAGCCTGCAGCCTACTCTCCCTTATGCAAAGACCTGCAACTTCTGCAGAGGGGTCCGCGGCTCCAGGACTGGAGTCTTTTAAGTCACCTCAAGACACATCAGTGAGCGGAGGCAGAGATCATCCTTGGCCTGAGGGATCCCCACTGCCAGGCAGTTTGGCTGTCAGGTTTCCTGTACCCGTGTCCTGTTACAGAATTGTAGTGTTGATGGTAAACAGTGTCAGTGGGGGTGTGTGCGTAGTTTACAAAAGTTTCTGTTGGACTTTAAAGAAAAATGTGGAAACAAGCCTACTGGCTTAAGATTTTATAAAAGGTCTGAAGGCATTTTTTTCATTACAGATTACTTGCAGCTGAGAGATCAGATACCTTTGAGGTGACAATCTTAAAGACCAATTTTCAAGCTTAGGGCCCAATTCTGATCAAATTCAACAGCAAATCAATCCCCTGTTCCAATGGGAGCTGAACTCAGCATGTGATCTGGTGTCACGATTTTGCATGACAAACGTCCATGAAGTGAAGCTCAGGGGGGTGGTAGGGGAACTCCATCAGCTCTTTTCTGTGTCCGAGGGGAGGCAGACAAGTGGCCAATGGAGGCAGGCAGACTGGCTGCTGAGGCTGATCTAAAGGGGATGAACAGAAACATGGAGCAGGGAGTGAGGCTCTGGTTCCACACCTGTATTCAAAGGCTGAATAAGTTAATAAGGAGTTTTTTGTTCTGTTTTTTTTTTTTTCATTAGTGTTGCCAAAACTCTTCTGATTTTATCGTGAGCATTGCAAAATGCTTGGTTGGCTTGTTTTAACTTTCACATGATTTTTCAATCCCTTGCCTGCCTTTATTGAAAATAGCTGCTGACAGGGCTGAAGTCAGGCAGGCTGGCCACCATTTCCCTATGGTCTCTGTGGTGGAAGTGAGGCTGCCCTTAAGATGGCTACGAGCTACCGGTGTTTTTAATTAGGATGAAGCTGAGCTTCCCTAAAGAGCACGGATGCCGTTCCTTAGGCGTGTGGTCGGGCAGAGCACTGTGAGCAGATGGGGAATTGTACAGAGCACAAGAGAGGCTGAGAGGAGCTGTGAGCTGGGGGCTGTCAGGGACGAAAGAAATAATAGGGCCTTGGAGGAATTCAGCAGGCAGGAGGCTTACCCAGCCTAAACGGTAGAGGGGATAGAAGAGGAGCCGTGCAGGCCCCAGGCAAAGTCCCTCTTCTAAGCAACTAGCAGGCAGGCTGGCTGCCTTTGTGTATGCAGAGGTGTGAACCTCACCGGACCTGACACCTGGGGCCAAATAGATGCTTTCTTGTTATGGCAATGAAGTAAACCATTCCTGTGAAAGGCAAGCTGACAGCTGCAACTCTTAGGAGCCACAATGACAGTCCCCCTGTAGCCCCACACCTCTGCAGCAGGATGCAAGCTGAGGCTGCTCAGGCCTCGATACAATTCTGCACTGCTAGAGCTAAAATCAGTGTGTCATTTCTTCCAGAAGACAAGCCACCACAAAGGAGGTGGTGCAGCTTTGTCAGTGGGTCACAGAGCCCTTTGGGATTCCCCCAGCAGAGGGGACTTCATCCCAATGGCAGCAACGTTTCCGTGTGTGTCATGGGTTAGACGTAGGGTGGGGGTAGAATGACTTGGTCAACCCAGGCAGAAGGACTGATTTGGAGTGACTCCAGGGTCAGGAGAAACTGGGATCAAAGGATGAAGTCAACAGGTGGACCTTGCATGGGAGAGTTGGGTGGGCCTGGGCTTCACAGAGGAGAAACTGGGCGGTGTAACAGGGCCAGGAGCCCTGGGGCTGGTCATCCAGTTGCTATGAGTCATCTTTTCGGAGAGAAAGCCCAGTAGTAGGGGAAGAGGGTAGGTAGGCTGTTCCAAGAAGAGACAAGTCGCTCTAAGTGGGATGCACGGTAGAGTCAGAGAGGCTGAGGAGCAAGATGGGAGCTTCCCATGGCAACAAGTGTTAGGGCAGGTGCCACCTAATGGGGGGAGATGACCACAATATGGGGGAAGAGAAAGGGCTTTCAAGAAGAGACCCCTCCAAAGGAAACAGGGAGGGAGTGATGAGCAGCTGGCTTCAGCTGCTTTGCACAAAGTGTGTGCCTGGGCTCCACAGACTCCCCATGGACAGGATCACTGACTGGGCACATCCAAAGGGGGAAGAGCCTTTTAGAGACCTAGCTGGAGAGCTGGAATTGGATGTGGCCCCCAGAAAGGGTGAGAGTGTGGCTGTGATCAAGGTGAAGGGCAGAGTCATCCTAACCTGGGCTGCAGGAGGAAGATGGAGAAGCTGCTACATGCACATTTCTCCAGGAGGAGGTGTTCCAGTATGGTGTGTTGGTCACAGGTTGCTTGGCTGGAGGTGGAGGTTGGGGGCTGTGTGGGTGATGTGGGGCTCAGTGGAGAGTCTTGCAGCACTGGGGAGAGCTGAAGGAGATGCCGGGTGACCTGGAGTGGACAGAAAGAGACCAGTGTGCAAAGTGCAGCATCATTGGGAGATATAGGGACTCCGGTGGAGGGTTTGAAGCTTCAAAACTGCTATTCTTCACTACCTTGTGGTTTCATACTCCTCCACATGAGCTGGTTCTTGTCATAGATTCATAGATGCTTGGGTCAGAAGGGACCTCAGCAGATCATCAATTCCAACCCCCTGCCCTGGGCAGAAAAGAGCACTCGGGTCAGGTGACCCCAGCCAGATGCCTATCCAGCCTCCTCTTAAAGACCCTCAGGATAGGGGAGAGCACCACCTCCCTTGGGAGCCCATTCCAAATTCTGGCCACCCTTACCATGAAGAAGTTCTTCCTGATGTCCAGCCTAAATCTGCTGTCTGTCACTTTGTGATCATTGTTCCTTGTTACCCCAAGAGAAGCCCAGGTGATCCGAGCATCTCCGATCCCTTGCTGCTCCCCCCACCACCAATGAATTTGTAGGTGGCCACAAGATCACTTCTCATCCTTCTCTTGCGGAGGCTGAAGAGATCCAGGTCCCCCAGTCTCTCCTCATAGGGCTTGGTCTGCAAACCCTTAACTGTATGAGTGGCCCTCCTCTGGACTCTCTCGAGGTTATCCACATCTTTCTTACAGTATGGCACTCAAAACTGGATGCAGTACTCCAACCGCAGTCTGACCAGTGCCACATAGAGGGGGAGTATCTCCTCCTTGGATCTATTCGTCATGCATCTGCTAATGCATGATAAAGCACAGTTAGCTTTCCTGATGTTTTCATCACACTGATGACTCACGTCCATCTTGGAGTCCACTGTGACTCTGAAATCCCTTTTTGCTTCTGTGCTCCCAAGAGGATCATTCCCCAGCCAGTAAGTGTGCTCGATATTTTTACTCCCTAGGTGCAGCACTGCACTTGTCCTTGTTGAACTGCATCCTATTGTGTTCTGCTCACTTATCCAACCTGTCCGGTTCTGCCTGCAATTGTTCCCATAGCGAGCACTTCACCCCACAATTTAGTATTGTCCACTTCACACCCACATCCAAGTCCCAGATAAAGACACTGAAGAGTACAGGTCCAAGGACCAAGCCCTGTGGGACCCCACTGCCCACATTCTTCCAGGTCGATACCTACCCATCTACTACCGCTTTCTGGGTGCGACCGCTAAGCCGATTTGCCACCCACCAGACCGTGTAAATATCTATGTCACAGCCTCTTAATTTATTTGTAAGAATGGGATGAGATACCGTATCGAAGGCCTTCCTAAAATCCAAGTAAATGACATCCACCTCTAGTCCTGCATCTAAGCGTTTTGTGACCGGGTCATAAAAAGAAACAAGATTAGTCAGGCATGATCGACCTGCTACGAATCCATGCTGGTTGCCTTCCTGCATTATTTTTCCTGCTGGACTCTCACAAATATGATCCTTGATAATTTTTTCAAAGACTTTTCCAAGGATGGAGGTGAGACTGACTGGCCTATAATTATTCGGATCTTCCTTCCTCCCATTCTTGAAAATAGGGACCACACTGGCCCTTTTCCAG
>NW_017728918.1:16374360-16376919 GCF_001723895.1 Crocodylus porosus | reverse complement strand
ATCGAGACTTGGTGGGCTCATGTCCCTCTGATGCCCATCTAAGAACCTGTTAGGAGACTTATCTTGAGCCCTGTTCAGGTACACTGAGGCAAAAGACTCATTGAAGAGCTCAGCTTTGTCCCCCATCTGTCACTAACTGCTCCTGCACCTTCCTTTTACTCCCTACATACCTAAAAAATGACTTTTTGTTGTCTTTAATTCCTGTTGCCAGCCTCAGCTCTGTTGTTGCTCTGGCTTGTGTAACTGCCTCCGTGCAAGTGCAGGCCAAGCAGGTATACTCCTCCTTGGCGCTTCCCTCTGCTTCCACTGCCTATATGCCTCTCTTTTTGCACTTCGGCTCCCCTGGATTTCTCTGTTTAGTCATGTCCAGCTAATGCTGTGCTCCCTCTGAGGTCCAAGCCAGAACAAAATATTAAAGCCAATGCCAACAGAGGAGATAAAAAAAAAATCTATGAGGGAGTCTGTCTAAGCCCTCAGGTCACAAGACCTGGCTTGGCTGGATATCATGGGCACACAGCATCCTGCCTCTGAACACTGCCCTAGCCGTTTCCTCAGCCTAAGGCCTACCAAGCCAATTGCTCACTCGGTGTGCATTTTGCAGTGACCTGGTAGCTGTTGCACGGTTTATCAGGGGGTGTCCTTTGCAGTGATGTGGAAATAACTAGTCCTGACATCTACAAAAGCAAGCCATGATTTACAATAAGATCACTTGAACCTGCCCAGTGTGGATTCATGGAGATCTCTGACTCGGCTTGTTTTGTCCAGCTGACTTTGCATGACTCATGACTTCTCTAAGCAATTCCATTGGACTCCTCCTCTTGTTTCGCTTCCTGGGAGCAGAAACCAGTGAGGCTTTTTCTGGCCTTGAGTGGGTCTGTTGCTCCAGGGTGGAAGACTATCTCCTTTCCCCATATAAGCTCTGATGGAAAGGAGGAAAAGTCAATAAAATCAGAGATGTCTTGAAAAAAAACTAGAAATCCCTTCTCCATTTAAACACAGCTATCTGAAGCATTATCTATAATGCTAAGCTCCTTAGTCCCAGAGTTCAAACCCAGAATCAATTCAGCTGCCTGAGAAAGATGATAAAGTTCATTCTGTGGCCAAGCATTTGCTTCGTCAGGCAGCTTCAAGGTGAATGCAGGCCCTGTGCCTTAAAGCAAACTCCCTAGCCCTGTAATATTTCTTTGCCAAAAGGCCAGCCTGTAGCTGTCCTGCTACCGAGCTTTATCTCCCTCTCCGTCCCTAGTAGAAGGCAGGGCAGCATGGGACCTTATAGACTCATTCAGAAAGACATATAAGTTTTTGTAAGCTGACTGACACTTCACTGGAGCTTTGTGCGTGCACGGATTCTGCGTAGGTCTCACTCCTTGATCCAGAGTGCACTGAAGTCAGGAGGTGTCTTTCCATTAACTTCAACTGGCCTTGGAGGAGGCTCTGTGCATATTGTCTGCGAGGGAAGGTTGAGTCTCAGCAGAGGTGTCCTGTCCTAGCAGTGGACTTTGCTCTCCCTGTAGTATTGAAGCTGGGTGGCCTTTAACCATGGGGTCATGTCAAAGTACTTTCTCCAATGCCATTTGCATTCCTGTCCGGCCTCACAGATCTTTGACCAAGCAGTTCAGGACAACTCCTCTGGAGTAGTAGTGATTTGCTCACTCTGCATCACCACCCAGCCTTTGCAGTTCTAGCCCTTCCACATCATTTAGGGTACAGGCTAGGATTTGCTTGGGGGCAAATAAATTCAGACCCCTCTGCAGCGAGGAGGATTTACTACTGGACAGATAATGCCCAGAACCCTCTGGGGCTGGGCCACGGATGCTGGGTCTTCTTGATGGAGCAGATCCCCCAGGGTTGAAGGGTGCTCCCAGAGCATGGTAGTCCCCAGTGGCCTCCAGAGGGTGGAATAACAGCTCTCCAGTGCCTGGCTTCTCCAAGCCCATTCCTGCATCTGTCCAGTAATCACTTGTAGTACACGGGGCAGGCCCCTGTCATTAGTGGGTAGATTGCAGGGCCTGGGGTTTCTGGGAGTAGTTCCTGGCTGAGAAAACTGTACAAGTTCTCCTGCGGAGGCAATGGTTTTGCTTCCTTGTTAAGCACGTGGAGATTCCTGAATGCAAACCACTCAATAGCCACAGTCCTATAACTGGACCCATACAGAGAGACTCCTGAATCGCTTTTGGGATCTGCAGCCTGACAGAAACTGATAGCTGGCTGGGGCCTTACTGTACAAAGTCAAAGGCCTGCCTGGGCTGGAAGGTCCATGGAGCTGGCCTGGTAAAGGCGTAGTAGTTCCTGTGCTGTGCTAGCATTATTCCAGCCACTCCTGACTGCAGCCTGAATGTGCAAGTTCCCTTTTACAGCTGGCTGGGGAGTTGCCCCTGACCTGAGTCCAAACTGAGGCTTGAACACCTTCTCTGGAGCTGTAGTAAAACCCCTTATGAACTGCCAGTGCACCACTTATACAACACAGTAATTCACAGATTCATAGATGCTACGGTCCAAAGGGACCTCAACAGATTGTTAGAAATATTATTAAAAATGTATTATCAATAAGTCTTGTTA
>NW_017728918.1:16364222-16374155 GCF_001723895.1 Crocodylus porosus | reverse complement strand
GAGAGAGGGGATAAAGCCAGCTGGGCAGTTTCCTTCGGGGGCAGCAGAGTGTTTGATCTTTTGTCTCTCTCTCTGACCCTATTTGCAAATATATACCTTTTGTGTTGCTAATAGAGTGTGTCTGTGGCTGAAGGTTTTTTTTCGCCTCCCAAGAAACGAACCGCGATTTTTACATCAAGATCATCAAGTCCAACCCCAGGCCTAGGCAGGAAAGAGCACTCGGGTCAGATGACCCCAGCCAGATGCCTGTCCAGCCCTCTCTTAAAGACCCCCAGGGTAGGGGAGAGCACCACCTCCCTTGGAAGCCCATTCCAGATTCTGGCCACCCTCACCATGAAGTTTTTCCTGATATCTGCTCTCTGTCAGTTTGTGACCATTGTTCCTTTTTACCCCAAGAGGCACCCTGGTGAACAGAGCATCTGTGATCCCTTGCTGCGTCCCCCTAATGAATTTGTAGGCGGTCACAAGATCACCTCTCAGCCTTCTCTTGCAGAAGCTGAAGAGGGCCAGGTCCCTCAGTCTCTCCTCATAGGTAAGGCTTGTCCTGTAAGTCCCTAACCATACGAGTGGCCCTCCTCTGGACCCTCTCGAGTCTATCAACATCATTCTTGAAGTACAGCGCCCAAAACTGGATGCAGTACTCCAACTGTGGTCTGACCAATGCCACGTAGAGGGGAAATATCACCTCCTTGGATCTATTTGCCATGCATCTGGTGATGTATGATAAAGTGCAGTTAGCTTTGCTGATGATTTTGTCACACTGATGACTCACGTTCATCTTGGAGTCCACTGTGACTCCTTTCTGCTTCTGTGCTGCCAAGAGGATCATTCCCCAGCCAGTAGATGTGCTGGATAGTTTTACTCCCTAGGGGCAGCACTCTGCATTTGTCCTTGTTGAACTGCGTCCTATTGTGTTCTGCTCACTTATCCAACCTGCCCGGGTCTGCCTGCAATTGTTCCCATAGCGAGCACTTCACCCCACAATTTAGTATTGTCCACTTCACACCCACATCCAAGTCCCAGATAAAGACACTGAAGAGTACAGATCCAAGGACCAAGCCCTGTGGGACCCCACTGCCCACATTCTTCCAGGTCGATACCGACCCGTCTACTGCCCACAAATATGATCCTTCATAATCTTTTCAAAGACCTTTCCAAGGATGGAGGTGAGACTGACTGGCCTATAATTATTCGGATCTTCCTTCCTCCCATTCTTGAAAATAGGGACCACACTGGCCCTTTTCCAGTCCTCCGGGACCTGACCCGAGCGCCACGAGCACTCAAACAGCCGCACCAGTGGCTCTGCTATGACACTTGCCAGTTCTTTCAGTACCCTCGGACGTAGTGCATCCGGGCCTGCCGACTTAAACACATCCAGTCCATCCAAGTGACTCTGCACCAAGTCAGCATCGAGACTTGGTGGGCTCATGTCCCTCTGATGCCCATCTAAGAACCTGTTAGGAGACTTATCTTGAGCCCTGTTCAGGTACACTGAGGCAAAAAACTCACTGAAGAGCTCAGCCTTGTCCCCTCTCTCTGTCACTAATGGCTCCTTCTTGTTCAGTAGGGGTCCTATGCTGCCCTGCACCTTCCTTTTACTCCTTACATACCTAAAAAATGACTTTTTGTTGTCTTTAATTCCTGTTGCCGGCCTCAGCTCTGTAGTTGCTTTGGCCTTTGTAACTGCCTCCCTGCAAGTGTGGGCCAAGCAGGTATGCTCCTCCTTGGTAGCTTCCCTCTGCTTCCACCCAGAGCAGGTATGCTCCTCCTTGGTAGCTTCCCTATGCCTTCTTTTTTGTCCTGAGCCTCCCCTGGATTTCCCTGTTTAGCCAAGGACATTTTTTGGCTCCTTTTCCCCTTTTCCTTTGTACTGCGATCATCTCCCTCTGTGCCTGAAGAATCACTTCCTTTAGAAACGTCCACCCTTCCTGGACTCCCATCTCACCAATAGTCCTATACTCCAGTGCATCATTGCCTTAAACTCCTAACCACTCTGATGTTAGTCTTCTAAAGTCAAGCACTTCCACCCTACTAGTTATCTTAGCCACCCTACGCTGTATGGTGAATTCAGTTGATTGGTAGTCACTGTCCCCAAGGTGACCACAAATCTGCAGCTCCCCTACCAGGTCCTCTCCTGTAGCTAACACCAAGTCCAGTAAGGCATTCCCCTTAGTGGGACCCTATACCTCCTGCATTTGGTGAAGGTCCTATATGCATGAATGGTTGGATTTGGCTGACTGCTCCTCCCAGCAGATGTCAGGGTAGTTTAGGTCCCCCATGACAACCATGTCCCTAGACCGTACGGCCTCCGAGACCTGCCTCAAGAACTCCAAGTCTAGCTTTTCCTCTTGGTGTGGTGGTCCAAGTCCCCTTCCCCATGACCTCCAAGCATCCTAACCCACAATGCCTCAACTTTCTCCTCCTCTGATCCCATTTTGATTAGGGTAGATGTATAATGCTCCTTTACATAGAAAGCAACCCCACACCCTTTCCTCCCTACTCTGTCCCTTCTGTACAGCCTGTAGCCCTCAATGTGCACCGCCCAGTCATGGGTAGGGTCCCACCAGATTTCCATTAGCCCCACTAAATTAAAGTTACTACCTGCAAGCAGAACTGAGAGCTCTTCCTGCTCGTTCCCCATGCTCCTAGCATTAGTATAGAGGCACTTGAGCCCTCCAAACGGTGTCTTTGGTGCTCCCCCGTTCTGATGTCCAGAGGGCGCCTTGGTACTTACCTGGGGTGTACGGTTGCATGTCTCAGTCTGTAGATTCTAGACTCTCTCCATCTCCTGCCTCCCCGTCCCCCTTGTACTTAGTTTAAAGCCCAACGTAGGAGGTCAGCCAACCTGTAAGAAAAGAGACTCTTACCTTTTGCGGACAGATGAAGCTCATTGCGTCCCAGGAGGTCCCTTGCATGGAAGTGCGGATCACGGTCCAGGAAGCCAAAACCCACACGATGGCACCGACTCTGGAGCCACGGGTTGACTTCTCTGACACAGGTGACGTGATGCCTACTGCGACCACTGACTGCACCAGGGGAGCCGTCTCTGCGCTGAGAGGTCTGGCCCCTGAGATGACCGTCCTCCACTCGCCAGCATCTGCTTCAGGGCATTCCCTCGCAGCTTCTCTGCCAGGCGTCTTGTCCTGCAAAGAATGAAAGTTTCCATCAACATCTTCTCCAATTGCCCTGCAGCCTGCTCACCTCTACCTGAAGTTCCCTCACCTGCCCCTCCAGGGCCTCAATCCAGGCACATGTGGAACAGGCAAGGGAGCCCCTGGCCCCCATGCTACCCCCAGGCCTCATATGTCCCACCAGGCAACCCCCACAGACAGGGGGCCAGGGCACTGCAGACCCACCCAAGGTGTCTGTCTGGGTGGAGGCCCCACAGCAGCTCTGGGCTGGAGGCAGCAGCAGGACAGGGTCCCTGGCAGCAGTCAGTGTCACCCCCCATAGTAGCCCCCCTCCTCATTCACTTACCTGGAGTCTCTGTCAGAAGCTCCCGTGTACTCCTGCCCACGACTGGCCTGTGAACTGCCTGAAAACTTCTCCCCTGTTCACTTAATAACATAACTATTATATGTTATTAGGACTGCTGAGCCGCAAGGTCTTTTGGGCAGGAGCTCTTGCCTTGCTCTGTTCTTGTACAGCACCTTGCCCACAGGAATCCTGGTTTGTGACCAGGACTCCTCCATGTTAATCCCTCCGAACATAGCACACACTCTCTCCATGTAGCCTTTCCACATGCCATCCATGCATATACAATTGAAAGTCTTTAACTTACTTCTCACCAAGTCTTGGAAACAGTCTGGGGAAGAGAAAACTGAGCAGGGATTTGATAACAGTCTTGAAATATTTGAAGGGCAATTATAGGGAAGATGTGGCCGTACGGGACAGGACTAGGAGCAATGGCCTCAAGCTGCAGCAGAGGAAATTTAGGTTAGAGATGAGGAGGAACTTTCTGACTACGAGGGTGGTCAAGTGCTGGAGCAATCTATCTAGACAAGTTGTAAAATCTCCACCCCTGGAAATTTTCAAGGGCAGATTAGACAGACACTTGGCAGTCAGGGACAGTCTTGCCTTGCGCAGTGACCTTGACCTTGTGAACTCCTTTCCAGCCCGACTTTCCTATTATTCTCTGTCTATGGTTCTCATTGCTATGGTGACATCAGTTTATAATTCAATAAGCAGAGACACAGTTCCATATTTTTTTAAAAGGAAAAGGAGAAAAACAAATCCAAGGACTCAGAAACGCATCACTTTTATGGATTTGGACAGTTATTTTCAAGCATCCACAAATGCCTTGGGTTGGCTTTGTGTTTGTGTTATATATACAGCATGAAGTGTATGAAGAGACAAAAATAATTGTCCCTTTGTAGAAAAATCATAAGGTAAATTTCAGCCTGAAATTTATGACTTAATTGTATCCTTGGGAAATATGATTCCTAAATAAAACACTAACCAGGACTTCAGTGGTGAAATAGCAATAACATGGATCTTAGTCCTGTGAATGTACATGTTCATATGAGTCATAGATTTCATAAACATTCGGGCTGGAAGGGACCTCGGAAGATCTTCGAGTCCAGCCCCCTTCCCCTTGGGACAGAAAGTCAGCTGGGGTCATAGGATCCCAGCAAGGTAAGCATCCAAATGTCTCCTGAAGGCGTTCAGAGTGGGTGCTTGAACCACCTCCGGCGGCCGTCTGTTCCAGTCCATTCCAAACCTCGGGGGCTTGGACAGTAAAGAAGTTCTTCCTTATGTCCAGCCTGAACAGTCCTGGAGGAGATTGTGACTGTTCAACCTTGTCATTTCTTGGGGTGCTTTGGTGAACAGACGTTCCCCCAGATCCTGGTGAACACCCTTGATAAACTTACAGGTGGCCATCAGGTCCCCGCTGAGCCTGCGCTTTTCCAGTCTGAAGAGCCCCATAGCTCTCAGCCTGTCAGCGTAAGATCTGTTTTCCTGACCTCTGATCATGTGCGTGGCTCTCCTCTGGACTCTCTCAAGCTTCTCCACATCCTTTTTGAATTGTGGAGCCCAAAACTGGACGCAGTACTCCAGCTGCAGCCTCACCAAGGCCAAGTACAAGGCGAGAATGACGTCCCGGGATTTGCTCGAGAAGCATCTATGGATGCAAGCCAGTGTTTTGCTTGCTTTACTAGCAGCAGCATCACATTGAAGGCTCATGTTCATCTTGTGGTTAATCATGACCTCCAAGTCCCTTTTGTCTGTAGCGCTAGCCAGCATAGCACTGCCAAGCCTATAAGGATGCTGCAGGTGTTTCTTCCTGAGGTGGAAAATCTTGCATTTTTTGGTGTTAATCACCATCAGGTTCTCATCCACCCATTTCATGAGCCTGTCAAGTTCAGCCTGGATCACCCTCCTGTCCTCAGATGTGGATGCTTTACCCCAGAGTTTGGTATCAGCAGTGAACTTGGCCAGTCCACTTCTGACTCCAATGTCCACATCATTAACAAAGAGGTTGAACAATACAGGTCCAAGGACAGAGCCTTGAGGGACCCCACTGGTCACAGGACACCATGATGATTGACTTCCATCAACCACCACCCTCTGGGTCTCACCACGGAGCCAATTCCCCAGCCAGGAGATCATGGTGCACCCAAGGCCACAGTTAGCTAGTTTTACTAAGATGTGATCATGGGATTTTTTATAGTCAAGATATACAACATTGATCTGTTCTCGTTTATCCATGCAATGGGTCACAGGATTGGTCAAGCAAGACCTACCCACAACAAACCCATGCTGGCTGTCTCTCAGGATGTTACCATCACTCAGTCTGTTAAGATCAGACTCTTTGATAACCTTGGAAAGCAGAAGCATAGTCAGCAGGATTTGAACCTGCACAGGGAGGCCCCAGTGGATTTCTACTCCATTGCCTTAACCACTCAGCCACAAGTACATCTCATACACAGTCCTCTATATTTCAGGAGGCTGCCCACATGCATAAAGTTAAATTCAAACATAAGGCTTTGTTTTTCTCCACTCGCCCTGATCCTGCAGTGTTGTTTTCCTCTCCTTGTGGACATCATATTAGCGCTCCTCAACCTTTTTCATGCTGTGGAGACCCCCGAGGCCTACCCCCCATTCCCGAATCACCCATCTCATTTCCAGGATTTGTCTATGGCAAACAGGGCATGGTTCGAAGACGTAGTCATGTTCAGGACAGCACCCGTGTGATTGTCAGTGGACCCTGTAAGTTACTGAGTGCCACCGACTTCAATGGGAGTCGAAGGTAGTTGGCAGCTTGCAAGATTCAGGCCAAAGTAAGCCGTCTCTCCCTGCCTGATGACTGACAGGTGCTTCCCCCTCGTGAAAGCAGCCGCTTCTTGGACCCCTAGAGAGAATCAGTGGGGCACTGAACCAAGAGCACAAAACTTAGTGTTGTGCTGTTTTCTTTCTTTATTGACTGTAAGAGAAACTGCTTTTCTCTTCCTAGGCTGGAACCATATTATCACTGCTGCACAGGTCAGGGTCTGCGGGACTGACTTGTGTCACTCAGACGCCCTTACTGCAGGGCTAGCCCTTGTGACAGGATGCAGGTATTAATACACAGGGGAGAAAGGAGGGGCCAATAAACTTACAGGTAGAAAACCTTTCCTGAGACAGGATGGGTGGGGACCCGGGAGGTGAATCAGCAATGACAGTCAGAGCTGGAATATAACTGCATTGCCTGGAGGGAAAGTAGAAGAAAATTCATTGTGCACCGCATTGAGACATGCAGTGATATCTATGGAAATGTGGAAGTAGCTTCTAAATGCCAAATGAATGCATGAAAATTGTAGTAAGCTCCCTCATTGAGGAGAACTGGGATGAAAGAATGTGCATGGCTTCAGCTTTGCCAAATGATTGGAGCAATCATCGTTACCAGGAATGAATGATAAACAGGCACCAAAGGCAGGACAAGATTGGAGTCACTGGGAGCCCCTCGGGGAGGCCTGCAGTGGAGGGAAGCTGAAAACACAGTTGCATTTCTCCCAGCTGTTGGAGAACTGAGCTTTGGCGTCCTGGCTCCTTGCAACTTACACAATTACCTGTGAACCCTAAACTGTGCTGTTGTGACTGCTCCACCGTAGTACCTGCTTCTGCTAAAACCAGGGCAGTTCTTGCAAGTGTGAGGGGGGCTGAGCCTGGCTGTGGCCAAATTCCAGCTTCAGGAATCAAATTGGCTTCACCGAAAGTTCGGTGTGCGGTAGATCTAGCTGAAGACGGCGTGGCTGTGCACTGCTGAATAGTGGCTGTTCTGCAGTGGTGGATAAAATGATTCCCATATGTCTGTTTAGATCTGGCCTCTATTGAAGTCAGGCACGTGATCCACGCTGGCTTTGTGGGGACTTTGATCAGGCCTACCACATATAATGCTTTTGAGGGTTGAAAGGTGCCATGTAAGTCGTTATCATTAGTGGAGTGTGGTAGACACAACATTGTCTGCTGACTTGGTTGAGAAAGGGAAGGGAACAAAGGGGTAAGGGTTAAATTCAGACCAATGCAAGCTGAATGTGGAGTACTTTGTTCCTCTGTTTCCATCTAACTGTGGCTTTCTCCATTATTATTACAATACTGCTTTCAGTATCACCAGTTTGCTGTTTCTTCTGTACAGGCAATTTTCCCTGCTGTTCATGTGGGCTGTTCACACAGAAAGGGAAAAGAAAAGCATTTTAGAAAATAAGGCAATGCAATTATAAAATTGTCCCAGGTGACCTGGCAGGTGCCATCCCTGAAACTGAGTTTAAAATTGAATGGATTTGGGGTTGGTGACATCCCTTAAATGAATATAGTAGATACTGGATCGAATGCACCTTTTCAGCTGCTAACATTATCATTTAAACCAAGGCAGCAATCATCACTGTCTGCTAAACAAGGGAACGATGCTTTGTAAAGCCATGCTTAGCTTGCTCTGCCTCTCTTGAAACCAGTGGCAAAGCTCCCATTCGTTTCAGTGGGTGTCGGAGTCTGCCCGTGGCTTACCTTGTAGTATGCTTTAGCAGGGATGGATGCTAATCTAGGGCTTTTCCACCTCGTATGACAAGGTTCTTTGGGTGAATCTGATATTCAAGATATCACATCTACCCACAGAACCTTGTCTGCCTGTGTCCTTAGACCAACCCGGCTGCAACCGACACCCCGTCTAGCACAACATTCGATTTTTCTCCCAGCAGGAAGTATGTGACTTTTCAAAAACAACCGTAGAGGGCGCAGTATAGGCCCCTGGTTAATGCATTTCCCCAAACTTGTTGATCCAAAAGCTTTCACACAGAGTTCAGGTTGCTCAGTGGTGTCCTGTTCCCTTGCAAGAAGAAGATCTCAGCAAAACCTCTGAAAATCAAGGAATAAGAGAGCGGGCATACACTCAGGCAGTCCTGTCTCTACCCCATCCTGGGGCTGGCAATAGGCAATGGCTGTTGTCAGCAGTCGCTGGGTTGGGTGCAGCTGTATGGGATGGTGTGGGGATTAGGTGGACCAGCCTGGCAGTGCCGTGATTGTGAAAGGGGACAATCTGGGAGGGCCACACACTTCTGAAGGGATCACCTTTGCCTGCTTCCATCAAAGGGAAGAGCTACGTGTGTCCCTGGAGAGATCCAGCCGGGCTCCTTTCAGCACGGCGTCAGGTAGGTGGGTTGGTAGCGAGGAACAGACAGTCTTCCTTCCTTGGCGACTGTCGGGAGTGAATGTGGCCTGTGGTTTAATGCTGAGTAAGTGGAAGGTAGGTTCAGTGGCATCATGCGTTTATATGCCACAATATTTAGAGGCTTGATTTTCCCTGGGGCAAGGCTGAGTTTTGCTGTTCAGGCAGGTACAAGCAGCTCCGGCGAGGCTGAGCGAGTGAGTCACAGGGGCTTTGCTCACCGAGGACAGAGTTAAAGGGTGCGTGGGCAGATGCCTTCCCCCTGTACTTCCTGGGTGTGCAGATGCTTGGGTTTTGTGGTCTGCCTAGAAGGCTGTGAAATCCCATCAGGCAAGTGGTAGGAGTATAGCAGTTCGTTTTTCATGGAAATCCTTAACTGTATTTAACCAAAACACCATTTTTTGCTGGACTCAGTGATCACCCACCCCCTCCCCATCACCACCCTCCATGCTCTTCTGAAATGTAGGGAAGCCTGAAGTGCTCCAAAGGCCAGATTGCCTCATCAGAAACCAGGGGCTCCTGACCCCCCAGCCCTGGCAAAGCCCTTTTAAGGACATCTAATTTTACTGCCGTTTTTTGTTCAGACTTGGGGACTAAAACCACATCTCTGGGCATTGAAGGCCACTCCACACTTACCCCAGGTAGTGCCCACATACCCCACCTACACCGTGACCTCTTAGGACAGCGGTATTGAGCCTGGTCTTCAACAAGCAGCTGAGCTCAACAAACAGGCTCCAGCTTTGTGCTCAGGAATTGTCTGAATCACACTCTGCCAGGCATTATAGGAGCCAGGATCCTGGAGGTCTTGCCATTATCTAGGGCTTGAGACCTTTTTCCTGCTCTTTGGTACACGTGCCAGTGTCTCAGGAGTCTCTGTCCCCAAGACAAACCCTCTTCCTGTACCCCACAGACGTCAGGATCTGGGGGTGCCTGACGCCAATGCAACAATAATATTCTTTTCAAAATGCAGGTATGTGCTGCCCTGTGTGCTCGTGGAGGATGAGCAGAGCTGGAGAAGAGCAGTGGGAGCGGGGCAGGCAGAGGGGCAGGTGCAGAAGGTAGCAGAGGCGCAGGGACTATTGTAGCATCCGGCTTAGGCTGTCTGTTCGTGGAGGAAGGGATCATGCTGAAGCTGCGGCCTTTTCATACAGGCATGCAGCAGCAGAGGGTGCCAGACCCAAAGCAGCCACTATTTATGTGCTTGTGTCTTGTGAGATATGATGGCTTAGTAGGATGAAAAGGGAAAATTGCAGCAATTGTGAAGGGGGGAATGCATCTGCCTGCTTCCATAC
>NW_017728918.1:16349295-16364122 GCF_001723895.1 Crocodylus porosus | reverse complement strand
CAGCAGAGCCCAAAAGCAGAGATTTGTGCATCAGCTGGAGGGGTTTTCCAGCTTACACCTCTGAGACAGAAGCCAAGGTGATATAAGCTGTCTTTGATCTTCCTGGTAAGTCCAAGCAAGGCTGGGGTAGGGGGTGCTGCTGACATCGGCTAGAAGGGGACCTCCACCCCCACCTCCACTTTATGTGCTCACCCTCACTGCCAACATAGCCAAACTGTCATGCAGACTCGTGGCCCCTCACCCAGAGATGGGTTCGGGAGAGGTCTGGGGTCCATGTGTTATGTGATGTTCTCATCTGAACACGAACACCTGGGGCTGATGAATGTGGCCTGAAAGAGGACCTGACGTGACTTGCTCCTTTTGTCCCAGTGGGTGTTTCCATCCTCCCCCCACAGAAAACGGTGACGTGACCCAAGCATGCCCACTCGTAGCCCCCAGTCCGGACTCGGGGCCTGTGCTCTGTGCATGCTTCCAGCCTGCCTGTTCTCAGCTCCGTCCTCAGAGGGGCAGGGCTCCCGCAGCTGCCAGCTTGCATGGAGAGTTGGAAGAGGAGTGCCGATTCCCTCAAACAAAGGGAGCCCTCAGCTCCCAGCACGCGTGCTGGGACAGGGAGAACCTACCTGGATTCTGGTTCAGCTGAAGGATGGTTCAGCCCCCTAGAAAGGCAGGGTCTTGCAAATCCATCTTATATGGGGAAGCAGAGAGGGAGGCTATGGTACTCCAAGAAGGGCAGGGATTCCCCTGTACTTCAGCCCCTGGGACAGGACAAGGGCCAGCTCATCTGAGAGAGCAGGAGGAATGGCTCAGACACTCAAAGGTGCAAGGAGTTCCCTGCTCCTGGCTCTCATGATGGGACAGGGAAAGGGGTTCAGGTCCTCCTGGGCTTCCCAGATCCTGGCACACATCAGCAGAAGGATGACAGGTGTCCTTCTCTTCCTTTCCTCCCTCCCTGTGCTTCCCACCTCCTGTTCATGCCTTGCACTGTACCAAGAAGTGTCCTCCCAGCCCCCACTTTCCCTCCCCACCAAGCCCCTTTCCATGCTCTTCCCCGAACTCTGTCACTCCCAATCCTCTTGTCCATCCCCACCAGCATTTTCACCTGTAATCCGTTTTCTCTTTGCAACTAGATGCCGGGTCTCGTGAAGTTCCTGTGCTCAGACTGCATGCAGCAGGATGGGTCACATCCAGTCTGCTGTAATGATTCTCACCTCTCCACAAAAAAAGGAGCAGGCTATGACAGTGTACCTCTTTTCTTTCTCAGGATTGGAGTCAAACTGAGATTGTGATGTTGAATCAGTTGCATGTGCATGAGGCTCCCACCCATCTAGAGAGTTCAGCCCTTCCCTCCGTGCTGCCTTCAGTTTTCTCCCCCAAGCGGCAGCACTGGCCTTGCTTTAGATGGGTAAGTGTTGAATGACTGAGACCGCTTGGGGCAGGATGAGAACTGTTGCTTGTTCCGCATATGTGTACAGACAAGTCCGTTAAATCTGTCTGCTCTAAGAGCGGGCTCTTTTGAGGGCAGAGGGCCTGTGTTTTGGGAACCCCTAGCTCACATGACTGCAGAGTTGACACACTGATCCTATCTTGCCCACTCAGAGGTGCACTGAATTGCAGGGCACCCCAGCAACCGTGCCCTTACAAGGGCTGATCTTTAACCAGAAGTCATCGCTGCCCGTAACCAGACTGGTCACTTTCCAGCTATTCACATCTCCAGAGATTGACTAACTCACAGCACTAGTTTAACAGTTATTTTCCACTGCATGAGTGATGTAATGTGTTGGCAGCATGTCCCGTTTCATTTGCTTTTCTTGATATAATCTGATGGCAGCAGCTATACCTAGGAGTGACTAACCGAGGGTGGGGACACCGGTACCAACTGAGCTGCTCCCAAATCTCGCTGGCTGGGAACCGGTTCACAACTGTCACAGGTCAGTGGTGTGCACACACACAGTCACCTTTTCAGTACTCAAGTGCTGTGGCTCCAACACCAGGCGGTGGGAGTGAGCACCTAGCCCAGCATGTCTTGCAATGGGCAAGGTGGGGGGCAGTGCTTGCTGCAGAGGTCCCAGGGGGTGGGTAATTTGAGTCTGAAGGAGTTTTCTGCTTTCCCTTCTCTCTTAGACACAAACTCAGTACATTTCGGGAGCCTGCAGTTCAACTCTGAAGTGTACTTGCCTGACCTGGGGTGCCCAGGAGCGGAGAGTGCTTAGACCCAGGTTTTTGGGTTCCCAGAGCCTAAGGGGGCATGCGAAGGGGCTACGATTGAGTAGGGAGTGAGGACACACCTGGTTGTTGACCAGGTAGCACAAGTGGGGTCACTGATAAAAAGTGTCAACAAAAGGTGGGGGAGAAAAAAGGCAGTAGAGTTCTGGCTGCGAACCAGTTACAGCTGTTAAGTGGAGGGTGGAGGAGTGAAGCAGTGTGGGATGCCTGGAGGATAGATCATACCTGTGTTACACAGTGCATGGTGTGCACATATAACATCAACCCAGGTCACAGCGAACTAGTTCAAGAGTAGTGGATTTTCCAGGAATATTTTTGAATTGCTCCAGGAAGCTTTAAACAGAGCTAACATTTGTCCACTTCAGGATAAACCGCACTGAAACCAGTCTAGGCGTTATGCTTGTCCATGCCCTGAATAAAATACACACAGGTGGTACAGGGTGAAGTAGTCATATCACTGTGTAAAAACAGCAGCATCCCAGCTGGCCAGAAGCACTTCTCCAAGAGAGACCTGCCCACACATGCGGATAAGATGAGTCTGCAACACGACAGCTCGAACTGCCAGCATGTGTCTGCTCCAGTTCCATTCTCTGGTCCCTGGCCGCGGTGACAGCAAAGGAGGTCACTGACAGAGTCCTAGGTAAGGAGGATTACAGGAGAGCTCTGACAAAGGACAGTGTCAGACCTTGAGGCTGGGGTGGGGGGTGAAAGTGTGCACTGACCCCATAGATGCCCTGCCAATTTTTGATATATGGGTTCTTAGAGAAGCCACGGACAGCACTAATCCTGGTGGAATGGGCTTTAACTCGCATGTGGAGACCTGTGTTTTCTCCCATGCAACAGGAACCAACAGTCATAGGCAGAGGGAGAAAAAATTGGGGCTGAGTGCATGCCCCCAGCAGGCAAATTTGTGGGGGAAAGGGCCATTGGGGGGGCAGATTGGGGCCCCAGTGGTGAGGCAGGAAGCGGGGCAGGGGCTGGGGTGAATGGGGCGGCAGCGGGCCCTTTGCCCTCCACTGCCGAACAAGGATGGGCTTGCTGCCACTGTGTGCACCCCTGCAGAGGCCAGGGGGGGCATGTGCCCCCAGTCTGTGCATGGGGTGGAGGCAGCTGCCACGGAGTGCTGGGCTTTGCACCCTGCCACCTTGAGAGCTACATGATGCCATATGTGTCCTACAGAGGGGCTGGCAGGGGGCACGGCCATCCAGCAGCGGCAGACACATGGCATTGTGCTGCTCTGAGGCAGCTGCAAGCAATGTGCAAAGTGCAGCAGCAGCCGCCTCCGCCTCACATACAGATCAAGGGGGCACGTGCCCCCTGGACCTGCCAGGGTGTGCATAGCAGTAGGAGCCCCCTGCGCCCCTGGATGAGCTACCTGGGCTTCAATTGTCCCACCACCCAGCAGGGCTGGGGCCCCATTCACCTGTCCCTGCCCCACTCCTTCCCCTTCTACGAGGGTCTTGACCTGCACCCCGCACAGCCCATCCCCTTCAGAGTAGACTGGTACTTGCCTGTTGTGCTGCTAGTGATCTACACACCCGGCTGCGACCCTGGCTGTGTGCATGCCCTTCCCCACTCCTGCTGCAGAGGTCCAGATCCTGCGGCCAGGCTGCCTTGCGGCCTTACCTGCTGCCTTGCGTTTGGTGGGGCTGAGCCGTATTAGCCCCACCCTTCCACCTCCTATGAATATAATTTAGCTGCTTGTCCATATAGGCTCCATGCCAAGCCCAGGGGTGCTACGCTGAGGCATGGCCAGCTCTATGCGTCATATCCTGGAAGTGGGTCAAACTTAGAGCATGGAGCATTTGCCAGTAAGCACCCCCGAGACAGCAGCAAAGAGCAGTGTGTAGCACATGGCCAGCACTGCTCTACAGGAGTAACATTGCTTAATTTCCAGGTATGCACATGCTCATAATGTAGACACCTACCAAGATGGCTTTTCTGTTGGAGTCATAGAAAATTAGGGTGGGAAGGGAGCTCAGGAGGTCATCTAGTCCAACCTCCTGCTCAAAGCAGGTCCATCCCCAACTAGATCGTCCCAGCCAAAGCTTTGTTGAGTCAGGCCTTAAAAATGTCCAAGGATGGAGAGTCTACCACCGCTCTGGGTAACCCATTCCAGTGCTTCAACACACTCCTAGTGAGGAAGTGTTTTCTAATATCCAACTGAAACCTCCCATGCTGTAATTTGATACCATCGCTCCTTGCTCTGTCAGCATTGAGAACAGTTCAGCTCCATCCTCTTTTGAACCCCCCTGCAGGTGGCTGAAGGCTGCTTCCAAATCCAGTCCTCTTCTCTAAATAATCCTGGTTCTCTCAGCCTCTCCTCATATATCATGTGCCCCAGTCCCCTAATCATTTTTGGTGCCTTCCACTGGACTCTCTCCAACTTGTCCACAACTTTTCTGTAGTGGGGAGCCAAAAAGTGAATACAGTACTCCAGATGTGGCCTCACCAGAGCTGAAGAGAGGGGAATAATCACTTCCCTTGATCTGCTGGCAATGCTTCGACTAGTGCAGCCCAGTATGTTGTTAGCTTTCTTGGTACCCAGGACATACTGTTGACTCCTATCTAGCTAACTGTCCACTGCAACCCCCAGGTCCTTTTCTGCAGAGCTGCTGCTTAGTCAGTTTCTGCCAAACCTGTAGCAGTGCACAGGATTCTCAGTGCAAGATTTGACCCATAATCCTATTGGCCTAAGTCTTGCCTTATTCCTGTGGAAGACCACCTAAAATGTCCTGAACTGCTTGTATATTCCAACATGGAGGATGTGGCTGCTAAAAGGCAGTCTTCATAGACACGTCCCAGCAGCCTCTGCCTGCAGGGCTGGGGCGCTGCCATGGGGAGCCCAGCAGCTGCCACACTCTGACAGCACCAGGCTAGGGTTTCTGTGGAGACCGGCCCCAGCAGCGCCGGCAGCTTCTGCCTGCTGGGGGGGATGGGACGCTGTGGATGGGCTCAATGGTGGTGGTGCTGGGAAATGTGGCTACAGGGGGCTATAGTGCCCCCCAAGCTCTCCCCTGCTGGCAGGGTGCAGAGCTGCTCCACAGCCAGACTGGGACTGTGTGGCAGGGACACCATGGTCCGGAGCTGGGGTAGAGCTGTGATCTGCAGCCTGCATGCCACATGGCAATGTTTAGATAACTAACAGCTCTCCAGCTCTGAGGGAGAGTTTCTATGTCCTTGTCCCAAGAGTTGCGTTTGGACAGGTACAGCTGATAATCTGAAATGCACATCCAGAGGCCAGCCAAGTAGATTATTTTGCTGAACAAAACCAGTTCTTCTCCCTAATCCTTCCATCTTTGGAGACCTTTGCTGTTTGGATCTTGTATGCACTGCTGCTGTTGATCCAGAGGCTGAGTGTATAGATGCTAAAATCCCCATCTGCAAGGTGCCCTGCTGTATAAGGTGGTTCAGAAGACTCTAAAAATCACCTCTCGAGGAAAGGGGGACTGCTATAGTGAAAACAAATCTACTGCTAAGGGAACCAGCTTTGTGCCGGTGCAGACAGCAGCAATACACCACCTTTAGACCTACATCGCATTCAAAGGAAGGGAATTTTAACTCGGGACAGGGACAGTGGAAGGTCTTCTCCACTGCGCATCCCAAGAAGGCTGTTATGGATAAAATCATATGTTAAGAGTTAGAGGCTGAGACAGTAGGGAGTAGAAATCAGGATAGTGTTTTGTGAGCCTGTTGAGGTCTGTGTTTAGCAAAATAACCCCCAAGTGTTCAGGATTAATACAGCTCAATCATGTCAAAGATCTTGCTTCTCCTCCTTAGTATGAAGGAGATGACCGCAGCAGCAATATGCCTTTCTATCCCATTCAGACGAGATGGGATGGTCTGGATTGCCGTACCATTCTCCTGAGTAGAGCAGAGGTGAGATCTTCACTGAAGTAACAGTCTGAGCTTATGGCAGCATCAGGTAAGTGATTGTTGAAGCTTAGTAGACTCTTGCACATCAAACTTTTTGGCTACTCCCATGGAAACAGTGATCAGGCCATCCCACACTCTTGAACCAAGTATGACAGATTGACCAGCTGTTATGGACATGTCCCTCACTGATGTAAGTGCTTCAAAAGAGGGTCAAAGTTTTAAAAATTAAGAAACTCTGGTAAGTCATAACTGCAGTTCCAGTAACAGAGGGTATTACCTCAGTTACATGCTCAGGTAGACAACCATGAGGACATAGGCATCGCCCGGCCAGTAGCTGCCAGCTAAAACAAAACCAGTCTTCTGAAGTCTGTTCATCAGAAGTAGAATTCATAGCAGCAGTCACTGAAAGAGCCCCAGTATGACAGGTAAAGTAACGCTTCCACCTTAAGGAAGCAAATAAGAAGTTGGGAACTAAGCACATTATTACGGTCTCTAACTCTATTACACGATCTAAAGTAGACACAACTTCAGCCCAAAATAATGCTTCCACATGAGCACAAGAATACTCATTTTAGTCCCACTCCACCATAGTTTTCACTTCTTTGGAGGATATTATTATACAGTAAGGACTAGTCTGGAAAAAAGAAGGGGACTCAGATTATTAGGCTGAATAGGTTAACATTTTACAGAATAATCTAAAAAAAGTGCTAATTCCCCAAGATTTTGCAACTTACAATAGCTAGAACTAAACATCCACCAATATTTATACAAGAGACAATGGGAACTGTAAGCTACACGGAGAACATATAAAATTGGGGTTGGAAAAGGAAGTCCTTTTGTTTCAACAGTACATCAAAATAATTGTAGCGATATGTAATTACTAAAATAGTATCCTAGGTGTTAATTTTCAAGATCCTTGCTGATACTTAAACAGCCCTGTCAACGGTTTTTTGGTTTGCTTTTTTTTTTAATGTTCAAATTCTCTGAGCCAAGAAGCAAACAGCTGGAATGCACAGAGGAACCCTTCATTCAATAATTAGTGCAACTTAAATTGTACAACATAAATTGTATTTATGCTACTTAAAGAGTTGGTCCACACAAGCTTTTCTGCCTTTTGGGGGAAATTCAGAGCTGAGATTTTCGGAAATGTGTGCATAGAATTGATGGTCCACAAAAAGCCTTAAGTCTGTCCTCTAAAAGACAGACTTCAGTTGTGGGGTTTGTATTTGTTTCATGACTTACCTATTCTTACCGTGCAAGCAGCATCCAAAACATACACACAGGACTCATTAGACCAGTTGGTATCTTTTCTGATATGAGTGTCTGAGCGGGACAAATGGAAAATATTTTTTTTAGATTTCCTAGTAAATAGAAACAGGAAATAAAGACACCTGACTTTCACCTGAGCACTGAACTTGAGGTATGAATATATTTTCGTAGTCAAAGATGAGGTCACTGGCAAGTGAGACAAATCATGTAATTGTGGCTATAAAGAACATTGCTTCCTACAGAAAAACACAAGACGAGGTGTATTTCACACAGTGTTATTCACACATTTTCATTTTTTTACAGCATATACAAGTGAACATTACATTATTCAATATGAACCACAAGGAGCCAGGAGGCCGACCTAATCAGACTAGACAAACTGGTCCACTAACAATTCATATCAAAAGGAGACACTCAAGGAAAGAAAAAAGCTAGTGGTTCTACCCAAACCCCATATATTTCTTATGTATTATAGGAAAAAAGAAAGAGTTATCTTCAGGTTCCTGCATCCCTTCTGTACCAATTTATTTTATTAATAAGTAGTTGGGAGATCTTGACTCAATGGTTGGAGAGAGCACAGTATGTTACAGCCTGAAATTCGTATATAAATCCAACAGGTAGGAAGGGGACTAGGAATGCTTGAATAATGTCGACACCTATGTAAGCATACTCTCTCTTGCCCCCCAGGGACCTAGTTCAATGTAGGTCTAATTTGAGGAACTGTAACATACATTTTGTAAACAGGACAGAGCGAGGTTTTATTAAAGAAAATTCACGTTAGCGAAGTCATAATCCTGAAAATCTCCCTTACATAATTAGGGTCCTTCCTTTCTTGGAGAGGAAGTTACAAACTAATAATTGATGTGGAAATTAGACCGGCATGTACAAACAATAAGCAGCAACCTATGAGTACGTAGGATTATTAATGCTAGAGTTATAAACTAAAAGATACATTAGGCTAAAACTCCCAGCATGCCATTCAAGAAATTAGAGCAAACAAAACAAAAGAAAGATTTAGCACCTAAAATATGCGGTAAGAGAAGATCTGTCGATGTTGATATGAACAGCATCAGAATTCCATACACTAGACTACCCATTGCTTGTTCTTTTATCATCATCCAAGCCCGACCATAAACAGCCTATATGTGACGAATGCCCAAGACACTGCTTCTAACATATAGATCAAAACCTTCGGTTATACCATCAAAACAAATGTTTTACACAAAATACTTACGTCAACAAAATACAAAGCACTTTCTTTATCTTTCAGAAACTGAATATACAAAGTAAGCTTTTTCCAAAATATTTCCATAGGCAAAGGATTAAAAAGGATTTTAATTATACACATATGGTCACAATTCTGCCTTAAAAAGATCATTGGGAAATGTACATAAGGCCGCTTGTAAATGTACATCATTTTGTTACTGTTACAATGTCATATGTCCAGAGAAAAAATTGACAGTATCATACATATTTGCTTTCTGTTGGGAGTAAACTATTCAAAAATACAGTACTCTTCTGTACAAAAAAAAATCATGCCACGTTTATTAAGATGGAAGAAGCGTTGGTTGCTGTGATAACCAAATATTTCAGTCCATTTCTTTCTTACTATGCTTATTATCCTGACTTGAATTTTAACTGATTAATTTCCCAAAATGTCCATATTAACAGAATCAACAGCTATGTTATAAACAAAACAATGTTTCTCACAATAGATAAAAAGAAAGCTGGTTCATATTTCTGAAACCATATAAAGATAGAATTTTAAAAAAATCACTCTTGATTTGCTGAAATAAATTTACATTATACAACACCATATGCCAGGGCAAAAAAAGGGATGGGGGTATGAATATACACTAAAATGCAAGTTTTTGTCCCATAAAAGGGGGTAAAACAAATTACATTTACAGCATGAAGGTTTACAAATGTACATCTGTACAACCAAGATAAGCATCACTACTAAATTAGCAAGGCTTGTAATAAACATTGAAACAAGATTTTTTTTCAAACTGTAAACTTACACCTATTAACTACACGTATACAATGCATATATTTATAGGAAGCAAAAAAGCTATCTTAATATTTTAATCATGCTTAAATGTTGAGCTATCAAGTTTACTCTTCAGTGGCCCCTTTTCTCCTCCATCAATACCTATTTTTTGCACCTACTGTGAGAAAGCAAAATAAATGCTCAACACTTTCAACTCCTGTCTTACAATTCTATATGCAAAATAAAAAAATACAAATCTCCACTCTTCCTGCATTACAAAACTGGTTAATGCAGGACTCTCCTCTTTTCTGACCATGTACTAAATTGTATGGAAGTACCACCATGATTTTATTCCTCTACCTTGTACAACAATTAAATATATAAGTATATACACTGTTAGTTTTATACATTGCTAGAGAAAATCGTGGGGCACCATGTTTAAAAAAATTATGTCTACAGCAGATGCTGGAAGCTAGTCTTTAAAGTTCCCATTTTTTTTTATCATTCCCTCCTTTAATTTGCTGTGCCCTGTTTGCTATTTGGATAACAGGTTGTGAACCACCAAAATACAACTTAACTTTTTGCAACATGTTAAATAATATTTATGCAGTTGATCAAATTTTAATCTGGTATAAAAGACTTCACACAAAAGGGAAAAATAAAGACTAATTCTATATACAACTCTATAAACCTGTTGTGCTATGATGTTAGGTAGACCTACCAGATTGCAAGCCAGTGTATTAAAAGAATACTGTACTTTTTTCCCTTTAAAAACTATTTCAGTGACTTTACAAGGTAAAAATTTACAAAATATGTGACAGCTATTTTGATACAATTACATCATATACAGGCATTCTGTGCTTTGCCAGCAGTCCAATCTGATAGGTCTCCGAATCAGGGCTGGAGATATTCTATAATTTACTCCCCAAAAATATACACAAGAATAAAAATTTTACAAATGGATGAACAGAGTCAATAAATAGATTTAAAAAAATCAGAACATTTTGAGTTAAGTTGTGTGGTTTGATAATTCACAAGAACTTCTTCTTTCATTCAAGTTGCTGTTTGTATAGCAGCGTTTGTTTACAGCATCCCATTAGGTGGTCCTCCAATTGGCCCCAGATCAGCACTGTTTTTCAGGTAATACTTTTCCAGCTTGGCTAGTATGTGTTTACCATAGGTATATTTCCTCAAAGTTGTAATGTGGGGTCGAATCTGCAGTAAGAAAGAGATGAGCTAATTTTTCAGATTAAAAGGCCTCTTAACATTTTCCAAAATATATTATTCTTATTTTTTTTCCCCAGTAGAGTCTTTTATTTCAAAGGTTAAATCTTTAACCGCCCCCCTCCCTGGGGGTGGGGATGGGGATGGCATGTCAAACTGTGGAAGAAACACACTTCTTTAGATTGCAAGCATTTTCAATAATGTGACCTGGTCAGGAGTCAGTGACAGCATTCATATCAAGTAGCAAGTTAAAAAAAAACCACTAAAGAAAATGCAAAATAACGGTATTATTTTAAATATAACAAAATGTATGTCTTATTTTATAAAAACTAGAACCGAGGACCAAAAAGTGAAATTTTAATGGAAACCTCTTTTAAATAGAAAAGCTAAATGTGTAGAAAAGAAAGTGAAAGCTCCAACTATATTCTGCTTTATGAAATTGCATTAAAGGTTAAAAACAGGATGTTGGACTTACTTTTACTATCCCACAACTGCTCCCTTCCATGGTTATGAACTCAAAAGAAAAGTGTTTTTCAAGTTCGTAAGCATGTAGAGAGAGAGATCTATAGGAAATGTGAATAGAGGGAAAAAAGTGCATTTGGCCGAGAGACTAAACACGAAACATACCTTGTGCATTATAATTTTCCGTTGAGCGGGTTCAGCCATATCAATCATCTTCTGAACAACATAGTTGGCATACTGGTCCTTCATCATGGTGTATAAGGCACTGTGAGGACCATCATTCTGGCAACAAACCTCATCAATAAGTAAAGCTCTTTCAGCACGAGAAGCGTGAGTAACACACTTTTCCACAACATTGCTGAAAACAAAAGAAGATAATTGTGAATATTTTCTTTTAGGGGACCCAGGAAACTACAAGCTGGTGACTTTAACTTCTGTTCCTGGAAAACTGATAGAAACAAGAATAAAAAAAGTATTGTTCAGCGTATGGATGAACATGACTTGCTGGGGAGAAATCAACATGGTTTTGTCAAAGGGAAATCATGCCTCACCAACCTACAAACGTTCTTTGAGGGTGTCAATAAGCAGGAGAATAAGGGTGATCCAGTTGACATAGTACATTTGGACTTCCAAAAAGCCTTTGAAAAGGTCCCCCATCAGAGGCTCTTAACTAAATTAAGTAGTCATGGGATTACAGGGAATGTTCACTTGTGGATTAGAAACTGGTCTGAAGACAGAAAACAGAGTGAGTATAAATGATCAGCTTTCCGGATGGAAAGTAGTAAACAGTAGGGTCTCCACAGATCCATATTGGGACCACTGCTGTCCAACATGTTCATAAATGATCTGGGAAACTGGGGGAGTAGTGAGATGGCCAACTCTGCAGATGACACAACACAAATCAAAATGATAAAGACCAAGCTAGACTGTGAGGAGCTACAGAAGGTTCTGGCACTACTGATCGAATGGGCAACTAAATGGCAGATGAAATTCAATGTAGGTAAGTGTAAAGTAATGCACCAGGGCAAAAATAACCCAAACTCTACCTACATTATGTTGGTAACAGCTAACATAGAGCTAATGCTTATACAAGAAAGAACTGGGAGTCACTGTGGACAGTTCACTAAAACCATCAGCTCAGTGCTTAGCAGCCGTCCAAAAGACAAACAAAATGTTAGGGCTTATTAAAAAAGGAACTGTAAACCAAATGAAGTATCATCATGCCACATTATAAACCTGTGGTGCGTCCACACCTTGAATACTATGACTGGTTCTAGTCCTCACACCTCAAAAAGGATACAGAATAGACTATGGAAGGTACAGAGAAGATCAGCAAGGATGATCAGTGGCATGAAGGGGCTTCCACATGAGGAGAGGCTAAAGAAGCTAGGTCTATTGAGTTTAGAAAAGAGATGCTTAGAGGGGGGCCATGGTAAGGGTTAACAAATACTAAATGGTAAAGAGAAAGTAAATAGAGGTTTGTTATTTACTATGTTTCACAATACAAGAACTAGGGGTCACAAAATGAAACTAGTAGGGAATAAGTTTAAAACTAACAAAAGGAAGGTTTTTTTTCCCCACACAGTGCATCATTACAGTGTGGAACTCACTATTATAAGATGTGGAAGATGATGGTTTAGCCTGATTGATAAAAGCATAAGAATGACAATTTACTGGGTCAGACCATAGGTCCACCTTGCTCAGCAGCATGCACCACAAGTGGCAGATAGTGGATTCAAAAAGGGATTGAACAAGTTCTTGGAGGAAAGGGGCATTGAATAGATACTGAGCACGGGAGCTAAGAGTACAGAGTCTGAATCAGAACCTCCTAAATACTGGGGGCTTCAAGGAGAGAAACAGCAGGGAAAAACCTGGTCATACCCCATTCACTCTCCCTTTCAGCATCCACTCTGGCAGTATGAGACAGGATACCGGGCAAGATGGACCTATGGTTTGACCCAGTACATGGCAGTTCTTATGTTCTTAGGATGGTACTCAAGTTCATTTGAACACAGACTGTAATACAGAAGATCATTATAAAACTCTTATGACTACAGGATTACTGCATTTACTTGAATACAAGATGAGGTTTTTTTTATCCCAATCAGCATGGGGAAAAAAGCTCCTCGTCTTATGATTGCATACAAGGAAACCTTATTAAATGCATTGCTCATCATTAAACTGCTGCCCAAAAAGAGCATGTGCTCAGTAACAAAAACCAACTAGGAAGCTGACTAAATATAATCAACAACACTGAGCATGACTATAACACATGACCCACACGGGACCATATGGGGTAAACATACTGACGGGAACCTAACACTTTTTTTGTTTTGTTTTGCAAAAATATTTATTTCTGCCAAGTGGCCTTTGTGGTTCAGTTGGCAGATAAAAGCACACTAAAGACCCATTACACAGTTCACGCCTCTTTTTTTTTTTTTTTTCCTTTTTTTAAAGAAATGTTTCATGTTCCAAGCCAAATCAAGTCCAAATCCATGAGTCAGTCCAGAACCATAAGTGGCCCTACAACTGGCAAACACCCTCCACCCCTTAGGGGCTTCAGATATTTCCAAAGATTTTTGGCAGGCATCCTATGTGCAGGGGGGAGCCTGGAGGCTTGGGGTTCAGATGCCCCCAGGTTTCACCTGCCCTCAGCCATATGGCTGCAGGAGCAAGCTAGGGAGGAGCCTCCCATTTCCATGAAATGGGCTTTAAGTGCCCAAAACTCAGCAGGTACTAAACCATGTTAGAAGAACAGTTATCCCAGGGAGGGATTAAGGAAAATTGCCCTCATGGACCCAGATACATGGTGCTTCCCTTGTTAGTGTACCCCACCTGAATAAAATATACAGTAGTGCTCACTGCATGCCATTTCCCTCGGTGCCGATTCTTTTCAAGTCATAGTGAGCCAATACCCAGAACACATTCCACCTTCCTCTTCACTCCCACAACTAAGCTGCACCTTTCCTTCCCATTGCCAAGGATTCGTTTCTTTACCAGCCTTAAATGTCTTGTAAATATCACCAAATGGGGCCCCAAATTGTTCACCCACAATCCCTCTGTCACCCCCTTTCTCAGCCTGGTGTGTATGATTAGTGTGGCCCCACCCTCTATGAGGTGGAACTGGACCAAGCTGTCCTGTGCCTCATCTGCATATGAATTTTTGAAGAATCCAAGGATGCAACAAGAACACCCAGTTCCAGCCATGTGCGGGGCTAATTAGCACATGGATCCTTTGTGGGTGATATTTGGAGTACACGCACATACTGAGCAGTGCTGAGCTGGCTGGCTAAGAGCAGGCTGTTTGCCTGCTCAGGAAAAGCAGGATCTGACAGATAAAAAAGGAGGGGGGAGGGAAGGGAGAGAGTTGAGGGAGTGTCAAGAACAAGGGGGATATTTGTCTCTCCAGATTTATTTTCCTTCTTGCATCAGTCAGAAAAGGACAAATTCAAGGAAATCTGTAAATGCTAAGTTTCCAGGTATAGAATCTAATTATTCAGGGTCATCTTATATTCAGGGTCATAAGAAGTAAATATGATAAATGGTGAAAGTACAACTGTATCTTTGCGAAGAGTAATTTCTAAGTTTAAAACTCAAGTCACTTGATTTACATTAACTTAAAGAATTAGACTTCTCAGTAATGTCTAAGGGTCTTTCTTTCTTATTGGGAATTGGGAGCGGGTCTTAGGGGTCTGGGAGCTCAGGTGGTGTTTTCGTCCATCCTCCCAGTCTCGGGCTATGGGCTGAGGAGGGAGAGGAGGATCCATGCAGTGAACCAAAGAC
>NW_017728918.1:16302776-16349284 GCF_001723895.1 Crocodylus porosus | reverse complement strand
TGCTTATCTTGCTGGGATCCTATGACCCCAGCTGACTTCCTGCCCTTTGGGCAGGGGGCTGGACTCGATGATCTCCCGAGGCCCCTTCCAGCCCTGATGTCTATGAAATCTATGAAATCTATTCTGGTGGAACAGATAACTCAACTGGACCATCGGGAGTGCATATGTACAGAACAGCACTTTTGTTATGGCTGCACTGAAGCCATAAAACTGAAATCACAGAAATTGAGGGTTGGAAGGGACCTCAGAAGGACATCTAGTTCAACCCCCTGCTCAAAGCAGGACCATCTGTAGTTAGACACACAACTAAGAGCCAGCAGAAATCCTGGTACAACATCTTCCTGCATCTTAAGCAGACATGCTAAACATGATTCTTGCAGAACCAGGAAAGCTGTACGATAGTTCTTTTATTAGTAGCCAAGAGCAATGAGTCATTTCCACTCCCAGATGGGAGAAGTTAAAGGTTTGGTGGCTATACCCATTAACTTGATCTGTTTTATTTCAGCTTTGAGTATGTGGCTTTGGAAATGAACGTGCAAAAAAAGGAACAAGAACAAACCTAGAGTTGAGACACTATTTTTCTTTTTCAGGCTGGCAGTCTGCATACAATCCCATGTTTAAACTGAATGCACCCTAGGTTCAAGCCTAGAGTCTGTACAATTATTTCAAAGAAAAAATGTCTTGATTTGTAGTTTAGTAAAGAACAGTCAAAAAGGGAGTATCAGACCCCAATCCTAGAAAGGCTTAGCCAGATGTTGGCAACCTATGGGCCTCCAGCAGCAAACCTGGACACCTGTGGCAACTCTGGCAGGTCAGCACTGCATGGGGAACAGTGGTGGCATTTGCTGGAAGCAGTGGCTCCGCATTTAAAACATCCTGCCACTCCATAAGGTTGTCAAAGCCCTGGCTTAGGCACATATTGAGTCTGAAGCATAGGAAGAGTACAGAGATAGAAGGGACCTCACTCTACCAAGTATCTATCCCTCTACTCCAAGTAAGATCAAGTCAAGAGAACTACCAGGGATACATAAAAATTTTCTCAAGGTCTTAGTTTTAAAAGAGCAGCTTTATATGTTAAAAAGTTCTAGGAGGAAGTTAGCTGTTAGTCTGAAGTCAGAATGCAAAGTAGATTTGTAACTAATAGACCTAATTTGTACCTAAATCAGAGGTGCAACCTATGTATTTAAGAGTCAAATGGTTTTCTGCTGAAAAATTTGAATGAGCAAAAATCAAAACATGGCATGGAAACACAGCAATATCATTAACAACCCTTATGAAAACCAAGTATGTCTATAGCTTTTGGGAGAGCGGATGGAAAAGAGGGCAGTATCCTGTCTACACCCTGTCTGGTTGCCTGTCAGCTTGCTCACCTTGTACCTACATAGTCTGGAACCCACACGTTTCATAGTTGTGACTTCTTGGTAGGTTAGGCTCCAAGTGCACCTGGTACTATGGCAGTATGCCCAGCAGATACTTGGAGGACATTAATGTTTTTCCCCTGAGGCAATGGAGGTCCCAAAGCTACCTTCCTGGCTACCTCTGCAAGCAACCCTCCTGGATAAGCCTTCTTCCAACAGTCAAAGACTGAATAATACCTGGCAAATTTGTGCTGACTCAAGGCAAGAACTTTTCCTCTTATCTCTGAAACAATTTTACTCTTATCTTCAGGACGACCATGCTCCAGCACATGTTGGATAACATAATTTCCATACTGATCCTGAAAATAGAGAGAGAAAGTTCTTATTTATGTATCAAGTAGCGTATAAGCAACTTACCCATTTTTGCTGTGCGGGCTGGCAGCATGTTGTTGGGGGTGGGGCACCAAGCCACAGCACAGAAGCATAGGAGTGGATATGGGGGCTTCTGACCTGACCCCAGGCCTGCCCACAAACTATCCAGCTGCTTGTTCATGTAATACAATTAGAGGACAGTCCTTGGAAAATGCTGAGCATTTCCCCTACCTGGGTAGCTACATTTCCCAAAAAGTAAACATAAAAGATGGTATTCAACACTGGATAAAATGTGCCAGTGCTGTCTTTGGATGTCTCTGAACTCGTGCCTTTGATGATCATGACATCAGGACCCAAACAAAACTTCTCATTTACCAGGCTGTTGTCATCCCTACCCTGTTGTACAGCCGTGAAACCTGGAAACACATCAGAAACACCTGACAGCTTTGGATTAATACCACCAAGAATGTCTTTGGAGAATCCTCTATTATCAACTGGAAGGACAGAAGAACAAATACAAGCGGCTCAATCAAACACTACCGGCATTGAAGCCATGTTTATATGGCACCAGCTCTGCTGGACAGAATGTGTCATAAGGATGCCTGACAACCAGCTCCCAAAAAGGTCCTATACTCTCCAGCTCACTATTGGTTACCACTCTAGAAGTGGGCAAAACAGGATTCCAGGATACTCTGAAGGCCAATCTGAAAAAATTAATATCAGCACCCGAGAGACTCAAACACTGAATTGTCTCCAATGGCACCATGATGTACAACAAAGCATTGATCATTTTGAGCAAACACGCCTCACTGTGGAGGCAGATGATGAGAAACACCAAGGGAAAGAGCTGTGACCTAACATTACCAGGATCTATTCCTTCCACCCAGAACTATCTGCCACATATAGTAGTTGAACATATGGTTCCCAGATCAGTCGCCTCAGTCATCTATGGACTCACCAATTACATGTAGTTACAAGGATGAGTCTTCCAGTAATGAGGACAGTTTGCCAGCAAACTGCACCAAAAATGCATACAGAAAGCCGTCATTTTGAAGTGGCCATGCAACCTCTGAGAAAGTTCTACAGATACTGCTACCAAGAGCATATCTATACAAGAGAGTTACTGCAAAACAAATGACAGTCTAAATTCAAAGCACAACAGCTACTCCATACTAATTTTCTACTCGATATGGACATTTCTTCCACAGTGCCTCTGTAGCATCCCTTAATCTTACAAGGGTATGTGCATTACCCTAAGCAGCGTATGCGGTTCCTCTGAAATTACCCAAATTATTCACAGCGCATGGTCTTCAGGAAATTGAGCACCTGTTTTTTTGAAAGACTGCCCTTTGTGTGAAAGCATGTTACTAATGTGTGGTTGAGACACTCTAAATTAAAGCTGGTTGGAGGTTTTCCAAAGGAATCCCAAGTAACTTAAGCTAAACCACAAAAAGCATTCTTAGTAAATGTCCACATGTGGAGCTATTCAGAACAACTATTTTGGGCTATTTCTTCACTGAGACAAGAGCTAATATGACTGTAGGCCTTATGCCAAAAGTATACCCACAGGGGCATTTATTTTCCTATTCATTTCTACATTATTAGAAAAATAAAGAAGTATGTCAGAAAGGTTATCAGGTGTCTGCTAGCTTGAAAAAAGACAAGGAAGTAAATCCAGTTAAGTCTCCAAGCTAGTGGTTCTCAATCTGCTTAGACTCAAGGCACTCCTTATTAGACTCGAGGCACCTTCAGCAAATCCAGTTCTTAGTTTTCATTTGCTTTATGACTATGGAAAAATAATACAGAAATTCTTCTTCTGTTGCAAAGAGCTCAGAAACGCTACAGCAGGTCAGAATGTTTTCAATACTATGGATTCCTATTTGAAATCTCTGATCTTGTGAATCATGTTTACATACCTAACAATGCTAACATTGCATGCTACCCTGCACTACTATTGTAAGGATCTGAAGGCACCTAAGGGTGTCACTCACCTTGGTTGGGAATCACCGCTGTAAGCAATAGAAATCAGTAACACAACTTGAGATTTACCACACACAATCGTAAGTGTATGCTGACCTGCACTAGCTGTTCTGTGTGTTGGTGCAATTCTTCCAAGATGGGCAAGGTCTGCTCAGCAGTGCAGTGCTCCAGAATACGCTGAATTACTCTGCAGCCATAAGGATGAGTCGAAAGCACAAACACCTTAAAACAAAATTACCCATTTTTTTAAATTACAGAATTTTTTATGTATGCTAAAAAAAAAAAAAAATCACATTTCAAAAGTAAGTTATCTTATCCAAACTACCACTTAATATACTCATTTCTATACAAAAGCACACTCTAGTACTCAAAATTTCCATTTCCAACCACATTTAGGGCCAGACTAACCATAAGCAGTGTGCCTAAGGCTTCCGCTCTTGCAGTCACGTGATTACATCAGAGTTTCTCAGCATTTGCTTGAGGGAGATTTCTAGCCCTCATGACTGTAAAGAAACTTGGAACAATCTAAACTTATTTGCTGCTTTGAGATCTCCCCAATTTCATGGAGGGCCAGAAGTAACATCTGTTGTGTGAATCTGCCCATTCATTTCAGTGGGATGTCAACACCAAATCCACATATTTGGGGGCAAAGAGGAGGGAGGTGCATACAGACTACCCACGCACAGGACAAGGTGTTATTGCATGTGGCGGAGCACACCCAGGTCACCCTACCTCTCTGCCAACTGATGTAAAACTCCAGGGCTCTATTTCTGCTCCTGCCTCTCTGGGACTAAGAGGTCAGCCACTTTTTTAACACCACCTGCCAACAACTGGGGACAGCTTCCATAATGTGCCTAGAGCTCTGCACCCCGGGTTTCAAATTCTGCAATCAAGTATGCCAGAAATTTCAAATTCAATTATATGAAATGGAACTCCAATTGTGCATACACATTTTAAAGGTATCTATTAAATATAGTCAAAATTCTGGCTTCTTTTGGCTATTTAAATATTTTTCCAGAAATCAGATTTGTCCTTGCAGATTTGATTCAAATGTTACCTTTCTGTATTGATCAGAAATGAACGGAGACTTATACAGAGAAGTCTAGATAAGTCACACAATGCCAAGTAGTTTAAATATAAGATAAATTAGTTGTCTACCCATGTAGTATTACAACAGCGTATTTTTGTATGTATTGAAGATATGATAAAGCATGGCTTTCTAGTGGTGTTCTTCTCATTTAGTCAAAGGACTCTATAAACATTTCAAACTCCCTCCCTTCCCTTGTACCTTTTGGGATGCAAACGAAACAGGGACTTAAGTTCACAATCATTAAGGAATTATCTGCTATTTACAATAATTTTGGCACAGCTATTATTCAAGGCAAAAATTCAGCACAGCACAATAAAACATATGAGATAGGGGTAAGTGTGAGATTTTCTAATGAAGTAATAAAGCTGAGTAATAGGGCTGAGTTGTCTTGTAAAAATACTTTACCTCTACACAATAAAAAATAGTGATTGACTAGATAACTTTGGAACATACTTCAGCCAAATTAAACTGTTTGTGTACTATAATACAAGCTTTGTACTACAGGCTTTTGGGAAGAAGAAATAATTGGTCATCTTAAAAATGAGTCACAAAGTAACCTAGATTCAGAAGACATCAAGAAATCATTGCTTTAAAAAGTAAAGCATACAGGAAGAGGAATTTTCTTTTAACAGAGAAACTGGAAGTAGTAACCTCTACTTCTACGGCTTTGAAAACCACATACATACTTATGTTACAAAACAGGCTGGCTGATATTATATAAAACACTGTATTGAATTTAAGATGAGGTCTCTTCCTCCCATCACCATGGGGTTAGAAGCCCCTTATCTTAGATTTGTGTAAAAAACGTATGGCAGGGGTGGGGTGGGAAGGAGCAGACGACTGCTGCAGTTCTGACTCTGGCCCTGAGCCTGGGTCAGAGCCAGACTGACAGCAGCCTCCTGCCCCATTCTCTGCATCTTCTGCTCCGCCACTCCTCCCCGCCCCCTTTACCACCCCTACTGTCAAATGCAACCTGGTTAGAGCTGGATTCCTGGGCATGGAGAACATGGAAACTCTGTCCCCTGCAGTGCTGACACTGCTGCATGGACAGCAGGAACTGCTCTTCCATGGTGGATCGTCTTAAATTCCGGTTCTTCTTAGGTTCAAGTACATACAGTATTACAAAGAGAATTCAGAAAGCTTATTCTCTAAATTGAAGCCAAAAGATTTGACAGTATGCTGAGCATTTTTTCCATCAGACTAACAGCATTAGATAAATTAGATTAGATTCCCAACATAGTCATGTTCTACAGCAGTGGGGGCCAGCTCTAGGTACACCACAAAAGCTGTCCCCAGGTGTTGTTTGGAGATGATGAACATTACCAAGTGGCTGACTTCTATTCACAGAGGAAGGATGAGATATAGCCCACCCAGCATTTTACATAAGTAGGCAGAGGGTATTTACCTGAGTGGGCATGGCCTACCACATGCTATTCCCAACATACTCTTATTTTACAGTAGTGTGGATCCACCTTTTTGGCAGGTGTGGCACAGGCTAGCCCCAAAACCTCCTTGGAATGCCACTCTGGTTCCTTTCCCTTACTTGATCTGCTGCTCAGTTTTCTACTTTCCCCCTGTGCTCCCTAACCATATTGCTCCTCTGCTTTCTGCTTCCTAACTTATCTACCACTGTACTGCCTGTCCCCTCCCTATTCTGCCAAGTGCCAAACACAGAGTTGCCTGAGTCACCTGTGGCACTGGCCACCCCTGTTTTACTGAAGTGGTATTATACATCAAACTGAAGTTCAATACCACCATGGCAACAAATGATGTTTCAGATTTACAAACCATGGAGAAATAATGAATAGATCAGTGCAACTCTTAGATTAAAGTAAACAAACTGATAACATTACCTGTCCTTTGAAAGCATCAATGATGAACTGGAGTGACTGTGGCTGCACACATTCGATGCATTTCTGAACAACATGGTTTCCATTTTGATCCTTCACGCATTTCAGAACATGACCATCCAACTCTTTAACCATTTCATTCTGTAAAAAAACAACACAAAACACAAACCAAAAACAGAATTATTTTAATTTATAGATCAATATTTTCTTAAACAAAACTATTTTAAAGTGATACTCAAATTTTTATACCCACTGTGTATTCAGACAGATATTGCATTAATTGACAGCTTAGACTAATTAATATTATTTTTAATTCAACTGTACCTTTGCAATAATGCAAATATTTAAATTTGTTTAGATTATCATTTAATTTGATTAAAATAAACACAATACAAAACATTTTTCTAACTTACAATTACCTGCTGATCAGGTGAGATAGACTCTAATGCTTTTTGAATAACACGACAACCATACATCTGTAGGGCTAATGGCAGAACATGACCACGTATGCGTGTTGCTAGGGCTAGCTTTTGATCCAGGCTTCCAAACTATAAGAAAATAAAGATGCTGTTAACAAAAGAAGCTGTACTGCCTTCCTGGGAATATAACTGGATGAAGGTTAAGAAGAGTCATAATTTACTACAAAATTGCAGTTTGCTATGCTTTGCTTATCACAAAAAAGCATTCCCTTTATTTCTGATGCACATAAATCCTTTAAATACTTATATGAAGTGTTTCTTCTCTAAACAGCTATCTTTTTAAGATTTCACACACTGGGATAGATCCTATTCCAATTATTAGGCGCCTAAGTGTGATCTCAATCCACCACGCTTGAGCTCCTGAATAATGATTAACAAAAAGGAGAAGATGAGTTTAATTTCTGGTCACCGCTTTTTGTGACTCCGCCCTGAAGCTAAGATGATGGTGTGTTACAAGAGTAGGTGCATCACTGGTCTTCCAGGGAGCTGAGTTGGGAGGAACATACTATCAAACTCAGGCTCACTTTCCACTCTGAAGATTTCAAGTTTTACCTTCCAATTGTGGATACTGTCACACCTTTTGTACTATATTAGAGTGATAGTGCTGGGCATCTTTTCCTTACATAGGTACTTACAGACCACAATTAAGTTACCTTTTTTCCTTCTCTTCAATAAACTGAGACAACAACTCAAGTGTTTTTCACGGCTCTTCACTGAAGTGTCCCCAGTTTTTCTAAATCCTATTTTAAAGCAGCAAACACTAGAACCAGACAGTATTTTAATACCATCTCACCAGTTCTGAATACAGAGTTAGTATCATCTCGCTATATTTACTTAACATTCCTCTAGGAAAACCTTGTAAATTCTCCTCATATAGGCCCCTGCTCAAGATCTGTTGTCAATCATACCTTACATGACCGAGCTGACTAGGTGGAAAGTCCAGATAGCATACAGAAAACGGAAATGTGCAACCTTAAACTGGTAAAGGAGCACTGCACTCCTTAACACCCCATCCTCACTTGGCCTCTCCTACACTCCTGTGGAGCACTTTCCACTTCAACATGGAGCAAGAAAAGCCTTTCAGAACCTTGGTGCAGCTAGTAAGGGGTAGCTTGTAATGTCAGAAAGCCAATAAGGCATCTCAGACCCAATTTACATGACATAGTTTTGCTAGCAGAACTCCAATTCCCAATTCCTCCAGAAGAGTGAGTGGGTCTATATCTAGCACTTCCCTGTAGCAGCAGATCCCTTTCCTTCTGTTGACAGAGTACCATCATTCAAAGAAGACTTCTACTGCCACCCAACAAAAAGTGAGTGTGTAGACATGCCCGTGTCTTCTGCTGGCTGCTACTGTCCAGTTGGTAGCTAATGGTCATCTGCTGTATGTGGAGCCACATGAGGTCAGCTGAAGTCACACGGACATGAACACACTCAGAGGATTTCCCACTGACAGCTGTTGTCTATAGGAAGAAATTCTGGTGACACAAGCAGCCTATTGTAGATGAGGTTTAGCTTGGTGGGTAAAAGTCTGGAAAAGTGCAAAACCTGGACCCTAGTATTCTACAGAGATAAGTTTCAAAGGAGAGGATAATCTAAGCTTGTAGTGAACCAAAACTACATAAAATTAAACTAAGTTTGTGGTCTACTTTTGAACCCACCAAGATATGACATCCTCTCCCAAGTTCAGAAGTTAGCATAGCATATTTTTCATAGAAAATGTTACAGAGAAAGTGAACATTCCGTATAAATCCATGGCTACCTAAACTTAGTCAAGAGCACTTAAAACCTTTAGCATCCCCTTTTACACCCTGATCATCCAAAAGCCCAACTGACTCCCTGGCAGGGCTTCAGCTTCGAAGGTTCTTAAAGAAATTTTTATTGTTACCTTTTGTGTCCCTAGCAAGCTTCTTCTCAAATTAGAACAAGTTGTGTGGTGTCTAGTTCTAGGCACCACACTTCCAGATGTAGAGAAGCTTGAGAGAGTGCAGAGAAGAGCCACTCGTATAACTAGAAGCTTGAAGAGCAAGCCATATGAGGAAAGGCTGACAGATATGGGACTGTTCAGCCTAGAAAAGAGAAGACTTTGGGAGGGGTTGGTGGCAAATACAAATATATTGGGGGGCTAGGCGAACAACTATTCACCAAAGTGCCCCAGGGGAAAACCAGGAGCAATGGTCATAAACTCCTTGAAGAAGGTGTCAGACTGGATACAAGTCAAAACTTGTTCACAGTTTATGTGACCAGGCTCTGGAATAGACTCCCGGTAGGGGTGGTGCAGACACCTACCCTGTTAATCTTCAAAAGGAGCCTAGATGCACACCTTGCTGGGGTTATTTGACCCCAGCAGTCTTTCGTGCCCAGAGCATGGGGGTGGACCTAATGATCTCACGAGGTCCCTTCCAGTCTTGAACTTCTGTGAAATTCTCTCTTAATTTGTCTTATTACAGGAGAAATGAACTGCAAGTTACAGACATAGTAGTAGAAGCATTTCAAGCAAACTAATAAAGGATTTTTAAAATTTAATCTGGGATGGCAGATAGCTTGGTGCCAAGGGAGGCAAACTAGGTATAAAAATTAGTCAAAAGTTGCATCAATTTTCCCTACTTTTGTGGCATTTTTTTTTCCTTTGCTGGCAGCATATATCCATTTAGTGGAAAAACAAAGAAAAGTTACAAGATGCTGGGTCTTTTTATTCTATACACTGTCAGAGCACCTTTAATTACTTATTCAAATAGTCAGTCACTAATGTTTGTATCTATAAAGTATCCTACTGCATGTCTATTCACACACACATTTATTCAAAATTTCAGCTAAGGGTCCCCATACATAGTCATATCAGGCAACATACGACTCCCCCAAATAACAGAACTGATGTAAATAATATATATATTTCCTGGACCACGTTTCAACATTGTTAAAGGACTTGTTTAGATTTATATTATTTAGAAACTGTTTGCCAGGTATGACAAATTTCAAAGAAATTTTATAAAATGTCATGTCATCTCTACTTAACCACAATATTTCTCCTTACAATGGACATTGCTAGACAAAGCCTTGGCTGGGATGATCTAGCTGGGGATGGTCCTGGTTTGAGGAGGGGGTTGGACTAGATCTCTTGAGGTCACTGCCAATCATCATTTTTTTTACAATTCTAAGACAGAAACTGTTTCACCCAGCTTCTTGATACAGTCTGGGCCTAGGTATGGAGAGGAGAGTAACAATCAAACAGGACAGGGCTACTTCAAGACACTGATAAATGAAATGTCTCTTTTGAGGATCCTATTTGGGAACCACTGGAAAAGAAACACGGTCAGCAATATGCAGAAACTTGGGTACCATCATATCCATACAATACTATTTTGCTACAATACTAGGAAAACAACACAAGCAAAGGTATGACATTTAGTCAGTATTTCTACAAGTGATCTCAAAAGTATATCCTTACCTCAAAAAACTTCTGTATCACATAGTTTCCAAATACGTCAGTCATCAATTGATATGCCGCTTGCAGAATCTCATTAAATACCATCTGGCGCTCAGCTGGAGTAGCTCGTTCTAGCTTTTGCTGTATGAATCTAAGCCCAAAATAAATTTGCATATTATATGCAGAGAGAAAAAAACCTCAAATGCTGTAAATTCTTCCACCTTTTTTGTTCTGATGAGATATCAGATTGCTAAAATGGGGATTATTTAACTAAATTATCTTAAAAAGCACTAATTTCAATAGTGGGGTTTTTTTTGGTTTTTTTTAATACATAGAGGTGTTTTTAACCCTGGCACGTGTGTATTTAATGCCACCATTATTGCATCTCCTGCCATGCCGCACATTCATGGCATGATGCATTTCTTTTGGATCAGAGATCTGATTCCAGCTGCACCACTCATACTTAACAGTGCAGGGGGGGGCCAGGACCATGATCCCAGACTCCTCCTGTACCAGGAAGTTGAAAACTCGATGCCCAATGAATCAGTGTGGTCTCTGGACTGGGACCCACAGTCAACTGACTGGCAGTCTCAGCTCTGGCACTACGCTGGAGTCTCCAGCCAGTTCCAGTGAGGTCCTGGGAATGACACTGACAATCAGGTGATTGTGGGTTGCAGCTCTGGAGCTGCCTGGAGATTCAGTGCAGTCCCAGGCCTGGAGGATCTGCCAGCCAAGCCCTGCCACATAGCCAGCATCAGGCTTCATGGTAGGGGACTCTGCCACACAATCAATTTAAGGAGAGATGGAAACCAGCTACAAAATTACTACATGCATTTTGTGGAGTAATTTGTAGACTGTTTCACATTTTGTAGCGTCATTAATTGCCTAAACTTGTGGCTGTGTTGCTATTTAAGATGGCATTAGTAGGTTAACCGTGTCTTCAGTTATAACATCAGCCTGAGGCCTCAGACTAACAATGCCTACAGGTTTGGTCTAAAAATGTTCGAAGGGCAAAATGTTGACCAGTTAATTAGCATATTCAAGAGACAAATGCAAGTGACCCCTAATTAGATGCTGTCGGTCCACTGAAAAATTTCTAGATTCCAAACGCCATTCTTTTGGGGAGAGAAGATGTGTGATATTTAAGCTAATAGTTTAAAGTTAATGAGAAACTTTTTATTTTACAATTGAAAACGTAGCTCCTCATTCAACACCCTGGTAACATTCTCCTTGGTTTTGAGGCAGACCAGCGTGAAACTTTGTGTCTCACTCATATGGCAGTTCTCTTAAAAGGTGACTACAAATACATCCCAGTGTGGCTACTAGAATGACTACACATTCTTAAAAACATTTATTAAGATACCTAAGTCTATCAAACTAAGCATTACTATTACAAACTTCACTATGCCACTTACCGAGAACCATGCTGATCTTGAGAAAATTCAACAATATGTCCAACAAGGTCTCTTAGCTGAAGGTTGGGGAAGCGATTATTTCTAAAATCTTCTAGCAATCTACTTCGTCCAGATGGCATAATATCAGACCTACTGTAACGAAGACGTGAAGGAGGGAAAAGCTGGCTGCTGGAGCTAAAAAGACTGGAGGTACTCGCAGCACTGCGATACTTTGCTTCTGCTCCAGGTGCTGCAGAAATATAGCGACCACTACCATTTGTCAGTCCTCCTACAAGGAAGCAGTTCTGTCAGTGAAAAGCTTTGAAGTGAGAAACAATAAAAATGAATGTAATAGATCATGGATGTCTTGAAGCAAAGAAAACAAAACGTCTTCTTGTTACTTATATTCACCTTTCTTTAGGTGAAATGAATGCATGGCTATATCCACAAGAGATTCTCAATTTATTTTTTTTTAAAGTAAAAAGGCAGGAGTGAAAAGAACTTCCATTGGGAAAACTGATGAAGTATGAGGTATTCTGTACATTTGTGTACATCTGGAAACTTTAAACTCAGCATAGTGGGCAGGTTTCCATTTCACAAGCACCACTAACTCATACTCTGGCTGGTAGCCTCAAAGTTGGCCAAAGGTTTAAAGAGGCCATGAAATCTGAACTACCTTTTGATCCCTGGAGGTACCTTACTGTCATTTATAGCACACTGGCACTGCACTCTGTGGAAGAATGCATGCTGCTGTTTGCCCATGCTGTACCTGCTCTGTGGGAAAACAGACTTCAGCACCCCAGGCTTTAAATTAGGCACCTCTTGCAAGCACTAGGTTTATGGTGAACAAATTTAAAAATAAAAAACGTCAAGAATGGTTGTCAGGATTGAATTGTAGCTTTGATTGTTTTAGCGTTAGTTAAACTGAAGTTAATTTTTGCAATGGTAATCCCTCCATGGGCTGCCAATCCACCTGATCAAGAGTTACCAGCCCTGCAAATCATACCTAGCTGGCACACACTGGCCTCATCTGGCCCACAGGGCACCCCCAGAAGCATAGCAGGGCAGATCCATGCCTGGGACAGCTGACGCATAGGGCACCATGGGCTGCTGCCATGATGGTGGTGTGATTAGCTGCTGCTGTGGCAGTTGGCTATGTGTGTGCTTCCCTTGCAAAAAAGGCTGGGTTGCTGTCCCAGTCACCACCTCCCCACCTCAGTTATGCTACTGGGACTCCCCCCTGAGATGGATAACACAGCTCCATGAGCTCGATCTCACCTGTGAGCAGTAAATTGATCATCACTACACTTGCACTGTATCACATCAATCTCTGAGCGTTTTGACACTGCCTTAAAAAGCTCTCTCTCTGCTCCGCCATTACTTATATGAATTGATCTGGTATTGCTTTGCATGTCCTGTTCCCTATTTTACGTAGTTATCCAACTGTCTCACAATCCCATCATTGTCTTCTCCCATGTAAATTATAACTGTCATAAATTGATTCACAAGGTCCTTCTCCCCTCCACATTTAAACACACAGCACACACCATCATAATCAAGTATCAAACACAATACTTAAGAGACACCACCTCTTTAAAGAAAAAATAACAAAAGTCAACAATTATCTACTATGATGACAGCTAATAAAGTCACTATACTAAGAGGTTTCACTATTTTTCCAGCATTTAACCACACACACGTACATACACACACACACACACACACACACACACACACTAAACTAAAAACATTTTTACCAGCATCAAGAAGAGCAAAAACCACCTCAACTTTTAAAGGAATTTTAAAAAGATAAATTGCAGAATGTGCTGTTTGAACGGTGCTCTAAAATGAAATGGATAAAAAATTTAAATTGACAGTGCCCCAGCCAAGCCTTCAATTATTCAGCAAAATATCACCCATCTACTAGACCAGGCAACCACATTGTTATAATGGGATGACTACTTCCTTGTGAGATCTTCTAAGCACCCTTTTTTAAAAAAAAATGTTCTCTCAGTTGGCTAATTCGTACTGTACAAGGTAGTTTGGTTTGTTGCACGGCATAATAATTTGCTAAAAAACATAAACAACTGATTATAAAATAAATACATTTTAATAATTTAATGGTAAAAACAGTAAAGAAATATGTACTTTAAGCCGTTAGCTTAATCTAGTGTAGGATTAAGTGATGCTAAATACAGCTCCAAGATTTGTTGTTATCTTATTGTTATAAGGTTGGCCATGAAATTCATACCTTATAGCTATCATTTCTATAATTACCTTAATAATTGCTATGTCTAGAAATGGGCTGACAGATGATGATGATACTATCACACAAAATAAAAACATATCATTGTTCTATAAGTGAAGCTGGATGCAGAGAAGTTTGTTCTGAAATTATTATTTTTTTTTTTAACAGCAGCATTCTAAACAGTTAAGTTTAGCTTTTAAAAACTTAATTTTTCAGCTTCTTCAGTACAGTAATTTAACTGTAAGAACAAAATCTTGCCTTTTGTATAAGCAGTGTTGTGACATTGTCTAAAGCCACAAGATGGCGCAAAAGTTTGTTTAATGGAAATGTGTCCAGCAATGAGATCTTACCTCCATACTAGAATATGAAGGATATTCATTTTATGTAACTTAACTCAACATGTATTTTCAGTATTTAGTCATAAAGTAGTCAGATAATTTTGAGTAATGCCACATCTTTGTGGGATTCATTATCATACGATCAATCAATCCATCGGAGAAACTGCGCATGTATTTGGAACAATTTAAACAATTTTTTGAAAACTGGGTCTCGTGAGCATAAAATAGATTGTTTAAATTGCTGGATAAATCTCTCTTTTAACTGTGTCAAATTTCTAGAACAAAATATATGCATATAGCATATTTCATCTTTAATAACCTAAAGCTACACTTTACATCTAACATCTTTTAGCTACTGGCAACGAAGACCAAGTGCTAACTAACACAGTAACACTTACTATGCCAGACACAAACACAAACATTTTCCTGCAATAGGGGTATTCTTACCTCATTTAAGATGGGACATACAAGGCTAAGATATCTCCATCCCTGATATATTAGCCTGAAGAATGTGTCAAATTTCTTAGCATCTTTTTTATCCCTAAAAGCTTTGATAAACTCGTGCTTTTAAAGTACTGGGAAATACTGACTGCTTGCAGAGGTAGTTAAGTCTTCTTTTTGAAACTTTTATTATAGAAATGGTACTAAACCTTAAGGACAAAGCTGAATGGACTAAAAGTGAAAAATCTCAGACTAAGGGCAAGTCATAACAGACATTTCTCACATAAGAACATACTTTCAATCACTTTAGGGTACAGATACAAGAACTGCCTAGCTTTGCTCTTCTCCCAGCTTTTGTACACACGACATTCTCAATCCATACCAAAAACACCCAACAAAACACATCCAAACAATGCTCAGAGATGATGCCAAGATGTGTATTTTGTTGCTCACCATATGTATTATAGCTTAAGATGCCTTGCAATTAGTTTTATCATAAAATGATTAGCTGAGAAAAAATACCTCACATCTGAGGTTAGTTACTAAAACCCTTTAGTTTCCTTATCACAAGTTTAGTTCATATTTAGAGATCGAACCATTAGTAGTACATGAAGCTAAAGATTTCCAATTTAGTTGGAAATAAAAATTGTGTGGTGTGCCTGGTGCAGTAGCAGAGGTATTCGCTGCTAGCATTTATGAACTCACACAAGTGAGATCTTCAATACAAATAATAAACTCATGAATAATTTTAAGTATTAAGGAAACAATGTACATTAAGTATAAACTACTAAATTCCTGAAATGGGATCATTCGTGTATTTCATGAAAAAGGAGAAGGTAATCTATATTAAAAAAAAGCAAATCAACTTGATTTAGGACAAATCCCTTCAGATATTAAGTAGTTTATACTTATTTCAAAGAACAACACAGATCTAACTTTCTCCTCAAGTACTAAAACAGAGCTATGGTACAATGGATGCTGTATTTAAATCTTTTAAACAAATATAAAATACACTGCTTAATTGTGAAAATAGCAATTAAAAAGCCTGTAAAGGTATAAGGGAATAGCTTCAACTGCTCCTCAGCTAAGAGGATGTCAGCTTTTCTTCTTCACCTTCTCAAAGGAAAATGTAAAGGACAAGTTTTTTTTTCTAGTTTTTATTAACGAATTCAGTGCTTATGATGCCTGGTTTACAGAAGTCCTCCAGAGCAGGTGCACAGCAGAGGCAACACAAGGTTCCCCCCCCATTGCCTGCCAATGGGTTTTGAATCTCACTCAGATTAACTCATCCTAGAGGTCTCATGTAGGGTAAAAAATAAGAGATCGTTAGCCTAAAATGTTACCAAACTTTGCCTGGCCAACATGAACACAACATGATTTAGAAACAACCAATCAAACAAAAAAAAATTAAAACTCTGCTCTAGACCAGAACACTCAAAACGTTATGCACCGCCAACACAAAGTCCCACTAGCCTGGTTTGAAATTTGGTTCACCTTAATTGGGTTCATTATCATTTTATACTTAGGAGTGAAAGGGTAATTCAGTTCAATTCATGGCTCAATCTCTACTCCGATTTAGTACTATAAAGCCAGTTAAGCAACTGGTATACCCCAATCACGTAGGGGTGGCTTTATAGTTGTAGGTGTGTGAGTGAGTGAGCGAGTGGGGGGAAACAGCCAAACTGAAGTGAATTTCTGCTTCATGCTGCTGGGAAGAAAAGGGAGAGTGACAGGAGCTTAAAAATATTAAATAGCATTAATTTCTTGCTAAGTAGTAGCTGTTCCTTTACCATTTAAAACAGCATCTGATAAATGAGGGGTATAACCCATGCACCCTTCACCAAGTATTGCACTCCGTTGTCCCTGCAATGTGGCTGGGATCAACTGAGTTTGACACCTATTTTAAAACGGGCTAAAGTCAGATCATCCTGTCCATGCCAGCAGGCAGAACAATGAAGTTCAACATCAGATTTGAACCAGGAGGGAGAGCTGGGGTCGAAAGATATTATTGAAATGGCGATACTTTAGCGTTGTTCTATTCTGAAAAGTGACCCAATGAAAACAACATGCATCTCTGATTCTGTTTCCTGTTTGTATTCAGTTATACTGGCTTACTGCATAACAACTTTGTGATTTCTTTCATCTGAACTACAGATGAATACAGCCAATTAAGAGAGGTTCATGAGCAAGCCAGAATAAAAGTAATGAGTTGCAGACATTTTTACCACCCCTTCCTACTAATGCAGCACCATTAGAAACAAATGGGCTGCAGAGGTGGAACTGAGGAAACTGTTTCAGCAGCCAAATCTTCACTACTAATTATGGGAATCAAAAGACCTGAAACAAACAATCCCAAGTCAAAAAAACAAACCAAACAGCAAAACAGCCCCCTCCCCTAGAAGCACACCACACATTTTCTTTTAAATTTCAGGTTGATTTTGGAGGCTAGGAAAAGACAACGTATAGGCAAGCTAGACATCTCTGTTCTGAAACTGCTGAAACAGCGCATGGGACCTCATGGTAAGTCACTTTTCAGAATACAACTGTATCTTATGGGTCTCTACACATCATTTAGCTGGTAAACTAGTTGCTAAAATGTTAGACAATTGTACTTAGTTCACATTGGCAGGCAAACGATCTGAACAGTTTTCAAATTTATGTTTAACAATTTCTGCTGATACATATAATCCTTTATATTGGTGGCCACTATCAGTTCTCAAAATTGAAAGCACCTTATTTAGTTCATTCAGAATTAAATCAACTTTATAACTGTATGAATAAAGCCCTCCAAATTTTGGTTGAGAGTAATTATAGCTTTCACTAGCAGTGAAAACTATAGAGTTACAAAGTGGTTTCCATGATAACCCCATTGTCAGATGTTCATAATTTTCTGAAAAGCTTCCATTTGGGCTGAAACTTTTCATGCTTGGTCTCAGCCCAAAGGTGTACTGTGTAGACCTGAAAAAGGAAAAAAGGTAAGTAAAAAGATCAAATGTGCTGAAACATCCCCTAACCCAGTCTTTATTTAGGGTACTCAGCACATAACCAAAATAAAAGGGGACACTAAATTGTAAGTGTATTGTCTATTTACAAGTACATTTAAATGTTAATACATACACCAGTCACACATCTTGAATTTAAAAAGTTAATTCCCCTAGGGCCTCAGCTTCCTTTCTTTTGCATTTTATTTGTATTATGCCAAAACAAATACAAGGACTAAACTCTCTACTACAAAATAGTCACTGAGGCTAGAGAAGCAATTCTGATTACTAAATGCAGTTTTATGGTACAATTTTAGCACCCAAGTTCAATCACCACAAAAACTACAACGGAAGAGGAAAAAGTTTTAAAGTAATTTTGGATCAAGACAGCAACTTTAAAAATATCCAATCTGGTGTATGCACATTGTTATTTTGGCTTTGGGTTTTTTTTGGCTTTTTAAAATCAAGCCAACATCTCATTGGCTTAAAAATTTATATAACTATTGCTAATTAAGTACCTGAAATACACCTGACGTAAAAGGCACCATGGAAAGAATGCATTATGGTCACAACCACTGCCACTTCTCATATTCTCAGAACTGCACTTGCTCAGTGCTGAACTCCTGACATTCCGGCAATGTATTTGACCACAAGGCAGCGGACTCATTGGTTCAAAATATTCCTTTATGTTCATGTTCAATACTGTAAGTTTTGCTCAAGCTCTTCTCCTAATATTATAGAATGAATGACAGTGAAAGTGATTTCACTATCAAACAAAACATATATTTATCTTAAAATATCCTCAGTAAAATAAATAATACACTTATATCAAGCACAAATAAAAATAAGGCATCGTTGCCTGTCATAAAATAATAGAAAATAACATAATACAAAAAAAAAGTCTTAGTCTTACTGGGCTCTTGATCGGGCCTCCTCCAGGGTAGAAAAATCAATTGTTGGCCCCATACTGCAAAATGCTCAGTGCCCTCCACTGTCACATCAATGAGAATTTGAGCGCGCTCTGCAGCTTTCAGGACTGGGCCCTCTACTTATAAAACTGTTTAACAGTAAAGGTAATGTGACATCTCTTATGCAACATATATTTTACACATAAAAATACATACACACACACATACGCATACAAACAAAAAAGTGCTTTGTTTTGTTTTGTTTTTTTACCTAAATGCAAACTGGATGAGGATCCATGTGATGAAAGTGATGGCGGTGGCGTAAGTGAATGTCCTGGAGTTTGGCTTGGCAGAGGCATGCCTATTGGACTTGGAGAGGAGGAAAATCCCAGACTATTGTAAAATGGCTGCCCTATGGGTGCTAGGCTGCTACTAGATCTTTTGTACAAGTCAGAGCTAGTAGACAGAGAATCTCTCCTTGTGGCACTACTACTTGCAGAACTGCCAACTGAAGAAGAAATAAAAAGACCCTATTACATACAGTGTCAACTGAATAAAACCTATCCCCAACTATCGCTGGGCAATAACAGATGTGATCACAATAATTATAACAATCGTTATGACAAAGACAATTACTGTGATAACCATGCATGCTTTTTAATAAATCATAGGCGGGCATAATTACACCACTGAGAAGGAAGCATTAGTCAATGCTCACATTTTCTGACATTTCATTCTAAACTTATTGGGACATTTTAGTACTGTGTTTTAATGCCCTGGCTTCAGGCTTTGGGACAAGTAATTTAATTTTTTATACTATGATTTTTATGAACAAATGGTTTTGAAAACACTGCTATTAATCTCTTAAAAAAAACAAACAACCCCCGCCCCCATAAATAAATAAATTCAATAAGGAATACACGTTGATGTTACTTGATTGTCACTGGTGTTTCCATGCCAGGTGTCTATCTAGACTGACTTTGACAAAGCATCAGCCCAAACAGTTCAGCCAATTTAGAAAAGGGGGCCAGTGAAGAATGTGTTGCGCCCATGTTAAGATTTTAACATTTTTTAAGTTGGCATGTCCAGATTTTAGGTCAGGTACTTGAAATAACAGAGGTGACCCAAGTAGGATTTAGGAATTTCCATGCTATTTTTAAGAACATCTATTCTAATTTGGCTAAAAATCACAGTTAACACATGTTCAACAGAGACCTGAAAGGGCTTCAGAATGAAGATTTCTATCTACACTAGCTGTGCTTGAGCTTTGGGCTGATGAGCAATTTCTTTGCAAATGCAGCTCCAGGCTCTGGGCACTAGTGTGGGAAGCAGGGATCTTGCACCTCATGCTCAGAATGCCCGCCCTGATATGAACAACTGCAGTAGATAAAACAGCCTGTTTTGAACGCAAATGGGACAGAAGCAGAAACGGGAAAGTGCGGAGCAGACTGGGGAAAAGACGACTAGTAGAGGATTGAGATCAGACAATGAACTGACAGGAAGATTGTAACTGGTTGCACAAGGAGACTGGGAAACTGAGAGACTGGGTTGGGGAGGCAAGGAAGAGAGAGAAGAGACAAGTTTGATGAGAAGCCAGAGCACAGAAATTGCACTGACCAGCTAAGGTAGGAGACTGGGAAAAAGAACTTCTTGTAATGGAAATGAGGCAGACTGGATTAGGAGCAGAAGGAAGGAAATTAGAAGCCAGTGACAACAATGAATACAAGGTGCTGTCTATGCTTACCTCCCAGCCTCCAGGCAAATTAGATTAAGAGGAAGGATGGAGGGGAGAGGGTATGGAGTGGAACTGAGACATTCTGGATGGACACTGAGGATAGGGAGGAGGACTAAGGCAACTGGTATGAAAACCCTAATAAATGGAGACTCTAAACGTTATAAACCTGTTGACGAACCATGTGGGCATTAAATACTCCAAATTAAAATTTGATTTCTTTCTTTTATTTTTTAAAAAAAGTATGAAGTTACACACAAACATGTTAAAACCTTTAAGGCTGCAAAATCAAGCACTCAATAGTTAAGAAGTGCCAGCATTGGCACTGCTTGCAAAATCTTAATTTGGCTTCCTTGTACACATGCAGTATGATAATGTCTAATTACACGGCCATATCCTCCATTCCAATGGGGGCCAACTTTTTGCAAGGCATGCCACAAATTAGTTCTGTAGCCTGCCCAAGTGCCTCTTTCTGCTCAATTTGTTGCTCTGCTTTCTTTCCCATACTGTACTCCCTTGCCCAATGTCCTCCTCTCCTTCCTGCTGTATTCTGCCTACCTGCTCTCCTTTCTGCTTCCTGCCTCCTCTCCTATATGTCACTTGTAGTCACCCCAGCTTTATTCTATGTAGCCCCAGGACATTCAATGCACCACATATGAAGTGGTCATTTAATGAGTAATTGTTTAATGCTTTGGTGTTTTTCCTTATTCAATGAGTGACACAGTGCCTTACTCACTGTATCCTATTCAAACCTTGCTCTGAAAATAGATTTATTTTCTTATCTGCTTCTGCATAACACTCATCATCACTACAGTATATCTGTATGCTTCCCAAAACGTGAGGATTTATCTTAACAAAACCCCTGTGTGACTAATTGGTATTATCCCATTGACAGAGCTGCAACTGTGAGTGCACAGCAGTTCTGCAAGTCAGAGAGAAAGAAAATCAGAAACAAAATTAATAATAGTGTGGGAAAAGTTGGGTTTAAGTTGAATAGTGTCATATGGGTGGTGCATGAACAGAATCCAGTTCTCCAAAGCAATTTTCAACTGACTTAATTACAAGACCACCCTTCTCTTTCTGCAGTCCCTTACTTCATTCTCTGCAGATAAGAACTTGTGCAACAAGAGAAGTAGGCAGATAAATAACTTCCATCCCTAGTCTATAGTGATGTGTAGATGAGGTCCACTTTATGCGTTGAATGAGGCAGGGGTCCTGGGGCAAGGCATACAACCATGTAATTAAAGACTATCATGATGTACACACAGAGGGATCAAATTAAGGTTGCAGAGATAACTTTAATTCTTGCATTTCCCAAAATCAGAGCTTGATTTGATTCTTCTATATGAAAAATTTTCTTTTAAAAACAGTCTTCTGCATGTGTGCAATTTGTACTCTCCTATTCTCATAATATAATGTATAGATTCATCATATATATATATGCCTGCCTGTATTTGCCAGTTGTTTGCCCATTCAGCTAGGGTTTTATGCTTACTACAGTATTTGCTTTGGGAGGCTAAATTATTTTTTCTGTAGCAATGGATTTTTTTTTTTTAAAGGGAAAGAGCTGTATTTTTTGCCTATTTGTTTTCACTGGCCCTTTTAAATTATAACCCTGTCCATGCAAGACACTGAGGGGAAAGACAGAGAAGCTCAAAACTCTGGGTATGTCATCAATTACATAAATTCACCTGAAGAATGCATTAATAAAATGAAAAGAGCTATACAGTTATCAGTAACTACATCATATATTTTTTTAAAGGCTACTTTGGTAAGTATCAATTATACTTACTTGGCAGAAGGGCACTTTCAATAAAATTGCACTTCAATACTATTACTAAGAATACCTTAGTTTTTAGATAGCACCTTTCATCCTAAAGGATTCACAGCACTTTTCAATCTGCATAGCACAGACTGCCTGTCTCCACTAAGAATTGCCATGTCAATGAAGACAACTGGGGATACTATTACAAGATTTTAGGATCTACAGACTATGGTCAGGGCACTAGACTGAAAATTAATATTGCTATGTGACACAGACTGAATCTGCTGCCTTTCAACATTTGCTGGAAAGACTTCATCTGAAGGACTGGCATTAGCTTCATAAGAGGTTGCCTCTGATCATGCTAGACAAGATCTCACGTGTAAATATATCTGGGCGTTTGTACACATGCGTGTGCTGCAGTGCCAGGAGCTTTTACAAGTGCCTGGTGCTGCAACACGTGCATTTGGATAAATGGCAAAATGGGTGTCAACACTGAGAAAATGGTGGCATGCTTTTGAACTAAAACACATCGAAGGTGTTCTAGTTGAAAAGTGCACTGCTGCCATTTTCTTAGCCGTGATGCACATTTCACCATTTATATAAACATATACAATGCAGCACTGCGTGCGTGCATCAGCTTGCATGCGGAGCAGACAAACGTATGTGTATAAATGCCCTATAATTTTAAGTATTATATGTATGTTTAGTCTTAAATAGATGCCTCACATTAAAATATGTACACATATATGGGATGCATTTCCTCTACCCATGAAATGCAACAGTATCTAGATTGGAACACTGACTGCTATATTAAAAACATACAGAAGCTACACAGTATTTCAGAACGTATCTACAATGAAAAAAATAGGACAGGGAATGCACAGTTACTCTGTAAACTCCTGGCAACATTGCAGAAAAACATTTGAAAAATTATTTAACTGAATGCCCTTTTGGTGATTTTTTCTTTAAATGTATGCATTACAGAGGTACTCTTAGCCCATTCCAAATGGTATGAACAAAGGCTGGAATATAATATGCGATTTTGGGTTTCGTGGCTTAAGTAGCTTTCTTAATAAGTAAGAATTACTTCTATCCCATAGTGCAAAACTGATGTTGAAAAACCTGCATGTCAATAGCTTTTTAAGTCTATTTGTTTCAATGGACATGCTACGTGTTACCATGTGAAAAGTGTTTCAGCGCTGAAGTTGGTATGCTTCAATTTTTTTTTGCTTATTTAAACTGACTAAAGAAATGTTTAACTAGGGGTTATTAAAAGTTTTCCTATACATTTTTAAAAACTGCTTCATATTGGACATTTCCCAATACTTAAAAGCATACTGTTAAGCTACATAAGCTTGGTATTTTGCCTCAATTTTTATCCAAAGTACATGAAATTGTTAGTGCGCTTCACTGATTTTTTTTTTTAAAGAAAACTGAAATGCAACACAGTGCTATGTGCTATAAATATATAGCTGAAGAAAAGATCATCTACAAAGATATTTCTGTTTCCAGCTTCTAGAATTTAAAAATAAGTTACTTTAAAATTATGAATACTACCTTGATATGAACCTATATGACTAAAAAAATTGGTAAATAAAAGAATGTATCAAGTTTCTGATACAAATTAAACAAAATCAAGAACATTATGGCAACATGCAATAGGGTGGTTTTAAAAACGGACTGAATTCAAATTTTGGGGCACTAGTTAGTTATCAAGGCCCCACTTCCGCAAAAAGCTATGCACGTGCTTAACTGCACATAAGAGTAATCCTCCAGAAGTTAACAGAACTACTCATGTGTATAAGTCTTTGTAGGATCACAGCCCAAATCCTTTAAAGTAACATGCAAGGGTGACTATAACATTTGATCAGTATGTGCCAAAAAATATTTCAATCTGTATTTTTTTTAAACAATTTAAGAGTTTTCCAGGCATGAAAAGTTAGTTCAGAAAACATCTCTGAAAAAGTAACGGACTAATCAATGTTTAAAAAACTCCCCAACATAACAAAAAAACCCCACAAAATACAGACTTGCCTGTGAATACACACAACTCCTATAGCAGTGAAATGTGCTTATTTCTGTTTTTGGAAAGTATTTTGGAGGTGTTTGTGACTGAAGGGTATCATTTTTTTAAATTACTTCACATACAGAGGGCTTAGTGGATTAAACAACTTTTTGTTTTCTTCTCTAGATTATGTGATCATTCCTGTTTTAACTTCAAATAACAAGTTCTATTTAGAAATGTACTGCATAAAGTACACGTGTACACAAAAGATATTTCTTCTTAACCCACAAACCTCATAGAAACTCCTCACTGTATTAAGAACCTACCTGACGTGCCAAATCCACCAAGTGCAGAGCCGATAGCTGCTCCTAAGGAGCTGCTACTTCCAAAGCCAAGAGATGTAGTTCCTGGTTGGCCAGGACCATGAGAAAACAGGGAACTGCTCTGGGAGTTACTGGCCAAAGAGTTACTGCCATAAAATGAATTAGATTGTAGACTACTATTTGTTTGCTGCTGTTGCTGTTGTGGCTGAGCACCAAGTGGCCGAAATAGACTGTTTGTGGCTCCTGCCAAATTGTTTGCTGTTCCGCCAGCTGAAGCTGCTGCAGCTGCAAGACACATGTTTTTAATCATCATAACAACTCCTTAAAACATTTATAACCTTGAAAATGAATTATTCATATATAATATTATTTTCATGGATCCCTCCCAAAGAAGCAGATGTATAGCTTAAATGATGACTGTATATCAGAGGTGGGCAAAATAAGGCCCATGGAACAGATACAACCAGCCAAAGGATTCTATCTGGCCCATGGCAGGTCCCCTGCCCCCTCTGTCCAGCACCCTCAGCAATGTGTGCAGGGCAGATGGACCTGGATCAGATAGGATAGTATCAATTGTCACTGCCCCCACCCACCAAAAGCTCACCAGAATTCCTGAAGTGGGGCTTTGTCTCGCAGATGCACAGTGCAGCAGTGGGGTGCCCATACAGACATGTGATGTAGTATATGTGTGCATGGGGGGAAGGGGAAGCAGGAATAGGCACGTGGTGCAGTGTGCATGGGGGAGTGGGGGTTGAGGAGCATCTGTAAGGGAGGGCTGTAGCTCAACCTAGTGTAGCCCGTGAGGTATCAGACCCCACAGAAACTCAGAAGTTGGACAACCCTGATGTAGAATAAGAACCCTAACTAAATATCAAATATTCATGAATTAAAATTCCAGGAAGAAATGCTTCAAGACAGAATTGGGAAACAAACCACCGCAAATATGGCAGACCTAGTACTTACCAGCTTGTGCTGCTGCAGAACTGATTATAACAGGAGTTGATGCCACCAATCTAACTGGTGCTCCAAGGCCAGTTCTTGCTCCAGGGCCTACTACTAAGGCACCAGTCTGATCATAATAGGCAGTGGGGGCTAGTACTTGATAGCCTAAATAATACAAAATAAAATGGTTACTAGTAACAGTATCTGTTTTGGAGATGAAGAGTTTGGTAATCATCTCTTCTCTCCTTCAAGAACTATACAAATACAAAAACCTCAAAAGAGCGTTTTTGCAAGATTACCTAGAATATCAATTAAATTCTATACAACTTAGTTTGAGAAGTTTTTCATTAACATATTTACTACACTGAAATAATCAGAAGGCTTCAATATCATATATCCTAAAGTAATGCATGAGCTGGGGCTTCCCCAAATTTCATTTTTCATTAAAATACAGTAAATTAAAGGCTTCTAGAAAAAACTGAAGCTTAAGTAGCATACAGGAAAAAAATTAGAGCAGAAGTTCAACCTATATTTTCAATGCTCATTTAAAAACGGTATAGGAACTCTATATTTTTTTAAATATTTTTTGGGTTATAGCTTCTGATCCCTCTTACACCAGCAATTTTAGACATAGTTGTATTGTTCCTTGCAATCCTCTTTAATGAGAAAAAGGCTTCTGATATTCATGCACTTATAAGTGTGGGATTGGGAAACTCCTGAATTTTCTGGAAAAAGCATGTTAAAAATCCTTCTAAAACATTTAGGTGAGAACTGCTCCTGTAAAGTACAGGAATACTAGAACTACAGTGAAAATAATATAATCCAAATCAGTAAACCATTCGCCAAATAAAAACATCTGTTTCATTGAGAGATTGTGTTTGAGGGGAAAAAAGGAGAGAGAGAAACAAGAGCACTCAGAATGAAAGCAGATTTTTGTTTTTAAAAAAAGGAAGAGTAAGGGAGAGACCTGAGGGGACATGGGGGGTGGGGAACAAAAGAAGAAAAATCTGCACATTAAAAAGGTACTGACACCTGGATATAGATACAGATATTAGGTGACTCATAGTAGATGTGGAGTCAAAACAGGACTCACAGAATTGACTAATTTTAGATTGGTGTATGTTTAAATGAATGAAACAGACCATTCCAGATACCCTCCCCATATTCAAATCTGTTCAAGTTAAGAGTTATGTTTAAAAAATGGAATTAAAGTTACTAAACTATACAAAGAAGTTAGGAAATTTGAGAATTAAGACTGCACAGGAAATCTTAAAAAATTCCTCACGTGTATGAACTGATATAGGGTTAGATTCAATAAAGAGACATCCACACCTAAGAATGAGGCACTACTGCTACTAAAAATTGAGAAGCAAGGTGTGTTTTTTTCACTGCATCTTTTATTGGACCCAAAGAAGGACACTTTGTGCTTGTTCAACATATTTCCAGCTATGTAGCTGGTCCAATTAAAAAAACCCCCAAACCTTGCTTTTTGCATATTATCTGAACAATTATCATTGCACTACTACTGCACCCCTACTTAATAAACAGTTCTAGAGACCGGGTCTCTATCTCCTCACAACCAGTGGAGTGCCTAACTACTAGGTCACAAGATCATGCTCCCTCTTGCTCTTCCTTTGACCCAATGAACCATGAACTCTAGTACGCAATGGTACAGCTTCAACAAAGGGAAGCAGAGCAACCATGTAGAATACATGGTGCTTAGGGCACTCTTCAGTGAGGTGGGTAATATGGGTTTGATGCTAAAGAGGAGAGGAACACAAATTCTGAAACCCCAGATTGAATTCCAGGTCCTCTAGAAAAATGAATATATACCAGGGGTGGGCAAAATGTGGCCCGGGGCCGGATGCGGCCTGCCAGGCCATTCTATTCAGCCCATGCCCCCTTCCCCCTACCAAAATTAAGAAAATATTTATCTGTCCCTGGCTGCCTGTCACGCAGCCCTTGATGGCTTGCCAAAACTCAGTAAGTGGCCCTCTGCCCGAAATAACTGCCCACTCCTGATCTATACCCTCTATTTCCATCACCCCAGACCTGCCACTGTCCCCATCCACAGTCCCCTTTATGCTGCCTTTTGTTTTTTTTCCACACCAAGAATGTAAATGCTGAGTGAAGAGAGAAAGTCTTCCTACTCTGTTTCTGTGTCTACTGTCACTTTCCAAAATCGAAGAGAGTCAATTCTAGTGAAACTCCTATTCAGCCATTGCAGTTGTGGACTGCTGTATGTTCAGTGACAACTGGATCTTCAAAGAATTTTGATACCAAGCATAAATGCCTCTACTAATAACATGCAGATGGCAATTTTTAGAGGCTTCTAATTTAGGCAAATTTGGGTGGATTTTTTCAGGGACAACACAAAGGTAAAAAAGTACCTTCTGTCAAGTTGCAAATCCCTGCTTGGTACTTGACAGAAGGTCAAGCCCTGCTTGGAACTCACAAGGGCTTCTCAACTGAACAGCTGTATGAACTTTACCACTAGGAAAACAAGGTATTGCTTGCATAGTTCTCAGAAATGACTGAATTGTTGGTACTTAACAGAAACTTAAAAGGGGGAAAAAACACCCGAAAACAGCTTGAGTTATCACAGCAAATTTTAGCTCAGGCAATTAAGTTAGCAAACGCGGTAAGAAAGTGAAAACAGGGTCTTATAAAGGAAATTGTTAGGCAACCTTAACTATAGGCAGCGCTGCCAGCTCCACCCATAAAACTGTGCTGTGATGGTCCAATGCCTTCACCACTAAATCTGCTACTTTCATATGCTAGGAAAAGGTGAGGCTTTCTGACTGCACTCTGCTTTACTGAGGTTCTGTAAAGAATGCAGAATAGAATATTAGGAGAAAATTGATTAAGAAGAACAAGTTCTACAATCCAATATTTACTATAAACATTAGCAATATATCATTAAATGTTCCAACTAAATAAAACTAATTCTAGCACCTACAACTCTATTTACATGTCTAACACCAGTTAGTAACATACTATAATCAACTCAGCTTTCCTACAACTAGAAGGGGAAGGTTACTACTTACCAGTAATTGGTAGGATATTTCCCCCCTCCCCCCCACTTTTGCCTTTATACACCTGGGATGAGGTCATAAACCAGTATCCTCTAAAGCAGCGATTAGAGGCTGTGTGGGAATACCCCAGACATGCCTCAAAACTAGACAGTTCTCTAGATGATTTCAGAGTACTACTAACTAAATGCATGTCTTCAAAAAGAGAGGATGAGTAGGGTGAGGGGGAGAACAAACAAGTTTACTTTGTTGGAATCAAAGCTTAAAAGATTTGCTAAAATTGTTGACTAGCATGATATTTCTGCATCAGACAGACATGAAAAGAAACTGCTGTCTGCCCAAGGAACTGCAGAATGCATGGGTGTAGATCCCATACTCCTATCCAGAAACTGGTGGTTTTAAAGTGAATGATAACAGGCTTGAAGCATCAATAAAGACCTACTTACTAAACAAAGCCCAAGCCAGGGATGAACTCAAACAGGGGTGTCAAGCTAATCCAGCCTCGCAGGCTGGATGAATGTTCCCGAGCCAGCCTGTGGGCTGGACCAGAAACCAACCCCTTACAGAGTGGTGATGACACCAGGTCCAGCCCATGTACCATGGGCAGCATACATACAGTGCCAGCCCCATGGCTGTATGTGGACTGGACTCAGGGGCATAGGCAATGCTGGAGCCAGCACAGTGTGTGTACTGTCTGTGGCATGTAGACTGGACTCAGTGCTACATGCAGCATGGGGGTCCAGGGCACAGGCTGTATGCAGCACCTTGCAGCAACCTGTGCTGCCTGTAGCCCACGTGCCACATGTGACGCACCAGGCCAGGGCTAGTCCAGCAACCCATGGACCAGATCACACAGCTCCACAGGCCAGACCCCGCCTGTGAACCCTACCTTCGACACACCCAATCTAAGATCCGCTGGCAATTTGCACATCCTGCCTCCCTCTTCCTCCCCTTTTGAGACACTGTAATGAACTCCAGGAATAACAGGCCTGGTATTACTCACTCAGCTGACTATAGCATTAAGATAACTTCTTCTACAGTTCTCTTTTCTCCCCTTTCCTTCCACAAGTGTAGCTCGTAGCCTGCTCCCTAAACTCTTCCTCTGCCTGTATCAGACTTCATCCTCTCACTTTTCTCCCCCACCCAATGAATCAACTGTCAGCCTTTACAATATAAGAATACTGTGATCTCTGTGGCCTAAAAAGCCTAATTGCTTCTTTTCCTCTGAATCCAGGGATTCCCCCTCTGTCTGTTCTCTCAAGGACCTCCTCTGCATCTTTTATTTCCTTCCAGTCAGGTTTATAGCAACACTATTCTACAAATATTAAATTTGTACGTCTACAAAATATCCAATGACTTCTTATCCAATGAAACCTGGCTGAGAAGATCCAATAACTTCTTCTCATGGCTTTTATTTAATTCTTAACCTTTATCACTGCTTGTTCTTGAAATGTTTTTTTTCTGAGCTCTTTGCCACTCCTTTTCTGGGTTTCTTCTTACCCCATTTTAGAATTCTATGTTTTTTTACTGGGTTGATCATCCTCTCTTCTCCCACTTTCATAAGGAGCCAGACAATGCTCTCCCTAACCCTAGTCCCTGCTTTCTCTATACTGTACCCTCTTTAGTATGATTGCCATTTTTATAACTTGCAAATCCACTTCTGCCCTGTTGACCTACAGTGTTCCAAACAATCCCCATTATAATTTGGCATATTCTCAATCATAGCATCATAAAGTAGGGCTGGAAGGGACCTCCGTAAATCATCTAATTCAACCCCTGCCAGGATCAGCCTTTAAATTTTTTAAATTTAAACACTGAAATCCGACACTACTTCTATTCTTAACTGTTATCTTTTCCCCAATCACCATCATTATATAGCCCTATGAAACAGTACTGTGTGCTTATGTGTTTGGTTGTTTGGACTGAAGCCAAATATTCAGAAGAGCTATTTTTAAAGCAACAGATATATTTTTGAAACCAAATATTGAAAAGTGTGAAAATCAATTAAACTAATACAAAAAGTTTTTATAAAAACATTCCTTCCCTCTGTTGATGACCCGTTTTAGCTTGAATTAATTAAATCTTTAGTAAAATTGAAGAGAATTGAGCTTGAAGCCAAATGCTACTGCATTATTTTAAGATCTTAAGAATTTTAACAAATTAAGCACATTTAAATGTATATGTATGTATTTTGGGCAAATACTGGTACAATGTAATTATGTCTGCATGCAGCCACATAGCTACAGATTTAAGATTTGCATTTACTGTAGGTATCTAGGTCCAGAAGAACCCTGACACTTGGTAGGGTTATAGCCCTTCTGTGAAGATGAAGGTTTGCGAAACATCTGGAGGTAAAATGCAGCCACAGCAAGGAGCTGAGAAGACTGCTGATCAGAGAAGTAGCATTCTTCAAAGTGAGAGGGACAACAAATAAGCATTTCATCATTAGTTTGGTAACCTGCTGCAAACTACACCGGTTGTGAACCACATGGATACCAGTGATCTGGCTTTTACAATAAAACTACATGACCAACCTTGTAAGCCTGGCTCTGAAAGTTAAACATTTCCAATTAAATTCTATCTTTAAATTGTGATATTTTCCACCTAATTTACTTCTAATAACATCTCTCCTCATTCAACACTAATGGGGAATAAGGAATTCTTAGAAATTGTGGGTAAAGAAAACATCTTGAACAGGAAAGTTTCTGGAGATGCAAGAACCATTTTTTCAAAAGAGCACATTTTCCTTTAGATAAAGGAACTAATTCCAAGACCTCTCTTCCAGAGGTTATAAGTTCTTAAAAAGCCAGTCACAGCTTTGCCAGATCAGTTATTTTCTGAGGTTAGGGTTTGTTCAGAAGTCTGGGAGGGAGTGGGAGTCTAGGTTCTAGATGTCTCGCTCAATGATGGCCAAACCATGGCTCCCCAAGCCCGCCCTCCCTCCTTCGTCCAGGACAGCTGGCTCAGGTGCTGGGCTGCCAGGGCAGGGACTGCAGCTGCACTGCTTACCCTGGGGCACTCTCCCCATGGGGGAAGCTAGAGCAGCTTGGCGCTGCAGCAGCAGGAGGGTATGCTGGGGGGGGGAAGGGGAAGGGAGTGTCACCTCCACTCTGGGTGGCATAGCACAACCCTTCCTCCTGCTTTTGAACTTCAGTGGAGGACTGGATGTGGCTTCCAGGGCAAGTAACTCTGGCCACTCCCGGTCTAGTTTGATCACCCCTCTTCCCATGCTCCTGGATTACAGCACTCCCATAAAACACCATGGAATAACTATACTATACCTGCAATCACTGGAACTTTGTGGTTATCATCATCTTATTCACACGTAAACCACTTTTTGTGAGTAGCATAAACTGTGCACTAAATGATTTCCTGCACCTTCTTCAAAAGAGGCTGACACTGGACACTAAGACAGGCTCCAAGACTCTACAAAACCACAGGTCAGGCTCCATATGGTCATAGGCTTCTGTTTAGACATGCTACCGATTAAGTTGTCAAAGTGAACTGTGATGTGTGCTCAGATTTTGAATAGTTGTGTCCCAAGTATCTTCCTCATCTTCCAAGGGTTGACTCCAGAGTGAGTATCTTAAGGGTGTAGAGCAGGGATGTCAAACATACAGACCAGATCTGGCCCACTGACCTCGGTCATCCAGCCCATGGACTTTTGCCCCAGCTCTGGCCCTGATGGTAGGGCTTCCCATAGCAGCAGCCTGCAATTTGGACTGGGGAGCACAGAACAGCTTTTCCAGCAGAAACCAGCCAGAGCCAGGAAAAAGGTAGGCTCTGGCTGCAGCACCCAAGCTTCTGACCCCAAGTACTGCTGAAGCTGCCTGCCTCTGCAAGAATCCCTCCCAGCGCAGCCAGAGCAGGGTTTGCCTGTGCCCTGGTGCTCAATCTGCCAGTGCCTGGCTCTTGCTTAGGGAAGGAGATGCAGCTGCTGCCATGGGAAGGGGATGCAGCTGCTTTGTGCAGGGGCTTTGACCTGATGCTCCTCTTCCCTCCTGAAGGAGAGGTATAGCCTCCAGCCCCTTCCCCAAGCTGAGCATTCCCAGGATTGGGGAAATGGGCTGGGGATTTTGTTCCAGTGCTTCCTCTGCTTTGCTTCCAGAGATGAGTGGAGCAGAAGAAGCCATTTCCCTATTCCCCAAAGTCTGGTCTGGAAGGTGCAGCAAATCTTTCCCAACTGCTCCCCTTGCCTTCCCCAGACCAAGACCCTATGCATTCATAGGTTGTTCTGGCTCATGCAGTTATACTAAACACAGATCAAAAATGCTAATATTCTACTACAGTACATTGTGTTCTATAACATACAAATAATGAGAACTAGAAATAACATTCATCTAAAATATTCTCTATTTCAGAACACCTAAGAAAATGGATTTGGAACGTATAGCTCTATTTTAATTCTCTTGCAAGACTCAGGGGTCACCAAAAATGAAGCAATTATATTTCAAGCCAAACATCATCTTCAAGTGAATTAAGCAGCTGGTTTCTCCCTACATTTAATAATTTAAAATTTTCCATTTCAGATGCAATACTGTTGAGATTTATATTCTACAGGTAGAAAATCTACCCCAATAAATAATAATTTCTGTGGCATTAATTGCAGTAACAATACTTACAATTATCTTTTAATACGACTGTAATAGGCAATTCTACAAAAACAGCATTATGCATGTGGCCCTATCAAGCCATTTGCCATATTTTCTCACATACAAAATGCACTGTCTTTCCAAAAATCACCCTCCACCAAAACTGGGGTGAATATATTAAGCTTGGAAGCTAATTATCTGCCCAGGATAGAGCCCCCTGCATTGATTCCTCCTCCACAGTGCAGCAACTGTTGCATTACTATTCAAGAACCTGAGGGAGTCAATTGACTTAGTGGCTCATTGTTCTTCACTCCAGAAGTGTTAATAATCCTCTCCTTTTAAATGGTCTTGATGTTCCACTATTTGAGCTAACTTTGCTTAGAGTAATTTTGCTGTCTGCTAGTTGCTACTGCTCTCTCTCTTGTAATTTCACAGCCCTGGAGACTCTTTAGTTCTTTTCAAAATCATAGATCCACCCATGGAGACCAGCCTTCAACAACAGCTGAAGTTTCAACTTTAGTTAAGCAGGAAAGGGAAGCTGAATCAGCTGAAGATTAGGCTCTGTCCCTGCTCTATGCAGCTATAACTCTGGAAAAATCTTCTCTCTTCATTCTGCCTTCACAAGGTGAGTATTAAATTCCAGGGCACACTGTATGGGAGAAAATATGGTTTATAAAAGGTTGTGTAAATGTGCTAAAACTAAATATATTAAAACTATAAGGAAATAGTCTTTAAAAACATACTACAGCTAAAAAAAAAACCTTAAAGAAATAGTTGTATTTGAAAGAACGGTGTGCCACTGTCTTAACCAAACTAAAACAGCATAAAGTTGTATGGAGACAAGCTCTAAACACCCTGTTACAAATGTACCATAATTTTAAGAGAGAGTAAACTTTATTCTTGATAAAAAACAATACTTTAACTTGAACTGATTTTTAGTTTCCTTAATCCATCAATTATATACCTGGCATGCCTGTAGCAAGACCCTGACCAAAAGCCAAAGCTGGATTTGCTGCCGCAGCTGCTGCAAGTGACTCTGCCTGTTGCCCTTGCTGACCCTGATTGGGAGTAAGAGGGCGCTGACTTGCTCCAGCACGTAGAACCTACAAAAGACCAATAGGATACTATTTTCTTAAAAGCTGAAGTACAAAAATCAATCTATATACTACAAAAGGACTAGGAGAGTTGTTTTCTATTTCATACTTTTTAGCTCTGCATTTATTTTTCAACCCTCCATCTTAATGATATCAAGTGCATAAGCATGTATATACTACTTCGATGGCAGTGTTGTGACATGAGACCGCATTAGTTCAAGGACTGCCTTGCATCTTCTGCAATTCAGAACAATGGAGCTCCAGTATGTTTTATGAAGGGCAATGATTCCAGAAGTGTCTAAAATTGTATAAATTCTTCCAAAAAGTTAAATTTGCCAACATATCAGTGAATCCAAGTAATTTATTAACTGAAAGTCAGTCCTTACCTGCCAAGTAGATAATATATTTAAGTAACGATCACTTAGTCTCAAGTTCAGTCAGTAGAAAATTTTCATTCCTGAACTTGTAATAAATTAAGACGTGATTATTATGGTAGAAAAAATTACCAGCTGTAGTTGTGAAATATTTTTCAAACACAGCCCCGTCTACAAGGCCAAACAAAACTGTGTGTGCAATGTACATCAAGTCTTCTATAGGCTTCTTCATCAGAGGGGTTTTAGGGTTTGTTTGTTTTTTAACCTTCTTGATCTAGTTATGAAAAATAAACTTTGCAAATCGTCTATTGGCATACACCATGGGGCAAAAACTTACAGCCCATGGAGCTACTGGACCTAGTGTGTGGACATGGGGCTTCAGCACAGGGAGAAGTGTTGGCTGCAGGTAGGTCCTAGCACCTGCTTCCCCAATCCCTGACCCAAGATGTGCCATTTGGCCCACAGTGAAAAAAGATTAATAACCATTGGCATAAGTCATTGGTACCCATTTTTCTTTCTGAAGAAGAAAAATGCTATTTAGAGCATCTTACACCTGAATATTCCTGCAAAAAAACTTGCATAGGAATTCTTTCTATATTCAGTTTTCATTTAACAAATACAAACAAAAAATTCCACAAAACCAAAATTTCAGATACTAATACAATTTATCAGTAACAAAGATTAACCACCTCATTAAGGGAAAGGTCAAAGTGAATAGGACTGTAGGGTAACTGAGTGAATTTCCACTCAAGCTCAAAATGAAAGGAAGTGCCATTCCTAATATAAACTATAGAATGTTAAGAATAGTATTAAGAGGTAGGTTGTAGGAGGGTTTTTTTTGTTTTTAGCTTTTTTGAGGGAAAATAACTTACAGTAACAGTTTTTAAAGTAAGAGAGAGGTAGCTAACCATGTTAGTCTGAAGTCTGGCAGACGACATGTCAGGGTGGCACCTTACAGACTAACTTGTTCAGAGACGGATAAGCTTTTGTAGGCTACACCTTACGATAAAAAATGCTACAAGTGGACTATGTTATGAAGGCACTGGAGCTTTTTCCTCAAGTAAAAAAGATCTTCAGCTTGAACAAGAACCATTATCATAATGGCTTCAAGTACTGCATTACAAGTGGCCTCACAGAATGAATGGGAACAGTGTTGCCCTCTCAAGCAACAGTAATTAAACAGATTTATATTTAAAAATCCTGTATTTTCTCACATACAAGGTGCACCTTCTAGGGAAGCTGGGTGGGGGGGGGCGTTTCCTGGAAAAGCAGCATGCCTAGAGATGCTGCTGCTTGCCTCTGGCTCAGAAAGCTGAAAGAGTGGAGCCCTGCGCTAACCCTCCCAGTCATACTTACTGAGTATTGTAGCTTATGTTTGAAGCAAAAAGTAAACTGCTGGTAGTATCTTGATGAGGCTTGTGATGTGGAAACAGCACTTAATTCACAAGAATCTATCTGAAAAAACTACTTAAAGAACTAACAAACAGTCTTGCTACTACCCTTTGCAAAGGTCTGAGGCCTGGACCTTGTGCGAGAGAGTAAGTCCTCCTGGAAGCAAGAGTGTCCATAAAGTGTGGCATCCCAAGAGAGAGTCTGGATGAGTTAGTGGGCACCAGGAAGCTCCTGCTGCCCATCCAGACCATATCCTGGACTGCCACATTTCCTGGACACTTCTCAGGAGCACTTCTGCTAGGGCCACACAATCGGCCTTGTTTATGGAAAAATCTTTTTCTCCTACATTCTGTCTTCCAAAAAGACAAGGATGTGTTTTGAGTGACACTGTATGACAGAAAATACAGTATGTTAAGTGAATTTTACAAAAATAAGCCAATCTAGAATTAAAGAATAATGAAATATTTCATTATTTCATGGAGGAGTGGTTGTTATTTTTATTTCAGCGACTTTTTAGCTACTATTATTTCTTCCTATCAAACAGAGCAAAATCACTGTATGGCAGGAAAAATGAAATTACAGCATATTATCCACCTTGCTATGACACTTTTACAATTGTACCCATCTCAAACGGATATTATTTTGTATTTTGATGCTCTTAAAGAGACATATATCCCAGATACTCCTCATCCATTGTAAAATAGTGTAAGTAACTTAAGAGTAACTTCAGCACAACTGTCCCTTTCCCCATCATTATCAGGAAAAAAAAATGTTATTCGGGAAGAAATGGCTGACTATGTGCTATTTCCCCCCTCCTTATTGACTATTTAAATCCCTTTCAGCTTTACAATAATACATGTGATTATTCAGGAAGTATTAATTACTAAATATTAAAACCTTCTGCCAAAAACTACAGCAACCTAGATTAAGAAATAATTTTTACTTTATTCCTTTCATTTAGGATTGTAAAACAAGGCAATAAGAAAAGATTATGCAGCAATGGAAGTTAAAAAGACGCTGCAACAGTAGGTGATGTAACTGTTGCAAGGTACAAGAAAATCTGAAGAGAAATATGCAGATTGTTTTAAATAACTGAGTTGTTTAAATGCTGAAGTTATTTAAATGCTGATAAACTGAAGTGGCAAGCCTCATACAAATAAAGTAGACTAAAAATGATTTCATCTGAGAAGGATGTACTCTACCTGTTGCTGTCCTTGCTGTGCTTGTGAAGCTGCTTGTTGATTTGCTGTGGTGTTTGCGGCTGCAGCTTGCTGCTGAAATAAATTGGCTGGATATACCCCCCATGGAACTCCATAATACTGAGGAGGAACCACTGCTGGACCTTACAAGAGAAATCATTACCACTCTTTTTACTTATTTTTCATATTGCAACACAGTCTATAAATCATGATCAGCGTGCTGACCTCATCATGCCGACCTCATCATGCCAGAAGCTGAACAGGAAAATACTGTCCCTTCCCCAGATCAATCTATTTCAAACTTTATAAAAGAATTTGCTTTTGAATTGGAATTTTAAAAAGAGATGCTCATGTAAATCTGGTTTCATTTAATGTTGTTTCTAAGGGATCCATCCATTTTTAGGCTTCATTTTAAATCTCCATTTTCTGGTTTGAAATAGAAATGCATCTAGAACGCTGATAACATTTTTTTCAGTTTATTATAAGGCTAAGTCTAAGTGTACTACTGTGTATATGGAAGTACACTTACCTGTAGTTATTTTTGGACAGCAATTCCTTTCCCCTGCCCTTGAGATGAGTTTTTAGTATGCAACTGATATGGCCTAAATATATATACTGTTATCACAGTAAACACTTTTGAGTTTAATGTCACATCAAAGTTCCATTTACGAAGCGTTATAAAGGATTAATAATTGTTAGTTGTTTAATAAATGTTAATTGTTACCAACTGAATTCTAGAACAGGTGATGGACACCTATACCATCTTCTGACCTTAGATGCTCTCAGTCATCTAAGGCCTGGGCTTCTGATCTTATGACATACTTCTAACAACTAAAGCTGTACCATCACTAAAAATAAGGTATCAATACGTTACCAATGCTTTGGGTATACTTAAATTCAACGGCAAAAAGGAGACATCAAGTTTGTAAGGACCAACAGGAGTTAATGAGTCAATTTATATGTGGAAAGTGAATTAAACCTGTGATTGTAAACCAAGGTGCTGTGGCGCACAGGGGTATTTATAAGAGTACTGCACGTAAGTACTCTTAGGTGGGGAAACATCTAAACATGATTCACAAGATAAACCCACAGGTTTCAATCAGGAATCCAAAATAACAACACTATTCAGATTTGTAGACTGAGTTTTTTGTTATAGAAGAATTGCTCTATTATTTTTCTGTAGCCCAGAAATTATTGAAACAAAAGAGCTGGCATTTTCTGAGGACTATACTAATAAAAGCCATCTCTCTTTTGTAAACTTGTAAAATCCCCACAATTAAGTAAAAACATGTAAATGAAGATCACTACAAATTACATGCAAATTACATGCACTGTAGTCACACAAATTTCAAGTACTAGCAGATACTATACTATATAAACCCTTCCCTAACAAAAAATAAATGCCCCTCTGGCAGACTTTATCATATACAGAAATACTTTACACTCAGTTTCCTTTTAAAGGTATTCCCAAATGCAACTTAAGATAGTGGTTAAATCATATCAGGTTTTTTCAGAAAAAAGTTCTGCCCAAATAAAAAACACAACCTCTTCTACTGCTGACAGACATGAAAAAAAAAATACAAAAAAAATGTGCTTTACTGGAAAAAGCAGCACATTAGCTCAACCTGGCTCCACAACATCTGTATATATCAGGCACTTCAGAGGGGTTTTTTGGCGCTTTCTTCTAATAGCTGATTCAATCAGCTATTGGATAAAAGTGCCGAAAAAGCCCCACTGAAGCCCCTGATCTATACAGACACTGGGTGAGCCAGGTCACATTAACGCAATGCTTCTTTTGGTCACACGCTGGGCTTAGTGCAGGAGGCGTGCTGAGTGCTGTCTTTTTTTTTTTTTTTTTTTCCACATCTGTAACCAGCCTTCAAGTGTCACTTCCCTTGCCTCTCCTTACCATCATAATTAGGGACCTACCAAATTCATGGCGGAAGTAGGCTGCACGGCTTCTCCTTTAATTTTGCAGAGTCCCCTGTACATTCTCCCCCCACCACTGCTGACTGGTGAGGCACCCTGTTGGTTGCTGCTGACAGGACAGGAGGCAAAAAAAGCACCATATTTAAAACTGCAGTTTTCACCTCCCTGCTGATCAGGAGTGAGCAGTGGGTCCCCTCTGCCAACTGGCAATATGGGGGGGAAGGCACATGAGGGAGCCTGCAAGATTAAAGGAGCTGCTGTGCAGCCCACTCCTGCCATGAATTCAGTAGGTCCTTAATCATATGCTGAGACATCCAGTGTGAAATCTAGTCTTTTTAAAAAAATCATAGGACATGAACTTGAAGGGACTTCAAGGTTCACTTTGTCCAACCCACACAGAACTTCAAGAACTTTATACAAATATCAGAAGCAGCTTAAAACACTGGTTCCACTCAGAATACTTTGTCAGTATTTATGGGCTTCTTCATGTAAAAAAAAAAAAAAAAAAAAAGCTTTCCCCCCCATGCTGTGCTAAAGACTCAGATCAACAGGGGGTTAAAAAGACCTAGCCCTATGTCTTCCAGTGCCACCACTGCCTGCTGGGTGACCTTAATAAACTGTCAAGGTCTCTGTTTATAAAAAGACAGTGTTTGTCCTTCTTTGTAAACTATTCTCAGATGCAATTATGATGAGAAATCTGCTAGACAAAGCTACCTTGATATTATTTGTAACATTTTTGGATACAAATATTTAGAAATAAGTGGATGGACTGAACCCCTAAAATTATTCTTAGCTTCACAGTTCAAACACCACGGCACCTACAAGTCATTTTCCAGTTAGTAAAAAAAATTACTAGATGGCTTTGTACATTTTCCTAAGTCTAACCAGTTACCATAATAAAAACTATACAAAGATTAGTTACCTGCTAGCGTTGCTGCTGCAGCTAATCCTGCTGCAGCGTAGGGGTCAGTACCTGGAGGAGCAGCACTAATAATGTATGGGTTTGGCACAAAAGCAGCAGGAGCCAAGCCTGCTGAGAAGACACCTGCTATATTAATAAATGAAAAAACTGAGTTTTAGGTAACAGACCTAACAAATATTATACTTCTAATCAATGTGATCACAAAGCATAAGCATATATTAAAACCAGTACTGCATATATGCTTGAGGTTTCTAAGAGTAGGCACAGGAACACAAATCACTCTTCTCTTCTTCAAGTAGCCACCTTCTCACTGACAAGACCACCTTTAGCACCATTTTCAATGATCTCATGTTGCTACTGTGCCTTTCACAACTGTCAGTGGAGTCTTATCTATGCCCCATAGACATCTATGCAGCACTAATTACTCAAGTGGAACTTTATATAGGGACTACCACATTTACTCAATTCTAGGATAACGATCCCCCCATGGGGTGGGAGAAGCCCCTTGTCTTAGAAGCAAGTATGAGGATGGTACGGGAGTAGGCAGCTGCTGTAGCTCAGACTCCAGCCCCTACCTGAGGTCTTTAGCCACAGCTGCTGCCTGCCACCCCTTCTAGTGCCTTTGCACCCTGTCATGTCCACACTGCAGCTGCCTTCCAAATACCCCTCCTCCATCCCCCACCCCAGGCCTAGGGGCCCTGTAGCAGCAGCGCACAGCCTTCACCACTACTACAGTGCTCAGGCTAGAATGGGGACAGAGTCAGCATGGAGCAAAGGTAAGGTGCGTGTGTGTGTGTGGGGAGGGAATGGAGAGCAGAGGTGGGGGGGAGGGATAGGAGCGGGAGCAGAGGTGGAGAGAAAGGGGGCAGTGAGGCTGCAGGGTAGGACAGGCAGAGGGGGACAGGCACAAGCAGGGGAAAGTTGCTTGACCTCCCCATACCACCTCACCCTCCCAGTGCCTCCCCCACTACAGTGGGGGGCGGGGGGAGCAGGGGGAAGAATTTAAGACAACACTAATAATTAGATTCTATACACAAAAAATTATAATAAATTTATACATTTTCCATCCATCTAGTTATTGGGGTGTCATCTTAAATCAGGTAAATATGGTATACTGTAACAGGGAAAAGATTAGGGATGGACTTTGAAACCCAAGATAGCAAAGGTCCTGAACTATTAGGTATGCTCTTGAAGCAACTTCACTGATCAAAACGTCATTTCTCTAATCAACCAATGAAGATCCAGCCAGGTGGGAAGGGTGAAAACTTCCACTGAATTACATTGATCAACATCTGATGTAGGCAGCCCTAACACTGTCCCTCTGACATACTTCTGGCTTGTCTTGCCTGGGGCAGGCTGCCACTCCAGCATAAACATATCTTTAGATTTCTCATAGCTGCTGCTGCCTTGACTCCCAAATGTAGCATCAAGGAAGCGATGTCTCCTTGTATCAAGGGCTCCTTACAGCACTGTTGTATTGATAAGCTTGGGAGCGCTCAGTATAGAGTTCCTTGCATACTATGCCCCTAAACAAAAACATGTCACACATTTCCCTGCGACACCAAGGAAATGAAGTCTGGAGGGACTCTGGATGTTTATGTATACGTAGGAGCTAAAAGACTTGGGGTTGATCATACTCATCTCTCCATTACTCTATCTGCTAACTAGGATAAAAAGCTATCAACTTAGCCTCCTTTTTGGAAAGAATGCAATCAGTCAATACTCCACTAAAAGACATTTTCAACTTCTATAGAAGCTTTTTGTGAGAGTATCTCAATGGATTACTACAATTAACTCAGCCTTACATCTGTGAAGCATGTTCAATATCACCACCACATTTCACATATGAAAGAAGTATTTTACTTGTTTTATTTTAAGGCCATAGTGGAAGCAAATTCTCTTTGCTCCCATCCACATTTTTTCTCTACAGAACTACTTAAGCAAGACTAATTTTCAGTCACTTAAGAACAAAGTGTAGAAAGCAATCATTTAAGTGAAAAAACCTCAAAAAACCTAAATCAGAAAGTGTTTTATATGACAGTTTGTACAGAGGTGGCCAAGTTTTATGCAAGAGCTATTCATAATGACTGCTAAAATTTTTCTTTACAATGTATGTGGGCACATACTTTCTGCCATTTATGAACTATTTAGACCACCACAAATAAAAATACTTAAATCAGATCTGTGGTTAGCAAACTAAAGCAATAAAGCAGAACAACCTGCCAGGTTTTTACACTAACATGTCTGCCTTTGTTTCTAAAGTATTAAAACAGTCTTACCTATGTGTGGCTGCTGAGCTGCAGCCAATGCATACTGCTGCTGCTGGGCTGCTGTTAACTGTTGGACAGTTAGTGCATTAGTCCTCTGGAAAAGCTACAGAAAAACATTTAAGAACTCAAGTTAAAGATTTAAAGTGTGTTCAAAACTGGAACTTCTATATAAAACATAAAAAATTAAGGTTCTCTTCTGATATATTACTGCATTAGAAAATCATACCCAAATTGTGCCACACAAGTTTTGATACGTTTCTCACTAAATTACAGAAATGTGAAGAAGTGGAATATACTAATAATTATGCATTTTATTTAGATAAATATTTAAATGTAGATCTTCAAGCCATACCAGATTAATGTAACAATACTGCAAACAATTCCATAAACACAACACTAACCTGCTGCTGAGAATTGTAGTCAAAAAGTCCTACAGTAGCTCCTGAAGAGTCCATTTGAACTTGATTTCCAGGATAGTCAAATTGTAGCGAATCAAGACCAACTTGTTCCATGGTATCCAGATTCTGAGTTTCTGGGTTTGAGAATTCTTCGACCAGAGGTTTGTGGGCTGTAGGATTGGGAATTGGACCTAATCCTTCTGTACTGTTAGGGTTAGGACCTAAACGCTCAGCTACTTCTGTTGGAGAGGCTTGTCGACTTCCAGGGGTTCGACTGCATAGAGGAAATTAAAGATAGCCTCTTACAGCCTTCATAAATTAAATTTATGAATAAAGCATTTTAAAAGCTTATTGAAAGATAAACTTGAAACGTGAAAAAGTTAACAAATATTAGCAATAGATAACATTTTAACTAGTTTAACCAGCCTGTGAAGATGGCTCAGAATAAAGGGCACCTTTATCTTTACTTGCAGTACACAGTACACTGAAAAATACTTTCAGGCTGTTCTAAGCAAATGAACTGAACTACATATTACCTCCTTAATGATTCTGGAAGGGTCTCCTCTGGGAAGTGAAATTATATCATCATAATTTTGGTCAAGGTAAGACTGGGGAATAGAAATCAGCTAAGCACATCTACTTCACAGAGGCAGGGAGACATGCTGTGTAACAAAGTGGTCAACTAGAAAAAGTGTTTTGACCTCTTAAAAGCAAGTAGAACAGACTACACCACTGCAAACTATGGAGGGCAACAGTTCTGCCCCATTTAGTTGGGGACTGAAAAAGAAATTATTCTGAACTTTAAAAATGTAACAGATTATAGCATAGCAATAACTAAACAAACAGGTAAAGCTGAAACAAAATCATGTTGAACTCATTTTAGGTGCAACTCCTTTCATATCACTTAAGCTAGCCCAGAGGACAGATATGGCCCATTATTTCAGAGGATGATCTTGGTGCATTTCTTTCTGCAAGGGAAGGTTAGGTTATACCGGAAAGTTTTAACTGCATCACAGCCCACAAACTATAGCCAGGACGAGTGTAAGGGAGCAAATATCTTCATGGAAGCTAAAGCATATTTTGGGGGAGGGGGCAGAAAAAGGGGGGAGAGAAGAGAGCCGGAGAGCGCACCTATCAGACAGTGTGCCTGTTAAGCTGGTCTTACAAGTTCTAACACTGTTTACATTCAACTGCTACTGCTCCTTCCTGCTATACCATAATGCTTTTTCCTTTATAGAAAAAATATACACGAAACAGACTATGAATAAAAATACATACCCTTTTCCTTAGACAGTAAAAGCAGGATTGGTAGGCAGAGCATTCAATTCCTCAAGAGAGGTGTTGTATCAGGCCATGTCTACAATATTTTTGCTAATATTATTGTCAGTCAGGGAGGAATGGACAATTCCTGACAACTGTGCTCGTAGAAACACCTATTTTTAAATTAAGTCTTACTAGAAAAAAACCCCGCTTTTACTAGTTAACCTTATTTTTCTTTTTGGAGTTCTACCATTATGGAGTGCAGCCTTGACAATGTAAGTTGTGTCTGCCTTAGGAATGCTTTGATACAACAGCATTTTGGTATTTCTATATTGGCAAAGTACTCCTAGAGTAGATGCAAGCTCACTCCAACCTTCTCTCACCTATACATTATTCTACAATTAAAAGTTACTTTCACTGATATAAACACAAGGGTGTCTTCAACAAATCTGCATGCAACTGAAATTTTCTAGTGTGATCAACAGGGATCCAGGTTTTCTGTTTGCGATAGAAAAACATGGTAAAACCCAATTTTCTCATTTTAAGGAGAAAAACAAAGGAAATGGTGGGTTTCCACTTGCAGGCTGGCAGAGTTCCAGCCTGCAAGGGGCTGGGGGAAGCGGAAGGAGGAGCCATGTGCATATACACACATGCACATGGGCACCAGGCAGCCTGGAGAGAAGATCCCCACAGGTAAGTCTGGCGGGGTGGGGGGGAAGTGGGGGTTGAGACCCCCATAGTGAGGGAGTTGGGCAGGGCTGTTGCTCGTGCCCAGCTCAGGTGGTGTGTAGGGCTTGGGGCCTGGTGCGAATGCATGAGCACAGGATCAGGGCACAGAGCAGGAAGGGGCCGCAGATGGCGGTGGAGGGGCTGGCTCACCGCCATTGCACACACTCTGGGGGGGGAGGGGGGAATGGGAGGCATGTGCCCCCAGATTTGTATGTGGGGTGGGTGCAGGTTGCCTGCTGCAGGCTCAGGCTTCCTGCCCTGCTGCCCTCCCCCTGGGGGCCTCTGGGACCTGGTGGGCAAGACCCAGAGGGGCAAGGCAAAGCCAGGTGGGGAAGCTCGGTACCACCACCAGAAACCCTGTGCCACCATGGCGAAGCACCCCTGCCAACCTGACAGCAGCGAGGGGCACAACTCTGCACAGTCGCACCTGATGCTGCCAGATGGGCATGGGGTGCTTTGCCACGGTGGTGTGGTGCTTGTGGCAGTGGCATAGGGCTTCCCTGCCCTGCGCTAGGTCTCGCCTGCTGGGCTGCAGAAGCCCTGGGGGTAGGGCAGCAGGGCATGGAGCCTAAGCCCACATCCGTTCCACCCCCCAACCTCTCCATGGGATCCACTCGGGACGTGCCACCCATGGGGGGAGAAGCCAAGCTCCATGCCCCATGCCACTACAGCTGACATTGCCTCCCACATGCAGCAGCTGGAGCTTAGGTACTGCTGCAGGGTGGCAGGGTGCTGCGGACTTGGGTCTGTGACCCCACAACTGGCAGCTGGGGGCCCCCTCCAGCAAGGCTGGGGGGTGAGAGACTATGGCTGGGGAGTGAAGGACACAAGCAGGGATAGGGGGCCTGTGGGTGGGGAGTGAGGGCCAATGGCATAGGCAGGGCACCAGTGTATTAGGGCTGCTCAGCAACACAAAGCAGTGAGGGGCACAAACACAGCTGGACCCATATCCTGGTGAGCAAAGGGGGCAGGGAAAGTGCTGATTTTTCATGATAAAACACACCAACTCAAATGCCAAAAATGTATAGGTATTTAGAATTTATTTCATTGTAGTGGTAATATAGTAATATATTTCTTTATAGGCACTAGCAGGCTTCTAAATTGCTTTAAACTTGTAAATATATCAACAAAACATTGTGTTCAACTGATACCTACGTATATTGTGGCATTTCATGGATTTTAGGGATTTAAATGAGAGTATTCACTATTTTTATCAGAGAATTTGCAATTTTTCAACAGAGAAAACAAGGATCCCTGGTGATCAAAAGGTGAAAATCAAATTTTTGAGTGAAGGCAAGGATACTCTTAAGATCTATTTCTTTTAACAAACTGCTTAAAAATAGAGAATACATATCATCACTGAAGCACTAAAATAGTTGCACATTATGACAAATTTCTATATGTATTTAAGAATGCCTGGAACTTTTATCAGCTAGTAACTGAATCAGGATTCAAAAGTACATGTTAAAAAACCACCTACATTCCTTATTATTTGCTTGTAATATGTGGTATAAATAAAAGTAGGAGTCTAACCAAAATTATGCATTCGTTAAATAATTACACATTGAAACTTACAAAAACCAAACCAACAAGAAAATCCAGAGAGAGAATGAGAGATATTACAAGGACAAAAGGACAAACACTTTTTTATGAAATAGCTATATATATATATATATATATATATATA
>NW_017728918.1:16285689-16302676 GCF_001723895.1 Crocodylus porosus | reverse complement strand
ACACACACACACACACACACACACACACTTAAAATAGGTTTGCTCATTAGAGTGGTGCTCTTTGGTTGCTATAGTTAAAGTTGTGTCAATACTTCAATTATAAACCTCTATTTTGGAGGGACATATAACTCCACTTCAAATTGACCACGTTAGACAGACTGCCATCTTTATTTCTTAAGAGGTTTACTGGCTTTGGATGCTTTTTGCACTACTTTAACTCAAAATATATAATCTCTTTAAAGGATAGTTTGGCAGACATATAGTTTTAATATTGTTATTGCTTCTGGTAAGGAAAAAACAGGACTAAAAATAAATTTATTCTGTATGTACAATATACAACATATGAAAATTTCTAAACCAAAGTGGTGCTTTTGATACAGTAGCATGCATCAGAAAAAATATATATCTTCGGGTTTTTATTCTGGCATAAAGTCAGGTAATTTACCTATCTAAAAGATTGAAAATAACCCTGGAAAAAAGAAAAAAAAAAGGATCCTCAGAACTTATATAAGTACTCATTTCTTAATCTTCCAAAATTGTAATTAAGGACCCCAACATTTAAACGTTAAGGGGCAATTATAGATCAGTGGAAATAATTCCTTGAGTTTTGTGCACCCCCTTTCTTTTCCCTCTTGTATCAACATGTTTTTGAGCAGCAGCCTATATCCTAGCTTTCTGATTTAGTTTATCTTTGTATTCAAGACATTACATAGGTGATTAGATGCCAGGGTGATCATCCTCCTTCAAATAGCAAATGCTTGTGCCTCTATGCCTGGGACCAAAAATTCAAATGCCAAGTTTGGTCCTTCTCTTTCCAAGGCAAAGAAACAACAAAATAGCTAATGACAGTTACTTATCTAATCCGCATTCAAAATCGTGTTGACTAGTTCAGAAGAGAAATGCATTTTTTTCTCTTTGCTCAAATACAATAGCCTTTGTCGAAAAATTAATTCAGGTTTCCCACAGGGTATGCAATGTAAGGGTGCACTGCTTCATAGCAAAGGTAGACATTAAGTCAAAATTGTGTAGGGCTAGCTCCCTAAAGCAGGGAATCAAGTATAAAGAGTTAAGGTTAAAAAGAAAGTCAGAGGAAGAAGTTTAGTTTATAGTTTTGTTAACAGGGTGAAAACTTTCAGTCCCCTTTAACACATTTTACATACTACATTTTGCAGGTACTTTGAAGAAATACTAAGCTTAAAAAGTAAGATGAACTTACTCATCAGAAATGACACACAGGCTAATGACATTGTAAACGTGGCACAGCAGGAAGGGAGTATGTAAGGTAAGAAGAATCAACCTGCAGCTGGATAAATGCTGGAATTTGACACACAAACCAGAACTGTAATAATTCCTAGAGACATGCTTGTCTTCTTGAGAAACAGTTAAACGCTTACTTAAAATCTTTGCAATCGGCATCCATTCCATTTGGCAAACCTCTGCCATTTATTTTAGAAACATCCTCATCATCTCCTTGTTTAAGATCTCTGTTTTTGTCCTCCTCAAATGGAGAAGCCTTGCCTTTCTGATCTCCTTTCTCTGGTCCATCTGTTTCAGCATCTCTAGTGCCCTGAGGAAAAAGAATCTGTTTGATTCTGAATATTCAACAGAACACAAAGGAGCACCATCAGGTGGCCTAATTCTACACTATAGTGCATGTAAACAATACAAACATTTTGTTTTAAATGAAATTGCATCTGGTGAGTAACTTGATGGGTATCAACCATATGCAATTTAGAATTGCCAAAATATGAAAGGGATTGTCAGGATTTATAATGGAAGAGCTAACTCAACCTTAACTATAGCGGTGCTGGTAAAGTAGTAATGTCATGTTAGATTGCTAAAACTATTTAACGTAGTTAAAAAAACCTTAGTTTTAGAACATAACCAATATGACGCTCTAGAATAAAGAATTCTGTATTTTAAAGCTAGTTGTTAATACCTTTAGCAGCAAAATCATTTACCCGGTACTATTTTTTCTACTTCAAATGTTTTTTTTTATTCAAACGTATTTGGTAGATAAACATGATAATATCCCACAAGCTGTATATTCAAGATCTCTAAACTGTTTCTCACTAACCCCTTCATGTTAGACTCCTCCAAACAAAGAAAACTGTGGGTAAGAACACTGTATTTCCTCAGCAGAAGGAGCACAAAGAGATGAGTAGACAAATGCAGTACAAAATTTAACTGTGTTAAAATAATATATGGATTACAGTAGGTAACTATGCAAATGTAAAACATTATATTACTTACAAAAGCTCCCTTCCTAAATCGAGAATCCAATTTATCTGCTGGAGAGGAACTTAACACATATTCTACCATGCTCACGCCAAGGCCACCACTTTCTGATCGAGGAGACAATACAGCATTTACTTCACTGTTTCCATGAAAACCCTGTCCAGGCTTTCTCTGGACCATAATAGGCTGGGACATAGAGTGGTCTGTTTAAAATAAATTCATAAAATAAAAATTACTGAGTGGACTTTCACAGAGAAACTTACAAAGTTTTTAATTTCACATCACCAGAAGAGATAATAACGGTAATAACATGATAATGTCAGTTTTATTCTTGAAAGTTATAACTGAATACATTTAATAAAAATTCCAAACCTTAATTTTAAGGAGTTAATTGTTACTGGCATATCACTATAGCTCATTCAGTATGGATTTTTTTTTGAGTCTGGGTAAGGAAAAACAAGCTTAAAACTGAATGTATCCTAAGGTTCATAAAACTTTTCAGATAACATGTAGTTAGCAGAAATAATCTTTAATTGCATATAGATCAATGACTTACGAGGAGTTCCCCATGCAGTCTCTCTCCACTCATCACCAAGGAATATTCCTTTTTGTCCATCTTTTGCTGAATCATCAGGTTCCCAAAACTTTTTGGCAGGTAAAAGCTATTTGAAGAAGGGAAATTACTTTACTTCATTCAAAATGTTACTTTACTTTATGGATAACCAAAATTTTAAAACCATATGACAAAAGGGTTCTATTTTATAAGTAAAACAAAGTAGTCCAGTAATTTTGCAATATTACAATAAGTTTTGTAAGGAAATAAACTGTACTAAAATAACATTTAGAGAGTATCAAAAGATAGCATCTAGTTTTAGGAATGGATTCCTCAAGAAATGACAATCCACTGTACTGAAGACGTATGGTTATTCAGAGCACACACAGGATGCTGTGGGATCACAACGCTAACCCCACTGATGTTCCTCAAGGGTCAACCTAAAGAAATGCCACCCCTAAAACACAAAGTCAATCAAGCCATCTAATAAAAGGCCAAAACCTAGAGGTGGTTTTCATGAGATTGTATCTACACAGAAATGGACCAAGTTCTCAAACTTCAAAAAGTATTAACTATGTGATGGTTAGTTAAATGTCTCTAGGCAACTCCAACCCTGCCATATTTGAACGAGGGACCTAGAGATTAGAAACTTCGTACCAACTATTTTCTTTTAGCAGTGTGCTTTTCTCGAAGTTACTGAATTTTCTCACATAGAACACGTATTTTTCCCCACCCAACTGGGGTGTGTCTTAAGTGAGGAAAGCTTTCTTTGCTGGAAAAGCAGCATGCCTGGAGACGCTGTGTATACCATGCAGCTGCCACTTACCTCTGCTAAGCAAACGGAAGGGACAGTCTTCTGTTAACCCTCTCACAGCCCCAGCTACTGGCTCGGCACTGTAGCTGATGCCGGAAGCAATTATGCTGCTGGCAGTATCTCGATGAGACTTGTGAAGTGTAAGCAACACTCTATTTACAAGAAGTTATATAAAGAACTACTTACAGTAAAGAAGTAACAGTCTTGCTACTTCTCTTTGCGAGGGCCCTAACCTTGCGCGACAAAGAAAGTTCCCCTGGGAACGTATGTCCAGGAAGTTTGGCATCACAAGACAGTCTGGTGTACCAGGAAGTTCCTGATGACAGACTTTCTGGACATTATATGTTCCCAGGAGGATTTACTTTGTCACACAGCTGCCCATGACTCTGGAAAAATCTTTTCTGCTTTCCAAAAATAAGGTGCGCGTCTTATTCGGGTGTGCAATGTATGCAAGAAAGAAAGAGTATTACTTCTAAAGCTGGAAAAATCTTACTCCATTTCAATATTAGAACATCATGTTCTGTTCTGTCTTTCAGTAAAGTACTCATACTGCAGTATTATAGAAAGCAAACACTACACCCAACATTAAAATATATGTTTTCATTCCTAATAATTCTTTCTACCCTATTACATTGCTACTGATATTTATTATAGTGGTCAAAATAATGCACATTAAAGTCCTCAAGATACATTAAGAACAAGTTTGTCTTTATCTATACATGTGCAAAAATTACAAGGAAACACATAACACTCTGGTTTTGTAAAAGAATAATAAAAAACATCCTTCCTATGCAGCCAGCTTCAACAAGAGGAATGGGGAATGCTCTCAGTCCTGCAGACAGTCAGGATACCTTCCTGGGAGGAGAGCGTTGTACACGTCAACCACCATAGACTGAGGAATGCAAACAAGACAGATCTCTCCCACTTCTGGGCAACAACTGCCTTAGCCACAAAGCCACAGGGCAAAATGGATGTCCCACACTCCATTCCTTCAAGTACACCTAATATTCAGGCCCTAAGGAGACTCGGGTACAGAAGCACCTGGGATAGGTGATTCCTAGACAACAGTAAGCAGGAGCTTATACCGACATGTTCAAAATGCTACGTTTTCAACACACACAGATCAATTCTTGCTTAGAGCATATGCATTCTGGTGGGACTCTGCTGAAATGCTCAGTAGAGAAAAAGCAGATTCAGACTAAAAAGTAGTTACTTTATGTCTTTAATTCAGACCCAAGAGAGTCTTCTACAAAATTGTTAATGAAATGATACATCATAGAATCAGAGAAAATTAGGGCTGGAAGGGACCTCAGGAGGTCACATCTAGTCCAACCCTCTGCTCAAAGCAGGACCATCTTCAGCTAGATCACCCCAGCTAAGGTTTTGTCTAGCCAGGTCTTAAAAGCCTCTGAGGATGGAGAGCCTCTTTGGATAACCTGTTCCACTGTTTTACTACCCTCCTACTGAGAAAGGTTTTCCTAATATCTAATCTAAATTTGCTGCAACTTGAGACCATTACTTCTTGTTCTCTTATCTGCCACCACTGAAAACAGTCCAGCTCCATCCTCTTTGGAACCACCCTTCAAGTAGCTGAAGGCTGCTATTAAATCCCACCTCAGTCTTCTCTTCCCAGGCTAAATAAAGTTCAGTTCCCCCGGTCTCATCTCAGAAGCAATGTGCCAGTTCATACCCATCCATGACAGTGCTCCAGTCATGTGAGCTCCCACCACCTCTCTGCTATGCCAATTTCATCATAGTTTCAAGACTGTGTGAGGACTTCCAATTCTTCCCGCTTGTTTCCCAGGCTCTGTGCATTCATGTACAGACACCTGAGGTAATCAGCCAATTGCCCTACTCTCCCAGGAAGGACGAGAAGGCCTCCTCTGCTGCCCCCTTCTGCTTGCACTTCCTCCAGATACAGTATCACAGGTCACTCACTTCCCCATTTACCTCAGTTGGTCTCCATTCCCTAGCAAACCTAGTTTAAAGCCTTCCTCACTAGGTTAACAAGCCTGTCTGTGATTCCCTCTTTTCGTGAGGTCGAACCTGTCTCCTCCTCCTGGAGCAACATCCCATGGTCAAAGACAAGCTGGTTACACCATCTGTGCAACCATGCATTTATCTTCAGGACGTGTCCATTCTTGCCCAGGCCCTTCCTCCTGACCGGAAGGATTGAGAATATGATCTGAGCCCTTGTCCCCTTCACCAGTGCACCCACAGCCCTTGAACATTTTTGATCTGCTCAGGGTCTCCCCTGGCAGTATCATTGGTGCCCACATTGGTGAACAGCATGGAGTAGTCACAGGGCCAGATGAGTCTCAGTAATCCTTCCATAACATCTTGGATCTGCACTCTGGGCAAGCAGCAGATCTCCCCAAGACAAAAGGTCAGGCTGGCAAACGGATGCTTCCACACCCCTCGAAAGGAAGTCTCCAACCACCATGACTTGTCATTTCTTCTTGGTGGCAGTGGTCCTGATCCTTCCAAACTTGGGGAGGCCTGGCCTGTCCTCCTCCACCAACGGAACATGCTCATCCTGTTGCTAGGGCTCCATATCTGTTTTTCAGGTGAACTGCTGCAGATGCTTCCAGTTTCCACCTTCCTGGGAGTCCATGTCCTCTCTCCCTTCTCTAGTGCTGCCTTTTGGAGTCCTTCCTCCACAGCCTTAGAGGTCCTTTAGCATCCATTCAACGAAATTCTCATGGTGGAGGATGTTTTGGAGCCTTGTCACCTCCCCCTGTAGCCTTCTTGCCTGCTCCCTGAGGGATACCACAAGGAGGCACCACTCACATTTGGGCACTCCCACACCTGGCTGTCACAAAGCAACCTGCAAGCCAGTCTCCACAGTGCCAGAACAGGACCTGGGGGGAAGCCTCGACAGTGAGCAGTCCTGACGGGACAAGCACCTCACAGGTGCAAGCAGAGGCAGTGGCAGCAGCTCTGGCACCAAGACATCCTCCACTTATTTCTCTGGGTCTCTTAATCTGCCGCCACTCTCTTGCTGCTCTTCCAAGCAGATCTTCCCTAGTGAACTCACCTGTAAGCTGGCCTGTTTACTGCTCCATGGTCCAAAAGGTTCCTTTTCTCCTGCTTCATCTCAACAAAATGTAAAGGCTCCCCTTGAAAAAAGGGCAAACTGACCTGCGAACCGACCTTCCCAGAGCAGGATTGGGCGCCTGGTGCCTGGCTTCTCTCCTTCCCAGTGAACTGCTTTCAAACTAATTGCCCTGTTTACTGCCCCTGTTCGCTCACCAAGGGAACCCTTACTTGATCCCCTAAGAAGGCAATAACTGGAGTTAAAAGGAATGGCCTGCGATACTCAGATGATCAAACTTGATGATTTAGTGCTCCCATCTAACCTTAAAATATGAATCTATGGCTAGTTTTATGCCAGGTTTCTTTGAATACCTCAGTTTAGAGAAATAAAACATTTTCATAATTCTGCAAAACACCTTTCTTGAAGTACGGCACCCAAAACTGGACGCAGTACTCCAACTGTGGTCTGACCAATGCCACCTGGAGGGGAAGTATAACATCCTTGGTTCTATTTGTCATGCCAAGCCAAGATCTTTTTCTTCTTATACAACGGTTCAATCTCATATTTCAACAGTTCAGCTTCCTGTGCTCCAATACATACTCTATACCTTAAGAGGCTGAAATGAACTGTTTGGAATTTGTATAGAGTTCCTAAATGAAAGAATTCTCCATTTAAATTTCACTTAACAGTGGGAGTGGAAGTATATAGAGGGCTCTCTAGACATTCAGGTACAGGCCATATAGTATCTGATGCGTGATCCACATAATCATGCCTCCTGCCAGCCTATACATGCACGGTAGGAGATGTGCTTGCGGGATCCAGCATCAGATCAAATCACGCTTTATTGCTGGTGCAGCACGAGTCCGGGATCATGATCCTAGGCTCCCCCCAGTACCGAAGGCAAGTTCCTGTGCTGTGACTCCACAGCTGACAAGTTTCACAGCATACCATGTGCTGCCCCTGCTGCAAGCCTTGTCAGCTTAAAAAGGAGTGCAGCAGGTAATGTACCCCTAAAACTGAGCGCCTCAACAGCTGATGGGGATCCCAGCCACAGGGGAGGACCTGGCTACACGTTCAATTAATGGCATAAGAAAAAGCCACAAAGTTATCCCACATTTTTTGTGGAATAACTATGTAATTTATGCCTTCTTTTATCACACCATTAAGTAACTGAACATGCACCTGGGTCACAACAATGCCTGATTAACCAATTAATCAAGCCTTAATTGTAATGTGTAGATGAGGCCTAGGTAGGACATTTCCCTGCTTCAGGCAGAAGTTAACTTTCCTGATGTAGTTTAATTTTGCTTGCCAATGAGTATGGCATACATCAAATCTCTATTAAAATATTACGATTTAGTTAGAGCCTTTCAAAGAGAATGAACAACTCAAATGTTTATCAATTATTCCTTCTGTCATATCAGGAAGAAGAATGAAAGAGGAACAGCCTGTCCCTTTCACAAACATGCCAAACATCCTATTAAACCAGCTGTACAAGATAGAATCAAGAGTTTAAAACAGTTCTTACAGATTAAGGTAAAAAAGATCATTATGATCATCTTGACTGACCTCCCACATGACAAGCTTTTCACTGTATTTTCTGTATCTAATCCAATCATCTCTACTTGGAGAGGCTGTTTGTTGGGGTTTTTAAAAAAAGACATTCAGTACTGACTTACGGACTCCATGTAATGGAAACAAAAAATTACCACATCCCTTGGTAAACTGGTTCAGTTTCATTACCCTTAACATTTAGAATCATGTTTTATTTTCAATTTCAGCATCAGTTTCCAGAGACTGCATCTTGCTATGCCTGTGATAGATTGAGTCATTTAGTACCAAATACCTTCTCCCAGCAGAAAGGCAATTTAATCGTAATCCATAAATCTCTAAATTACTCTTTAATCACCTAAATAGACTGAGCTTCTTCATTCTCATTTAAAGATTCAATATTCTTGTATCACTGCCCTGAAACATATGCATTTAATCCAACCTACTCCTTGACATGTTACACTAGAGCTGGATAGTATTCCAGAAGTTGTCTCATCACTAGACAACTGTTTTTATCTTCCTTGCTCCTAACCATGAACTACATGATTTTCTTTTCGTAAGGTTTGGTTTAACCCTTGGAGATATGCTCTTCTAAACCTATTAATTGCTTGACTATTATTTTATAAACACACCTTCTCAACCAATGAGTGAATGCCCAAAATGTGTCACAAGAGGAAGACTCATAGAAGATACAGAAATTGGGGAAAAGCCTCCAAGATAAGACTAAGATATAAGACAAAAGAATGAGATTGTACAGGCAACTGAAGGTATAGTCAGCTTTCAGGTGATCAAAGCAGAAAGACAGCAGATCTTTTTCCAATGAAAACTTTTCTTTTGAGGCTGGCTTCTGACAGATTAAACCATCACAGTATTGCAAAACGTAAGTGGATCAAGAGCTCTTAGCTTTAAACTTGATGGTGTACAGTTCTGGGCCAGTGTGTATTAAACTTATGAATTAGCTAAATAAAGCTGTTAAACCGAATATTGCTATGTGAAGAACTGCCAATAAGTGGTCATACTGAATGGCAAGATTAGTCTTGGGATATCCAACCCAGTCTTAAAATCATTAAATCTGTATTTTAGAACTTTTACAGCCTGACCGGTGAAAAGTGCAAATATGAAAATGGGAAGTGTTTAGGCTCAAGTGGATATGAAAAAAATAAACCAACTTAATTAAGAACATAAGCAGGAATCAGCTACATTTCATGAAAAATCAAATCTAGAAAATACTACATAAAGAAGAATACAACAGTGTCTTCATTAGGGACAGGGATATAGGTTGTAACTATGTTGGTCTAAGGACATAGAAAGGCAAGGTTCTTCGGGTAAATCTGATATCTTATTAGACCAACTCAAATAGCTGGAGAAAAATCTTCTTTGCAAGCTTTTGAGTAGGGATAAGCAGCTATCTGTATATTTTATCAGCATATTTATTCACATATTTAAGGACAATTACTAAGCCATAGTTTGCAAAATATGATAAACATAAGATTTCACACAGGTTTTTGGTTAAAAGGTACAAAACATTATTGAAGAATTAAAATTAGGACACAAGATTAAAAATTGTATTTTCTGCATTCATAAGAATCACGATTAAGTAGCACTGATGAGACCATATCTGGATTATTATAAATCTCAACCCTGTGGCCTTCAGCATCAAGAAAACAAGTTGGAGAGAGTTAACAAAAATAAAGAAAAATATAGCAGTACTAGGATGTTTAAGTGGGCAAAACAATTAGCGAGGAAAGGAAAAATGAAATTTAGAAAGAAAAATGCTTTAAGTTCCTAACAGCAAGACTTAATAACATCAAACTAAACCAGATAAAAGCATTTGAGAATAAACTACAAACACTTCACTACGTCTTATGGGTGATACAGGAGTAATTAATTCATTTCTGCAGGGAGTGGAACTTGATTACTACAAGGAGACAAAAAGCAAAACCAGAATCAAAACCAGAATACCCTGCCATTTGATCCATCTTTCACAATTCCTTAGTCTTCTCAAGAAATGATAACATGAATCAATCCATTGAGCTGAATCAGCAAATGCAGAGTAAGATACTTTAAAATATACTGAAGATGCAATCCAAATGAAAGACAGGAGAGTTAAGAACCTATTAGAGAATTAGATAACATGATTCTAGTACTTATTACACTAGAAACTCTACTTTCATCCAAAATGCCCCCAAAAGTTTTCACTTTCATAGCTCAGCAGAAAATCACAGAAACAAATAAAATACCCTCAATAAAGATGTCTCCCTCAATCTGAGGCTACCATAAATCAATCAATAAGCTCAGCAATGACCTACTCCGTATATTAAAAAGGAACATTAACACTAAGACACAACAACTGGACTATCTCCCATGCCACCACTCCAAAGGGCCCTGTGCAAGTGTATAAACCGCAGCAGGTTCTACCTATGCTCCCAGTCAGGCATCACAACAAGGGGGTACACAGCATTTTTGGGTAGCGGACCAGAATGACCCAGCTCACGTCAAAGACCAGCACCAGCACCTGGCCACTGCTACAACATAGCATGGGCAAAGTGTCCAGCAGCAGTGTGGGCAAAGCCCCCCACTGCCAAAGCATCCACTTTGTGGGTCCAATCCAGTGGCTCCACAGGCCAGACTGGGCCATGGACTGTAGGTTGCTGATCCCTGATGTAGGCATAATGCTGCTGCTTTTGTTTATTCAGGGAAAAAGAGCAGCCCTGCTTTTACTCCTAGATAGGGTAGCAGTTCCCTTGCTGCTAGCCAGGTATCTTGGGAAGGAGGTTCCTCCTGTCATTACTACTTTAAGTGGTGAGGGAGCCATGAGAGGCCATGCCAGGTCCTGGTATACCTGGGACCCTGTATCAAAGTAAAAACTGGCTGTAGCGATTAGAGGCACAACTACTAAATGATAAGAACCCTTCATTAAAAATCAGAAAACACATAAAACAATTTTAGCAGCAGTTTATTAGATCAGTAAGTATCAATCTGGAGAAAAATTCTCATTAACCAGAATATCAAATTTGGTAATTTTTTTTTCCAAATCCATAAATTGTGGCTTTCACAGAAAGACCACAACCCAAAAATAACTCAAGCAAATGAAGCTTAGATAGTACTGCTGTTTTAATGGTGAAAGCCAGTAACCAAACATCTTATAAGGCATATTGTTTAGCAGTTAAAACCTGAATTCTACATGCAGTCTCTGTGTTTAATACTTCGATGTGATTTTATAGATAAGCCCTAACACTAGTTTCTTTACATTCGCACTCAACACTTAAGTAAAGTAATCTAGAATATGGCCAGTTTGCATTTTATATATCCAATATATATCTGCATCTAATATATCTATCTATATCACACACACACAACTTGCCCCCACAGAGCTCAACCTGCCCTCCCAGTATGCCATCAAGTCCCAGGAAGAACCTGGTGCCATCCCTGGTGCAGCTCCAGGAGCGGCAGACGCCACCTGCCTGCAGCCACTAGGCTGCATCATGCCCCAAACCCACTGGCACAGCACAGCCCAGCAGCTGCAGGCAGGCAGCATCCGCTGCAACCTGGGGCTGCAGCAGGCTCTCCTCAGTGCTCAGGACAGGCCGCAGCAATGCAAGGGGGGCTGCTGCCACCCCAAAATGTGCTTTAGCTCCCCCCCCACCTGCCCTCCCCAGCACTGACACCAAGTGTGGGCTGCCCAGGGGGCGCGGGCCCCCAGATCTACACACAGGATAACAGGAGGTTGCTCCTGCTGCCTGGGGCCAGTGGTGGCAGCAGTGTTCCTGGCGCTGGGCACAGGGTTTAAAAGATTAAATCTTTTGTGAAATAAAATCTGGTTAATCTGTCACTCTGAGGGGATTAATACTGAGGACTGATTATCCATGAGCTATTAACAGAAGTCAGACATTTTCATCCGTTTGCAAAATGCATTTTGCATGATACTGAGAGACAGTAATTTAACATTCATAATGAAGCAATATATAAAAATTCTGAGTGCAAACATTATGCCTTCTGGCTTACTATCTAAGAACTGTATGATTATACAGATACTTATGTAAATTTGTTTCTACAAAAATTCAGAGCTTGCTACCTACAAATTAGGAATTATATTATTATACGTAAAATAATTTAAGATGTGTCAAACGCAGCCAGCAGAACCCTTCCTTCAGCCTACTAGGCTCTTTGACAGGCCCATTGGGCCATGGTTGTTGGCAGCAGTCGGGGGTAGGGAGGCGGCGGCGGCTTTTCCAACAGCCCTGCTGGCTCTGCCACCCTGGATTTCACTTGGGGCAGGGATGAGTTTGACACTCCTGATTTAAGATTTTTGTTTTGGATTTAGATGGCCTTATTGCAAAATGGAATGATTGATCACCCAACTCTAAGCCAAGAAAAGATGAATGTATGCAGTGCTTTGTGTGCATCAGTTTGCTTGACAAGCACTAGATGTGCACCGATAATATCAGTCCCATATTGGATCGGCACTGATATAGGGAAAAATCGACAGTATTGGTAATTGGCTTTTTTTGGCTGATGCAGCCGATAATGTGGTTGATAATTGCTCCATCCATGCACGGGGCCAGGAGCACAGCCTGGTGGCTTGAAGAGCAGCATCTGTTGTGGGGGAAAGGAAGGGCCGTGGGAGGGACAGATCAAGGGCTCTGCAGTGAGGGAGCGGGGCTGGGGCAGGCATTGCACAGCTAGGGCAGGTGGGGTGCAGGATTGGAGCTCGTCCAGGAGGCAGAGGGAGGGGGCTCCTGCTGCTACAGCACCCTGGGAGGGCATTGAGGGGGGAGGGAAACATGCGCTCCAGGGTCTTTGCAAGGGCAAACTGCCCCTGCGGACTGGACTCATCCCAGCAGGGGGCTGGATTAAGCTGTGCTCAGGGCAGGAGGTGGCATGCTGGGAAGGGGGCTACAGTGAATTTTGGGGTGGCTGTAGGCCTCCAGGTTCCCTCCCAGTGTCACTGCCACCTGCCCCAAGCACAGCCCAGCCCAAAAAAATCTCTATTGGTGCACCCCTAACAGGCACTATGGAGGGCACAGGTCTGTACCTTAAATTGACTAATTGTGAGAAGCAAATTCCATTGTGATTTTGTGTGTGTGAGCATTTGGAAGTGACTAGTTGTACTTTAATAAGAGATAATGAATTAGTCAAAACACCTTGTGTGGAAGTCAACAGGATGCCAGTGGGGATTCGACTAATAAGAAAGAGCAAAGTGATAATTTAATCCAGTGATTAATTAACAAGATTTCACTATACAATGTATCCTCACATCTGTCGGTCTTCACATGAATATATCTTAGTACAATTTGCATCTGCCTGCCTTGACTTGGCTTGTTGAATACATCCCAAGTGGATGATAGTCCAGCCACAGTTTTGTTTGTCTTCAGTGATCTGGCACTTTAACTGACCCAACACAAAGAGCTGATAGTTTCAAAACCGCAGCAGCTAAACTGCCAGATATAAGAGCCTGAAGTAACTTTCTAAATCTTAAGCAGTGAAATTTGAAAACATTTAAAAATACATTTAATCTTTTAAAAATAGGAAACATCTTTAATGAAATTAAGAATAGCAAGACAAAGGCTGTTTGAGACAGAACACAAAAACTCACCTACACTTGGCTCAGCTGTCACTTGACCAGTCTTATTTGCATTATTTGAACTGGAGCGAGTTGGGTTTCCACAATTAATACCTGATCACTGGAACTTTTAACATTGTAGTACTGGAACTCTTAACACTATTCCATCATCTTTTTTTTTTAGATTCTACCTCATTAACATCAGTGAAGAGACTGTAACTGCACCTCCCAATTATAAAAGTACCATTAACTCATTCTAGATTGCAGACCCACTAGTGACTTGACTAGCAGAATAGAAAAACAGACTTTTTATACCTATTGCTAAGAGAGCTTCCCAACAAGAATTGTAACAGCTTATTTAAAGTCTTTCATTCCAAACATTAATGTACTTTGTTTGATCAAAGATATTTCAAATTCTCTGACAGTACACCTCCTTCAGGACAATTTGTTCCTCTGCACCCGTAAGTACTTTTAACCATGGCTGCCTCCAGAAGCAGTGTCTCTACAGGCATAATAAATATCCTTATTTTCTTATACTCTAGCTCAAAAAAGCCAAAACAAAAACAAACAAAAAACCCCAACCTTTCATGCCTCCTAGTTTCATAGGCTCATTGTACAGAACCATATAGAAGTAGGACTGGAAGGGACCTCTGGACATCATCTAGTCCAAGCCCTGCTCAAGACAGATTCAACCCTATCCAAACTATCCCATACGAGTCCTTATCTACCCTATTCCTAAAATGAGAAGATTAAGCCTGTAGCCTAACTACAAGCACCTTAACATGTCACAGGTAAAGGAAGGGTACAAAGGTTATCAGATTTCTGTTGCTGCTAGGGCTGTTAAAAAGTACTCAAAAGATTTAAAAAGAGGGTCAGGGATTCTAATATTATAAAACCCTAAGTCTGACTGTCTGTAACACTTTATTTCCACACTGACTGGAGGACAAACAGCCAGAGTGCAAAGAACCGTACTGACAGAAGGCAACCTGCCGTCATGATGGTGGGGACACAGGGGATGGAGTCGGGGGCAAGGCCAGCGCAGTTAGCCTCCCCCTCTCCCCCTGCTCCCTGGAGGCAGCAGCAACAGAGTGGACAGAAGGGGGGGTGGTGAGGCCAGCAAGTAATGCGGGGTGGTAGGGGGGGCTCTGTCCCCATGCTCCACCCCTACCCCGGTCATTCTTGCTGGGCAATCAGCTAGTAACAGGTATAATAACCACTCAGTCTGACATGAATACAGGGGACCCATCTAAGAAAAGGGCTTCAATTGTTAAAAGCAGCAGGGATTTTCTTCACACACATACTTCAAGTAAAAAACCTAGCATATTAGCTCAATTTTTAAGTCTATCAATTGACAAACCCAAGGTATGACAACATGGTAACCCTGTTCACAAACCCCCATTATAAGACACTACTGTTGATGTTGATTATCTCCACCATAGATAACATAAAGGAAACTTCTAGATGATGAAAAAATGGGCTATATCAAATAAACTCTTTGTTAAACAAATTATAAGTCATGTTATAGATATCTTCCTCAATTTTATTAGAACTCCTAATCCTCCAATATGTTTTTTAGCCACCTAAAAATATTTACCTCTCCCATTCCCCGAGATTCTAGTGCAAGAGCTTGAAACTCATGATTCATCTCATCCACAGATCGAACCTGAAGAAAGAAAATAATGCAAATTAGCAGTGCATTATATAGAAAACTACATCTACAATAAAATACATATACCCCAGGTAATTGTACTGTTTGTTCAAAATAACTTCTGAAATGCACATAATTTACTGCTCAATCTACATCAAATGCCACACCATTGATTTGGTGAGCAAATCTAGTTTTTAAAAAGTTACAATTAGTTCTTTAATGAATCATTCTTACAAAATAACACAAAAAGAAATTTTAGGGACAAATACATCTAGATCTAAGTTTAATATTTTTGATACACATCAAACAATCTGCAATAAATACAAACTAGTGAAACTGATTTTGTGCATGCATATAACTTGGAATGGAAATGATTTGTTGCACACAATGTTACTGAACACACTAAGCAGACAAAAGTAGGAAGAGCTCATGACAGAGTCAGTATAAGCTAACAGTAAAGTGCTACTGTTGAGCTATAAGTAATAGCCATGAGCGTTCAGATTTCCTCTTTTCTAAATCATACGGAGAGTCCTTTTGCCATTAAAACAAACATAAGACATTTCTATAATGAATGCTAAACGTGTTGCTTCAAATGACAAATTTCCAAGGTCTCAGGGCATCACAGTATCCTTTCCCCCCACCTTTTCAGAGACCCAAGAAAGGGCTTCTATGATACCCCAAAGCTTAAGTCCATCTAAACCATGCAATTGCTTCAATAACCCACAAAAAATATTGCCTTTTGCATATTCCCTGGACCATCATCACTACAGCATCACTTCAACACTACCAATCTACAGGCTATGATTCCCGTCTTCCCTTTTTTACCACACATGCTCACACCCCAACTATATTTGAGTGTCCCCCCAACCCACTTTAAAAAATAACCTTCAAAAGGAACTTACAAAATGTTAGAAGAATGACAACACTAGGAGCTGACAGTTGGGTAGTTTTCAAAGTTACAATATAATGAGGGACAGCAATTACATCACTTAGAAATATTATTGTACCCAAAATTTCAAAAAAAGCTGAAGACGCAAACTGCTTTCCTTTGACGGATGCTGAAGACTTTGCTTCATTTGGAAAGTTGTAGACATACATGCTGTCAGACGTACTACTGCACACAGGTGGAATTTGTATAGCCTAATGTTTATATAACAAAATTAATTCAGTTTTCATCCATCTAGAATTTGTTAGTCCATAAACAGAGTTATGAAACAGGAGAATGTACCCAGGAGAATGTACTCAAAATACCCCAAATTCCATGTTATAGTTAGGGATCTACCTAAATCATGCTACAAGTGACTTGTGCAATGGCCGCTTTAATTGTGCTCTTTTTGCCACAAATTCTCCCACTACCCCGATTGGTGATGAGGCCCTGGCAGCCCTGCTGCTTGCTCCTGATTGGCCAGAAGACAAAAACCAGTTTGAAATATGCCTGTTTTTGCTTCCTGCCACTGATTGGCCGAGGGGCCCCAGTGTTTGCTGCTGATTGGCTAGGAGCCAAAAAACAGGACATATTTAAAACTGTTATCTGCCTACTGACCAATCAGGAGTGAGCAGCGAAGCCGCCAGGATACCTCAGC
>NW_017728918.1:16282906-16285589 GCF_001723895.1 Crocodylus porosus | reverse complement strand
AGACAGGGGTGGGGAAAAGGAAGCCAATGGTGAAAAGAGCCAGATTAAAGGAGTTGCTATGCACTTCCAGTTAGATCCCCAATTACAGTTCAGAAGTCAAGTTAAAGACATTTAGCAAATATGCTTATTACCAACTTTTTGACGTATCTGCAGTTTTATTACTACACAAATATAATGGGGTTTTTTTTGCAGAAAACACCACTGAATTGAGCATTTTGACTTTAAGAAGCATGGTAAATTTCTTGACAATCATTCTTTTTTCATTACTAAATTTCAGTACTCTATTAAGATGTTACTACCATGCACAATAAGCCATCAGCCATTCAGTCTTACAGTCTGAATGTGTATAATTTTACAGAAGAAATTGTTTAACTTTGGGGGAAAAAAACACCACTTTCCTCAGAACTGGAAACTTAATCGTTTAACTCATTTTGTGAACAGCAGAATGGGAACATTTTGCCATTTCAAAATTGCCACTTTATTCTGCTACACTGTAAACTTAAAATAGCATATTTATACATGACTTACACAAAGAAACTGGGAAAAGATCCAAAATCTTTGCCTGCACGGAAGCTGTGGGGGTAGAGTGGGGAGGGGCAAAGAAGTTTTTGAAGAACAAGTGAATTTTGCTGGTAACAGGTAATACACACATCTCAGGACTGAGCTAACTTATACAGATGTATATAGGATTCTAGCACCATTTAATTATCCACAACATTGTAATTTAATATAGCAAATCAAACAGGTATTTGTAGGAAGAGTTTCTTTAATCTTTAAAACCATGGTTTTGTTCAATTAGTATTTTTTGGAAAAGATTTCTAAGAAATGTGTGTTAATCTACATTCAACAACATATTATGAAAGAAGTCACTGTCTTACAACACTAGCTACATCTGGAAATCCTAAGTGATAAAATAAAACTTTTTTTGTAGTTTGGGGTGCTACAAACACTAAAGTGTTAGCACCAAGGATAGAAGCATGGGCCACTCTAAAAGATGAATGCACCTTAAAACATTCACATAGTCCTTCATCCCTACAAAAGAGATGTCTCCAACATGAGAGTAATTACATAAATTACTCTTCTGGGTATTAAACAAATCAATCTCAACCCTGAGTAAGGAGCTAGAATTCTGGTATTATAAAAGCCTAAGTCTGTCTGTCTGTAACACTTTATTTGCGCTCTGACTGACTGACTGACAACCAACCAACCAGAGTGCAAAGAAGCGTTCAGACAGGTTGCCGTGCGTCGCTATGATGGTGGGGACACAGGGGAAGGAACAGAATTCTGTTCTGCTCCCTGGAGGTGGAGGCAACAGAAATGGAGCAAAATGGAGCAGACAGACTGAGTGGAGGGAGAGGGCAAGGCCCCCCGTTGCCCTGCTCCCTGCAGGTGGCGACCATGGAGCAGGGACAGGGGCAAAGGCACCAGAGTTGGCCTCACCCTTCGCCACTTGCTCCCTTGAGGTGACTGTAGCAGTGGCACAGGGGGAGAGAGGGGTCAGGATGCCACAGGGGGGTAAACCCACTGGTGCTGGCCACAGCCTGCCCCTCCCCACTTCCGTCATTGCTGCCTGCAGGGTCAACGCAGCAGCAGTGGGGGAAGAAGCCTGACGCAGGTTGGGGGGAGGAGTGGGCACACTGGGGAGAGGCAAGAAGTGGGTCCCAGCCTGACACAGAGGCAGGGGCTAAGGGGATTGAGCTCAAGTGGGGGAAGAAGCTGGACTGCCACAGTGGTGGGACATGGCAGCAGCAGGGGGAAGAAGGAACAAGCCTCCTCCCCCACTCGGGCCTGGGCCCACTCCTCCCCCTGCATCAGCCCTGAGCCTGCTCCTCCCATCTCCCTGCTGCTGCCGGGTGGGCCCGGGGCCCACTGCTAACAGCACCCTGGCTTCTCCCCACCCTCGGGCCCCGGCCCACTCCTCCCCTCCCCTCCTCCTGCCACAGGAAGGGGTGGAGTGGGCCCAGACCCCAAGCAGCAGGAGGGAAGGGGGAATGGCCCCAGACTGGGGGAAGGCATGGGGTTCCATCCCCACTCACCCCACCTTCGCCACCCCCCCCATCATTCTTTCATTCTTGATGGACAATTGTCTAATTTCCTATAAAAGCTGTTAGCATAACTTGCATGTCATACTAGGGGTACACTGGTATTCATTTTTTTGGCTGATACTAATGGCTGATTATTAGCCAACCATATCGGCCACCAGCCACAGCAGCGCTGAGAAGGGGAGCTACGCAGACGACGGCTATGGGGAATTTGAGTAGGTTTAGACTAGACATCACACTACTTCACAGTCAGGGTGGCTAGGATCTGGAACCAACTTCCAAGGGAAGCGGTGCTGGCTCCCACCCTGGGGGTCTTTAAGAGGAGGCTTGATGCCTACCTGGCTGGAGTCATTTGAGTCCAGTTTTTTCTCCTGCCCAGGCAGGGGGTCAGACTTGAAGATCCTCAAGGTCCCTTCCGACCCGACTTCTATGATTCTATGTAATGCTGCATGAATGTGCACAGCTGCAACATGCACACAGCCAGGAATGCAGCCCAGCAGCTTGGAGAGCAGCGTTCATTTAGTAAGCCTATGGGAGGGAAGGGATGTGGAGGGGGGGTGCTGGCTCCTACCCTGGGGGTCTTTAAGAAAAGGCTTGATGCCTACCTGGCTGGAGTCATCTGAGCCCAGTTTTTCTCCTGC
>NW_017728918.1:16269548-16282215 GCF_001723895.1 Crocodylus porosus | reverse complement strand
GAGGTAAGACTGACGGGCCTATAGTTGCCCGGGTCCTCTCTCTTCCCTTTTTTGAAGATGGGGACCACTTTAGCTATCTTCCAGTCATCTGGCACCTGGCCCAAGCACCACGAGCGCTCATAAAGCCGTGCCAAGGGCCCTGCAATAACCCCAGCTAGCTCCCTCAACACCCTGGGGTGGAGAACATCTGGACCCGCTGACTTGAACATGTCAATATTATTTATCGCTGACTACCGATATTTATCACTGACATTATCAGCTTCATTGGCCCAAAAAAGCTGATTGCTAATAAATGTCAATTTTCTTTTTATTGGTGCCAATTCGATATGGACTGACATAGCAGTGCACCTCTGTGTCATACTATAGTTCATTTTGCTCATCCACACTGTGCTCATGAGCATGCAATTTAAATCATTACTAGGTTTATGACCAGTGATGGGTATTAAAAAATTATGAACCATTACCAAAATGGAGAGTCTTCACTTATGTTCCCATAAGAAAAAGCAGTGTACAAGAAGTTGCCACAGCATTACAGGTAACACTGATACCTATAACAGATGCACCTTCCTCAATGTTACTTCTAATTTGCTACTATTCTGCCTATCATATTCCTTTTTCTAACAGTGTATTACAAGTCACCTTATGGAAATCCACCGAATCAAAAGGAAAAATGCTGGTTCTAATCACATAAATAGACAAAGTTTGAACTTTAATATTTTTTTTTTCCTGATCTGGGGGACAGCATTTAACTTCATTCTAACTGAATAAGTACTTACCTTCTGTCATCATTTACAAATTAAATTAAATAAACTTCATATTTATTTTGCATTTGGTCTCATTGGGCTAACATTCTTCACATAAATTTTTCACTGAAACTTGAAATTAACACGGACGTTGTGGTTATTACTTAGTTTTTCACATTTACAACAGCATATGGAACTGAGTCCATTAAAAAGACAAAAAAAACCTTGTTAATGATCAATAATTCAAAAACAATATCTAGCTCAGTTTAAAATACAAAAAACAAGGAGTTTACTTTACAAGCTTGTCAAAGTGGGACAAACTCCCCCACACACAAAAAGGTGGCCAATATTTTTCCAAGAGTAAGGACCATTGTGTAACCCTCTTTAACAAATGACGTAAGATTTCAGTGGTCAGTATTGCTTTTCTTTAGAAAAATATGCCCTCTGGTCCATCACATCTGCCTTTAAACATCTCTCCCAACACGTCTTCACCAACTATTCTCTTTTCTTAGCCCTCTGAACACTTTTGCCAAAAGATGCTAGCACCAGCCCTAGTTTTTAATACTGATATTTTCCAGCTGTCAAAAGCTCACATGACTTGATGTCTCACTGTGATGAGGTATTGAACAGGACTCTCCAGGGGGCCATCCTGGGATCCATATTGCTTAATAGCTTCATTAATGATCAGGATGATGGGACTGAGCACATACTTAGCAAATTTGCAGGTGACCCCAAGATGGGTGGAGTTGCAGACACTCTAGAGGGTAGTCCTGAGATTCAGAATGACCTTGATAACTTAGAATCCAAAACACAATCAAATAAAATTAAACAAAGGAAAAACATCCTGCACTAAGGATGGAACAGTGACCTTCACAAATAGACTGGGAATGATTGACTACGCTGCAGTACTGCAGAAAAGGATCTGAAGATTACAGTAGACTATAAACTGAATATAAGACAACAGCTTGCTGTTGTTGAAAAAGGCCAACAGTACACTGGGCTGCATTAACAAGAGCATCATTTACAAAGCAGGGAAAATCATTCTTCCACTCTATGCCAGCTGTGTCCAATTTTGAGCACTTCAAGATATGGATAAATCAGAAAGCGTTCAATGGAGAGCACCAGAAATTATGAGAAGCCTGGAAAATATGACTTATGTGGAAAGGTTGAAAGACCTGAGATTTAGTCTGGAGAAGGTGATGACTGAGAGGGGATTTGAAAATAATCTTTAAATACCTGAAGAATGATTACAAAGAGGATGGAGATAAACTACCGTCTCTTGTGGCCAAGGAACAACTATTTTAAATTGCAGCAAAAGAAGTTTTGGTTGGATATTAGGAAGAATGTCCGCACTATGAGGGTGTTTTAACATTAAAATAGTTGAAACAGGCTACCCAAAGAGGTTGACTGAGATGGCTTAGTCAGGGTTGATCCTTACTTGATCAGGGGGTAGACTAAATGATCTCTGGAGGTCCCTTCCACCCCTACTTATCTGTAATTACTTCCTCATCTCTAATGTACATCACAGGATCTCAAGAGAAAGACATAAATTATTCTAAATACCCATGCAAATTTCTCAGCAAGTACCAGTATTTTCAATAAGCTAACAAACATGAAGACAAATTTCTCTCTCGTCTCTGCAAAGCTCAGGTTCAAAGTCTGACTTCCACTACATTACTACTATCCAAAGTCTACACCAGTGGTTTTCAACTTGTGGTCTGTGAATCACTGGGGGTCTGCAGACTATGTCTAATGGGTCCATGGAAGATGACTATGATCAATCAAAGGTATGTGAATACCCACACTTATCATTCAAAGGGGTCTTTCCCCTCCATTCAAAAATTTTTACGGGTCCACAAAAAAAAGTTGAAAACCACTGGTCTAGATCAATGGTTCTTAACCACAGAGCTGAGATCCTTTCAGGGGTACCAAGGCAACCAGACGCAACTGCCCTGTGCACAGCTAGATAAGTCTAAAGCAGGAGGGCATGCCTACTCTTCCTGCAGCCCTTTCACATCAATGCAAGACAGCTTCCCCGCTGCTTCTGGAAATAGTGAGGGGGAGTCTGGAGTAGGACAGGCTACAAAAAATTCCTGGTCCAGAACTCTCACCCCACACTCCTGCCCAGAAACAGAGGGGAGCTGGAATGGGAAGGGCTGCAGCAAGAGCAAGAATGTCTGCCTGCTTCAAGCTTATCTGGGTGTGCACTGAGGTACACAGTGCAGTCCCAGTTAAGAATCACTGGGGTAAGCAGAGGCAGCACTACAGGGGTGCTGCCAAATTCAAAACAAGTTCCATAGGACTACGCTGAATTTAAAAGGGTCTAGATCTAAAAGAGACTTTGATCAACATCTAAAAGAGACTTTGATCAACACTGCAAGGACAGTGTCTAACAGGCCACATAGTACAAATGACAACCCTGTAGTGCTTCGTAGATGCTTTGGAGCACTTGTGCTTTAGCCCTTAACACTTGGAGGGGTAGGAATTTTATCTTTTTTCCACGGAACAGAAAATTTGAAATTTTAACAGGAGACAAGTCAGTAGCATTGTAGTCAGGAAAATCAGACTATACATTAAGATGAATGACATAGCCTTCTCTCAAACCTAGCATCCACCCTACAGCCAAAAAGTCACTGCTGTTATGTTGGATTTCTGTATTTAGTAAAGATAGGACTGACTGTAGGTGTATTACATTATTAACAGAGTAGAGCAAAGGTATCAAACTCATCCAGCTCTGTGAGCCATATGAGGGTCACAAAGTACTTTTCCAAACTGGAGGTACTCTAATCCCTTTGCCAACAGAGCAGTATTGGTCATGTGTGTGACAAGGTGGAACCTACCACCACTGCAGTCCTACCACCAACTCCCTGCTTTGCCCATGAGTGCACAGCTCTGCTAGAAGGGGCTTTCTGCCAGCAGTCTTTGCTGCTCAGTAACTTGATGCAACTCTGGTGACAGGAAAAACTCTTTCTGCTGGAATTAAAACACCACTGCTATTCTTACAGCACTACCAGTCTTCCTGAGTGCAAATATAGCTTAAGATTTACCTAGTTTATGTTGCTGAGTAAAGGTCAGCTGGGTGTACTTCTTGGCAACAAGAACAATTCACCAGCTGAAAGGGTAATAAAATGATAGTATTTAAAATCATAACTACCTTGAGCACCTGAATTATATTTAGCAATCCAAAAGGTATAAATTACCCACATACAAATTTAGTGCAGCACCTAAACAAAACGAGGCACTGGAATTATTACCACTTTTAGCTGGATGCATATTTTTATACACATTACAAAAAATGGGACAGTGAAAGCTTCCTACCAAACTGCCTAATAAAATGTGTTTCTAGTGAAACACTGGGCACATACAATTATGGTTTTCCTAGAAGACAGTGAACACTGCAACATTCTCTGTGCAGTATGTATAATTTATGGCTTTACATCAATCGCAGTCAGATTTGCAAAGGGGATGGTTACATAGTGGCTTGGAACAGAGGCAGAGCAGATGAGCTACATCCCCTGCAGAGATTGACAATCAATTTATGAACTCAAACATACCAAGGTGTATGGCTGTAGTGTTAAAGGCCTACTTTGTCACACGTTACTGCTTCTGTAAACATTCAGCATATAAAAAACCACATGAAAAAAACTGAAGTTGGAAACTCAAAACTCCATCTTTTCACGAATAGTCACAATTGATTATTCCTCATTTACTGAATAACAGACTTGATACCCCGAGGTCTAAAGTCAATGGAGAGCTGTCTGAATATATTAAGTACAGTATAATGAAAAATACTCTGGAAAAAAAAAAATCAGGTCCTTGCATCTCAAATCAGTCACCCCAAATTAGTGAAAACGCTGAACCTTATTCTCTTGGTGCCTTATTTCCTTATATTACTACCTTCTTACTTCCCGGGGGTTGTTGAGGCTTTAAATTAAGGTTTGAGAAGTACTTCTAATATAGCAATGTGCACTGCTGAATAAATTAAGGAAATTAATCACATCTGGTTCTGAAAACTCTTTTAACAATGCACAAAAAACAAAGCATGAGACCACCCACTGAACAAGGGAAGAATAAAATACTTGATAGCTTGCTCATTAGGTGAGCATTGTCCAATCTGTGTACCAAATGAGGCAGAAATCATTGGGGGGAAAAAAAACATAGGCGATTATATAATTTACCATTGAATCATAGTACACACATACAAGAGGGCAACTTGAGGATTTACAGGCAACTTTAATTTTGGCATTTCCTAATTCTGAACAACTGAGTGCCTGACCTTGCAATCTTAATAAATAAGGTCTGTGTGTGTGCGAACACAAGATCCTAGGTTTCTTAAAATGAAAACCATGAAAAAAATCTACTAGATAGAGCTCATCAGTGGGACTGGAGTCTTTAGATGCATCACAAAGACTTTTGCCACTTGAGCTCACAGAGAGCAACAGTAAACTCCTGTGTGGACCAGTGGTAGAGGGAAAAGGCAACTGGTTTCACAGCAAAACAGCAAGACTCAGAACACTACATTTCATATTTGAGACTCTGCATAGAGATGTATTTCAACAGATAAACTCATACAAACCTGACCCTTCCTGTCCCATCTTGTCCCTGTTCCAGGTTTTTCATCCTAATCCCAGTACCACCGTTACTCCATCCATTCCCACATCCCTTGCCATGTCCTACCCCAAACTACAAAGCCCTTTTCCTGGTCCCTTCAACTATGCCTCCTCCCAAGCAAATTAGTCTTTTAACCAGTCTGCATTCAAATCAGATAGTTTCTTCCTACTTGTGGCCTGGGCATGGCAGGGATCACTGAGGGCACAGAAAACTGGCTCCTTGCTCTCAGTTCAAATGCTTGGCCACACCCCAAGTTAGAGCAGTTAGATATCATCTCTGGCTGTGAACAGAGGTCTCATTTGGGAGACCAGCGAAGAGCCCCAATTGTCCCTATGTTTGACTATGCTGTGCTTGTTTTGACCTGCATCATCTACACATCACCCTTCTGATTTGCACTGATGTTCCTTTGCTAGCAGGTGGCAGTGACAGCTCACAACTTGGCTGGCTTGCCCCCAAAATGACACACACAGTCATATCCTGGGAAAATGCACTGGCACACTGCATCCCACATACTTCAGAGGAACTTGAAGCAGGATAGTGGGCGTGTGCATCTCTAGGATCCCAGGACAAAATGAGATGGGACAAATGAGACCCTTATTTACAGCTTCTGTAGCTATGGGACAGGGAAAACACATAGGGATAATGCAGATATAGTCTGGTTAGACATAAGCGTGCTATGTGACAGAGTCTTCCAAGTTTCTATTAAACATATCCAAACTACTTTTTCAAAAGCTTACAATCAGCTATGTATTGAGCAGTTTCTCACAGCAATGGCAGAAAACATCTTCCCAAAAGCATCTACCAAACTAAAAAGCCCTACTCTTCAAAAAGAGAGCCATAAGAACTTTACAACATAGACAAAAACACTGGCTGAAATAGCTGAAGCAAAGTAGATTTGCACCTTACAGACAAACTAAAACAGAGCTGCATAATATAAGCTTTCACAAACCCAAGCTCATTTCATCAGGTGCTGTGAAAGGACATGCACAGAGCAGTGTACCAAATGGTAAGGGACCTGAATACAAAAGACATGGAAGGGGGAGGAAGAGGGGAGAGTGGAAGCACTGCTGGCAGAGGCAAACAAACAATAAACCAAATAAATAAAAGAAATAACCAAACCACTTTGGCAGACATCTTCCAAAACAATTCAGTGTTAAATTTCAGCCAAAACAAATGAAGTCTGGCAAACTACTAGCTTTGCCTAAACAGATTATGATTTGTTATAAAAATTTGTTGTAAAACATGTTTTTAAGAACACCAGAATTCATTTTTGTTTGATTTAAAGCCATCAGTTGTATCAGCATATTACAGGGAACATGTACACAAAGCAAGCATATATCCTACATGACATAAACCTAGCTGGCTTTTCAATTTCAAATCTTTATCTTGTTAGAGAACATCCACAAAGGAAAGTGCAGAACAAGATACAGCAAGGCCATGTGACAAACATGAGGCTCAATAGTTTGAGGCCACAGTATTTATCAAATACCTAAATATTTGAAGGACAAAATAACACTACAGAATCTTGTGTACTGGAGTTTCAGAAACAAGGCCAGAAAACGTCATTACTGATGAATGGACAGGTATTTTACACACAAAAACTTATAAATTGTCTGCTTTTTCTTTTAGAGTTCATAGCTGTTCCACTTATAGTAAACTGAAATATATATATGGGCATTAGAAAGAAGTGCCCTAATGCAGTTATGAATGATCCAAATTTATTTGTACATATATATAAACATGGTGCATTGCCACAAGTATGAAAGAAGTGTGTGCTTTGAAGATCAGTACATGAAAACATACCGTGAGTCTCAGATACTTTTATTCTAGACCTGGGAAGGATTAATTCCAGAAAGTCAAAATGTAATTTGATACTAAAACAGGCTATGTAATTTTTTTTGGTCAGCATCATCATGATTAAGATTCCTCCTGCTTCCTACTCCAAGTAAGTAGGGTAGCAGTTATTAAACATTCCCAATGCAATTTCCCCACAGTAATCAAGACTTTTTACCTTCAGTTTGTAGTCAGTCAGTTGGAAATTCTAGTCTAATAGATTTGTATGTTTAAAGATAGAAGTGAATTTGAAATGGTTTCAGATACGCTCCCTGCCAATTTTTGTTTTTGTGATTTTATAACTAGTTTCTATTCTCAGCCCCTTACCCACACACTAAGAAAAAACATACCTTACTGAATACTGTGCAAGTACCTAATGGAAACATTTCCCCACCTCCCCTCAACATGGAAAGCATCTATTTAGGACAGGGGTGGGCAAAACATGGCACACAGGCCAGATTTGGCCTTCCAACTAATTGGATCCAGACAGCAAAAGTCATCTGCTTCCTCCCTGCCCAAAGCAACATAACAGGTTCAGAAGCAGGAAGAGGAGTTGCTCCTGGAGGCAAGGGGAGCTGAGCAGCACCTGAATGGCTGCAGTCACACCAGGAGAAGCCCCACCGGTAAACTGTGCACACTGGCCAAGGCCCAGCTAGTGGACTCAGGCAGGAGTACAATGTGGGCTACCTCAGGTGGGAGTGGGCACAGCTTGTATCCAAGAGGAGCACCAAGGGGGCAGCCGCAGACTGCACTGCCTGGGCATACTCTGCTACATGCGCTTCCTGTGCCCTGCCCCCACCTTGGCCAGCTCCCAAGACCTAACACACAAGTATTCCTCCTTCCCCTCTTGAGCCTCCTAATTTTCCAATCACATAGCAGAGGTATGCAGGGGAAGGATTGCAGCTCTGCCCCAGCCATGCAAGCCTGGAGTTTCCATGGAAACCAGCCAGGAGCCATGTGGGCAGGCTGTACAGCCATGAAGATGGGGTGCTGCATCTGGGATCTCGGGTTGGCAACAGTGCAGGACCAGGGTCTGGGGCAGAGCCGTGATCCCTGAATGCCCCTGCCTGCAGAACGTGCACCCATCAAAGAGGCATGCGGGCAGATGGTGTCACTGTCTTGTGATCCCAGCCTGGCCCATCTGTTCTGCTCCCAAAAATCACTACCTGCTCACCCACAGCTCCATCCCATATAGGGAGTTTGCTGAGTTGCTGTGCGTGGCAGGCAAGCGGATGTGGGTTGCCGACCCTGTCCGCAACAGCTAATCAAAACTCCTTATGTAACCTACCGACCCAAATAACTGCCTACCCCTGATTTAGAACACATCCAAATCTCATTTTCTCCAGCTTTTAGTCTTTGCTCCTTACATGCTGTTCTTTTCATGAAGTTACTCATTTGTTAGCATCTTTCCATAAATAAGCCATAACAGAACAATAAAATATACAGTAAAAGCTGTGTTATCCGGCACTGTATCATCCAGTATGCTCCATTAACCAGCATCTGTCATAGACAACATCTGTTGTTACGATCACAGGTCTCCAGTTTTGTCAAGTCCCACTTCTTCCTTGAGGACCATGGCCTGGGCCAAGCAGCCTGCATGGGGCGCCCCTATGTCCCCCAGCACACTAACGTCAAGGAGTGAAAACCCTGAATCAAAGATGCCTCCAACCTGCAGGAGATAAGCTCTCAGATAACCAGCATATTTGATTAACTGACACCCCCCCATTCCCCATGGATGCCAGATAACACAGCTTTTACTGTATTCCCTATGACACAACAGGCTTAGAACTGACACAGAATTAAAGTGCCATTTTTTTTACTACTTAATTCAAAGTTTTATCATGATCTTTTTAATACACGGTTATTTACCAAACCTTTTAAACGTAATTTTGCACACAACGTATGCACACAAAAGGTACTTAAAAAATTATTTAAAAGTAACAGTTATAAAACTGTTTCTTTAAATCACTTTGCAATTTATAATTGAGGTTTGGGATCATTTTCTCACTACAAATGGCTAAATTTCATTGTGTTAAGTAAAATACGAGAGAAAATAACAAACAGTTGTTTTAAGGCCCAGTTCTCATTTTACATCAGTGTTAAGTCATCATTTATCAGGTATTCATTTATAACTAGTATGGTTGATTCCACCTTAGTCTCCCAATAGTTTAAGCCACTTAGAACACCCACAGACTGGCATTTAAATTGTACAGGCGGTACTAGCCATTCAACAAATTCCACCGGTTTCAATATGAAAGATGTGTCTTATGCCAACTTAAGCATGCCTGCTGTTCATAGGTGAATAGCCTACACCCCTTGCACTGTGCTCAGCCTCTGCATAGTGATTCACACTTTATTAAGGCTCCTTAGGTTATCACTCAATGTCTCTTCTGTAAAGACAATCTTGAAATTGACAGGACATCATCAGTTTCATTAACTGCTCATATCTATCCCCACCTCTTAGTCAAGTTTCTGATTGTCAAATAAGGCTGCTATATGCTCGCATATATTACTGGGGTATTCAGTACCATAGTAGTAATTAACTGGTCTCCTTCATTCACTTCTTCTATTGGTGGCCTGGTCTCACCGGATGCATGTATAAAAAAAAGAGTTCCTGCCTTTGAGAGAAACTAAGCACGACAATTACATCAAACATAAAAACTAATTCTAAGCTCTTGTAAAAAAGTCTTGGGCAAACAGCATCTTACAGCCAATCTATCCCATAACTGATCCTTTGTGAACTCTACTTATTGTTTCATTTTACATCAACACGTAATCCGCAGGTTCCCAAACTTTTCCTTATTGTGTACCACCTCGCACATTTACCAGCTGCCCACATACCCCTAACAGCATATGGTTTTTGTTTTAACCCCTTAAATGCCAATTATTATTATGAAAATTAAATCCACTACTACACAATTTCTCCCACCTACCTCCCAGAGATGTCTTGCATAATGCCAGGGGGGTATGTGTATCACAGTTTGGGAACCCCTGATGTAGCCAATATCAATATATTTTACTGTGGAACTCTTGAACTCTGAGTAAAAAATACAAGGATGGAAAACAGGCTGAAAATTAGTTGAAAATTATGCAGTGGAATTTCTGTTGCTATTTAAACCATTACTTTCGTAAGCTTTGTGTGTGGACAGTTCCAGTTCCGGTACCAGCCCGAGTACTGTAAGTGGATTTCCATGAGGCTTGAAACCCCATACTTTCTTTGGGAACTGTTGGTTTAAAACAAATGCTGCTTTACAGAAGTATTGTCTTTAAATATAAAATAAGGATGTGAAAATACCTGAATACCAGGGAACCACCAAATATTGTACCCAAAACATAAGCTCCTCCTACAGGAGCTGTACAAAGTCATAGCAGGGTTCCATGTTAGCACTGACTGACCTCTTACTAACTCTCGAGCCAGGAGATAAAATTATGAGATAGAGTTTTTAAAAGCAGGGCTGAATTAGACAGATTAACAGGATCAAACAGAATTCTTAGGAAACAAGAGCACTGTCTTTATCTTTTGTAAACTCTAACTCAGCAGTTCCCAAACTGTGGGTTGCAACCCCAAGTGGGGTCGCAACATCAATGGATGAGGCCTGGGGGTAGAAGGGCTATGGGCTCAGTGAGGAGCCATGCTGAGGTAATGGGGCCATAAATGGGGTCATACTGAGGAAAAGTTTGAGCAACGCTGCTCTACCTCGTGTAAAGAGGGCTTACTATTCCATGCCACTTACAGTTATAAAAGCTCTTCTCTATCTCATATTTCTTCCATATCTCTTATTTCTTCTATTATACTACCATTTACAGAATGGTGCATGCATATCCAATGGGTATGTGCTCTTAAAGAATATAACTATCTATCTATCAAAAAATTGTGAGGATGCAAAACATTGAAACGTAGGTTATCATTTCCCTCTCTGGGCAACCTCTTGCACAATAGTTTCCTTTTCCCTCCCTCTACCCCAGGTCTCTCAAATCCTCACAACAGTTTTACTACAGCTGGCATGCGACAAGTGGCTAGTCAATGAAGCTCCTCTTATGGTCATCCTCAAGCAGCACACTCAATTCAATTTAAAACAGCACCACTAAGTGAGAAATCACAATTCCAGATAATTCTTTCCAGTGTGGAAACATAAAATACTAATGAGTAAAAATAACACATTAAAAAAAAAGGCATTAATGGATACTCAGCTTTGCTTTTTTGTGACAGTAGGCAAAACACCAGGAGGCAGGCAAAAGAAAATAAAATCCAAATATATGCTGAATTCCTTTCCAAATAAAAGTATTACTTTTAGTTCTCCGAAACTTTATATTCTGCGCCAGTGTTTCAGAGTCTTTTAAGACTGAAGGCACTCCTCATTAGAATGAAGCAACCCCTTGTTAAGAGTCAAGGCATCCTTGGAAAAGGTTTCACTTATTTCCTGACTACAAAAAAAAATACAGCAATTCTCTTGTTGAAAGTAACTCAGACTACAACAAACGAGAGTCTGACACGATGGATTCCTATCTGAAATTTCTAAGATATGTTTGCAAATCATGCATTGGTAGGGTGACCATACATCCTGGTTTGGCTAGGACAGTCCCAGATTTCATAGTATGTCCTGGCCAGTTAGTGAAAATACAAACAAAAATCGTGGATTGACATCACCCTGCCACCCCCTCCTGAGCCGCAGCTGAAGGCAGGGTCAGACCCCTGCCCCCCTCCCAGCTGCTGGGGACCTATGTTGGGGGAGGGAGCTCCAGAATCTAGTTTGGGACTGCAGCCCCCACTATAACTAAGTGTGTTGGGAAGGGGGGAAGGAAGAACAAGCTAGAGAGGGGAAGAGAAGGAAGGAAGGGCTAAAATAAAAGAAGTGAATGGAGGGTCACAGAGGCAGTGAGCTTGGGGAAGCAGGGAAGGGGCAGGGGCAGCAATGGAAGGAGGCAGGGAGGGAGGAGTGAGTGGGGGGCTCGAGAGGCATAGGGAAGGAAACAAAGGGGAAGGAAGCTGGTTGAGAAGCGGGGGACTATAAAGGGGGTCTGTTGGAGGCTAGAGGAGGCTGCCCAGGTTCAGCCTCTTGCGGACATGATGGTCAAACAGCTGCACAGGGCACGGTGCATGCACATGCCAATACAGCAGCCTGGATGGTCCGGAGCAGACAGACACACACGCTGCACACACACGCAGACACAGACATACACGCTGCACTTATACTTTTCCCAGACCAGGTCAACTTTCTCTCTGCTCGGCAGCAGCCTCCAGCTGAGCCCTACTCCTCCTCCAGCAGAGCCCCAGCTTCCTGCTTTCCTGGCCCCACTCACCCCATTTCCCTGCAGGCAGTCCCCACTCCCCTCACAGAGGAGGCAGAGTGGCATGATACATATGACCATGTGCCAGATTCTTTAACAATAATATGGTGACCTTATGTATAGGCGTCTGCACACCTAACAGTGCTAATATTATGTCACTTCATATCACCCTTAAAAGGATTTCATCGAAC
>NW_017728918.1:16249770-16268893 GCF_001723895.1 Crocodylus porosus | reverse complement strand
TCCCTTAGAATGTTAGCCTGGGCCAGTCCCTTTGGGCAGGGGGCTGGACTCGATCTCCCGAGGTCCCTTCCAGCCCTAACGTCTATGACATCTAAGAAAACTATGAAAGAAAGCAGACTGTTTTGTATCAAATAAGTCCCAACTACCAACAGGCTTAGCCTTGGACATCTGGCCCAGCCCGACTATTATAATTTCTAAAACAACACCATTGTGACACAATTGTTTGGCCCTGGGGTGACGGAAAGGAGGTAGGGGTGCTTAAGCCTCCCCCCCTTGCAGCTGCATGGAGTGGGGGCAGGTTGATGCTATGAAAGGTGTCACCCCCAAAAGCCAGGCTAACCCTTGCCTGGACTTATAACCACTGGAGATTTATAAGGCGAGTGAAGATCCAAAGGCCTAAATTCTGCAGTTGAACGGGCAGGGAAGCATTAATCTGGCTCTTAGCAGTGACAGCTGACCCCTCCTCTCAGCAGCAGCATCCTAGCCCTAGCCCCAAGCCCCCCGCCCCCGAGGCTCCAGTGACATACAGCAGCTGACTGGACCACTTGTGGTATGCATATAACACAGGCTGACCATCCCCACTTTACCTTACGCCCAGTTTCATCTTGTTTCAAACCAAGGAAGAAGGGAGAAACAGGAATTAGCTCTTGAAGGAAAGGAAATCCAACTTAAGTGCCACAACTGACAGGGCTGTGGGAGCAGAAGCAGTAGAAATAAGTAATAAGATAATGTATGACGTAAGTAGGTCCTAAGAGTTATTTAGGGCACAGTTATGCTGCCTCTGTGATGGCTCATGAAGAAACCCTCCCCCAACCACTTCTGCTCCTACTGAGGCTTTGTGACTTCCTTGGAACGTACCCAAGTATGTGGCCAGAATCACTAAGACAATCTTGGATGTGCTCACTGGCATGTGCCCAAGGGCTCTCTTAATTGGCTACACTGCCTCATTTCTGGGATTTGGCACATAGACCAGAGGCAAGTAAGTGGGGTATGCTACATGACAGTAATCTTAGATTAGAATGGAAGTGATGTAGAAAAGCCCATAGGTTTTAGGCACCAATCTCTAACCACCTTAACTCTGCTAGGAAACCAATGGGCAGTTACTGCAAATTAAGCACCAACATAATGAGCTTCTTCTGGTGAGGCGCTCTATTTAACAAACAAGCGATCACAAGCCATACCAGGTACAGTTTCCAAACTTAAAAACCAAACCAAAAATAATGCTACTACCCCCACTACACGCCAGACCAAACTTTGATTTCCTTTTTATACTAATTTTAAAAAGCAAGTTACGCTGCTGCTGCTACCCCCCTAATTCCTCTCTCTCCATTCAAGAAGAGTTATAAGTTAAATGAAAAATATATTAAAACAGAAGTCCAGTCTTGACTGAGCTGTTTATTGTAGCTCCTTTTGACTGTGGATGTTGGACAGATGATTTCAGCATGAGACAGCAATGGCTTCCCAGACTTCACTGGGAAAGGGAACCAAAAAATAGACAGAATATTAAATTCAATCTTTTAGCATACCCAACAGGAAAATATATTTTAACATTTTCTTAAATTTTCCTCCAGTTCTCATAACTTACCTAAACTTGGAAAACTCTAGAAGACTTGCAGTAAAAAAAGTTTCCTAATCCATGTGTTAAGACAAAAAAAAAAAAAAAAAAGATTTGCATACTATACAGACTTTTTCACACTAAAACCAGACCTCAAAAATTGTATTTTTCTTCACTGGAACAGAAACAAGGGAGCACAGAAGCAAACAGACCAGGGAAGGGCAAAATATGGCCTGCGGGCCAGAACCGAGGCCACTAGGCACTGTCATTCAGCCCACAGCGCCCACCAACGAATTCTGCCCCACCTAGCCATTCCACGCACAAGGGTGAGAGTGAGGTGCCCAAGTATAAGCCCCCCAACACACCTTACTGCACTTCACTCCCACCCTTGTGGGCAGAACAGCCCAGCCAGCACACAACTTCTGGGTAGGACTGCTACTGCTGCTACCAGGGACCTGCTTCACTTTCCTGGTGTCCCACTGGCTCCAGGAAGCAGGTAGGGAAGTGGTCGGAGTGGGGCAAAGCTGCAGCTGCGCAAGAACATAGAGTGTGGGGTAGTGGCAGGCACAGCCTGCACCCAGGGGGGCAGCAGCAGCACAAAGCTTGGGTGGGCAGTGTCTGGGTGTGAGGGAGGGCGGGGGAAGGGTGTGGGAACCCAGTCACCACACTCTCCCCATGGCGCTCAGCCCAGTAGGCAGTGACAGCAGCAACAGCAGGCGGGGTGACCAGGGTGCCTGTGCCTAGCTCCAGTCAGCACTGCACATCACATGGAGTGCAGCCCCCACCAGGTCATCTCTGATGTGGGTACTCTCAGCCACGCGCACACTGCACCCTCACTCACACAGCACAGGAGGGAAGCCCCACACACTAGAGCTGGCTGGGACAGAGAAGGTAGACGGCTCCAGCATGTGGGGCTTCCCTCCCCCGCCACGTGAGTGCAAGGGCTGGAGGTGAACAGCGAGGAGCACCCAAGATAGAAACAGGCTGGTGGGGGTTGTGCTCCTTGCCGCAATGTGTAGCAGTGGCTGGAGCCAGGCATAGGAGCCCTGAGTGCCCCCGCCGCCTGCTGCTGCACCATGGGGGGGGGCACATGGGGGGATCCCCACACCCTTGCCACCCCCCAAAACTCTGCCCCCACAAATACACAACCCCCCCAACATACCCTACAGCCCAACACACAGCCACCCCCCCCACACACAGATCCCCACAATACACAAGACTAAGAATATATTTTTGAGTTATTGTGCAATTACCTCCAAATACAGTAAGCAAACAAATAACAACAACATTTTTTTTAATAAAATTAAAATGTTATAGTAGGTGTTTGGTTTTAGCATATGATTTGTTTTTTTCTGGTTCTAAGATAGCAAATCCCCCTTGCAAAATGAGTATTTCCAGAGGACAAGGGAAGAGGCTTCTGGTGGCAAAGGTCAGGGTGGTATGGGGTGGGAATGCTGCTCCTAAGATGCTGACTAGGGGGCAGCGCAACTCATGCAGCCCTTGAAAGCTCAAACATCGTTAAGCAGCCCTCCACCCGAAATAAGTGCCCGCCCTCAAAATAGGCAGCGACTTGCAGCTGCCAAGGTGGCTGTCACATCTGTGGCCCTGAAAGCAGAGTCCTTTCATTTTGAGCTGCCCGACTGCAAGTGAGCTGCTGCATGCAGTATGTAGTATCTCGATGAGGCTTGTAGAGTGTAAACACTTCATATTTACAGGAACATATATAAAAGCTATTTACACAGTAAAGAAGTAGCAGCTTGCTACTGTCCTTGCAGAAGTCTGGGGCCTGGCCTTGTTATGCCCTTGCCACACCAGACTGTCTCCTGGAATGCCACACTACGTGTCCAGGAGGACTTACTCTATCAGTTGGTCACAATTCTGGAAAAAAAACTCTCTCTACAGCTGCCTTCCAAAAACAAGGTGCATGTGGAATGTGAGGAAATATGGTAGTATTGCACACTCTAGAGGATTAAGTTTTAAAGCACTAAAAAGAGCTTCAAATCTTTCCCCCAAATATTGTCAAGACATTCCTAGGTACAATCTTCAAGCATTCTGCCAAAGTATCATCACACACACGCCCCATTTCCACCTGACAACTGAATGCTAATGCCTTTTCATGGATACGAACAAAGAATGAATTACCATTCTATTTAGGAAAATAGTTTTATAACTATAATCAGAAGGAAGGTAAGAATATTCTGAATTTTATAGCATAAGTCATGGCAATCACACTATAGAAAACAGGTGTCAGTCACTAACATGGTAAAAAAAAAAAATCTCAATTCATTTAATTATATGCAATGGAACTAACCAATGGCCAAGTCCTCCCTCCAAAGTACAAGAACTTCTTATAAGATTTGCCTGCCAATCGTATTCAGTGTTTCAGAAGGTTAAATGCCTGTGAAATTTTGTACATCTTTCCCCAACCTAAAATTTGGCCAGTCTGCTCAGATTCATAGTTTCATAGTTTCTAGGGTCGGAAGGGACCTGAGCAGATCATCTAGTCTGACCCCCTGCCATGGCAGGAAAGATTACTGGGGTCAAACGACCCCAGCAAGGTATACATCTAACCTCCTCTTAAAGACTCCCAGGTCAACTTCTCTTGGAAGGTGGTTCCAGATCCTAGCTGCCATGACCGTAAAGTAGCGCCTCCTGATATCTAGCCTGAATCTATCCTCTGCCAGCTTGTGAACGTTATTCCTGGTCACTCCTGGCAGTGCTTGGGGGAACAGGGACTTCCCTGGTGTCTGCTGATCCCCCCTGACTAGTTTGTAACAGGCCACTAGATCCCCGCTCACCCTTCTCTTGTGGAGGCTGAACAGGCTGAGGTCCCGTAGCCTCTGCTCATAAGGCCTGCCCTGCTGCACCTGATCATGCGAGCGGCCCTCCTCTGGACCCTCTCCATATTGTCCACATCCCTCTTGAAGTGCGGTGCCCAGAACTGGACACAGTACTCCAGCTGCAGCCTGACTAGTGTCGCACAGAGGGGGAGGATCACCTCCTTGGACCTGCTTGAGATGCATCTATGGATGCATGACAAGGTATGGGTTAGCCTTCCCGACTGCATCCCCACACTGCTGGCCCAGGTTCATCTTGGAGTCAATGACTCCAAGATCCTTCTCTGCCCCTGTACTGATGAGAAGGGAGTTCCCCAGCCTGTAGGTATGGTGCTGGTTCTTCCTCCCCAGGTGCATCACTTTGCACTTGTCGGTGTTGAATCCCATCCTGTTCTCATCCACCCCCACCCCGTAACCTGTCTAGGTCCGATTGCAGCCTATTCCTCCCTTCTAGCATGCCCACATCCCCCCACATCTCAGTGTTATCAGCAAATTTGACCAGGGTGCTTTTTACCCCCTTGTCCAAGTCACTAATGAAGATGTTGAACAGTGCGGGCCCGAGGACCGAGCCCTGCAGAACCCCACTGCCCACATCCCTCCAAGTGAAAAATGACCCATCCACTACCACCCTCTGGGTGCGGCCCTCCAGCCAGATGGCGACCCTATTGACTGTGTGGGTGTCGACACATTATTATAGTCAAACAAGAAAACCTTTAAGCATTAGGTATTATTTCAAAATTCAAATTATCACTATTGTCCAGAAAACTGTTTTGATTTGGTGCAGAAAGGTGTGTGTTTGTTTATAACAAGGGGGGAAAACTCATGCCAGGCCCTGAGCCAAGTCCAGACTGCAAGGACTCTTCCCAGGCTGGATCTGTGGGGCCAGCAGCAGGACTGGATTTGGACAGCAGTACAGGGCCAGGTAACAGCAGAGATGTTTTTGGGCAGCAGTGTGGGTCTGAGGCCAGGTGGCAACATGGAGCTTTGGCCAGGCTTCAGTGCATAGCTAGAGAGAAGCTTGTAGCAACACAGAGCAGGGAGTGTATAGCAGCGCAAGGCTGCATCTGGGAAGCTGTGTGGGTCTGGAGGCATGCAAAAGTGGAGAAACTACATTTGGGTGGCAGTGTGGAGTTTTGGGGCTGCCACTGATGACCATGTCCATCAATATCCAGGAACAGTCATTGTTGCTTTTTTCTCCTTTTCTTTTTCTTAAAATCTGACAATACCTAGGCATTTTCCTGTCACAGCATGATTAAAACAGCTCCCTACGTAACATGCTCTTGAAGTACAGGGGCTGTGCAACAGATCTACTAGCAGCTTCTTCTCCACAACATAGGAATAAGCTTTTCAGACAACTTAGCTAAATCCCCCAATTTCTCATTAAGTATTTGGCTGCTGTTCTCTGTACCTTGCCAAAAGGCTATAAATGTCAACAGAAGCAAAGTGCTCAAAATGAGACAAAATACTCCAACTGGAACCTGGTTAAGACCTTGCTTAAAACGCCACTATTCATAAGCATTGTAGATTACTGATGTCTTGCTTTAATTGCACTATTTCCCTGGCATTCCTAACCTATAAGCACTGCTTTCTGCTGGACCTAGAGACTCCTGAAAACATGTCTTGAACTTCCACTGAAGCAGTTCCCTCCCAAAAAGCCCACCTCAGCCTCTAGAGTAGCCTTACTTCCAGCAGTGGACACTGCTACTGCCCAAGTGCAGTGCACTGAATTCTCAAGTCCTACAAGTCTCCACAAGGTACAGACAGAACCAGCTTAAGTCAATGATGAACAGCCATAACCTACTTACCCTAAAGAATTAAGGAAGGGATGATGCCACAGAGGACAAATGCCTTCCTCTAACAACCGAATCATCATCTGCAATTCTACAGACTTCTTCAGGACTGAAAGTCACACATTATCAGAACAGAACAGTCCAGATCACTACTCCAGTGTTAGAACAGACATTAGTCTTGTCCCACAGTCAACAGTGAACGTTTCAGCTAAAGTGCAAAAAACCCTATGATGGACAGTTGTATATTTAAGGAAGGGAAGCTGCTACCTAATTCTGTCAAGTAGGGGCAAGCTTATGCTCTGAAGAATGAGGGTCTGCATTGTAAATTATTTCTGATCGTATTCAGTGGTGGATGTTCTGCTGAATTATATTACACTCTTGTTTCTAGCCACGCCTTGCAACAAACAATTGTGTGTTAAACATGCCTTTTCCTTACATTTAAATGCACTGCCTTTCTAATTTAGTCAGTCCCATTGGCTCTAGTATTATATGAATAGGTGCTCTTGCCCCCTTTCTGCTTCATATTTGTTATTCTGTACAGCTTTAATTTCTTCTATCTTGACTAAGTAGTCCAATTGATCCTCAAATGGGAGCTTTTCCATGTATCCAGTAATTGGACATGTATGCTTTCATCCTATAGCAGCTAGATATATCACCATATGAAACAACCATAGCTGAACATAATTATAAATAAGAGAAGCTATCAATTTATATAAATGGCATGTTTTTTGGTAATTTTACTCCCATATTTCTTTATATGTTGAGGCACTTACAGAGTAAATAGGTCAAAATGTGTTGCCAAAGTGATTCAGGTCGTAATAATTTCACAGATTTACAGATTTATCAACTACTTTCCATTTATCAATAAGGGTTTTCCTATTTGACACATGCTGACCATTCTCTAAAGTCCTCTGCATCCATTTTTAGTCTTAGCTAACTGATTTGAAACTTTTCCACTCCGCTGTTCACACTGCTTTTGAAGACATTAAAATCAACTCTACTATAGAACTCTAGGACACCTATTTAATCTTAATCATATTAGATTATAATACAAATTACTCAAGTTTTATTATAGGGCAACCTAGATCATTCAGATCTGGGTGGTCACACACTACTTCATCTGTCAGCCCAAGGTGAATAAAGGAGGAGTTGTTCAGCTCTTTGTTGCAGCTTTTACTTCAAAGGGTACTGTTTCTCCACTCTGAGCTCATCAGTGGTCCTGCATAAGCTCATAAGAAGTATCACCCTTTGAAATAAAAGCCACAGCAAACAGCTGGAGCACATCAGCAGCCCACAGTTTATTTCAGCTGTGTATAACTCCTCCCACCCATACTTCACAAACCCTGATTTTTGCAACAGGATAAAGCAAGTTTCTCACTCCGTGGGATACAGTCCACTGATGGGATGCGAAGGTCTTGTAGGTGGGACTTCAACTCATTGCCTGATTGAAAAAAATCGAAGTTGTTTGCACTTTAAATATTTGAACTAACAGGTATCTTGAACAGTGCAATTTTGACAGGATTTGTTCAGTATGTGGGGTTTTATTTTTATCATGATGGGACCAGGGTTTTTTGACAAAATGGTTGGTGGGACCTAAGGTGCAAAAGATTGAGAACTGCTGGAAAAACCTAAGTCAAAGTGTCCAGGTTCCACTGTATTTATTTTAACTGTCTTAGGTTGCTTCCCTTCTGCCAACACTTCACCTTCTCCCACTTCCCTCAATAACTCCTGAGTCTCCTTAGCAATTTTCATGCTGAAAAAGGAAAATAGCCAGCATAAAGAACTTTTTTTTGATGAGTTAAAGAATTCTAATAAACTGAAGAGAAAAATAAACCTTTACTGAATTTCTGTCCCAACTATCTCATGCCAACACGTGGGTTTCTGATTTCAATTTTTAAATTATTTCAACTAGCTTTCACAATGCTAAAAGCTAAGTAGTTTGTAACATCCAAGATTTCATCATGTACCTATTGACAGACAGACACAGACAGACACAGAAAGAGAGAGAGCGAGCCAAAATACGGATCTGTACAAATGAAAATGTGTGGCACTGAGGATCAGAGGGGTGGAAAACAATAGATGTGAAGGTTGTGCGAGACATATTTTCTAAGCCTATGTAAGAAACACAACATCATTCCCAGAGGACTGAACATCAACAATTCTCTGACTATGACACACAAATCCAAATACACTTCATACCTATTGTCTTCCACTCTGATCCTCACTGCCACGCATCTGCGTTTTCACAGACCTGCATTTTGGCTTCTATTCTACCCAGGAGAACACACAATTCACCAGCAGACTCTCCCTATGCCTGAAGAAGGGTGTTTGTGCCTGAAAGCTTTCAAAGAACAATTTTTTCCAGTTATTTAGTTGGTCTAATAAAAGATATCACATCTACCCAAAGATGAATACAAGCCATCAACGTGACAAAGTAATCAGTAAAGCTAACCACACTCTATCGTGCATTAGCAGGTGCATCACTACCAGGTCCAGGGAGGTAATACTTCCCCCCTGTGAGGCACTGGTCAGGCTGCAGTTGAAGTATTGCATCCGGTTCTGGGCACCTCACTTTAAGAGGGAAGTGAATAACCTTGAGAGGATATAGAGGAAGGCCACTCATATGGTTAGGGGCCTGCAGATAAGGCCCTACAAGGAGAGACTGAGGGACCTGGATCTCTTCAGCCTCCACAAGAGAAGGATGAGAGGGGATCTTGTGGCCATTTACAAATTCACTGGGGGGGGGGTGCGCAAGAAATAAGAGATGCTCTGTTTACCAGGGCACCCCTTTGAATAACCAGGAACAACAGCCACAAACTGACAGAGAGCAGATTTAGGCTGGACATCAGAAAGAACTTTTTTATGGTAAGAGTTGCCGGAATCTGGCACAGGCTTTCAAGGGAGGTGGTGCTCTCCCCGACCTTGGGGGTCTTTAAGAGGAGACTGAACAAACACCTGGATGGGGTCATATGACCCCAGCACTCTTTCCTGACCAGGGCAGGGGGTCAGACTCTATGATCCACTGAGGTCCCTTCCAACTCTAACAAATATGAAACTATAAAACTTATTCAAACCTTGCTAGAACTTCAGTTCTACCATTTGTGTCTATGCTATTCTCTTCCCTTCCTTTTTTCCCTTGTTTCTTTATTTTGAAATATACACACATTCTATGACTCAATGAGAGCTGATTTAAGTAATCTATGCTGAATACAAGGATTTCAATTTCTAATCTAGGCTCAGCATAACTGCAAGACCAATTCATTTCCTCCAGAAGTTCTGGGCCGCTTCAGCAAGTTCTTAAATCCAGAACCTTTTTGACTACACTGTACACTCTCATTTGTTTACTGAGTATAGTAAAATTTATTCTTCCTAGCATCACTTGCAACCCCTCTTTCTAAAGAAGTCAAAACATATGAAACACATGAAAAACTTTTCATATGCTGGGCCAACATTCTTATTTCTTCTCTACCCTATGCATGTCAAACAAAATGCAATCTAGCCTAAAGTCCTTCCAGCATCTTTTTTATTTTAAATTTTCCACAGATCTAATACTTGTATATTTGAGTACTTGACTTTTTGCAAAGAGATTGAAATTACTCAGGTATTTTATCTCCAGAGAACCCTAAACTGCTTGTTCTGTGCACGCTGGGGCTGACAGAACATCCTGAAACTCTTACAGCACGCACAACAGAACTAGGGAAATCTACTGATCTGGAGTTTCAAAGCAACTTTTCATGTTTCTAAATTGCTAAAGGGAACAGAAAGCAGTTAAAAAAAAAAAAGAGCTGAATATAGTGGAGACATTGCTTACAATAATTAAGATTTGAAGAATGCAGTTTCCATGTAAAGATGAACAGAAAAAATAAAGTAAGTTTCTCCTTTCCTGGATTTTAATAATGCATAAAACTGTTTGAATATGTCTTCTGTTCCCTGTGAATATGTTTTTAAGTACATTAGGTACTTGACATTTACCTTCCTCTGTTCCTCAACACAGGAATATTCTGATAAACCTAAAGTAACTACTATACTGGGATGTAATCTCTTTTGCAGCTCCTTCTGATCTCCACTGCAGGGAGAAAAGATGTGGACTTTACTTATCAGTTACTTGTCTTTGAATAGTTTAAACCTACACATAAAACATCCTCCCTGAAAAACTGTAACAAAAATTGATCCAAGAACAACATCCAGCTGTTCATTATTTGATATCAACTCTAAGATGCCCCTGCATCTACAAATGTAAAAAAGCAGGTAAGGGGAAAAGATTTTTAATTTTCCTTTGCAGCTTAATATTAGAGAAGGCAAAAGGTGCAAAAATAAAAAAATGGAACAATTACAGAAAAATAAGAGTAATTAACAAAGAATGACAGAAGGCAGATTGGAAAAATAATGATAACAGATCTTTCAAGTTAGTGGGAAACAGAATTTACACTTGCTTCCTGTATTTCACTACATTGCTTTGGAGTATTTTCTACAACCATTTGGTTTGGGAAAGTATGCTAAATTGTTGATTAATCAAAGTCAGTGATATTATGCAGTTAGTGAGGAAAAGATTCTGCTCTCTAAAATGCAAACGTATCTTTTTTTAACCAAAGAAATAAGAAAGCTGCACAGGTTGACATGTTAGAAGCTCACATACCATGGTAAACTATCTGCAACAAGCAATAGTTAAAACCCTACTGTACACAGTCAAGTTTAAATAAGAGAAACCTCTGCAGTCTTTATTAAGTTCTACTATTTACTTGTCTAGCCTCAATAATACAAGTATTTTTTTTACCTGCAAGTGTAACAAGTAAGATTGTGTGCAAGATGCATCTTACTTCTCATTTTAAAGACATTAACTTGGTCTTTTATTAAACTAAAACAATCATTTATCAACTCAACTAAGTTCTGATCTAGTAATCTAATTATTTGTAGTGCTCTTAGGAAACACTAAATACTTACTGAAATACATAATGTTCAAAAACTTACGGTTCGTTATTAACATTTTAAAATTACCAAAGCAATAACGAACTGGCATATGGTCTAATGCAAATGCTTAAACAAAAGTAACATAGTGGTTTAGATTTTGGAATAGCATATTCTATGAAGCTACCCTTGATACAGAAAGATTGGCTTAACTCACTTATTTTTCTGAAAGATATGAATTCAAGAGGAAACATGAGAAGTGTTTGAATGAAAAACAAACTACCTACCGAATGATCTACATGAATGCTATCCCCTGTGGGCCAGTGGTGTTTGATGAAATAGCCACGCAACTGCTGACCAGCCTGCCTCTGGAAAAAATATCCAACTGTGGCATCATCCTGAGACCGTCCACTGAGGGGTACCTGGACACTGGAAGCACCTGACTCTGCAGCTGCAGGGATGGTGTGAGGATTGTTTCCACCTGAATTGGGCCCTGATGCTCCAGGACCTGGCCCTGCTGTTGCTTCAACTACTGTTCCAGCTGGGGCAACCCCTACTCCAACCCCACTGGCTTCCTGACCAATGTTCGCATGCATCATTCCTCTGGTCTCCTGCCAGGCCACTTCATTCATGCCTAGGAAGACACAAGGAATGCTCATTCCACGCAGGAACCTAAAAAGAAAAAGTCTTGATAACATAAAAAGCTTTCCATAGGTCTTTAAAATACATAGTTCTTATAATTAGGATTTCAAAAAAAATCCAAACTGTATAAGAACAGTGCTTTCTGTTAAAGATGTTGGCATAGGCTTCTTTCTAATTAAGCAAAAATAGTAAGCCAAACTAAGCCATTAAAATAAATGTATAAATTACCACAAGATTCTAAGAGACAATACATTAACAAGCTGTAATTCAGTATACAATTATCAGCTCCATATTTGTAGCTGAACTTGATCAACTTTAATTTTAGAATTTAGATTTAGTGACTTTTTACAGGATCAGCTAATGTACAAATTCCTTAAAAATTACATAAAGAGGTTATGAATTGCGTTTTTCACAGCCTACAAGTCCTTACACGAAGTAATAAAGCAAGCTAACAAGCTAACTTCTAAATCTTGATGTCACTTATACATGAAAAAGTCCATGGGCCTTCTTACAGCCTTGCTGAACTGTGTGTAAAACTTTAATACAGTTTCTCAGTAATAAGAAATTCCACAACCAAAGTGGCTGTAAATTTTTATTAAAGATCACTAGATTTCATGATGACTAAAACACTGTGCCAACCGTTTCTAAATATTTCACTTTTGGCTAGAAACAAATATTACTGATGACCACATACCAGATTAATAATGGACTTGCTTATATTTTACTGACTAGGTCTTTTAAGTGGTAAAAATGAACTTTTCTACCACCTTCTGATTGCTACATTTCTCCTCTGTCCATTTCCTCATCAGCAGGGATCTGGGTTTTCTATTTGCCACAGAAAAACGCAGTAAAAACAGATTTAACAGAAAAACCTGGATTTAAAGTAGAGAAACATGGGAAACAGTGCGTTTCCCCTTGTAGGTTGGCACAGCAGAATTATAGCCCGGAAGGGGCTGGGGGGAGCAGGAGGAGGACAGTCAAGCAGGGGGCACCATGTGTATGTGCATCTGCACAAGTGCAGATGGCCTGAGGGAGCATAGAAAGTATCTCCCTCAGGTATGTCTGGTGCAGGGGGGAAGAGGAGGAATTGAGGCCCCCACAGTGAGGGAAGGAGGGAACTGGGCAGGGCTGCTGACCAGCCAGAGCCATGCGTGGGGCTGGAACGCACAGCCACAGGGCTGGGTGAGGAGTGGCACAGAGTCACGGGCAGCTCATCTGGGGGGACAGGGCAGCTTGCTCTCCACCTCTGTGTACTAACCTGGGGGGGGCATGTGCCCCGCAGATTATAGGTGCACTGATACATTTGTACCATATCAGATTGGCACCGATATAAGGAAAACTGACTGCATCGGCAATCGGCTTTTTTTGGCTGATGTGGTTGATAATACTACCAACAAATGCCCCATACATGCACACAGGTGGCCACGAGCACAGGCCAGCAAGGTGGATAGCAGCCAGGTCCAGCTGTTAAGTCTGCTGTTGGGGAAGGGGTGAGGGGGGCAGATTGAGGCCCCAGAGGTGAGGGAGGGTGTGGGGCTGGGTCAGGAGCTGCACAGCTAGAGCGGAGCCGCGAGCAGCTCTATCTGCCCCTCCCTAGGCCCCTTCCTCTCACCCCCTTCCCCCACTACAGACCTACCAGCTAGACACTGCTCTCCATGCTGCCCGGCTGCATATTGGAACTGGATCAGTATCAGCTGATATGGCTCATTAAAAATTGGCCATCTGTATTGGCCCCAAAATTCTCTACTGGTGGACCCCTACCCCAGATTTGTGCATAGAGTGGGGCAGGCTGCCGACTGTGAGCTCTCCACCCTGCTGCGCTTCCCTTGGGGGCCTCCACAGCCCAGTGGGCGAGACCCGGCACAGCAGGGCAGAGTGGGGCCAGGCGAGGAACCTTGATGCCACCACTGCTGGGAGCTCCTCACTGCCATGATGGCCGACGTGGCTCAGCTGTGGGGTTGGGGCTTCCCTCCCTGCTGCCCTCCTGCATGGGCCTCTGCAGCCCAGCAGGTGGACCTGGCACAGCACAGCAGACCAGGCCCAGGCTCCAACACCACAAGCCCTGCACTGCCACCCTTGCTGCTGCCAGGAGGGCAAGGGGCAGACACTCTTCATGGCAGTGAGGGGCTGCTAGCAGTGATGCCGTCAAGGTTCTCTGACTGGCACCCACCCTGTGGATAAATCTGGGTGGCACATGCCCCCCCATGTCCAACCCCACGCAAGTCCATAGCAGTGCATACAGTGGTGAGGAGTTGGCCCCTCCCCCACTCAAGTCCATAGCAGGCAGACCACCCGCCCCCCCCCGCCCAGGCTCTGCTCCAAGTGTGCTGCCCATTGGGGAGGGAAAGCCAGGCTCTGCATTCCACTCTGCCGCAGAAGCTGCTACCTCCCACAGGTGGCAGCCACGGCTCAGGTGGTGCTGGGGGGAGGGAGGAGGGCTGTGGACCCAGGTCCTTGGCCCTGTAACCCTGGCAGCTGGGGCTGCAGGTAGGGAATGAGGAACACCAGGAAGACCAGGGGACAATGGGTGGGGAGTGAGCGGTAATGGCATAGGCGGGGCACCAGAATATCAGGGCTGCTCAGTACCACAAAGCAGTTGTGGGGGGAGGGGAAGGCAGCCACTGCTGGACCTGTGTCCTTCTGAGCAAAGGGGCAGGGGGAGCTCTGATTTTCTATGATAAAAATCCCAAAATCAAATGCCAAATTTGTAGGCATTGAGGCACTGCACTGGTATGCTTCCAAATTGCTTTAAAATTGTAAAAATATCAATAAAACATTGTGTTCAATCAATACGTCTGTATATAGTGGTGTTTCATTTCAATCACAGAAAAACACGGATTTGGGGGGTTTTAATCAGAGAATTTGTGATTTTTAAACATAGAAAACCAGGATCTCTGTTCATCAGTCTTAAGCAGGAAGTGACAAAAAATCCACTGAGACCAAGAGAAAGATAAACATAAAATATCTTATATTGTTGTAATTCAGGGCACCTGAAAAATGCCCAGCTATTTTCATTTTAGAATAACTTTCATACCTTCCGTAATCTGTACCAAGAAACTGTATCAAAATCTGAATGGCAAAAACTCATATGTGGAAAGATCTTCAATTAGAATGAATTTTCTAAATCTGAAAAATGGACAGAAGAAGGTTATGACTTATTTTTATCCCACTTAACATGCATATTTTATTTCCAGTGTTAATACTTCCTCTATCTCCAATCAGAAAAAGAGTTATGGAATGAGAACTTTGCTGTAACTTTAAACATTCTTGGTTCTGAATGCAATACATTAGACTCAAAACTACTTTGATGTAGCTTTGATTACTAAAGCTGTTTACCTCCCTGCGGTAGCATGCTATTAACATGCCATGAATTCTGAAACTTCAGAGTTCAGGCTCCCCAGTCTGACAAAACTCTAAAGGCAATATTAAGAGAACTAAGATGTTTGCAATATAAACCATGAAAGATAATAATGCATTGTTACTATAAATAATGAAACCACGTCTATAGGAGCATTTCATTTTTTAATGAACAGTCCCAAGATTCATTCAAGTGGGACGCTAGCATCTGCTATAATGTAAACTGTACAAAATGTCATGTAGTTGCATGCTACCGAGCTACAAAACTAAGTACATATGCATAGCAGCTATACTTTCTTGAACTTCAAAATTAGTTTTTCTTTTAAAAATACTTGCAGGCTTTGCTCCAGTTTACATAGTATGCATTATCCTTGGAGCAATTATAAATCCAAAGGCAAAAAAACCCCAGAAGTCATAAGTACTTTGGAATACTGATTTTAAATTTTTGGGTGAAATTTAAGTTGCATTTTAAAAAAATACTCCAAAACAGAAAGATAGGCATAGAAAATACCTTTCTCCAGTGCCCCTCCCAAGAGAGAAAACTCAAAGATTTAAGGTAGCTTTAGACACAAAAAAAAGATTCACAATTGAAACACTTACAAAGCCCATCAGTGCTGTAATCTGTATCTGTCCATTTCTCCAATATTTCAGTTGATTGGCTACGTGAGAGGTAATTTGGTTGCATTAGAATTGGTCAAATAATAAACATGCTTGGAAATGTTTGAGGAAATTATCAAAGCTACAATAATTACCAGGTCTAACTTATAAAGAAACAACATAGTATCGTAACCACTTATTTAAAAAAAGAAAGCAAAACAAAAAAACCCCACGTGCGCTACATTTTAAAATATTAAAATGAACAGCTCAACATCTAAGTCACAAAATTTAGTTCTGAACTTATTCTTGCTCCCCATGTGGGAGTTTCATTTACACCATTAAGAATTCACTTGTCCTATTGTCACATTTCAGAAATGTTTCTATTTCTTTCCTAGCCCACGTGATGGTCACAGTAATTTTCACAGGTCCATTTCTCACAAAAAGCCACGTCTAGAACTGAGACTTCAGAAGGAACTGCAGAATCAGTGACTAGATAAGCAAGCAGATGCCTTAAAGATACTGCCACATACAAGGCTCAGTTCTGATTCACTTGCTGGCAATACTTCCCAAAGTGGAATGCTGAATATCTAGCATCTAAGAAACAAAGAGATCAAATTCTGGTAAGGGGCTTGAACTTAAGACCTGAAAAACAGAACCTGAACATATTTAAAGTAATTTGAAATTGTTATGTGTACACATAAAGCATTAGTTATATAGTATTTCTAGTATATTATTGTGAAGTGCCTTGAAACATTATTATTAAAAACACTATGACAAATGGAACTTGTTGTTACAGGAGAAAACAAGCCTTTCAATGAAGGACTTCTTGTCCCATTTCTGGCTAAGTGACAATGCTGGAACACTTGCATTGTGTAGAATAAGCAAGACAATGATTATACTATGAGTGGAGAAACTTCTTGTTGAAAAAGGAAGCATTTTTCAATTCAATTTAATAATGATAATAAAAAAGAGAACACAAGGGGAAAGATGAGCTACTCTTGTGCCCATGAATGCAATACATAAAACATACCCATCACATGCATTTGGAAAATTTAACTTAAAAATGAATACTTGCTTTCCTGAAGAAAACATTAAGTAGTATGTTTCATGCAAAAACAGATACTGAAGGATTTCCTCACTCCCTTTTGAACCTCATTTGTAGCACTGAAGAAGAAAAATTATGGCCTTTTCCTTTTAACTCCTACTAGGATGTACAAAAGCCTGTATGCTAGAAGGAAGGCATCAACTTATGTCATCAGAAATAACTGAAGATGACCAATAAATACTTCGTTTGTACATCTAAAACTTGATCTCAACACTCTAGAAACCACTGGATAAAGAAAGGGCTTGAGTTCATAGGAGCAAGGATTTTGGAAAACTAGGTACACACATTCACTACCCACAAACCCTGAAAAACTGCCTGCCTAACACTGCTCCCCCAAATGTCAACCAATAAACACATATAAAGTTTACTTACTGGGTAATGGTCAGAAAATTTACACACATAGATGTGCATTAATCTGTACTGCAATTCTACAATAAATATTGATTTTTCCATGATAAAATGCCATTTCTTTCTGCAATATACGTTATTACCTCCAGCAGACTTTACTGCAGGTACCACTTCAGGCAAGCCTGTTATACTTCTGGTCAAGCCCCTCCACATTTCTGCACTATTGCAAATGTCATGTTGAAGAACAATCTCCCATTCCCAAAAGTTACAATGGCCTAGCCACCCTTCTACTACCCTTGGAAGCGGCACAAAAAATCCTACCAATGATCAAAATAGCATGTTTGGGCATGTATGCGCACGTGCGCATGTACACACACACACACAATCCCTCCAATAGACTACATAAGTCTGGGATAAATCTGCACTTATCAAGCACCTCCTCACCTGCATACACCCGCTAGTTTAACTCCATTTACAACTTCAATCAGCTGTCAGATGCTGTGGTGGTTGTGTGTGTTAATAAAAACTTACACAACTAAATTACCTTTCTTCAACCACACTGCCACCAAAAAAAACACACAACCCCTCTTCATAGCAGGGTAGTAATGAAAATCCTACATTTCTAAGAATACAAACAAATCTTGCTCCTAAACCCCTGAATGCCAGAGGCAGGTAGACTTTTAAACATTCAAAATATTAAAATTACCAGCATTATATATGGAAAAAACTACTTTAGGTAGTACTCTTTAGTGATTTCATAAATGTATGGGCTTGTTTTCATTTTCCTCACCTTCCAAAGCCTATACAGTTCAACTCGTACAGTCAGATCTTACTTCACCTTTAGGTGCCTAAGTGTGATCCAATTCCACCTTCCTCAAGTCCCTGAAAAAGTAGCTAACATGGCTAATTTTATAACATGCCATTATCTCAGGTTTAAGACTAAGTCACAAAAGGAGTACGTAGGATCCAACGCTTCCTTAACTGCACTTAAGGGACTCAAATAGGGTGGAACAGGATCACACTCGGGGACTGAACTGTATGTCACAGCCTAACAGACAGAACAGAATCCGGCCCCTAGTACCTAAAAGAATGCTGTTTTGAGAAAGAACAGACCGTTAATAAAAGAGACACACTAAAACCAGTGGGGCTCAACCCCTGACCCCGCACACCAAGGCGGTGTGCCGGCCTGACCCCACGCATTGCCTCAAAGACACACGTGGAACACAGCTCAGAGCACCCACACACACAACCCGGGGGCCACACCGCCTGCTCCACAGGGCTCCCCATGGGCGCAGAACCTGGCGGCGGGGCAGGGGTGGCGGACTTAAAATTGTAGAAGCAATTAACCTGACCCCAAGTTATCTTTCCTGCTTGGTGCAGGGGGCTTGACCTGCCGATCTTCCGAGGTTTACAATCTACAAACATCGCCCACTGCTCCCACACCAATGAACGTCCACCCATGGCAGGGACGCACTATGGCTCCACGGGCCACATTTGACCCGTGGGCTGTAAGCTGAGGCCGCCACCACTAACCCACATGGAAGAATCACTCGTTCACACGCAAAGTAAAGAAAACAAACCCAGGTGGATTTTACTACTACAGATTTGACAATACACTGGCGGGGGCCTATCTTTTGGGGAGGGGGGGACCCTGCTCCTTCCAAACACAGTCCCATCTCTGATCCCTCCCCCTGCCTGCTCTGCTTTCCGCTCCCTGCCACGTGCCGCACATCCGCAACACGACCACACCACGCGGGGCCGCCCCCGGCCGGTCGCCTTTCTTTCCCGGAACCCAGCACCGCCTAACGAAGCCCGATTCGGGACACGGGCCCCCCCACCATCCAAACCACCCCTCCAACCCCTCACAGTGAAGGACATACATGATTTGGGGGTAAACCTCATATGTTGGATTACACCAGCCAACCCGCTGGAAAAATGCTCAATTCCGCGGGGACCCCCGGGGGGGCGCAGCCCAAATGGGGGGGGG